>NC_143135.1:21086153-21708076 GCF_059928025.1 Delphinapterus leucas
AATGTATTGAATCACAACTCTGGAATCTGACAATCCTTGGTTTGAATTCTAGCTCTGCAACATACTAGGTGTGTGAACTTGGGCAGTTTATTTAAATCCTTCAAGCCTCAGTTTCTTCTTCTAAGGAGATGAATCAATTTCATTAAAATTTTCAATTCTTTATTCTCCCTATAACCATGCTCTTTGACATTTAATTTTTGAAGTTCTCACCACTAAAGAGGTAAAGGCCTGGGGACTTCCCTGGTGGTCCAGTGGTTAAGAATCTGCCTTCCAAAGCAGCAGACGCGGGTTCAATCCCTGGTTGGGGAACTAAGATCTCACATGCCATGGGGCAACTAAGACCACGCTCCACAACTAGAGAGCCCGCACGCCACAGCTACTGAGCCCACATGCTCTAGAGCCTGAGCGCCACAACTAGAGAGAAGCCTATGTGCTGCAACAAAGAGCCCGCATGCTGCAGTGAAAGATTCTGCATGCTGCAACTAACAACCAACACAACCAAATAAATAAATAAATATTTTTTAAAAAGAAGAAGAAAGAAAAGAGGTAAGGCTTATTTCCCCTTATCTTGAATCTGGGCTTGGCCGTATCATTTGCTTTGGCTAAAAAAGATGAAACTCAAAGTTTAAGACTTAAGTGGCGTAATATGGTTTCATTTACTGTCTTGCACCACTGCCATCATCATGAAAATATGCCTGGACTAATGTGCTGGAGGATGAAAGACATATGGGCAGAACCAAGTTATTTTGGTTGCCCCAACCAAGATGAGTCTAGATGCTCCAACAGCCAGTGTACCTCTAAGACATGGAAAGTTCAGCCAATATGAGTGCGGCTGCACCTCAGTTTACCCCAGATGCTTGAGCAATGAATGCTTATTGGTGAGCAATGAATGAAGTTTTGTGGTTGTTTTACAGAATTATGATGGTGATAGATAACGACTGATATTAACTGATACAATCTAAAAAACAGGAACAGTTGCATTTTCTTCCTTTCTAGGGAGATGTGTTTTAGTAGCAATTGAGAAATCATCCACTTTAAAAAATAGATCAGTAGATAGGAGGTTGTAATAAATGCTGTTTATCTTACAAGTAAAAGAACACTTAGAAAATACTAGTATCAATCTGATGGTCCCTACTTTTCTTTCAACAATATCAATGAAGTAGTGTTAGCAAACACGGAAAACAAAAGCAAACTGTTTAGAGGGATTGAAGAATAAATAGAAAGAGAAGAAATGAAGGCAGGAGGCTAATCGTGATCAGGGTTAACATTTACTTAGCACTTACTGTATACCAGGCATTGTACTAAATATTTTCCATATAGTTTTTTTTTATCTAATTCTTAAAAAATAGTACATGAGGTTATAAGGTTACCAACCAACTTTATACACAGTATGGAAAAACAGAGGTTAGGATTATGATTTCTAAGGGCTACCCTCTCTAACTTTCAAACAAAAAAGTCTCTTTTGACTCAATATATTTCTCAAGTGGTATCATGTATGTAGACATAACCTCATCTGATGGATTTTGTTATAGTGCCTCGAAAGGTTTCTCAAGAAGAGTCTTTGCAGCATTGCATTTTTACAACCCTGACATGAAGTAGTACAGATTTCCTAATGTTCTTTCAAGGAATTTGAATTCATAGCTTTAACTACTTGGCAGAAAATCTAGTAGAGTATGAAATTTGAAATAAAGCAGGTAAAAAGGCAAAGGGGTGAGCTTCAGTCAAAAGAAACTATGTTAGAATCCCTGTGCCAATTCTAGATGTGTGGCTTCAGAGACCCTTTTTTTCCTTTTCCCTGAACCGCAGTTTCCTCATCTTTAAATTCAAATATTAATACTATTGCTGAATGAAGTTCTTGTGATGACTAAATGAAATGATACACGTGAATAACGAAGTGTCTTATACACTGATGATTATTTTTGAAGAATAATCATGGCACTGATCATGAATAATGTCACTGTAAATAGGATTAGTATTCCATTTACTAATGGTGTGTGTTTAGGCAATGCTGCCAAAAAATAATATGAAGACTGGATGTATATGCATGAGTTCTGTAATAAAGCCCAACTCCTTAATTACAATGAGGTAATAATTTAGAAACATGAATATAGTATTAGGACTCAGGGATAAAGGGTTCTACTGTCAGATTTGCTGTGCCTTTGTGACCTTGGGGATGTCCTATTATTTTTATGACCAGGACTCAATTTTCTCTTCTATTCCATGAAGCAGTTAGGTAGTCGTTAGAACTAAAGTTCTTTTTAGAGCTAACATTCTGTGAACATGGTCAACTTTGAAGTTAGTATTCAGAAAGAATACCAGTCATTCTAGTTTGTTTCAGGAGAGAAGAATGAAAAGAATGCATGATTTAAAGGAACTAAGGTGCCTCCCTCTGACGTTGTCAGCCCCATTGGCTCTGGTTTGGTTCAGATGTTGCTTGATGTATAGCCAAGGCAATATTGGAATGCTATGAAAGAAACTGCAGATTTTCCAAGGATTGTTGCTGACTGCCCCAGTTATTTCCAAATCTATTATAAGAAGAGAAATAAAGCATGAAAATGGGCAACTTCTTCTCCAATAATTCTCAAATAGAAAAAAGTAGAAGCTTTAGAAAGGCCCCAGGCTCTTCTGTTGCACAGATTACATTCTGCAAATTGATGCAGCACCAACACAATGAGGGGGTGGTAGTGGCGTGGAGGCTTCAGGGCAGTGCCAGCAGCATCCCTATACTCTGCTGTCAAGAGATCTGCACAAGGGGTTCTTCTTCTAGCCCTGGGCAGTTTCTGAACTGAACTTCTGCCTCACTGGCAATAAGGACTTCCATGGAGATGGACCAAGCTGCAAGAATTCAATAAGTAATCCTCTGTGGCCTTGTCTGCTCTGGACAAGTACATCATGCTCTCATATATAGTCCATAGGCAACTAGCAGGATGCTGGTGTCTCCTGGGCTCAGAACTGATTTTAAAATTAAAAAATCAGTCTAATATTATAAACTGGGCATGTTATACACACACACACACACACACACACACACACATAAATTTGTTACTCCATTGTGAAAAATTTACAAAAGCCTACTATTTAGGTTCTATCACAAATTCTAACTGCCCAGCTAAAGAAGGTGACATTGTAAAGACTTGAATGGCACATATACAAGTGCAGTTGCTTGGAAATCACATAACATTCAAGAGTGAGGCTTTGTTATCAATAATGTTTCATAGTCATAGGTTTTAGCAGTGGTTCCCCTTCTTCTAACTGAAATATTTTTATTAAAATACTCTTATACTCTTAAGCTTGTCAATCACTTGCTCTTTTGTATCTTGTGTGGTTACCACTTCTGTTGTTACTTTGTTCCTCTCTAACCCTCTGTTCTCTCCTGTTCCTAAAAGTGGAAATAGTAGTGGTAAGGAAGTCTTTTGTCTCCCTTAAATGGCTCTAAATCTTCTCAATTTTCAGAACCACTGTTTTAGCAGTGTACTTATGCCCAATTCCCTTCTCCAGGCTTTCATGTCTTTCAAAATGTCACTGGGAGGAAAATGTCTTCCTGAAACTCCACGGGGGTCATTCTTGAAATATAACTGTTGTTTGGTTACATTGCTTTACAGAATTATTTGAGTTAGTGGTTGTTTCTGTTGCTACTGCCGCATAACAAAGTACCCTAAACTAGTGGCACAAGCAGCGATCATTTTGTTATGCTCAGGGATTCACATGGATCCAAGACTTCAGAAAGGGTGGAGCAGAGATGCTGTCTCTCTTCACAGTATCTGGAGGCTCAGCTGAGAAAACCCGACAATTGAGGATGACAACACATGGGGCACTGAAATCATCTGAAAGCTCATTTATTCACAATTCTACAGATTGTGCTTGATGTTTTCACCTCTAGATTTCAGTTTTCCCTTCAGTAATATGGGGGTACTTTTAGTATCTAATTCATAGGTCTGTTGTAAATGTTATATTTTATGTAGGTAGGTAAGTATGTGCATGTATGTTTCACTCTACAAAATTGTTTGAACAAGTGGACAAAAGTTTATTTTATTCACTTCTATAACCATTAAATATCTTGGCACATATAACGTGCTCTTTGAATATTTCATGTGAAAGAATGCTGATAAAGTTCTTATCAAAGTTTCCAGTATAAAATAAAAGCTCCAAAATATATCTTGTATGAAAAAAATATTTCTCAGGTTTTGTTCATTAGGGCATAATGGTTTTGAGCACTGGCACTGAAAATAATCTATCTAAATTCTAATCACAGCTCTACTACTTGTGGAATATAGGCCTAGTTTCAGTTTCTTTATTTGTAAAATAGTAATAATGAAAAAATAGTTCCCATCTCATAGGGTTATTGTGAAGTGTAAATGCACGCAGCAAGTTGATAATGTGTAAACCACTGGACCAGATTTGGCACCATCTCTAAATTTCTTGGGTGTCCTTGTATTGCAGATCAGGGATCAGGAAAAGGGATTCTATGTGAAAAGGACCAAATTCTGGGAGCTCCAGAGAGCAAGAAAAGTAAGGTTGTACCAGTACCGAGAAGATTATAAATGATTATAAACATTTAAACAGATGTTTAAAATACTCATTTATCTACTCTTTGTACATATTGCTATTAAATTCTTCCCTTGTACTACTAGGGGAATCTTTTTAAAGACCCACCTCTCTCAACTCTGCTGTCAGAAATGAAAAAGAGATTTTTCAGGTGTTTAAAGGGGAAAGGCCCTCCACACTTCTTCCCTTTTACTCCTTTTACATGTTGGGATAAGAAGAGAACCCCAGAAAGTGAAAACCCGAGCAGAACAGAACTGGAGGTAAACAGATCAGCTACTAATTCTCATTTGAAAATTCTGTTTTCAGTGTTAAACTTGAAATTTCTGAATTCTTTTAAGCTAGATAAAATTTCTGTCTCAATCTGTATATTGAAGTCACATCTATCACACTCCCACCATTCCTATAAAAACTCTAATTTCCATAATGTAGTTGATTTTGGAGGTTGAGTTTAGATAGAGGCATAAAGTAATCTAATTAAACTAATTGAAAATAAGACATAAAATATCTTAACCTTCCCAGAGACATTTCAATTTTAAATGAGGTGGTTTATTAATAGCAATGAATCTCTAGTTGATAAAATGCCAGGCTGTGTGAGAAAAGAAAAATGGAGAAACTAACATTTATTGAGAGTCCACTATGTACCCAATACTTTGCGTATAATTTTTGTTTGAAAGATGTTTTTTAAAGGCTCAAAGCAGTGAAAACATTTGCGTAAGTCACACAGCTAATAGAGCAAAGCACTCAGAATGAAACCCTCATTTGAACAAATGATTATTTTGCTAACATGTACCAACTGTCATAGCACCAGCTACTGGTTCCTTATTCTGAGCCCCATGATAATGAACTGGAGCAATGCCAAGTAAAAATGAGTACATCTCAACTCATTATATGAGAATATATATTTTAATTGATAAAGGTACAATATCGGTTTCACAAACATGAAATATATAGAATTTTTAATAATGTGTTTATGCTAAATGGTAGAGGATTGAACCATTTTCATTGGTTCATAGAATAAGTTCCATATTGTTGGTCTTCTTGTCACGAGTAGGTCTCTTCCTATTTTTTTTTTTTGTTGTTGGGGGGAAGGGCAAGTTGCTAACTTTCCTTCAAAGATACTAACTAGTAGATGTATCTTCTTATCTCTGGAAACCTTTTACCATCCTCATATTCTGTAATTACGTGGCAGGACATGTGCAGTAATATTCATTCTTAGGATTTTCAAAGGTATCTTTGTATTACTGCCTTTGTTGCTATGGAAATAATTTCTTGAGTTATCAACATTTCTCTTTGTGCTGCTTGGAATCCAAATATATTTCCACTGACAGCCTCCTTCAGCATCTAAATGTGATTTCTGCAACCACAATACATTTCCATATTTCCAATATGTAACAATCAAATACCTGGATACACAATTGTATAAAGATACTATGGAATGTTTAGCTTCATATCATCTGATAGATATTTATTTTCTCACTGTCAGAAACTTTAATTTTCATTCCAAACATTGTGGCATCCAGTGGTAGGAGCCAAATAAAAAATAAAGTTCTTTCCTCAAGAATGTTTTGTCATTAAGAACAAGGTCTTTCAGAAAACTTCACTGACTAGGAGAAGCCAAGAAAGCTCAGTAGTATATTAAATAATTATAGTGATTTTATCAAAGAAGATACTGTACAATAAGTATCATTATGAAAATACCAAGCTGAAACTTTTCATTTGTCTTTCACTCAATCAATACAAAGTGAAATTTTCTGGAAAATACTGTCTTCTCTAGCTTCCAAAGTTTTTAAGAAGGGGCACAGCCCTTTGTAGAGTGCAAGATCCATAGCTAATATTTTCTGCTTCTGGTGTTTGGTATTTCCCTAAAAGAAAAGCTCATTAACATTTACCAAATCTATGGCAATGTTCTACCTACTTGGTTCTCTTTCATATGGACTTGTTTACTTTGTGCTAGTAGTTGTAAAATTACAACATTGCTTTATTGATCTTCTACATCAATATGGTGAAATTCGACAGGATGAGGCAATTTCAGTGAGAAAATTTAAAAGTACTTGAACTCAATTTCAGATGTGGTACTTCCCACCAATTTACAGATAACATGGGAAAATAAACCTTGTTCCTTTGGGAGTCTTCTCTTCCTCATTCAGTGTTAGTGTTTAACATTATTCCAACATTCAATGAATAAGTTATTTTTGCCTCCAGAATAACTTATTTCATTGTATTTATTATTATTTCTACTTGGGGAAGGGTCTTGGCTCTTCTATGAATCTGAGGCCACATTGGTACTTTTTCTAGACTCTAAATCTTAAAACATAACAAATCATTCTGCAGCAGCATCCACGTGTTAGCATCTGTGTTTATCACCTAGAATCTGTGCTTTTATGCCATCTACCCTCAAAGAGAATTTCTCAAACACCTGTCTTGTTTTTATTGATTTTATGGAACTCACAGGAGAAATCAAGTATTGCTATGTGTGGTCTCTACCAGAAATGAATTTATGGTATTGCTCAGAGCAAAGAGACCCAGGCAGCTGAATTTTTCAATTTAGTTTTATTTTTTCTGGGTTTTATTATTTTTAAAATTTTGTATGGAAGCAAAGATTTTTTTTTCCAACAGAGTTACCTGACCTGCCTGAAGACATCGAATTCCAAAGTACAGTTCTTCTCTGACTCTTCGTCAATAGATTGGGACCATTTTACCTGTCTTGACAGTAAAATTGAGTCAGACAAAAAGATCTACTTCTTTGGACTAACTTATCGTACTGATTGATTGGTCTGATCAATTCTATTAAAATAATCCAAGCAGTCAAGTATCTAAAGACATAAAGGCATGGGGTAATTCTAAAACTCAGACATCTATAATAACATCCTATTGAATTTAAAAGTGAAATGCTATAGACACATAAAGACAGGCACCTTCCCAAGATAAGAACATCAATTATCTAATAAATTGCTTTTGTTAAAATAGGAATTTCTAGATTTTTCATTATACAGTTGCTAATAAATGACTACAAAGGTCATCTCACATGATGATAGCTGTCTAACGAGTAAGCTGAGATGGTATTGTAACACTATTGAGTCAGAAAGGGGATTGGTGTCTATCTGGTGTTAGTGCCATTAAGTCTGGATATTACCTTTAACTAAGAACACTAAAAGTGTTATAGCTTCTAGTTTCTTGAATATTCATGGAAAATATTATGCTATGATTACTAAATTATTTAGAATATAGATGTTTTAATTGTTTAAATTCTTGTCATTATTTTGAATGACTGATTGGAAGGTAAAAATATACAATAATGAACAATAATGCACAGAAATTACTCTTCTAACTTTTCATTGTATTAAATTATATTTTTGACATAGAATGATATCAATAAAAAGAACAGAGCAAGGAAAAATTTAAATTTTGGAAAGCAGCATAATTTTGCCTCCACATTTCTAAGATTCGTGTTTTTTTTTTTTCTATTATATGCCTTGAAACATATTCTGCCTGTGATTTATTCAAAACTGCATATCATTTGAAGTGACTTTTATTCCAAGGCCACTTAAATACACCATTACACTCCAATGAAAATATCAGATAATGCATATCTATTTAATTCAAGTACTTTTTTCAGTTTATTCTTTTATATTTTTATTTAATGACTCTTGTACATACAATGGATAACAATGAAGTGACTTAAGTAGACTATATTTATTGTAAGTATTATTTCCTTTCCTTTCCTTGTGTCTAGTCTGTTAGCTTGGCAGAGTAGAGTGGGATCTTTGAATAACAGCTAAACAGTAAATTACGAATATATCTTAGAGGAGAGAACAATGTGTTTGCTTTTTTTTATCCCTTTGAATAAACAAGTCAACATTTTTGAGCACTATTTTTGTGCCATGCACTTTCTGAAGCACTTTATATTATTTATAAAAAAAGACTACATTATACACACACATATCATCTATCTCCCTATCTCTCTATCTATCTATCTATCTGTCTTTGTCTCTACCTGGATCTCTCTATACTCACACATTCGGATATATTTCTACATCTATATCTACCTATCTACCTAAAACACTTAATCTAATCTTGCCAAAGAGTTATGGCTGCAAGGGATTTTATAACTTGAACTAGTGACTCAGAGAAGCAGGGAGGTTGAAAATTCACTTTAAAAGTAGTTATATTGGCATCAATTCTGAATGAAGTTGGTGGCAGCAGAGTGCCCATTCTGTTGACATGGTAGCTGATCCTCCTTGTAGCAATTATTTCAGAAGACATATGGTAACAAGACTGCTTCTATGGTGCACTGTGGTTTTATTCTAGACTGCCTTGTCTCTTTACCTCCCTGCTTTTTTTAACCCTCATTTATCAGATGTCCACGCAATTTTGTGAGTACTTGCTATTATTCAAACAAATATCTTTTCTTATTGAGTTAATCAGAGTTAACTGCTGTTGGCTGCAGTCAAGAACCCATGTGACACTATGAATTGGGTTTGCGAGTGGGTTGTAGCAACAGGGTCCACAAGAATTAAGAAGAACTTGGAAGACAGTGAAAATCCTATACATATCCATACATATTTAGTGATGGGAACATCGAAGCCTATGGCACACAGAGGGTAAACTACTAGTTAATGTGTTAATAAGGTACCTAGACAAAGTTTGAGGAACTGAGCTATTTATAATGGAAAATAGTATGAAGGGCATGAGGAATTCAACAATTATTATATGTAATAACTACTTCTAAGAATTCAGACAGTTTAAGATAAGAGTGCTGCAATCATGAATCCCCTAAATGTTCAGGTCAAATCACACACTGCAGTCCAGGCAGAGTCCACAAACATGGTTAAAAACCCTTTCATCACTTAGAGGCACAGGGCTGGAGAAGACAGAAAGAAAAATTAGCATTTAGTTCTGAAAGCTGCCAAATTACAACATCAATTGAATTTAGGATCACCAGATCTCTAATACAAAAATTAAGATACTTGACATTCACAAGTGGGACTTAGGATATTTTGTATCTAATATATAGGAGGAACTGAACACCATGAGAGCAAGTTTGCACCTTCAAAATGGAAAACATATGAAGAGTATTTATGGAAATGGATTCTGAGATAGTCCAATCGAAATGAAAAGAGTATAATTTTCAGATTATGTGGAATTAAAATAGATGTAATCACCAGAGAGTTTGGATTCAATATTTTAGTTTTAATCTTTCCAATTGCTGCCTACATGTTTCTCTGAGACCTCAATTCACAATTCACCAATAGTGCATGGTATAGGGATTCCACATGACAGATTCTTTAGAGAAAGGTAGAGGGAAGAATCTACATATTTTAGAGGATATGTCTGCAGATTTTGTCTTTCCTTTGCAACTTACTAAAAGACACAGTTTTCACCCCAAGGACTTGAAAAGTTTGCTGATGACAGGAACTGCAAATTTTTTAAAAAGTGCTAGACTCATTTTTCTCTGTAAATCATGGATACTAATGAGAGACTTTGATGCCTGAAATAGGTTTCCTGACTTCAATGGGTTTGGAAGGACTTTGGCAGAAACCAAAAATTTATCATAATATTCAGCAGAGCTAAGGATTAGAGGATTTTGTACTTTAGTAATCTTTGGCTAAGGCTAATTCATCCTGATTTCCTGGAACTCAACTTTATTAGCTTGCTAACACCCAAGATAATGTGTATAGCTGAAAATCCTCTTGATATAGTAAACACTGAATCAATAAAACAGAGAGGCATATTCTCACATAAAACTCTTTAAAGAAAACATAGGAGGAAAGCTCCTTAACATTGGTCTTGGCAGTGATTTTTCAGATATGATACCAAAAACTCAGGCAACAAAAGCAAAACAACCACTACCACCACCACCATCATAAGTGGGACTACATCAAATTTAAAAGTTTGTGTACAGCAAAGGAAACCATCTCCAAAATGAAAAGGCAACCTACAGAATGGGAGAAAGCATTTGCAAATCATGTATCAGATAATGGGTTAATAACCAAAATACATAAGGAACTCACAAATCAATAGTAAAAGAAAACAAAATAATATGATTTAAAATGGGAAAAGAACATGAATAGACATTTCTCAAAAGAAGACATACAAATGGCCCATAAGTATATGAAAGGTGCTTAACATCTCTAATTATCAGGGAAATACAAATCAAAACCCCAATGAGACATCGTAACACCTATTAGGATGGTTATTATCAAAAAGTCAAAATATAATAATAATTGTTGGTGACATGTGGAAAAAAGGGAGCCCTTATACACTGTTGGTGGGAACGTAAATTGGTACAGCCATTATGGAAAATAATACAGAGGTACCTCAAAAAATTAAAGATAGAACTATCATATAATCTAGCAATCTCACTTCTGAATGTATACCCAAAGGAAATAAAATCGCTATTTTAAAGAGATATCTGCATTCCCATGTTTATCACAGCATTATTCACAACAGGCAAATATGAAAAAAAGCTTAAGTGTTCATTGATGGATGAATGGATTAAAAAAGATGTGATACACACACACACACACAGTAGACCTATAAGAAAGGAGACCCTGCCATTTGCAACAACATAGATGAATCTGGAGGGCTTTATGGAAAAATAAGCTCTAAAAAAAAGAACAGTAATTCATATTATCACTTATATGTGGAATCTAAAATAGTTGAGCTCACAGAAAACAGAGAGTTGAAGGGTGGTTCACAAGGGCTAGGCGGTGAGAGAAAAGAGATTTCGGTCAAAGGGTACAAACTTTCAGTTATAAGATGAGTACGTTCTAGAGACCAAATGTACATCATGGTGACTATAGTTGATAACAATGTATTGTATACTTGTAATTTGCTAAGAGAGTAGATCTTAAATGTTTTCAAAACACACATACGAACATGCACATACAGATAACTATGTGAGGTGATGAATATATTAATTAGCTTGATTGTAGCAATCATTTCACAATGTATATGTATATCAAATCAGCATGTTGTACACCTTAAATATATAAATTTTTAAATTTGTTAATCATACTTCAATAAAGCTAGAAAAAAAAAGAGAACAGTACACAAAAAAGAAAAGAAATTTGAATTCGTCCCTAAACCCAGTATACAAGAAAAGGAGATTTATTTGTTAGAATTCTCAAAGACAATGGATAACTAAATAGTGTAGTTGGCTAAAACACAATGAGCAGGGAAAACAAATTCAAATGTGGAATAATTGACTTTTCTAATAAGGACAAATGGTTGCACTTTTTTGAACCCTATTTCCTGCTCTGCAATTAACTACTTCCCATAATAACTGATAACAGACACCTTTCATTTACTTCAAGAGAAATTGCACCTGACTCATAGTACTGTAACTTGGCCGTTGTGCATCACAAAATAATCAAACAGTAGTTTAATTCCAGTACATTTCCAGTGTCCAGGACATTCAGTCTTAAAATCACTACACAGAATAATAATAATCCAGATCAGGATTGGGTTTCATTGAGATTAGGTGAGTGTCTTGTCAATCTCACCCAATCAAAGATTCAAAAGACTTTGAGGAACTCAGTTTATCAAGATCATCCTGTTTTACTTATGGATTAAAGCTAAATGTTATATGTAAATATATAGATTATGTAAAATATATACGCATATTATACGTATATATTTACATAAAACATTTTATATAAAATACTATATATACTCTTTATACATTATAGTACATTGGAAGTACAGTGTGATATGTGTATATTGTATATCGTAACTTCACATAAAATTTATGTATATAATAAATTGGATCTTCATTATTATATATAATATATATCAGTATATATTAATTTTATATTAAGTACTATACATACACACTTGAATATATGTATATATTTAACCTATATAAGACACATATCATAACATTATTAAACATTATTTAAACTATATACATATGTTTTCATAGCTTATAGTTAGTCATTTTTTTGGCTTAATTGATCCCTTGATATTTATCAGATATGCAAACCCTTGATGTATTTTTGAAAACGAAAACTTTTATGACAGGGACTTCCCTGGTGGTCCAGTGGTTGATTCCACACTTCCACTGCAGGGGGCACTGGTTTGATCCCTGGTTGGGGAACTAAGATCCTACATGCTGCGAGGCCAAAAAAACCCAAAATAAACGAAAAAAAACCTCTTAACAACAATCTGACAGTCTATTCCATGGCATGTATTCCAGAAATAAATTACATTTAAATTTGAGAACAGCCTGCATAATGTGTTGATTCATTTCTTAAAATACTTTTTTAATATCAAGGGACTCACTATCACCATGTAACTGGGTGTGTGTGGGTGTGTAAAGGGCATATATAAAATTTGAGTGGGAGAATAATATGATGCATTGAAACTGGATTGAAGAGGGTGCTAGACTTGTTAATCACCCTTCATTGTATGTTCAGAAGATGTAAACCCTATGGCCAGGCGTTTGCATACTAAAAGCAACAATATTGAGTTTACCCAATATATAACATGAAGGATGGAAATATTTTATGTATGAGTATCACTTTTTTAGTTAGGGTAATTGTTTCTCCTAGGGTAATTGTTTATCCTGTGGATAAAGCCAATTAGCTAACACAGATGGTTATCCCAATTACCAGGTAAACTTAGGATGGTGCTGTCAAGTCTTTTTTCTTTAGGACTAGTTATTGTTTATCTTGAAAACATGTATGTAATAGATTGCTTTTGCTTCACTATATAAAAGGGTGAGATTTCTTTCTGTCTTTGTAATCTCTTAGTGGATTGCCTGTGATGTGCATCACCTTCTGGTTTAATGTTTATTCAATAATATAACTGTTTTCTTTCTCTCCTACCTTTGTGGAGATGATTTCTGGGTTGGGAGATAGTTTTGTTTTTAATCATATATTCCTAACATTACTAATTTACTATCTGTACTTAAAAAATTATGAATTTTGTTTATCACAAAATATTTAATTACTGTTCTTACTGAACACATAAGTTTTTCCTATTGTTCTGTTTATTTGACTTTCTTGTTTTTCACGACAGATTCAAATGTTCTCAAATAATACAACAAAAACATTTTATATCTCTCTCTTCTGAAAACAGAGTGGTGGCAACCATAAGATAGACTAGGACTAAAAAGGACATGGTGATGTCATATCTTTAGTCCAGCTATTTTGAGACCAGAAGTTGAAAAATTAAGGCTCAAGGGACACATCTGTGTTCTCTTTCCACCTTCAGGGTGAAAAGCATTTAGCCAGGACTGAAAATATAAAAACATATAATCCCTCTTAAGTAATTCCAGACACGTACGCAGAGGGGACATTTGGGAATGTCCTTCAATAGACCAAAATGCAGCTGGTAGACATTATAATATTCTTCTAAATTTTAATGCAATTTAACTTTTATACTAATAGAGTAGTCCATAAAATAAAGAAAAGTATTTCGTTTTGGAAATGTCATCATAATGGAAAGGCATTGGCTCTAACCATGACAATGCCATTTAAATTTATCTTGATGATAAGGGGGAAGAGTCAAGATGGTGGTGTGGGAAGACACAGAGTTAACGTCTCCCCACAACTAGGGCGCCTGCTGGCCGCTGGTGGGGGACTCTGACCCCAAGGAGATGGCAGGAATCCCAAAGTGAACCAGTAGGACGTAGGGGGACCGAGGGGGGAGGAGAAGTGGAGGACAGACAAGATCAGCACCCCTGAGGCCAGGGAGATCAGGAGAGGCAGGTGGGAGGGACTCTCTGGAAAGAACCGGAGAGACGCAGAGGGAGATCACCTGGCCCACTCGGGCAGGGGAGCCTGCTGAGCTCCCAAGCCACTTCCCTCCCATCCAAAGCCCCCTCCAGGCCGTGAGGATCCTGGGGACAGGTGGGAGGGGCCATCCAGGAGGAGCAGGAGAGGAGCGGAGGGCGATTGCCCCACTCACTTGGGCACCAGGAGCCTGCTGAGCTTCCAGGCTGGTCCCCTGCTCTCCACCCACACCCCCAGCCCCCCCATAGCTGCATTGGTCCTGGGGGCATAAGAGGGAGGCCAGGGAGATCAGAAGAGGCAGGCAGGAGGAGCCCTCCCAGAACCCAACCAGAGGAGCAGGAGAGGAAAGGAGGGCATTTGCCCTGCCCACTCAAGCTAGGCTCCCAGGTGAGGTCCCCTGCCCTCTGAGACCAGGGTGGGGGTCACACCTGGGCCATTTCTGTTCCTTGAGCCTAAGCCCCACACCCCACAGCCATCCAGGGCCTTTTCCAGCTCTGTGGGTCCTGAGCATTGGCTGCGCCCACTGCCCAAACCTCGCCCTTGATTAGGCCTGCTCTCCACAGCCAAGGCCTTCCACCCCACCTTTTGTTTTTTTCTTTCCCTCCTCCTCTCTTTTACTATTGTGGTACTGATGGACCTTCTGGTTGCTGATTCATCTATATTTTTATTTTTACATTATTTCTAACATATCTCTTAGTTTCCCAGTCTAATTTTATTTCTTACTTTGTTCTTTTTTTTTTTGCCACCCCAGGCAGCTTACGGTATCTTGATTCACAAGCCCGGGATCGGGGGGGAAGCTCCTGTGGTGGGAGCTCCGAGTCTGAAACATTGGACTAACAGAGAACCTCAAACCCCAGGGAATATTCATCAGAGTGAGGTCTCAGAGGTCCTCATCTCAGCACCCAGTCCCAGCTCTACCTAATAGCTTACAAACTCCATTGTTGGAAGCCTCAGGCCAAACAACCAGTAAAACAGGAACACAATCCCACTCATTAAAAATAAAAAAATAAATGAGATGGCAAAAAAATATGTCACAGATGAAGGAGTAAGGTAAAAACCTACAAGACCAAATAAATGAAGAGGTTATAGGCAATCTACCTGAAAAAGAATTCAGAGTAATGATAGTAAAGATGATCCAGAATCTTGGAAATAGAATGGAAACACAGACTGAGAAAATACAAGAAATGATTAACAAAGATCTAGAAGAAATAAAGAACAAACAAACACAGATGAACACAAAAACTGAAATGAAAAATACACTAGAAGGAATCAACAGAAAAACAGAGGCAGGAGAACAAATAAGTGAGCAAGGATCTCATTCAGATTCGATGGAGAATTCAAAAGCTTTCAGACAAACAAAAGATAAGAGAATTCAGCACCACCAAACCAGCTTTACAACAAATGCTAAAGAAACTTCTCTAAGTGGGAAATGCAAGAGAAGAAAAAGGCCCACAAAAACAAACCCAAAACAATTAAGAAAATGGTAATAGGAATATACATATCGATAATAACCTTGAATGTAAATGGATTAAATACCCCAACCAAAAGACACAGACTGGCTGAATGGATACAAAAACAAGACCAAAATATATGCTGTCTACAAGAGACTCACTTCAGACCTAGGGAAACATACAGCCTGAAAGTGAAGGGATGGAAAAAGATATTCCATGCAAATGGAAATCAAAAGAAAGCTGGAGTAACAATACTTGTATCAGATAAAATAGGCTTTAAAATAAAGACTGTTACAAGAGACAAGGAGGGACACTACATAATGATCAAGGGATCAATCCAAGAAGAAGATACAACAATTATAAATATATATGCACCCAACATACGACCACCTCAATACATAAGGCAAATGCAACAACCATGAAAGGAGAAATCAACAGTAACACAATAATAGTAGGGGACTTTAACACCCCATTACACCACAGGACAGATCATTGAAACAGAAAATAAATAAGGAAACACAAGCTTTAAGTGACACAAGAGACCAGATAGATCTAATTGATATTTATAGAACGTTCCACCCAAAAGTGGAAGAATACACTTTCTTCTCAAGTCCACATGGAACATTCTCCAGGATAGATCACATCATGGGTCACAAATCAAGCCTCGAAAAATTTAAGAAAATTGAAATCGTATCAAGCACATTTTCTGACCACAATGCTATAAGATTGGAAATCAATTACAGGAAAAACTGTAAAAAACATAAATACACGGATGCTAAACAGTACGCTACTAAATAACTGAGAGATCACTGAAGAAATCAAAGAAGAAATTAAAAAATACATAGAAACAAATGACAGTGAAAACACAATGACCAAAAACCTATGGGATGCAGCAAAAGCAGTTCTAAGAGGGAAGTTTATAGCAATTCAATCTCACCTCAAGAAACAAGAAAAATCTCAAATAAACAATCTAACCCTAAACTTAAAACAACTAGAGAAAGAAGAACAAAGAAAACCCAAAGGCAGTAGAAGGAAAGAAATCATAAAGATCAGAGCAGAAATAAATGAAAGAGAAACGAAGAAAACAATGGCAAAGATCAATAAAACTAAGAGCTGGTTCTTTGAGAAGATAAACAAAATTGAAAAACCATTAGCCAGACTCATCAAGAAAAAAAGGGAGAAGACGCAAATCAATAAAATTAGAAATGAAAAAGGAGAACTCACAACTGACACTGCAGAAATACAAAGGATTATAAGAGACTACTAAAAACAACTATATGCCAATAAAATGGACAACCATGAAGAAAAGGACAAATTCTTGGAAAGGTACAATTTTCCAAGAGTGAACCAGGAAGAATTAGAAAATATAAACAGACATATCACAAGTAATGAAATTGAAACCGTAATTAAAAATCTTCCAACAAACAAAAGTCCAGGACCAGATGGCATCACAGGCATATTCTAGCAAACATTTAGAGAAGAGCCAACACCAATCCTTCTCAAACTCTTCAAACAAATTGCAGAGGGAGAAACACTCCCAATTTCATTCTACGAAGTCAGCAACACCCTAATGCCAAAAGCAGAAAAAGATATTGTCAAAAAAGAAAATTATAGACCAATATCACTGATGAATGTAGATGCAAAATTTTCCTGAACAAAATACTAGCAAAAAGAATGCAGTAACACATTAAAAGGATCATACACCATGATCAAGTGGGGTTTATCTCAGGAATGCAAGGATTCTTCAAGATATGCAAATCAGTCAATGTGATACACCACATTAACAAATAAAGGAATAAAAACCATATGATCATCTCAATAGATTCAGAAAAAGTTTTGGACAAAATTCAACACACATTTATTATAAAAACTCTCCAGAAAATGGGCATAGAGGGAACCTACCTCAACAAAATAAAGGCCATATATGACAAACCCACAGCAAGCATCATACTCAATGGTGAAAAACTGAAAGCATTTTCACAAGGATCAGGAACAAGACAAGGATGTCCATTCTCAGCACTCCTATTCAACATAGTTTTGGAAGTCCTAGACACAACAATCAGAGAAGAAAAAGAAATAAAAGCAATACAAAACGGAAAAGAAGAAGTAAAACGGTCACTATTTGCTGATGACATGATACTATACATAGAAAATCCTAAAGATGCCACCAGAAAACTACCAGAATTAATCAATGAATTTGCTAAGGTTGCAGGATACAAAATTAATGCACAGAAATCTCTGGTATTCCTATACACCAACACTGAAAAATCTGAAAGAGAAATTAAGGAAACACTCCCATTTACCACTGCAACAAAAAGAATAAAATACCTAGGGTTAAACCTGCCTAAGGAGGTGAAAGACTTGTACTCAGAAAAGTATAAAACACTGATGAAAGAAATCAAAGATGACACAAACAGATGGAGAAATATACTATGTTATTGGCCTGGAAGAATCAATATTGTGAAAATAACTATACTACCCAAAGCAATCTACAGATTCAATGCAATCCCTATCGAACTATCAACGGCATTCTTCTCAGAATTAGAACAAAAAATTTTACAATTCGTATGGAGACACAAAAGACCCCAAAGAGCCAAAGCAATCTTGAGAAAGAAAACCAGAGTTGGAGGAATCAGCCTCCCTGACTTCAAACTATACCACAAAGCTACAGTAATCAAGACAGTATGGTACTGGTATAAAAAGAGAAATATAGATCAATGGAACAGGATAGAATGCCCAGAGATAAAACCACACACATATGTGCACCTAATTTACAACAAAGGAGGCAAGAACATACAGTGGAGAAAAGACAGCATCTTCAATAAGTGGTGCTGGGAAAAATGGACAGCTCCATGTAAAAGAATGAAATAAGAACACTACTAAACACCATACACAAAAATAAACTCCAAATGGATTAAAGAGCTAAATGTAAGGCCAGACACTGTAAAACTTTTAGAGGAAAACTTAGAAAAAACACTCTGACAAAAACCACAGCAAGATATTTTTTGACCCACCTCCTAGAGTAACAGAAATAAAAACAAAAATAAGCAAATGGGACTTAAATTAAACTCAAAAGCTTTTGTACAGCAAAGGAAATAATAAACAAGATAAAAAGACAACCCTTAGAATGGGAGAAAATATTTGCAAATGAAACAACAAAGGATTAATCTCCAAAATGTACAAACAGCTCATGGAGCTCAATATCAAAAAAACAAACAATCCAGTTAAAAAATGGGTGGAAGACCTAAATAGACATTTCACTAAGGAAGACATACAGATTTCCAAGAGGCACATGGAAAGATGCTCAACATCACTAATTCTTAGAAAAATGTAAATCAAAACTACAATGAGGTATCACCTCACACTGGTCAGAATGGCCATTATCAAAGAAGCTAGAAACAATAAATGCTGGAAAGGGTGTGGTGAAAAGGGAACCACCCTACACTGTTGGTGGGAATGTAAATTGATACAACCACTATGGAAAACACTATGGAGATTCCTTAAAAAATTTTAAAAAGAACTACCATATGACCCAGCAATCCTACTACCAGGCATATACCCTGAGAAAACCATAATTCAAAAAGAGACATGCACCCCAATGTTCATTGCAGCACTATTTACAATAGCCAGGACATGGAACCAACCTAAATGTCCATCGAGAGATGAATGGATAAAGATGTGGCATATGTATACAATGGAATATTACTCAGCCATAAAAAGAAATGAAATTGAGTTATTTGTAGTGAGGTGGATGGACCTAGAGTCTGTCATACAGAGTGAAGTAAGTCAGAAAGAGGAAAACAGTTACTGTATGCTAGCACATATATATGGAATCTAAAAAAAACAAAACAAAACAAAAAAACTGGTAGTGATGCACCTAGTTGCAGGGCAGGAATAAAGAGGTAGACCTAGAGCATGGACTTGATGATGTGGGGTGGGAGGGTGAAGCTGGGGCAAAGTGAGAGTAGCATTGACATATATACACTACCGAATATAAAATAGTTGGCTGGTGGGAAGCAGCAGCTTAGCACAGGATCGGTTTGGTGCTTTGCAATGACCTAGAGGGGTGGGATAGAGAGGATGGGAAGGAGGCTCAAGAGGGAGGGGATATGGGGACACGTGTATGCATATGGCTGATTTGCTTTGTTGTGCAACAGAAACTAACATGGTATTGTGAACCAATTATACTCAAATAAAGATCTATTAAAAAATACATTTATCTTGATGTGGAGTCACTTTAATTCTATGAATTTTTAGGCTTTCCAATATGTAGCTGGTTATATGACCATTTTCACATAGATTTTTATTGATGCTATTAAAATGCCTTGTTACACCCTCACATTATCTATATCTCTTGAATGGTATAGATTTTATGACCAGAAAAAAATAATAAAAGCAGAGGTATTCACAGAGAGGACTGTAATAAGTAGCTATTTTCATTTCTGCCTTTTTGTGATGCAGAATCAAGGAAAAGTACATAATCTGAGAGGAGGCAGAGAACTAGGGCACTTAGCTAGAGGTATTAAGTGAATCTATATAACAAAGGGATGAGCTAATTAGAAAAGTAGGATCCCTAGAACGAACTACATTTCCTAAGGAATGCAGAGGAGACTGAGGCAAGGGAGGTGGTCAAGATTGGTAAATAAGAATCTCTAGAAAATAAAAGGCTTGAGAAAATTGAGGAAAGGACAAGTATTAGAATTGTCTCTAGGATTCCTCCTGGAATGTTATTTAAACAATAGAAGCCTTTTTAGAACTCATTTTTTGCTTTTGAAAAGTGTTTTGTGAACATGATAATATGTAGGGATTAAGCCATATCGGGCCAACTTCAGTAGGTTTACAACTGAGGAGACCAGGGGACTTCTCAAACGTAAGTAATGGTCAGGTGCATCTCCTCTACACGAGCCTGAGTCAAATTATTGAACTACGGGACACAGTAGAGGCTTTAATTGTGAGACACTGTGATTACTGGAATAATTCAACACCTTCACAGTTTTCTGGAAAGAATGAAAAACTCAAAAGTTGCAAATTATGGAATATGGGTTATTTGAAACTGGATGTTCCAAGCAGATAATTTATTCAGTGATGCATAAGCTCACTAAGTTTAGGGAAAAACACTGAGAAGAGGTAGACTTGAAAATAATTTTCACTCCCTGTTTATTAACACATTGAAGTGTGAGCCAGATTTACAAGTGTGAGCCAGTTTACTAAAGCTAATTCAAGGCCATTGCTGGGTTCTATTACTGCGAATACAACAGACTGAGGGACAAGAACAATGTTAATAGACCAATGGGAAAGCAAACTGTGGAACAGCTGGCATAGAAACCAGTATTAGAAAAACTTGAGAAGTTGGAGGTACTTAATGATCTAGGATCCAAATAAAGTGATTTTGAATTATGGTTAGACTATGCCTCAGAAGTCACAGGAGAAGAGACAGGCTCAGAGGAAAAAGACACTGCCAGCTTGTGAGAGTTTACAATGACTAACATAAGGTCAATTTTGACCAAAATCCATAAGGTCTGGCATTTATGTATAAAACAAGTATTTGACAGGTTGGACGGTGACTAGAATTCATAAAATTCTATACAGCATGCCAGTGACCCAGGGAAAATTGTTCTGTCTGTGCTCCAAAGGGAAGAACTATGCTAGTGGGCTATGTGCCAGCAAACCAGGGAATGAAGCTTCAAAGCTTGGAAGCACTTAAGCTAAAATTACATGGGGATGATATATACAGTCAGAAAAAGATAAATAATATTGTCATAAATAATAATTTCTGCTGTGAAAGGTAACCAAATTCTGTCAGTAATTGTAACCTTGGGGATGGGAAAATGGTAGGCAGATGTGGTGGTCAATAAAAGATCAGAAGCAATGAATGTAATGCAAACCATAGATATCTCTGGGACTCAAAGAGTTGAAATTTGCTAATTTTATCTCAATACATCTGGCCGTTCTATAACCTTACACTATCCAACCTCACCAGTCATCCACCTTTATTTTTATAGTTGATCAGAATTTTTCCCAAGGAAATACTGATAATAAGTATTGAGAGGAAATCTCAGTCTATGGAGCATTTTCTCTACAGGACCATGAGATGCTTTAATACATGATGGAATATTAAGCAATTCTTCTTTTTCTCCAAGCCCATTACACTGAATGGTTCATGGGGCCTCTTAAGACAGGGACTTAAATATTTTTATCTTTAAAATTTTGGTTTAAGTTTTCATGATTTGTCTAAAGAACAGGTAAGCAATGCCAGAGAGAACAATAAATCTTTTCCACAATATTTTTTTTTCTCATTTTGCTTTAGGAATGGGAGCAAAGAAAAAAATATACACAGGAGAAGAGCAAATGCTTAGCTCAAAAAAGCTGGTCTTTGAAGTAAACACGTCTTTTTCCTCTGCCCTATCCTTGAAAATTAAGTGATTTGGAAGAAGAGTTGCAGAAGAGTGTCAGCTCCTTGTTCAGTATAAATAGTATATTTCCACAAGAGACTAACCAGGACAATGAAGGATTCACAAGAATGCAGATGGAAGAAGCCAAATAAATTAAAAGGTTGACAGCGTTTCCCTGAGTCAGAAATTCATTTCCATATTAAGGTTAAAAAAAATCAGGGCCTTCATAGTCTCACAATCCAAATATATTTCCTGTATGAGAAAATAGCAGAAGAAATGGAGTTAGTGAGGCTGCATACAATCTCTGTCTGAAGTTACTGTTTCCATTCATCCTTTACTCTAAGTAAACTAGTCTAGAGATTTTAATCTTAGTAGACAGTAGGTTGTCAAATGAATCCATTCAACAGTGGGAGGTGAGAAGGAAGAAGGAGATACACTGATATAAAAAGTCTTTGAAGATGTCTTAGCAAGACAGTAGGATCTTGCCACAGACTTTGATTTTAAACAGTGGCTAAATTAAGTTCAAATAAAAAAGGTCCATGTATCTTAAAATCATATTCTGCGAAAGGAGAGACTAGTATAGCAACAAAATGTATTCATACTTACTTTTTATAAAAGGCAATGTCATTTTATTGTAAACTACTATAAAACCCTGTATGGGGTTTTTAATGTGCCTCTGATTAGTTGGATATATAGTACATGGCAGGTGAGAAATAATTTCCCCATATAGTGTAATCCTTCATTTCTCAAGAAACAAAGAAAGTTATTTCCAATTTATTTCTGTAATGCAAAGGTAGTGCTTTTTGTGATCTGAATCATGTATGTTTGGGAATGGGTAAGTATGTATGGCTACTTAGAGAAATATATTTATCATAAGACATTAAGATATTAATAATGTATAAGTATAATAATAATGTATAATGTATAATAAATTAAGACATTAAAATATGTCTTATAAAATAATGTCAATAAAATAAAATATATAAAATATATAATAATGTATAATAAATTAAGACATTAAAATATGAACATATAAGCAATGATCCTCTTGAATTCCTCATTTGCTGAATTTATCTGCTAGCTACAATTTATTTCTCACCCCCAAATTAATACTCATAGTGATTTTGAGTTTATTCACGGACATATGTGTGTGCATATCCGAAAAAATTTAAGTTGCACTATGCACACTTTACCAGCTAAGGTCAAACAAGGCATTTATACTGTAAAAATGTATCATTTTTTATTTATTTGGTGCCATGTTTTTGCATTTATGTGCTTTTTGTTGATTTCACTATTTAAAATGGCTCTTGAGCGTATGTAGTACTAAAGTGTTGATTAGCATTCCTAAGCACAAGCTGTGATGTGCCTTATGGAGAAAGTTTTCATGTTTGATAAGCTTCATTCAGGCATGAGCTACAGTACTATTGGCTATGAGTTCAACATTATTGAGTTAACAATATAATATTAAAGTGTCTTTAAACAGAAACACACAAAAAACAAGGTTATGTATTGATCTGCTGATAAAATGTGACCAAAGGCTCACAGGTACTTAAACCTGTATTTTTTCTAGGAGAAATGGTTCAGTATTACCATTTCAGTGTTGGTAATGAGAAACCTGTGCACCACAATGAGAAGCTCACGCACGGCAACGAGGAGTGGCCCCCGCTTGCCACAACTAGAGAAAGCCTGCGCACAGCAGCGAAGACCCAATGCAGCCAAAATAAATAAATAAATTTAAAGGGGGAAAAAAATTTTAAAAAATAGGGTCTTTGTGGTTGTAATCAAAAAAAAAAATGAGAAGAACATAATTATCATAGTCAGTTTGGGCTGTTGTAACAGAATACCATAGATTAGATGGCTTATAAACAACAGAAGTTTATTTCTCACGGCTTTGGAGCTGGAAGTCAAACATCAGGGTGCCAACATGGTCTGGTTCTGGTGAGGGCCTTCATCTGAGCTGCAGACAGTGACCTTCTCTCTGTGTCCTCACAAGGTAGAAAGGGAGAGAGGGAACTTTGGGTCTCTCTCTCTCTCTGTTTT
Organism: Delphinapterus leucas; assembly: GCF_059928025.1. NCBI lineage: Eukaryota > Metazoa > Chordata > Mammalia > Artiodactyla > Monodontidae > Delphinapterus > Delphinapterus leucas. The sequence continues at coordinate 21,110,319 of NC_143135.1, forward strand.
TTTTTTTATACAGCAGGTTCTTATTAGTTATCCACTTTGGGTATCTTTTATAAGGGCACTTAATGCCTATTCATGTGGGATCCACTTTTATCTGATTATAAAAGGACTCTTAAGATCTGGGAGAAAGTTCTGGGTTCTGGGTGGGGAACTGGATAGAAAGATAGCATGCATATCATGTGGGATGCTGTCAGCATGACATGAGTCTGAAATTGCACATAACTGTCCAGCACACCTGTGGCTAATATCACAGGTGAGACATGAGACACCAAAGGCATTTGAAACCCCAAGTAAGCTTGAGATCTTACATGAGCATATGGGGCATGACAGATACTTAAATATTATTAGGATTTTATTTCCTACCAACATGAGTGGAGGATTGAGGCAGAGTAATTTGATTTCAAGTATTAAATAAATGTAAGAAACTTTTTTACATGTGAGGCCATATATTTACTATAAGGCTAATAATTCAAATATAAAGCACTGCTCTGAGCACATACTTGTCTCTTAATGTATTTACTTTCCATTTTCTATATTCTTTTTTTCTGCTTATTATGCAAGGTCATCCTTTAACTTCTACCTAAAGACATGAGAGAGTCTACTGACTTGCTTTTTTAACATCTTTATTGGAGTATAATTGCTTTACAGTGCTGTGTTAGTTTCTGCTGTATCACAAAGTGAATCAGCTATACATATACATATATCCCCTCCTTCTTGCATCTCTCTCCCACCCTCCCTATCCCACCCCTCTAGGTGGTCACAAAGCACCAAGCTGATCTCCCTGTGCTATGTGGCTGCTTCCCACTAGCTATCGATTTTACATTTGGTAGCGTATATAAGTCCATGCCACTCTCTCACTTCATCCCAGCTTACCCTTCCCCCTCCCCGTGTCCTCAAGTCCATCCTCTATGTCTGCGTCTTTATTCCTGTCCTGCCCCTAGGTTCTTCAGAACCATTTATTTTTCTTTAGATTCCATATATATGTGTTAGCATACCATATTTGTTTTTCTCTTTCTGACTTACTTCATTAAGACATCTGCAGAACTAGTAATTATAGTATTGATGAAATCACCATCATTTATTGTCACTATGTTCCAGGCATTGGATAGGATTATTTGTTTTGTTTCATTATTTTATTGAGAGCAATTTGAGGTTCAGTGAAAACTGGAGGGGAAGGTACAGAGATTTCCCATATACACCCTGCCCACACATTTACAGCCTCCCCTATTTTCAACAACCCCACCAGCATGGTACATTTGTTACAACCGGTGAGTCTACACTGACACATCATAATCACCCGAAGTCCATAGCTTACATTACCATCTGCTCTCGGTGTTGTACCTTCTATGGGTTTGATAAATGTGTAATGCCATGTTCATCATTATAGTATCATACAGAGTGTTTAGACTGCCCTAAAAATCCGCTGTGCTCTGCCTATTTATCCCTCTCCCTCTGCCCCAAACTCTGGGAACTAGTGATCTTTTTACTGTCTACATATTTTGCCTTTCCCAAAATATTATGAGATTGGGATAATATAGTATATAGCCTTTTCAGATTTGCTTCTTTCACTTACTGATATGCATTTAAAGTTCCTCCATGTCTTTTTATAGTTTGATAGCTCATTTCATTTTATTATGGAATAATATTCTGTTGCCTGGATGTACCAGAGTTTATTTATCCATTCACCTACTGAAGGCCATCTTGGTTGATTCCAAGTTTTGACAATTATCAGTAAAGCTGCTATAAACATTCAGATGCAAGGTTTTGTGTGGATAAAGTTTTCAGCTCCTTTAGGTAAATAACAAGGAGCGCTGGATATATGGTAAGAGGTATGTTTAATTTTGTAAAAATCTGCCGAACTCCTTCCAAAGTCGCTGGACCACTTTGCATTCCAACCGGCAACTGATGAAAGCTCCTGTTTCTCCGTCAATATTCTGGATTTCGGTTATTCTAATAGGTATATACTAGTGTCCCAGTGTTGTTTTTATTTCCATTTTCTGACGATGATGTGGAGCATATTTTCATATGCTTATTTGTCATCTGTATACCTTCTTTGGTGAAATGTCTGTTAAGGTTTTTGGCACATTTATTTTTTGTGGGGCCGGGAGGTCTCTGGTGGTCCCATGTCCTGAACTTGACTTTCCCACCTCGGAGGCTCAGGCTCAACACCCAGCTGGAGCACCAAGACCCTGTCAGCCACATGGCACGGAAGAAAAGGAAGAAAAAAAGTACGAAAAGAACAGACAGAACCCCAAAAGAAATGGTAAAAGCAAAACTAAACAGCCAAAATCACACAAAGAAACATACATACACACTTATAAAAAAAAGAAAAAGAAATAAAAAATAATAAAATGGACAGAACCCCAAGACAAATGGTAGAAGCAAAACTACAGAGACAAAATCACACAAAGAAACATACCAACACACACACACACACACACACACACTCATAAAAAGAGAAGAAAAAAAAAAGTGAAGAGAGCAACCAAACCAATAAACAAACCCACCAATGAAAACAACCACTTAAAACTAAACTAAGATGAACACAAAACCAAAAACTAACCAAACGAAGAAAGCAAACCCCAAGTCTACAGTTGCTCCCAAAGCGCACCACCTCAATCTTGGGAACATTCATTGTCTATTCAGGTATTCCACAGATGCAGGGTTTATCAAGCTGATTGCAGGGATTTAATCCACTGCTCCTGAAGCTGCATGGAGAGATTTCCCTTTCTCTTCTTTGTTTGCACAGCTCCTGGGGTTCAGCTTTTGTTTTGGCCCCACCTCTGCATGTAGGTCGCCCTCAGGCATCTGTTCCCTGTCCAGACAAGAGGGGGTTAAAGCAGGGGCTGATTAGGGCTCTCTTGCTCACTCAGGCCAGAGAGAGGGAGGGGTACGGTGGTAATAATTGGAATGCAGGGCGTGCCTGCAGTGGCAGAGGCTGGTGTGACATTGCAACAGCCTGAGGCATGCCGTGTGTTGTCCCAGGGAAGTTGGCCCTGGATCACAGGACCCTAGCAGTGGCAGGCTGCACAGGCTCCTGGGGTGTGTGTGGGTAGTGACCTGCGCTTGCACACAGGACTCCTGGTGGCAGCGGCAGCAGCAGTAGTGGTCCATACCTGACTCTGGGGTCCAAGATGATAGCCGCAGCTCGTGCCCATCTCTGGAGCTCACTTAGGTGGTGCTCTGTTGTCTGTGGGCACATAGAGCAGGAAGGCCCTTTCTGTGCACACCCCGAAACAATGGCCTCTTTCCTCTCCGGTGGGTCCAGACTTTTTCCTGGACTCCCTCACAGCTAGCTGTGGTGCACTAGCCCCCTTCAGGCTGTCTCCAAGCACCCAACCCCAGTCCTCTCCTTGCGGTCTGATCTCCAAAGCCAGAGCCTCAGGCCCCAGCCCCCACCCACCCCGGCGGGTGAGCAGACAAGTGTCTCAGGCTGGTGCGTGCTGGTCGGCACTGATCCTCTGTGCGGGAATCTCTCCGCTTTGCCCTCCGCACCCCTGTGGCTGCGCTCTCCTCCGCGGCTCCGAAGCTTCCCCCCTCCGCCACCCGCAGTCTCCACCCGCGAAGGGGCTTCCTAGTGTGTGGAAACCTTTCCTCCTTCACAGCTCCCTACCGCTGGTGCAGGTCCCGTCCCCATTCTTTTGTCTCTGTTTTTTCTTCTTCTTTCGCCCTACCCAGGTACGTGGGGATTTTATTCCCTTTTGGGAATCTGAAGTCCTGCCAGCGTTCAATAGGTGTTCAGTAGGAGTTCTTCCCCATATAGATGTATTTTTGATGTGTTTGTGGGGAGGAAGGTGATCTCCGCGTCTTACTCCTCCACCATCTTGAAGGTCTGCTCTCTGTCTTTTGGTATTTCCAATTCTCTTTTCCCTTTTGCATTTTTGTATGGATATATGATTCTTTCATCTGGCCTTTGTATAGAGATCTTTGGCATATATGTTATGGCATATTAATTATGCTAATTTTTCTTTTTCTGTCTCTAGTATTCTCTTTCCCCTCTTTTAACTATCATATACTATTAAAATAACATATTTCAGAGGTTATATATATTCTGTGTATATATAACCATTTAATTTTCTTTTTTTAATTTATAAGAGAAGAAATGGATTTTTTATAAGCTATGTTTTGTATTTGTGCAGCTTTCAGTTGATTTATTTTCTGTGAATCAATGGTTCTTAATAGGAAACAGTCCCCCTCAGAGTAACACAGATTGTGCTTTTATAACATCAAAATAACTGGCTATTCCGACGATCAATTTTTAAAAACAATCATTTCAGTGACAATCATCGTCATCAGCATCATTGTCATCAAACTGGTTGGGTGATACTGTAGAGACAGTGTTACTGAATTAAGTTGCGTGGACACCTACTCCCCCTGCTCGGGCGTCCAAGGCCCTCTGCCTCAGTGGGAAGGTTCTTTTTCCATTCGGGTTTAGGCAGCTGAAAAAAAAAAAAAAAAAGGCAGGCCTTATTCAATGGCCGAAGAATGGAAGAATGGAGAAGTGGGCACTTAGCTCATAGATCAGCTTCTTATCCTCATGGCATGAGGGATTTGATTTTAAACAGTATGGGCAATGAGGAGAGGAGTGTGGCTAATAATGGGGAGGCATATGTATTAACTACCAGGAAAGGGACAGCACTTTCTGAGGGAATAGAGTGCCATCCTCTTTTTATCCTTTTTTAGTCCGTGACTTCCAGTCATGATTGCTGGTAGGTGTGTCATTTAGTATCTAATGTAGTAAAATCAGCGTACAATGAGACTCAGGGTCTACTGGAGGTCAGGTTCATTGCCATCTTGGTTCCAGCTGCTTCCATCTGGGTTTTGTTTTTCTCTTCATACAGCTTCCTTTCTTTGTCTCTGGACCCTGTGACTTGAAGATATGCTCAAGGGGAGGTTGGTGGGTTTTGAGCAAGGATGTGATGTCAGCTCTGGCAACAAAATAAATAACTCATTGCCTTTAACACTTTCAAAGTTATTGTTACTTTTTTAAGACTCAGAAATAATTATTTTATGCACATTATATTATCTTATTAGTTATATAAGATACTTCCTTTAGTGTTAAATGCTGACAGTCAAATAGCAGAGATCTAGGAATACTAGTTTTCTAATTACGTTTGAAGATAGGCAGTATCAAGTTGATTGAAAAACTAAACTTATAACCATTTGGGATAGATTTTAGTGACAAGACTTGATACGATGAAATGTTTTATAGCAACATTTGTAGGAGAAGGCTCTCAGTGCACTGGTGTACAGATGGGAACCTCTGAAGTAGGAAGCTTCATTTTACGTAGAGAGCTCAGGGTGGTTAAGAGACCTGCCTAAATCACGTGGTAGCTATAGGTAGCAGAGCTGAGAATAGAACTTGACTTCTTACACTTTGAAGAGACAACTATTACAGACATACTGGCTTCGCTGAGAAACTCCATATGCATGTGATTTTATGTTTAAACACAAGGTTTCACAAGACACCCCGTCATCCAATCAAATCTCTTTCTGTATTTGTTGAATATAGTGATATCGAATAGAATCTTCGCAACCATTTTTAGAAAATACTTTATAAACAGGTACCTGTAATTCCTCATGAAAACTGGGATTGAGATACACAAATAGGTTAGAAACTTTACAGAGCAATTTGGGAGCATATACGATTATACCCAGATGTATGGATGTCCCTACTTTCCCATAAATAAGCTCTCTTCATTTTGACACATTTATATTACTCATGTCCAGATTTGATTTGCCTACCTGTCTGTAATTATTCATTATTAAAAGGAATCATATTATCTACAAATGGGAGCAGAAACAATCCAGAACTCTTCATGTAATCTCATGTGGCACTGATCAGGCACAGAGGAGTCAGTGGAAATATAACTGACTTGGCAGGTGCATTCAAAACGAAACCACATTTTTTCTTGTAACTTCCCTAAATGAAATCCCAGGCAGTTCTCATAGCTTTTCTTGTCACTTCTGAGTCATTCAGTAATTAAAAAGTCCACCCCCAATGTAAAATGAAACTTATCTATCCATCCAGTATAAAGTTTTCCCCCCTCCAATACTTTGTAGTTTCTTCAGGGTGGAAAACCAATAGGGAGAAAGAGGAAATGGTCTGTCTCTACTTCTCTGGATCTCTTCCCACCCACTCCCAAGTTGCTGCTTGTGACTTATCAGAGTTCAAGTTGAAAAGAAAGGAGGGAAAAAGGAAAGGTATTTCCTTAAGTAGACTACAGCCATAGTTAGTTTTGGTGCTCTCTATAGATGGGGGATGCACAATAGCTGGCTCTTTCCCAAGTTCCTCCAAGATCCTCAGAAGTGATCTCAATAGCAATTCCTTTAATGAATACAAGGTCTTCCCTGGCAGGCTGCTTTTCAAATCCCCCCACCCCTCACATTTGCAATGGCTGCCTCTTTCCATGCTGTTGCTGGATCTAGCTCATACTGGCTAGAGGGAGCTGACTGCATGCATCTCCTTTCTATGTTGTGCACCCCTATGTCATATTCGTAGCTTGAAATTGGCTATGGTGGGATTATTTATACCACAGAAACTGGAAAATGCCAAAAATGAGTGTTCCTTTTGTGGTACGTGGGCCTCTCACTGTTGTGGCCTCTCTGCCTCTCCTGTTGCGGAGCACAGGCTCCGGACGCGCAGGCTCAGCGGCCATGGCTCACGGGCCCAGCCGCTCCGCGGCATGTGGGATCTTCCCGGACCGGGGCACGAACCCGTGTACCCTGCATCGGCAGGCGGACTCTCAACCACTGCGCCACCAGGGAAGCCCATGGATTTCTTTTTAAAATGACTCCAGGCTGATCCCCTTTTGTAAAATCCAGGTCTGGTTACAAAAATCATACTCTTGTTTCACCTTCTGTAAACAATGTGGGTTGCTCTTCCAACATCTCTCTCTCTCTCTCAGTTGTTCTTGCTCTGTCTCTTTCCCCTTCCCCCTTCCCTTCCCCACCCCTTTTCATTCCTTTTCTCTTCTGCTTCTGCCAGATACAGCCAGCCTTTTACTTTTATATCTTTTTTCCAGTGTGATGCTTCCATCAGGAATGTGGAGACCTCTTCCACTGGTAGAGAAGACTCATCAGAAATTAGGGGTTCAATGTTCCCGGCTTCATCAAATCTTCCTACACATCCTCATCCCATTCTTTCAGAACCAGTAACCTCACTTTAAGGGTAGATACCGGCAGAACTGGGAGTTCAACCTACATTATAATTCAGCCAATCACTAGATAAGGTTCTGTATTTGGTTTCCAGCAATTTCAGCCCTGAGGCTAGAGGAGTTAACTCTCTCCTCAGGGCACAGTTGGTGGTTCTTAGGTCATTTATGGGTGCTTGAGCTGGGAAGTGGAATCCCTGAATGCAGCCTTTTCTTTTTCACCATTTTGAGCAGCAACATTAGGAGCAACAAACCTACTTCATTATATTCATGAGTTTTCCAAAAATGCTTGAAAATATCATGCAGAAAGTCACCTAGCTCTTATATAGGATTGATTAGGAGTATCCAATGCAGATATTTTGCATATCTCTGTAAACAGATCACACTATGGGGTCTAAGTGCTCTCTTTACTACTGGAAATTGAGTCATTAGAGTCTTTATCGAATCAGACTAGAGAGCCCATTCCAGAAACCCCAGGACACAATTCAGAAAACTCATCTTTAATATTCTGTCCCAGGGTAAACACTCTCAGTACCAAAATCTGTATGAAGAACTGGCTCAATGGACACGGAAGCCAAGAAGTCCTACCATCTGCTGTCTGTAAGCTGGAGACTCAGGAAAGGCAGTGGTATAATTCGGTCCAAGTTCAAAGGCCTAAGAACCTGGGAGCTGATGGTGTAAACCCCAGTCGAGGGCAGGAGAAGAAGAGATGAGATGTGCAACTCAACAGTGAGGCAAAAAAAAGGGGCAAATTCCTCCTTCCTCTGCCTTTTGTTCTATTTAGGCCTTCAGTGGATTGGATGATGCCCACCCCCTTGGGGAGGGCAATCTTTTTTACTGATTCCACCAATTCGATTGCCAGTCTCATCTGGAAACACCCTCAGGGACACATCCAGAAATAATGTTGAATGTGGGTACTTCATGGCCAGTCAAGTTGACACATAAAATTGACCATCACAGCCAGCAAATATCAGACCCGAGTAACAGAATGACTCATACCACAGGGGCTACAGGCATAGCTCACAGATAAATCTTCAAAGAAGTCCTTATTAATGGACACGTCAGCTACCTTCACATTGACTCAAAATGGCTCATAGGATAAGTAATGGTAGCAAAATCAGCCTTATACTCTCTTTGAATGTTTTGTACATATGGTGTAGAAACTTTTTATATTATGTGGCATACGAGGTGTTTAGACTTGTTCCCAGATCCCCCCACCCCCTTCACACACACATGTAGTTAGAGTAGAATTATGAGTATTAAAAAGCCATGTAATTGAGCTGTTAAAGGCATCACTTCTGGCATTACACAGATCATAATAATAACTAACACCTATACTGTATAGTGCTTACTATACCCCAGAAGCAACCCTATGAAGAAGGTACTACTAATCTCCCATGTTTACTGAGGCAACCGATGTATAGAGATGTCAAACAATTCACTCCAAATTATGATTAGGAGGGGTCATACACAGTGGCTAAGAACAGAACAAAAATACTTCAGCCACTATGCTTGACTTCAAATCCTAGTTCTGACATTTACTAGCTATATGTCTCAGGAAAGTTACTTGACTTTATTTTAAAATATGGGACACAAAATAGTATTTCCCTTATACTGTGAGTTATAAAGAGAAATAGATGGTGTCTACAGTGTGGTGAGTATGCAACGAGTGTTTCCTCATATAAAGGAGGTTAGGAAGAGAAAGATGATCATACACTAAACGTATTTCTGGTCAGTTCGACTAAAATTCACCATTCGGTGTTGTGTAATGGAATACATGGATTATGGGTTCCAAATAGATCAGGTGTTGATTCTGTCTTTGGCTTAAATTCTTCCCTAGAAAATCCACATATATGAAAACCAAGTGTGATCTGGAAGGGATTTAAGAAGACCCATTAATCCTTAATAAGATTATCATATCAATTTGTAAACAAATATGTAAAGAAATGTTCTCTTTAATTTACAGTTTTTTGTTATTTAAGGTCAACTCAAGTATATTTTGTTTTTTCTTAAAACATGCTTTACTGCTCACAAAAATGGACTCTAATCCTATCATAAGTCCAACGTTTTATGTGAATTAAAACACAGGCAAGGGCTTCCCTGGTGGTGCAGTGGTTGGGAGTCTGCCTGCCGATGCAGGGGACACGGGTTCGTGCCCCGGTCCGGGAAGATCCCACATGCCGCGGAACGGCTGGGCCCGTGAGCCATGGCCGCTGAGCCTGCGCGTCCGGAGCCTGTGCTCAGCAACGGGAGAGGCCACAACAGTCAGAGGCCCGCGTACCGCAAAACAAACAAACAAACAAAAAAAACACACAGTCAAAATAATTCTCAATCATTGTGGCTCTTTCCTAATATTTAGAAAAGAGGTTTCTGATTAATTACAAATGCTCTCTCAGGCATCATGGCCAACAATGGGCTTTTTATTTATGTTGTATTTATCTTTATTGTATTATTAGAGTTCAGTGGTGGAAATAAACTAGATGGCTCATGAAAAACAAATATCATATAATTTTTTTTTTTTTTTTTCGGCACTTGGGCCTCTTACCGTCATGGCCTCTCCCGTTGCGGAGCACAGGCTCCGGACGCACAGGCTCAGCAGCCATGGCTCACGGGCCCAGCCGCTCCGTGGCATGCGGGATCTTCCCGGACCGGGGCACGAACCCGTGTCCCCTGCATCGGCAGGCGGACTCTCAACCACTGTGCCACCAGGGAAGCCCCATATAATTTTAAATTAACATTTAGCTGGCCTACAACTAAAAAATAGCCAAGCATTCTTATTGTAAAATATAGGCAAACTATTTTGAACTTTATCCTCTTCTCCAGGGAGTAATACAAGCCTAAATATATTTCTGTGTATCCTTTCTAAATCCTGTAATAAGCTACTTTTTTAAATAATAATTTTTTTTTAAATCTGTGTATCCCAGAGATACAAATACAAATAAAAGCTCTTTGGTCTTAAAATGCGTACCAGCTGTGGACACAGTTTGGGGGTTTGTAACTAGATAGACAGATTGAACAGATACCAAACTGCAAAATCTCCAAGGAAAAGAGTTTTTAACTTTCACAACGGTAATTCAGAAATTGGCTCACTTCTGTGCCTGTGCTGAACTGATATTGAATTTTGATTTACATTACTTTATTTTCATAACTAGTGACTGAGTTTTTAAGGACACAGAACATCTTCATGTTTAAAATTCAATGACAAATATGAATAACTAACATTATTAAACATCTTTATACCCAATATATTATTTAAATCTCACCATAACCTTATAAAAATAAGTTCTTTCAAAGAAAACAACTAAAGTTAAGAAAATTTAATATGACTTGTTAAAGGTTACAGAGCTAATAAATTGCAGAACAAGCTATAAAACTCAGATCCATTTGATTACAAATTTCATAGTCTCTCACCTACCTTTTACTGACGACCTACATATAGATTGCCCTCAACATGTACATATTAATAGCTTAATATATTCTTAAGGAAATGATCATCAAAACCATGACTAAAAACATCCTGATGTGAAATAAGATCAATTTCTTTCAATATAGACAGCCAAATAAAACACCCACTCAATTAAGTATACATTAATGTCTTTCCAGTCAAAGCCTATAATCATAGAAATAGGCTACAGATCTAAATGTATTACGTATCATTCTGTTGTATATATCTCTTATTTATATTGAAGAAGAAAACAGTCTAAAACAGAGATTCTCAATGTGCAGTACACGTTACAATGGCACTTAGAGGTAGACACTTTATAACAAGGTCTAGATTTGTTTTTCTGACACCGAAGAATTATTTTATGTGGGTCATTATTTATAAAATTCATAAAATTTTAATATTCTTTTTTAAGTCTTGGTTAAATTTTCTCTTTTGCATTTTTCCACAGAAGAATTTATAGTTGGTCTATTTATAGGGAATTTTGCCAAAATGGACACTAATTTCAAAAAAGTAGAAACTAATATCTGAAAGGATCCAAATAACTTGGAATTCTCCCATGATGTATTTAACACTGTTCTTTGACAAAACATGAAATGGCCTATAACTATAATATTAATACATTGGCTCGATATCAAAATTCCATATGAAGAATCTTCTCTTAATCTCATTTTTCTCATCTGAAAAATGAAGTGGGCTCACATGAATTCTAAGTATTCTTTAAATTCATATTTTCATGATGGTCACAGCCCTTATAATATACAATATAGCCTTGAATCAAAATGATATTATCATTTAAATATGTGGTTACGTTCCCACAGTATTTGGTGAAGAATGATAAACTAATTTCATCTTTACATTTCTCTGATCTTTTTATATTTTTCTTGTTTTGGCGGTACATTTGAAGGCTGACAATACCCTTAGTCTTTACCTAGAAAAGAGTTTCAAAAAGAAAGAAGCTGACAAAATTGTTACCTACATAGTAATTACTTACTTGCATTAGTCTATTTTTCCAACAGCTTACCCTTCCTACTGCCCCCACCCCTGCATATAGACAACTGAAAAAGTGTGTGCTACTGCCGCAGTTTACCTTTCAGACTGCAAAATCCTGGAATCTCAGATCAAAATCCAACATCCTTTTCTTTTTGTTTTTCCTCTTTGTTTCCTTTTACAAGTTAGGAGAACTTATTTCCTTCTTCTGTTTCAGTTTCTTAGCTAGAGCTAGTGAGACATTATCTATACTGAATAATTAATCATCATCAACCTTGTCTAATTCCCTTTAACTAACCCATCCCTGTTAGTCGTGTGGCCTGGAGGAAAACTTCAGCCTTTCAGTGTCAGCTTCCTCATCTATAAAATACTAGGATAGACCAAGTAATCTATTCCATTTCCAAAATATAGTGCAAGTATAAAAATACATTTAGTTAATATATATTTATTGAATACCTACTGTATGCTGGATACAGAGAAGGCGAGTTATCTCCTGAGATAATACATGATATCTGTCCTTTAAGGGTTCAAAGTCTATTGAAGAAGACAGGAGCACACAGAAATACTTAGAGTAGAATGGAATCGTATTCTTATGGAAGTGTGTAAAAATCCTAGTGACCATTACAGTGAAGTGCTTAATAGATGCTACGGATATAATGATAAATGGGGTGTCTCTGCTGTGTCTGGAAAGATAAGAGGAGACCCTAAGCAGAGAAGACATGGACTAGCATTTCACGAAAAGCTTAGGGAGCTAAAAAAGGAAAATGCAGACTGAAGAATGCTTATGTTACCAGAAGGAAGACAGAAAGGAAATGGCAGATGAGACTAAACGAATAGCTTTAAGCTAATATTGAAAGGGGCTTGTAAATCCTGCTTAGGTATATGGGTTTCCTAGGAAGTGAGAATTATTGAAGCTTTGAAAGCAGGGGAATGATGTCATTCTTTCAGACTGCTTTTAGAAAGAGAACTATTTCAGTGCTGTGAAAGTGATTTGCAGCATAGAAACACCAAAGAAAATAGTTGCCAATATTGGACACCTATAAAAATTTAATTATTATCTGATGCATATTACTTTGCAGATGGCTAAGGTGGAAGTACTGACCTTTCGTGGACAATGCGGATGACATTCAGAGCTTAGATTTTATCAGAATGTGGAATCACTGCATCTGAAATTTGATGATTAGGTATGTTCTCTGCAGAGCAATAAATCTCAGCTCTGGACATCATGTGGAATTCTCAAGAAATTAGCCTCAGGGAATTTCTTACAGAAGATTTGTTGTATCGGTGGTCATTATGCAACCATTTCTTAAAACTGAATTAAATCTTTAACTTTGGAGTGTGTTTGTCTCCCCTTCAATTATCTTTTTTCTTTTCTTTTATCTTTTTGCTCCAGCATAGGACTTTCCAATGGAATTTCCATGCTGATAGAATGTTATACACATGCTATCCAGTGTGGTAGCTACTAGTAACATGTGGCTATCGAGCATTTGAAATGTGGCTTGTGTAACTGAGGATTTGAAATTTTAATGTTATTTAATTGTTACAATCCTAATAATTAAACTACAGACTTTATTCCAATCTCCTCAGTTTCTTCACACATCTACTATTTACCTGTTCCAGGATCTGATCTAGGATCTAACACTGCAGTTGGTCATTATGCCTCCCTGGTGTCCTCCAATCTGTGACAGTTCTCCAATCTTGTCTTTCAGGACCTTGAAACTTTGCAGAATAGTGATTACATATTTTCTATACTGTCTCTCAGTGTTTGTCTTATGCTTTGTCATAACAGCTTGAGGTTATGGATTTTGGGAACATACACTCTAGAGATGGACGTATACTTTACTTGTTGCATCTATCAGAGGACACATGGCCTCAAAACGACTTGTTACTGATGACATTCACCTTGATTACTTGATTAAGGTGGTATCTGGCAGTTTTCTCCCTGTAAAGTTCATTCCTCTTCTACAGTCTATTCATTAGAAGCCATTCACATAGTCCAGCCCCACTCAAGAAGCACTGCATTAAACTATATCTCTTAGAGGAAGAGGTATCAAGAATTTGTGGCCATATATTAAAACCACCAGAAATATTAGTGAACTTTGGGGGAGATGCTTTGAGGCTATGCAAGTGTTTTCCTTCTCCTTAAGGCCCACTAATTTTAGCATTCATCTATGTATCTTGCCTGCATTAATTAGTGCTTGCTTGCTCTCTTTTCTTAACAAAAAATATTTTTATAGGTTTTCAGGAGATTTCATTAGTATATAATATTTTCCAACTTTTATATTTGAAATTATTTGCTTGCATGGTTTAAATATCACTAAAGGTAAAATAATCTCCAGGCAGAATAACAAGATTATGCCAAGTTATCTTATTGTTTGTTGTTGTTGAGGTCTAATAACACACAAATGTTTATCAAGTAATATGCTCTTTATGGAGTAAAAAAAATCTAACATATTTAAGTTAATCTCTGAACATTTTCCCTAGGAGAGAACCTGAATTACATGATGCAGTCATATATGAAAAGAGAAAAGACGGGAGTCCAGTGCTGAGTTCATTTAAATATGCATTTAACTATTTTTATTTCCCCCAAATTATCTGGCTGTACAGGGAAAATACAATTGAAATAACATATCTCAATAACTTAGGCATAAATTCACTGGTCTTTTTTCATTTGTTTGTTTCTTTTAACAGTGAAAATTACAGGTGAGTAAATGCAAACACCAGGAAAATAAGTTTGACCTGAACTTACTTATTTTTATGAGTACATTGATCAAATCCATTGCATAATTTCATTAATGTTTGTAGAACATAGCCTGTAATTTTGCACATGCAGCCTTTGCCAGAATTTTTATATTCTCCAAAGTTGTCAAAGTAATTAGACAGGTCCTGAAATATTCCACTAAATTTTAGTCTCTTGAACAATATTCTAACACCTGCTTCATTATAAGTTTTTTCTTTATCAACGTGTAAATCATTTTATTAAACTATTTCTGCTTCTGTTGGTTGAAAAGTAAAATATAAATATTCATATTTTCTCTGGACTTGAGGAAAAACCAATGTACAAAGCTAGTCAGGAAGTCATACAAAGTACAGTTCTCTTTGAGGTGTGAACAATTGGTGTACCCTCCCACAAGGTTTTTCGGGATTGGGATCCTTGATATCAAATACGCTTTTAATATGCAGACTTAGTTATTTAGCAAGCACTCACAGAGCATATCCTAAGGAACAGGCATCATTTGAAGCGTTTTATGATTACAGTAAGTCCACTACATATGAACTTCTAAGTTGCAAACTTTCAAAGATGCGAATGTGTGTTCACATGTCCAATCACAGAAGGTAGTTCACGTGTCTGGCGTACACTGTCACGTGTGTGCATCCTCTACAAGTGGTTATGCTTTTGTGTACTTTACTGTACAGTAGTGTATAGAGTACAGGAGTATATCTTTATTTCAAGCCCAGTATGTCCAGAAGCAAGCATAAAAGCAGTGGTGGTGTAGCTGGTACCACTGTACTTTTCAAGGTACTGTAGTGTAAGATTAAAAATGTTTTCTATTTTTTGTGTTTGTCTTTTATGTATTATTTGTGTGAAAATTATTATAAACCTATTACAGTATAGTACTATATAGCTGATTTTGTTAGTTGGGTACCTAGGCTAATTTCGTTGGACTTACAAACAAACTGGACTTACGAACACACTCTCGGAATGGAACTCGCTCATATGTAGGGAACTTACTGTACTAACTCATTTAGTTGTGTTTGTGTTTGTGCGTGCATTGTTGTGTATGTGGGTGGGAGAGTGTGTCTGCTGGTGTGCAGGTGTTAGTGACCGAAAAATGCACCTGGATAGAAAACTTTCTTTCAAAATGTTTAATTTCTAGATGGTCAATTTATTTTATAGTTGTCCTGATCTAAATAGTTTGCTTTTTGGATATGACCCCTGTTATCTTTGATCCAGCCAACTTTCATGACGTACACAATCCAAATTGTTTAAAATACACTTGGAACCAACAGGAGTGTCTTCACTGAATCCGGTGGATCTTTAACTGTTTGAACAAATGTCTAGAGCCTCGGAAAATACATCTCTAAAAATAGAGTGGAGAAGTGGATAAATACAAGATACTGGATTTTTTCAGAAAACAATTCTTAGAGATTTGCCTTTAATATTATGTGCATTAGGAAAGTGAGAATTTAAAATAAATAACTAAGCAAGAGTACATAAAAATGCACAATAAGTAATAAGGAAGTTTCTAGGTAGACAAATTTTATCTCAAGACTGGCATGCTGACCACTAGTGGACAATACAACATGTAATTCTTGGTGTTTGTGCTCTGAACTCATCTTTTGGGTTCTATACTAGAATAATAAGTAAATTTCAATTATTACTGACTATATATAATATCATTTTTGATATGGATTTTACATACATACTAAAAAGTGTTTTAAAGGAAATGAATAATAGTACAAGAAAACTCCATATATTCACCACTCAGCTAAGGAAGGCTTAAGTATTTCTCCTGGATTACATCTTTTTCTTTCAGCCACACAAAGTAACCACTTTATTTCATAAAAGTCATTTCTTTGTTTTTCTTTATATTTTTACCACATATATCCCTAAAAATTTATATTGCATTTTTTTGGCCTGCCTTTAAACTTTATATAACTGTAGTCTATTATATTTTATTGTAACATGCTTAATTTTCTCAAAAATATATTTTGAAGATGCATCCATATGGATCCATAAAGTTTTAGTTCAGTCATTTACCACCACTGATTTATATTTCATTGTTTGGATAAAACATAATCTATAAATGATATACATTTGAGGCATTTCCAGGTTTTTAAAAATTGTTACTTTTGAGGTTTGTGTGTATGTTTGCTTGTGTGTGAGTGTGGTGTGTGTGTGTGTATTTATTATGCTTCAATGAACAGCCTTGTTCACAATTTTTATGCAACTGAGAGTAGAATTGATGGGCTTTTGTCGCTTACACACATATTTCATATGTCCAGGTAATGACATAAGATGCCAATTTATTATCCCAATAGACCTTTACATTTTGTAAATATGGTGGCTGTAAAATGGTGTCTCATGGGCTTTACTTTGCACTTACTGATTATTAATGTGGTTTAACATCTCTTCTATGTTCATACGAAATTCCTTTTATTTTTCCCATTTTCTCATGGTTTTTCTTTTTACATTAAATTGCAAAGTGCATTTTATATTCAGGAAATTAAGTCTTTCCTGAAAATATATGACATTTTCATCCATTTGTGACTTACATTTTAACTCTCTTCTTGATGCTTGATGTACATAAGTTATTAATAGTAATGTCATCATCACCAAATACATTGATGTTTAGCTTTATAGTTGCACATTTTATGTCTTGTTTAAAAGAACATTCCATAACATAAAGCCATAAAATAACATCTTCTTATATTAATTCTAAAATGTTTCATTTCACTGATAATCCCTTCATCTATACAGATATTTTTTTCTTCATTATAGTGTGAGGTAGTGATTTAATTTCAGGTGTTATAAAAATATTTTTCTGTATAAATCAACAGTTCACCCAGAACTATGTATAAGTAGCACATCCTTCCTCACAAATTTGCAAAGGCTACTTTATTATAAGTAACTTTCATTACATGTGGGTCCATTATTGGGCTTCACATGCTGTTTCATTTGTCAGTTCCTGTATCTGTGTACCAATATCACACTGACTAAATCAGTAAACTATGTGGTTAGTGGGTCAAATATGGGACATCTGATTTTATTCAACCTGTGAGCTAATAATGGTTTTTACATTTTTACATAGCTAAAAATTCAAAAGAATGATAATATTTCATGGCAAGTGAAAGTTATATAACATTCAAATTTTGGTGTCTATTGATACCATTTTATTGGAACACAGTGAGTCCAATCACTTGAGTACTGTCTATGGCTCTGCTTTAGTGCTGCAGGGGCAGAGCTGAGTAGTTATGAGGACACTAGACCTAAAATATTCACTCGCTGCCCCTCTACAGAAAAAGTCTGCCTGCCCCTGTCCAACTTAAAGACAGACAAGTTTCTTTGCAGACCCTTTTCCCTGGAAAATTTACTTCTATTTCACCCTTACAACAAAGGCATCATGCAGTCCTATTGATGCCAGTTTTATGTGCACATTTCCTGTTAGACTCCCACATCAGTTGGGTTCTGAGTTTTTCTCCTACTCCCTGTAACCCATGGAGTCATCAAAACACAACTCAAGTCACCTGGACACACTGGAAACCCTAAGGGCAAAAGCTGGTTTGTTACATGGTCTTACTCTCCCCTGACTTTTGCCTCAGCAGATTTCTTCCCTTCTTTGTGCCAACTCAGCACTTACAAGCAATGTTTAAAAACTGTTGTTTAATCCAGACTTTTAGCTGTTTAATCAGGAGGACTGTTCACATTATCTGGTATGCCATGCTGCCCAAAACAGAAGTCTGTATTATGTTTTCTAAGATTTTTTTAGGTTTCTTAAACATTAAGAATTGAAAAAATTATATATCTTCATGAAATGAATGTTGTCATAACATTTATTAGAAGCTGTGAAACACTATGAGTGGAAATAAGATTGGGATTGGCATAAAAAAGCCCAGCCACAGACCAGGCTGTCACTTGGAAGGAATAAGATATGGATGATTTATAAAAGTGGGAATCTCTGAGCGTTTTCTGTTATTGTTTTTATTTTAACTGTAAAGATCAATGACTGTATTTCTTTGGAACTACATCCCTCTGGAAATACACTGTATAATTTGTCCAGCAAATCTGAGTGCCGTAACTCTCTCTGAGGATGTCGACATAACCAGATCCATGACAAAATTATCTACTTATTTGTGCCTAATATTTCCTTATACCTAGGAAATAACTTCCTCATTGTAATAAATCATATTTAGAAAATGTGACTTATAAAAATATACTTATAAACATTTTATAGCATGGGCCCTGTTTTTTCTGTAAAAAAGTTTATTTATCTACCACTTACTCAGTTCACATGTGGGAATGAGAGCCCACAGAATATCTTTTTTATATTCATATGTAAGAGAAACCAGTGAAATATTATGAGTCAAAAGATATTAAGGATAGTATACATTATTATCATTTTGCAAATAACAGTTATATTGTTGATACTAATTATTGTGATAATTTCAGGTGATTTCTATGACTACTATATGTGGACAAGTTGAAAGATAGCTTTATATCTAAAGAAAAATCTAAAATAAAATGTAAATAAACTGTTGGGCATTTGGGCTGGGTTTGACCCCAGTTGCTTTGCTGCAATGCCAGAAGAAAAGTCTTCATATAAAACTAATGTCCCCCAACTGGCAGTCTAGCCTTTCTGTAGGTCACAAGTTTCCTAGAGTCTACCACTGACATGAGACCTATTGCTTTCCCATCTACTGAAGTAGTTCATTTATAATCAGCTAATCTTGACCTCTTGATACTCTATGAGGATGTCCCTGGGATGCCTCGTGTGTATGGAGTAAGTCATTATTGTCATCTCAGTCAATTCTGTACACAAACATATACTCCCCTCTCACTCCTACAACTGAAATTCTTCCTAAACATGCCAAGAAGGATAAAAATAGCAATTGAAAAATATTTAAATTGCAATTTTAAAATATTGAACTCTTTAAAATTTATCATTGTGGCTTTAAATCAGGCATAGTCTCAAGCTACCAGTTAAGCAAGGGCTTACTACTCAAGAGCAAATAGCTCTTTATACATGTATATAGACAGCAATAAGTATGACAGTTCATAGGTAATGAATATTTGTAGTATTATATCAAGAAAACTGTAGCTTTCTGTCAAAATTCCTTTCCTTCTTCTAGTTCAGTGGTTCTCAAATTGTAATCCCTAGACTAGCAGCATCAGTATCATCTTGGAAATTGTTAGAAATGCTACTTTTCAGGCCCTACCCCAGTTCTGCTAAATTGGAAACTCTGGAGGACAAGGCCAACAGTGTGAGTTTTAATAAATCCCCCAAGTGACTGCAATACATGCTAACATATAAGAACCATTGCTCTTACTCCAAGATCTTCGGCTGAGTATACTGCTTTTAATATCATTCACATGACATAATGCCACAAGTCAAAGTTCTGTACAGAGAGTTACTGCATTATTGTGAAAACGTAAGCTAGAAGGGAATAAAATGACTATAAAAAAGTACTTATGTACTTAATTAATCCTAAAAATCTATTTTCTGAACGACTTAAATAAGCTCTACACAAAGAGCTAAATTTTTCAATTTTGAAATATCTAATAGGAATGGTAAATGATTTGGCATGTAATATGTCCCAAAAAGCCTCATTACAATGACCATTGAAGGTCGTGTACACAGGCAAAAATTTTCCCTTAGCAGATATTTAAATGCATATTAGTTCTTTATTCACCTATGTTAATGATAAAAATCCAAGAGAAAAGTCACTCAAAGAGGAAGAGAAGTATGGCAAATAAATTTAATTAATGAAAAGCACTCAGAAACTACTCAACTGAAGTTCTACGGTTTATTCATTATCAGATACATATATTAGTCCCCATCTCTTTATTTAGAATCCTAAAATAATTCCTTTTTTATATTTATGATATTTGAATTAATTCTATTCATTTTGATGTTATTTTTCTTTCATAGATTCTACTTATTTGTACTGGACAATGATTTCTTATATTATTTCTAAGTATTTCAAAGCATGTGTGAAATGTACTTCTGACCACTCCTTTCCTTCAGTTTAAATATCCAGCCTGTGTTTTCCAACTTTCTCAGGTATATAATCCTCTCTTTTCACCTTCTATAGTCCATTTATTTTTATCTAAACTGCTTGATCTAACAGAATTTGACCTGATCTGCATTAATTTTCATTGGCCATGCTTTTCCTAAGTTGAATGCTTGATTATGAATTTTCCCACATGGAAAACATCAAAACAGATTATCAATAGAGTTAAAAAATGTTTCTGTTTCTATATCTCTGGCAATGAGATTTTTAGAAGCCAATACTCCTTTTAAATTGCAAGAAATTTAAATTTAATGCTTGCAAAAGATGCTGCTGTGATTGACTTAATGGAATCACTTCCTGGACCCAAAATCATTAAAGATGATTCATATTTATCCATACTAAATTATTCAACAGTTAATTCTCTGCACTACTTGACAAGCAAATGTGGATGAGGGGCAAATACAGGTGAAATTGAAGCTATTATATAAACAAACAGGAAACTTAATGAGATAGAAATGTCAAAATAATATATAAAACTAGAGGTATCAATTCTATATATTCCATAGTATAATGTAGAATTTCAGTGGGATAAGTCTATTCCTCTAAGTTTATATTGCACTTAAGAAATTACCAAGCATATTCACATAAATTAATTAGATATTTTTATTAATGTATCTCTCAAACTTAACATATCAACAACCAAACCCTAGATCTTCCCAACAAAACAACATGCTCTGTCTTCAGACTTCTTTATCCCAGATAATGGCAACTGCATTCTTCTAACTGCTTAGGTTCAAATTTGGTTGAATTACTTTATTTCTCTCTCACCACACAATTAATTCGTAAGCGATTACAAATTTAAGTTCTATCTTCAAAAATATGCCCAGAATCTGATTTTTTTTAACCATCCTCACCATTTCCATACTGCTCAAGCTACCCCTATTTCTCAAATGGATTATTATCATAGCCTCCTAATAGGTTTCCCTGTTTCCAGTTTTTTAACCTTCAGCTTAATTTCAACAACTTTGCTAGAGAGAGCCTTTTTAAAAATAAGTTAGATCATGGCAGTCCCTCTGCTTTGTAGCCTGAATAAAAGGTAAAATCCTTACAAAGGTCTACCTGTCCATAACCGTATTATTCAGCACCTACGCCATCTATCTCACTCACTTTGCTACAAAAACTCTGATCTCCTTGTTATTCTTGGCATATTCTAGGCAGGTTCCTGCCATAGAGCTTTCGCACCTGCTGGTCTGCTAGCTCTTCTACCATATATCTCAGTGGTTTATACTTTTATCTCCTTCCAGCCATTATTTGATGTCACTCTTTTAGTTAAGTCTTCCCTAGTGACCCTACCTAATGATTTCAGTCTTCTTCCTACCACTTTCTATCTCCTTCTCCGATTTATGTATCTTTTTGGTATTTATCCCCATCTAGAATAAGAAACACCTATGACGGTTAATTTTACGTGTCAACTTGGCTAGGCCAGGATACCCAGATATTTGGTCAAACATTATTTTAGATGTTTGTGTGAAGTTTTTTTAAGATTATATATATATATGTATATATATATATACATATATATATATATATATATATTTTTTACTATTGCAATAGGGGAAGAGAGACCCCAGTCTACAGTTGGGCTAGGTCATGAATATAACCGGAATAAGTGGGGACTTATAGCCAAGGAGCAAGTTTGGGGGAAGGGGCTTTGGTAGATGGAAAATTACTAAGAGGAGACATCAAGTCTGAGGAATTCTGGCCAAACCAGCCTAAAAGGATTCTTGCTGAAGACAGGCCAGGGTGATTGGATATCTCCTGGAGGAAAAGCAGGGATGAAGAGCTTAATTGGATGGACTTCCCTGGTGGTCCACTGATTAGGACTCTGCGCTTCCACTGCAGGGGGCATGGGTTTGATCCCCGGTCGGGGAACTAAGATCCTGCATGTTGCGCGGCAGCCAAACAAATAAATTAATTTAAAAAAAGATTTAAAAAAGAGTTTAATTGGATATGAAGGTTGAGGAAGTCCCACTAAACTGACACAGCAGAGTTCTTGCTAAAACTGGATTCTATAAGGAAGTACACAGATAAGCCTTACTGATGGGAGAGTTCAGGGGAGCCTAACTAAAGCTTGATCAAGCAAAGGATCTTTATCACTCCCAGAAGAAGAGGGAGTTTTGTCAGCAGATTACCCTTAGACCCAAACCGTAATTCTTCTGGGATCCAGCCTGCTAACCTACCCTGTAGATTTTGAACTTGCCAGCCTTCATAGTCACAAGCACTAATTCCTTAAAATAAATTTCTCTTCCTTCTCTACACACACACACACACACACCATATTGATTGATTTTTTGGAGAACCCTGATTAAAACAACATCATACTTGTTTACCTTATTTATTGCCTAACTGGGTCTGCACTGAGTAGAATGTAAACTCCATGTGGGTAGGGGCTTTTGTCCTTTCCATTTGTTTGCCCAGAATAGAAATATTGCCCTAGGCAAATATTTGTTATCTGGAAGAATAAACAAAAAAAGTTGATTTGTTTCTTGCCAAAGTCTCATGAGTCAGGCAGACCAGGTATTATTATTCTCATTTTAAATTTGAGGAAATAGGTCCCAGCATATTAGTAGCTTGGCTTACTCATTCATATAACTTATGAAAGAGAGATAGCACTTTGGTTGCATTGTTGGTTCTCAGCTATTTTGTTGCATATGGGTAGCAGGAAGTTAGTTACAAAATACATCACTTTTGGCATGGAGTGAATTAAATATTTCTAGATGTGCCCCCTAGGGTTTGGTCATCCAGTCATGATCCCAAACTGGCATGCTTTTGCTTATCAGAACACATTCTTCCTGAATGTGATGCCCTATTCCACTTTCTCTGAAATGAATTCTAGTCACCTCACACTCAATCTCTTTTGTAAAGCCTTTTCTCAACTGCAGTTGGGTAAAAAAACTCTAGAATTGAGAGATGAAGTTAATGTTGGAGGTATACATTGTGGGTCACAGAATATAGGTATCATTTAAGGTTAGGCAAATGAGATCATCTAGAAGTTAGTAAAGAAATAAAGATGTTCAAAGACTAAGTTCTGGGGTACTCTAATATTTAGAGGTCGCAAAGAAGATGCAATGTTGTGCTGGTAAAATGTTTAACAACCAGTTCTCAGAAGTGGGGCAGGGGTTGACTTCTTGTTTTATTTCTATGGTGTAAATACTCTTGGCTGATTCTAAGTTTCAGTGTGACATCAGCCAGATGGCAAAATTCATGAAAATTTGACAACCATCTCTGGCCAACTGGTATGACTGGTTCTGGGTCACCACTCAATGAGGGGAATCCAGGTATAAAAACAAACAAAAAAGATCCTCTGGTGAGGTATAAGAAATGTGTGATATATCAGAAGTTAAGGTAATAATGTGTTTTGAGAGAGTGGGAGTGATCAAATGTATCAAAGGCAATGAGGACAGAGAATTCGTCATTGGAATTGCCAATGTGGAGACTGTTGTTGACCTTTATAGAAGGGATTTCCATGGAGTGGAAAGATGATGAACGTAGGTTCAAAAGGTACTGTGGTGAGGGATTGTAGTGTGGAGTACAGGCAATTATTGTGAGGAGCTATGTCTAAAGGGGAACAGAGAAGATTCCAGAGTGCCCTGAATTAATTTTATTTGGCAATGCGACAGCAGAATTCACTTTGAAATTCAGCTTCTTTCAGCTGCAAACACCAAAAAAAAAAAACCCAAATAAGGTCTCTTTTTTTTATCACATGTTTGTCAAATTGTTTCAGTAATTCAGCAAAGTCCAGGGAATTATTTAGGGTGAGTAACGTTAGCATCTAAAATAAACTAACTCCAAAATATCAGTGGCTTAATGCCAGTTAGAGGGTGGAGATTTGAGGGAGGCATATGGTCCTACTCCACACAAGAAATCAGGGAACCAAAAGATGGAAACTTAGCCTTCGTTAATATATCACCATGTCCTAGGGCCTTGGAGTCCTGTTCTGGATTTTCTGCAGTGAGAAATATGGTCTGTCTATGTGCCAGAGAGAAAGAAAATGGCTCATTAAACAATTAGCTAGTTAGTCCATGCCATATTTTGTTTAAATCACTGAACTCCCAGAATTATAGGCTGTTAATAATAAAAAAATCAACTTCTGATACATATGGAAGGACTGAAGTTGTCTGATCATTGCCCAGATATTGCCTAGCTCTAGCATTAACCCACTATGTAATCTTGGGCAATTAACCTTTTTGGGATTCAATTTCCTTATTTATAAAATGATGGGGTCAAATAAATCACTTCTGACATTCCATATGAATTAGGTATACTAAAAGTGAAATAAGACATTACATCTCCTATTTTATTTCAATTATTTTTTCTTTAAATCATCTCTGAAATTAATAATGTTAGTGGACATTTGGTAGATCCATTAAGTCCACTTGAGCGTGCAGTTCATTAATAAGCAGACATTGAAAGTTCTGGTTACTTTATGTCAGACTGTCCTTCAAATGCCACCAGTCAAAGAAAATCCCATCCAAGTCTAGAGTTTCAGGTTTCTGTGACGCAATGAAAACCTGACTTCTTTTTTTTTTTTTTTACTTACTGATTAAGCATTGCTTACTAAACACTGAGCTATGCAGAATTATTCTGGATTCTAAACAATCTAATATTACAGGAAATATAATCTTAAATTCCATGTATGGTAGTAGCTGTCTCCCTTGGGTGACCGACCCAGTGTATTCAAGATTATCTGGCAGCTTCCAGAAATGCCACAACCCAACTCCCTCAATAAAACAAGGCTGTGTCCAGTCCACAGTTTCACCAACTAGAGACAGATTAGTTTCTTCCCAAACTGCTTATCGTTAGACATATGCATTAATCAGATGAAAAATTACACCTTAAAAAAATGATTTATTTGTACTCTTCTCAGCCAAAGACACTGACTGGGCCATCAAGATTATGCCAAGTGCAAATACATCATGAGCTACTCTGTCAACAGTACAGCGAGTCAGCTTGGTAGCAAGGTGCCAACGTGATTATGCAAATCCCAGTGCTATTGGCTTATCAGTCAAACCCACCGCCAGGATGCCTGGGAGATACATTTCAATAAATGGAGACAGAGTGTATCTCAGTCCCATGGACATTAATAATTTATGATTAATCAGTTTATGAAGACTTGCTGACAGCAGAAGGAAACAGAAGAAAATTTATTCTCTTTCTTTGGATTTAACCTCACTTTTCTCCCAGGCTAAATCTAATCACTTCGCTTCTGAAGACCAGATAATTGACTAGCCACTTACTTAAACTTCCTTAAAGGGCATCAGTAATTCTCCCAGAGGCCCATCTTTGATCAGGGGAGGCTAAGTTACATTGACTCCTGACCATGCAATTTAGGGAGGAACAACCAGGATGCAGCCACTCAGAAATGAGCTGGCTTCATTCAGTTAAAAGAGCTCTGGCAGCTTTGTGAAGAGAGTTTAGCGGAGACTGATGTGGCCTCATTAATGTGCACAGTCATAAACTTGATGAAATAGGAATGGCAGTAGATAGGAGAAATAGCTGTGACAGTACTTTGATTTGCAGAAATGACAAACAGCACTTGTTTTTATCCTCAAAGTCTTAACATTTTAGTCTAAATCTTTCATGATTTTAATTTATGAATTCTATTTTCATTTTCAAATATGGGCAAAGATGTGGAAAAGAGTTTGCATAGTTGGAAATATTTTAATTTTTACTATGCTTTTTTATGATGGTGATAAAATTACAGTGAACATTTTTACAAAGAGAAATCATTACCCCAAATTTTGCTTTTTTATCAATCATTATTTTCATTTAGTGTGTTTCTCGTCATCTTTTATTCAGAATTATTTTTGGTGGGGGAATTACTTACAGGCCTTAACCATGAGCAAAATACTTATCTTCTCTGACCTCAGTTTTCTCTTCTGTTAGATGGAGATTGCATGAGTTTTTATAAAACAGTAGTCAACTAAATTAGGTAAAAAGACATAAATCAATGCTTTTTATGTGGCTCATGTCAATGAATTTATTTCCAGTGTTTTTTCTATACATTTTAATGAACTATGCATTTGATTGTTATTCCAAACATTTGGAATAATGTAGCTCTCAGAGTCATATTTTCTAATGCTGCATGGCATTCAATCCAGTGGCTTAATTAATCAGTGTCCTACTAAAGGGCTTTTATCAGTCTTGAAATGTGTCTTCATTTGTCTGAGGAAAGGGCAGAGATTCCTAAGTCTCCACTTTTAAAACTGTTAAAGACAAGTTAACTAAAACATGAATCAAACTGTTTAATTTCATTCCAGTAGGATAATTACAATCTTGACAGTAACAACACATATATGAAATAAAATTTGCCTTGTGACACTTCCAACCAAACTAAATGACTTTGATACAAAATGAGAGTGTATTGGAAAAATCCAAGAGCATCTCATAGAACTCGGCAGGAAGTGTACTGTGATCATATTAGAGGCTTAAATAAATAAATTATTCAGGGAAAGATTCTCTCCATCTCATTCTCTTTCTGAGACATGTGGACTCTGACCATGTACTTTATTCTACTGAATCTTTATGGAATAGGTTTGGCTGCATCATTTACATATGGGTCAAAATATACTGCCCTAGCCCATGCTTAACATTATTTTTGAGCTCAAGAGCTTGACAGAGATGCACTGGAGCCCTTCTTTCTCTAAGTAGAAAACCTAGTTGGCTTAACTAGGGAATGGTAATAACCTGTATTCAACCAGATTGGAACAGAGAAGCCCCATCCCATGACCCAGTATCCCTATTGAAAGGACCATGAAAGCAGCCTCTCTGAAAAGGGATGAGAGAAGGAAGCAAGACACACTTAATGCTTGATATGTAACAGTCTGTCTGGCTGTTTTATACTGTTCTCCAAACACTAATATTTCAAGTGGCTTATGAAGAAAACTTGAAAGTGATGTTTAAAGAATGCTTTGACTCTATTTTTGGGTAAATGACAATTTCCAAATTGTGAACTATTGATTTATTTTAGCTCTCTTAAAGAAGAGAAGAGCCCAACCTGGACCACCAGTTAGAGAAGAATTAAGTATCTGGGGGAAAGAACTCTAATTGATGAGCTATGCTGGACTCCTAATATCAAGGTGAAAAGAAAGTGGGTTGATAGCTTGGTGTCAACTGTCTTAAACCTCAGAGATTCGATACACTACTGGAAGAATCTAAACTATTCTCATTAATGATTTGTGCATTAGGTAGAGGTCTCAGTGATGCCTCTGTGTGTGTGTGTGTGTGTGTGTGTGTGTGTTTGAATAAAATGGTCAGCCAAAACTGCCCTAATATTATTTTCTTACTTTAAAAAGAAAACAAATAACACACACACACGTTTTTTTTGGTGTGTTTCTTTTGCCAGCCCAGTTCCAAACAGTTCATCCCTATTAATTTTCAAGATGAATGGAGCTCATTTCGTTCTACTGTGATAGAGGATGCTTCTGTAGTATAAAATTGGAATTGACTTGTTTGTAAAAGAAATACATATTGGACTCCCTCTCTACCTTGCAGTACAAACCATCCAGGCTTGATTCTCACACCAAAATATACCCTTCTCAAATACAAAACATAAAGACGCAGAATCTGCTTTCCTTGGTGCTTAAGAGAGGAGACAGCAAAAGGGTGAGTTCAGCTGATCTCTTCTGCAAGATCCAGGTTTAATGCAAATGAATTAATTCAGATACGCTCTTTTGTGTCTAATCCAATTGGATTTCCAGACTCCTCAGTGTAGCTGTGCTCCTTGATTCTTTGTTGCTCATCTGACTGGTTCTCATTCCTGGATGAGTGCTGAAATCCTGATGCCTGAGTGCCATCCCTGAACTTCTAGTTTAATTGCTGCAGGGTGGGCCTGGACATCAAGATTTTTGGAAGCTCCCCAGGTGTTTCTAGTATGCAGCACAATTTCAAAACGATGACTTAGACCCTCTTCAGTGATAACTTCTTTTGGATTCACTGTTCTGACTTTGACCCTAAAAACCACTCTAGGACTTGACATTTCATATTATCCATCTGGGACCCTGATCATTACTTATTAAGTCACATATCCAACCATTCAACATGTATGTATGAGTGCTGCATATAGGAGGTGGTAAGAACATAGTAAATATCGTATCTTCTCTCAGAGAATTTATAAGCCAGTGCCAGTGATAGGCATTAAAAATTACATAAGCAATTGTTGAAATCGTCATATTCTGTTCTTACCCAAAGTCTTTAACTTTTTTCTTGGCCTCATCACTGCTATACCTTCCCCTCATGATACAGTCCCCAGTCACACAAATATTGAAGTTCTAGCAAAAAATGAGCTGTTTCTGTATTCAGTCAGGGTTTCCACATTCAGTCAGGGTTTCCACAAATTCCATTTTCTCCGCATAAGATACTGTCTTCTCCCACCTCTATAAATTTTACAATTCTTATTCATACTACTGCAATTAGCTCAGCTGTAACATACTTACAAAAGTCTCCACTAATTTCTCTTAGCTCACACTGCCACCCCATGATACAGTCATATACTACGCTGCAGTTGACTTTTAAGCCTGAATATCCTAATAGATTTTAGTACAGAAAAGATATACTTTCTATCAATTGATCCAAAATAACTGAACCCCCAATATGTTCTGTGGATAGAATGTTTATTTTACAGAGTCTCTCTCTTCCCAGATCTGGAGATGAGAAGGCATGACATTTGTACATTAATTCATAAGATAAATTATAAAATAAGTATATTTATAAATTCCATGCGTCTTAGTTAGTGCAGTCTGCCATAACAAAATACCATAAACTGGGTGGCCTAAACAACAGACATTTTGTTTCTCACGGTTCTGGGAGCTGGAAGTCTGAAATCAGGGTGCCAGCATAGTCAATTTCTGGTGAAGATATTATTTCTGGTCTGCAAATGGCCATCTCCTTGCTGTGTTGTCACAGGGTGGAGAGACACAGAGAGCTTTGGTCTCTTCCTTTTCTCATAAGGACAGTAATCCGGAACTTCCCTGGTGGTGCAGTGGTTAAGAATCCACCTGCTAATTCAGGGGACATGGGTTTGAGCCCTGGTCCAGGAAGATCCCACATGTCACAGAGCAACTAAGTCCGTGCGCCACAACTGCTGAGCCTGCACTCTAGAGCCTGCGAGCCTTGACTACTGAGTCCATGTGCCACAACTACTGAAGCCCACACACCACAACTACTGAAGCCAGCGTGCCACAACTGCTGAGCCTGAGCTCTAGAGCCCACGTGGCACAACTACTGAGCCTGTGTGCCACAACTACTGAAGCCCACGTGCCTAGAGCCCATGCTCCACAACAAGAGAAGTGACCGCAATAAGAAGCCCGCACACTGCAACGAAGAGTAGCCCCTATTCGCCGCAACTAGAGAAAGCCCGTGCACAGCAATGAAGACCCAACGCAGCCAAAAATAAATAAATAAATATTTTTTGAAAAAGGACACTAACCCCATCATGGGGCCTCACCCTCAAGATCTCATCTAAACCTGCTTATTTCCAGAGGTTCTGCCTCAAATACTATCACACTGTGGATTAATGCTACAACATATGACTTTTAGGGAAACAAACATTCAGTCCATGACACCATGCACATGGAACAGTGATATATGATTGGTATAACTACAAGAGTTCAGAGGGTAAAATCTTTGTGTACCAGGATACCAAGAAATACATCATATTGAACCTAAGGCCTAGGAAAAAGCTTGAGGGCCAGGTAGGTATTCCCCCAACACCTTTCTTTATAAACTGTACTAAGATTTTCCTTGATGTAAATTGCAGTGAACATTTCCCATCAATCCTATCATTTGGTCTACGCTTCTGAAGGCAGAGTCCATATCTTGTTAACCCGACTAATGTTGGAAACAAATCAGCTAGGGGTATACAATAGTATAAGCAAAAAATGATATTTGGTTCAGGGAGGTTTAAGCAAGAATGAAGGGGCAAAACTGATATCAAGTAACATTTTAGGAATAGAATTAACAAGACCTGATAACCAATTAATTATGGGGAATAATGAACAGGAAGAGATAAGAGGACTATAAAAAACTCATAAATGGTGCTTTGCCCATTTACAATGAACATACATCAAAATTTTATCCCCTATGTATGAATAAGATACCAAGATATTTTTTAGTATCCTGAAGCTATAGTTGAAAGTACAATGAGCAGATAACATAAAATAATAATTTCAGCCAGTCACTCATTCCTGAATTTCTCAGACTTTATCAAAGATTGCCATTAGAGTCATTTATTTATGATGCCTCCATGTAATTGGAGCTCCATGCTAGTAGAAATTAAGCTGGCCAGTCCTGCCACATTGGATAAATCCAGCACAAAACTTTTGAGGAAAGTCTACATGTTGTAGGAGGAATGACTGTGACTAGGCATTCTGATGAAAAAATTTTGTTGCCCAAATTGAGTCTTTGCTTGACTTATTTATTATAAAGCTTTAGCTTTATAATTTGCAAACTTGTTACCTAAAGAGAAATTAGTCACAAAATATTATGCCAAGTGTATAGTTTGATAAAAAGCATGAAGAATCACTGAGACCAGCCTCTGCTTTGTGGAAGTCATCATTGCTTTGGTTCCCTCATCAGCATGAAAACACCTAAACCATGACCTCCTCAAAGAAGGCTGAACGTCACAGAGCTTCCCCAAGCCATCTCTCCTAGGCCATCCTTTCACAGCATTCAGAAATATCCCCCAGAATTATCTGCATCCACATCTACACCCATATCTCTTTATAAATTTAAGTGACAATCCACTGGGGTAGGTAACCAAGATACCTTATTACTCCTGAGTTTAAGAAAAAACAGTGTTTACAGCATCCCACTATAAAAAGCATGCATTATTCCTACCTCATAACATCATTTGCAGAGGAAGATATAGGCCATCTGTTTATCTGCAATGCAGATATTCTCTTTTTAATAACTCTTTTTTTCCAAAAATAATTTTTTTCATAGAATAGCTTTTTCAAGTGTTTGAGGTATAATAATCACTCAAAACTCTGCATGGAGAAAGTGTCTTTGTTTTATATGTTCTCTTTATGTTTTTATCAGAAGCAACCCAACAATGCCACAGGAATTGGGGGAAAAATATGATTGCAAAAGAGTTGGAAGACTATTTGCATTCATTGGACCATTCTTCCTATAAATATGAACAATGCTGCTGCTTTAGCACCATTAAATCAGTGCTAAAGGCTTCATGATAGTTAAACATCTAGATATTTTATTATTATTTAACCCTCTAGCATTTTTAAAGTGCTTTTAATAGCCCGTGCTGTAATTAAATTTTGCCACATTGCAATGCACAATGATTCCGGAACTGTCAGTTGTAGCGCTAATTGATAAATCAAACCGTAATTGAGATAATGAAGCTGGTCTTGGCCATCAGTGAGATGGCCACCTAATTAGCTTTTTAATATCTGTTTACTAGTTGAGTGGACAGTAGACCCAGGGTGATGACGGTGCAGTAAAATTAATACAAGAGGAAATAACAAGAGTGAAATAGATCAGAGAGATGTGGCTTCCTACTAATAAGGCTCGGTAGTGCTTGAGAGCTTAAAAAGAAATATCCCGGGGCTTCCCTGTTGGCGCAGGGGTTGAGAACCTGCCTGCTAATGCAGGGGACACGGGTTCAAGCCCTAGTCTGGGAGGATCCCACATGCCACGGGGCAACTAGGCCCGTGAGCCACAACTACTGAGCCTGAGCATCTGAAGCCTGTGCTCCGCAACAATAGAGGCCGCGATAGTGAGAGGCCTGCGCACCGCAATGAAGAGTGGCCCTCACTTGCCACAACTAGAGAAAGCCCTTGCACAGAAACGAAAACCCAACACAACAAAAATAAATAAATTAATAAACTCCTACCCCCAACGTCTTCTTTAAAAAAAAAAAAAATCCTGTATCCCCGCCCCCTTTCTACTCTAAACAAGGTGCAGTGTGAGAGGCCTATCCCACACTAAATGATCCTTAAATGCTGGTTGATCTGAACTAGGGGTTATAGGCTGAAGAGAAATGCCATTACTAAGTTTTATGTGGTGGAGGTAAGGGATTTATACTTTAAGATTACACAAGCAACCTTATGCTATATCCTTGCATAATGTTGCCACTTCGGGCTGTGTATGTATGACAAAAAAAAGGACTGTTTTTACTGCCTTCATTGATGATTATAATGATGATTATTGTGATACAAATGATAGCAGCTGACTTTTAGTAAGCATCTTCTATGTGTCAAACACTGAGCTATGTGCTTTATATACAGTACTATTAAATTCTTACAACGACCAGATTTGGTGGCACTGTCAATGTATAAGTGAGGTTTACAAAGAGGTTAAATAACTTGTCTAGGTTCACAGAGCTAGAAAGTAAGAGAGCTTGCATTGAAACTCCAACCTTTAAGCTAAACATGGTACATTGACCACAACACTCTACTGCCTCTATTTATTGAAGTGGACCAAAAGCAAAGCAATAATTTAACTACCTTACTACATGAACGAAATTTAGTACAATCAAATCAACTGTCCCAACATGAGGCAGCTTGTACTATCACAATTTTCTTTGAATTCAGGTCTGTCAAAGCTTAAGGCCCAGTTCTTTCTTCTACACCAGATTTCTAGGTAAAACATGAATTTTTTTTTATGACATAATACAAAAATATTAAGAGATCAATGTCATTGTGGTCATTTCTCACTTTGCTTTCCTAAGTCTTTGGGCTCCATGACAACTCAGAGTATCTGGGCATTTCAAAACATCAGGTTTTAAGGTAGGGCTAGCTAAATTGCTACCAGTATTTCAGTAGGTCTAATCCAAATCAGGGAGCACCAGAATCTTCCTTTTGGAGAACGAGCAAATTGGTGGTTCTAATTTCATAGAGGTCTTTAGGGCTAACTGAAAACCTTTCATTTATTCTTGGCCAAATACTTGATTCACTTACCTCAACAACTCTTGCAAATTTTCCTCATTCCCTTGAGCTTTCCCTCCAATCCATGTTCTAGTTACTATTTGCAATCTTGACTTCTCTCAGATACTTCTCATTTTGACAACATATATTTACATTACACTCATCCCTTCATTGACTTTCTGGAAGTCTCAGGGGATGAGCTGTTGCTCTTCCTTTCACCATAAGACTAACAAACATTACCTTGATACCATTCCCTGTCCTCCTTATGACATTACTCAGTCTTTCTCTCTCTCTCTCTCTCTCTCTCTGTCTTCCTCTCTCTCTCCCTCTCTCTCTTTCTCTCTAATTCATAAAAATAGTAGCATATATTTGTTTCAAAAATTTCAGTCCATCCATTTGTCAAACCATTGCATTATGTCCTCTGCTTTCACCACTGCACTACAACCATTCTCACCAAAGTCGTTAATGGCCTCTGGTTCCCATAATTGACTGGCCACTTTGAAGCCATCTTTCTGAAACTCTCTGCTGCATTTTACAAGTCAGGAAGCTCTCGCTTCTTTGATTCTCAAGGTGCCACCTTCTCTTGATTACCTCTGTTTGTCTAGGACCATCCCTTTCTGAGCTCTCTGACTCTTCCTTCCCTTAGATGGAGGTGTACTGAGCTCAGCCCTCAGCTCTTCTCACTCTACACAACCTCCCTTGATGATGCCATATTATTTCACTATTTCATTCCTTCAGTCAATCATTCATTCAACAAATATTT
This sequence comes from Delphinapterus leucas, assembly GCF_059928025.1. NCBI lineage: Eukaryota > Metazoa > Chordata > Mammalia > Artiodactyla > Monodontidae > Delphinapterus > Delphinapterus leucas. The sequence goes on from NC_143135.1 coordinate 21,144,336, forward strand.
ATGGAGTTCTCACTATGTACTTTGCAGTATTCCAGAGTCTGGTTATAGAATGGAGAATTAAAATCTCTGCTAGTCAGTATGTATGGACAATATACAAATAAATAGTTAAAATTACTTTGTCAGGTGGTAATAATTCCTACATCAAAGAAAAAAGCAGGGCAGGGGAACCAAGAGTGATAGAGCCTGCCATGTGATAAGGTGACATTTCCACAATAACATGAGTAAAATGAAGAAGATAACCAGATATCTTCTGAGGAAAGAACATGTCAGACAAACGGAAGCAATTTTAAAAGCTAGAGTTTGAAGTACGCTTGCTGCACCCTAGAAATAAGTAGGAGACCAGTGTGGCTGAGGCTGAGTAAGAAAGAAGGAGAATAGTGTGAGCTGAGTTCAGAGATGTGGAGACATAAAGATACTGTCAACTTTGTAGGATGTATAAGTTAGGATGGGAAGTCCAGCTGCTATAACAAGAACCACATTTTAACAGTTCCTTGAATAAAACAGTAGTGCATTTATCTCTCCTTTGAAAGTCTAAGTTTAAACCCTGGAGAAACATTATGCTAGTTCCACAATGCAAGGTTACTGGATCATCTGATCTTCTCATTGTGTATTCTTAAACACAGGGCTTTCAAAAATGCATTGAAGATGGGTATTTCATTATCCTGCAGCACATCCCTACCTCAGCTGGTTGATAAGATAGAAAGTAGAAAGTGAAAGCAAATGTCTTTTATTTTGAAAGCATGGTGAAGAGGTTAAACATATCACTTTTATTAGTGTTGTTCCCACCTGAACTGAGTCACGGCACCAAAATTTTCTGTTGACGTGTCTATACACTCCTTGAGAAGAAAGACTTTTTATTCAACATTGCTTCTGGTGCACTTAGCACAGGAACTGGCACATTTTGCTTACTTAGCATACATTTATTAAGTGAATAATGGAACAAATAAATGAGTAAAGGTACGATCTCTCTATTCAAGGACCAGTAGAGTTTCCATTACACATCATTTTTTTCCATTATAGATTATAACAGTCACTTTTCAGAGACCAATTCAGATGATAAAAGTCATGTGCCCTGTAAACAGCTGTTCACTTATATGGAGTTCTGAGGTTTGCTGTCAATCATCTTTCTTCTTCTATGTTAATCATGGGATTTGTTTCTCTCCCTATGCCAACTGTCTTCTGCCACACATCTGCATTCAGTCTGATTCATTTTATCTCTGTGAGCACATTCTTAAGCTTCACCTTCAAACATTTTCATTAACCAGTTATATATTTTTAACTTCAATCTGACTCATATCTAAAAATCGGTTTTCCTTCTTCTGGCTTTTATCCTGCATTTCTGATTACGGGTATGCAAAGGCAAAATCTGCTTTAGAGTAGTAAATAAAATGCCTTAGAGGAGATATAAAATAACTCATTATTTCACACCCAAACAAATCATATTTCTCTCCTCCTTTGATTGTTGGTTCATTTGGGAATTTAGTTGAAAGGGTTTTTCTCTATGAAATTTAGAACACACTGGAAAGAGACTAAAATAAATGCTGAAAATAGTTTTTTTCAGCATTTCCAAAACTTCTCATCTCAAACTATTCCTGTGAGATGCCTATTTCTATTCTGAGTAAGCTATGCGGAGGAGGTTTATACCTTAACATATTTTAAGGTATATTAAAATATGTTTTTATTTTCAAAATAAATTTTTATTTTCTATCAATAATTTAAATTGATAAAGATAGAAATGTGAGCATTAATCCCATCACAATATCTACCTTATTGGGCTGAAAGGGAATTCCCTTAGCTTTTTGCTCCTTAAAATAAATATCAGAGTCTCTTCTATTGCCATACCCCCTCCTTCATTTTTCCTGATCTTCTCCAATTTAGTATCAGAGTTTATGGGGGGGGGGGGCTCGTGAGATCTCATGGTGCCTGGAAAATTCTTTGAGAAGCTCAGAGGCCACTGCTGGGTAGAACTACCACCCTATGATTTTCAACCTAGACTGGCCCAGCAATATATTTTTTTGTTTACATATTTCGGTTCCATGTAAAATTTTGAGAAAAGGGCTGTTCTGCTAAAAAGTAAAATAAAAAAATAAATAAATAAAAATAAAAACCACTGATCCAAAACACCTTTGAGGCCATCTGCACTGGAATGTGAATTAAAGGCTTAGATTGGTGTCCTGTGACATATCAAGGCATTTTTATGGGTATCATGACATTTGTTTCTAGGTTTTGTTCCTAAGAATTGGGCTGCCCAACCCTTTTAGTCATGTCCAATTTTGTCATCATCATGTAGCTGTGGATAAAATCTTTTCATCATGGTCAATATGTTCTTTAAAAATGTAGCAATTTCTCATTGAAAACTGCCCTCCTGGGGGAACATAATAGATTTCATGGTTCCCCAATGAAAAGGGAAGTTGCTAACTAACCGTGTGGCTCCAAGTACATCATTATAGTAAATGCTTCCCTTTAAGGAATAAAGAGCTGGTATTACAGCCTTAAAATTCCCTTTTAATACTGATAAAAAGACATTTTCACACTTGTTCTGTGAATAAACTTTCTTCAGTGACAAAAAAAAAATATCAGAGAAAACTTATAATATAACAACTGCTAACCTTCACTTAAATTTCAGAATTATTGAGATGGCAGAATCAACTGTATTATTGTCAATGTAGATTTCTGCTTCCTAGACTCAGAGAACCTAATTCAGAAAGACCATATCCTGAGAAATAGTGATTATATTTTCTAGCATGCAGAAGCCAGTAAAAGCTACAGATCTGAATCACTCTTCAAGCTCCTGTCAGAAATGAGCCAAAGAAAAAACCCCAAGATGTTTTTCTGTATTCAGGAACATTATGGCAGATATATAAGTATAGATATAATTACAGATATTGTTATGCATATATAATATTACAGCATATAGTATACTATATATAAAATATAACATAATATTACTATATTGATACAGTAGTAATTTTTGAATGTTCAGGTAGATCATTTTGGTATATATATACATTTGCATATGTGTGTATATATGTGTACATACACATATTTATAAATTTATAATTAAACTCTCTAATGTTAAGTTTTTGCTTAGCTCTATATATTACATAAAGGGGCACTTTAACACCACCATTCACTTAGAAACCAATTAGTTTCTATGTCACTCAATGGTGGTTTTTTTTTTCCACAAGAGAAAGAATGTAATTGGAGTTATGAGATATGAAAATGTGCACAGTGGTAAAATACAGACATATCATTATTGCATTTAATGGGTAAAACACTTGAGGGAAAAGTATTTTAGACACATAACAATTTAAAACCAATGAAATGGTTTTCTACATAGAAGACTTCAAGGGGAGAATGTTTTAAAAAATGCTCAAAAAGTATTGCATCAAAAGTTGATTTATGTGGAGGTACAGGCAAGATGGTGGTGTGGGAAGACACGGAGTTGAGTTAGCGTCTCCCCACAACTAGGGCATCTGCCGGCCACTGGTGGGGGACTCTAATGCCCAAGGAGATGGGAGGAACCCCAGAGTGAACTGGTAGGACGTAGGAGGGCTGAGGGGGGAGGAGAAGTGGAGGCCAGACAGGATGGGCTCCCTTGAGGCTGGGGATATCAGGAGAGGCAGGCAGGAAGGACTCTCCAGGAAGAGCAGGAGAGGAGCAGAGGGCAATTGACTGGCCCACTCAGGCCGGGGAGCCTGCTGAGCTCCTAAGCCACTTCTCCCCACTCCAGAAGCCCATCAAGGCCACGTGGGTCCTGGGGGCATAGGAGGGAGGCTGGGGAGGTCAGGAGAGGCAGGCAGGAGGGGTGCTCCCAGACCCCAGACTGGAGGAGCAGGAGAGGAAAGGAGGGTGTTTGCCCTGCCCACTCGAGCCCAGGAAGCCTGCTGGGCTCCCAGGTGAGGTCCGCTGCCCTCTGAGGCCAGGGGTGGGGGGCACACCTGGGCCCCTTCTGTTCCTTGAGCCTAAGCCCCACCCCCCATAGCCCCCAGGGCCTTTTCCAGCCCTGTGGGTCCTGAGCATAGGCCCCACCCACCACCCAAAGCTCACCCTTGCTTAGGCCCCGCCCTCCACAGCCAAGGCCTTCCCCCACCCTTTTTTTTTTCTTTTCACTCCTCCACTTTTTTGATACTGTGGTATTGATGTACCTTCCAGTTGTTGATTCATCTATATTTTTATTTTTACATTCTTTCTAACATACCTGTTAGTTTCCAAGTCTAATTTTATTTTTTACTTTGTTATTTATTTATTTTTGCCACCCCACAAGGCTTGCAGGATCTTGGTTTGTGAGCCTGGGGTTGGGCAGAAGCTCCTGTGGTGGGAGCTCCAAGTCCAAACCACTGGACTAACAGAGAACCTCAGACCCCAGGGAATATTCATAGGAGTGAGGTCTCACAGAGATCCTCAACTCAGCACCAAGACCCAGCTCTATCCAATAGCCTACAAGCTCCAGTGTTGGAAGCCTCAGGCCAAACAACCAGTAAAACAGGAGCACAATCTCACTCATAAAAAAATATATATATGAGATGGCAAAAAAGAATGTCACAGATGAAGGAGCAAGGTAAAACCCTACAGACCAAATAAATGAAGAGGAAATAGGCAATCTACCTGAAAAAGAATTCAGAGTAATGATAATAAACATGATTCAGAATCTTGGAAAAAGAATGGAAGCATGGATTGAGAAAATACAAGAAATGTTTAACAAAGATCTAGAAGAACTAAAGAACAAACAAACAGAGATGAACAACACAATAACTGAAATGAAAAATATACTAGAAGGAATCAATAACAGAATAACTGAGGCAGAAGAACGAATAAGTAAGCTGGAAGACAAAATGGGGAAATAACTGCTGAGGAGCAGAATAAAGAAAAAAGAGTGAAAAGAATTGAGGACAATCTCAGCGATCTCTGGGACAACATTAAACACACCAGCATTTGATTTATAGGGGTCCCAGAAGAAGAAGAGAAAAAGAAAGCATCTGAGAAAATATTTGAGGAAATTATAGTTGAAAACTTCCCTAACATGGGAAAGGAAAGAGTCACCCAATAGTCACCTAAGTACAGGAAGCACAGAGAGTCCCATACAGGATAAACCCTAGGAAAAGCACACCAAGTAACATATTAATCAAACTAACAAAATTAAGTTCAAAGGAAAAATATTAAAAGTAGCAAGGGAAAAACAAAAAAAAAAACATACAAAGGAATCCCCATAAGGTTATCTGCTGATTTTTCAGTGGAAACTCTGCAGGCCAGAACGGAATGGCACGATATACTTAAAGTGATGAAAGAGGAAAACCTACAACCAAGATTACTCTACCCAGCAAGGATCTCATTCAGATTCAATGGAGAAGTCAAAAGCTTTTCAGACAAGCAAAAGCTAAGAGAATTCAGCACCACCAAACCAGCTTTACAACAAATGCTAAACAAACTTCTCTAGGCAAGAAACACAAGAGAAGGAAAAGACCTACAACAACAAACCCAACACAATTAAGAAAATGGTAATAGGAACATATATATTGATAACTACCTTAAATGTAAATGGATTAAATGCTCCAACCAAAAGACACAGACTGGCTGAATAGATACAAAAACAAGACCTGTATATATACTGTCTACAAGAGGCTCACTTCAGACCTAGAGACACACACAGACTGAAAGTGAGGAGATGGAAAAAGATATTCCATGAAAATGGAAATCAAAAGAAAGCTGGAGGAGCAATTCTCATATCAGACAAATCAACTTTAAAATAAAAACTATTATAAGAGACAAAGAAGGACACTACATAATGATCAAGGGATCAATTCAAGAAGAAGATATAACAATTATAAATATATATGCACCCAACATAGGAGCACCGCAATACATAAGGTGAATGCAACAACTGTGAAAGGAGAAATCAACAGTAACACAATAACAGTATGGGATTTTAACACCCCATTTACACCAAATAGAACAGAACATCCAAACAGAAAATAAATAAGGAAACACAAGCTTTAAATGACACAAGAAACCAGATAGATCTAATTGATATTTATAGAACATTCCACCCAAAAGTGGAAGAATAAACTTTCTTCTCAAGTGCACATGGAACATTCTCCAGGATAGATCACATCTTGGGTCACAAATCAATCTTGGAAAATTTAAGAAAATTGAAATCGTATCGGGTACCTTTTCTGACCACAACACTATGAGACTGGAAGTCAATTACAGGAAAAAACTGTAAAAAACACAAATACATGGAGGTTAAACAGTGCACTACTAAATAACTGAGAGATCACTGAAGAAATCAAAGAAGAAATTAAAATATACATAGAATCAAATGACAATGAAAACACGATGACCCAAAACCTATGGGATGCAGCAAAAGCAGTTCTAAGAGGGAAGTTTATAGCAATTCAATCCCAACTCAAGAAACAAGAAAAATCTCAAATAAACAATCTAACTCTAAACTTAAAACAACTAGAGAAAGAAGAACAAAGAAAACCCAAATGCAGTAGAAGGAAAGAAATCATAAATATCAGAGCAGAAGCAAATGAAATAGAAATGAAGAAAACAATAGCAAAGATCAATAAAACTAAGAGCTGGTTCTTTGAGAAGATAAACAAAATTGATAAACCATTAGCCAGACAATTAGCCAGACTCACCAAGAATAAAAGGGAGAAGACGCATATCAATAAAATTAGAAATGAAAAAGAAGAAATCACAACTGATACTGCAGAAATACAAAGGATTATAAGAAATTACTGGAAACAACTATATGCCAATAAAATGGACAACCACAAAAAAATGGACAAATTCTTGGAAAGGTATAATTTCCCAAGTCTGAACCAGGAAGAATAAGAAAATATAAACAGACATATCACAAGTAATGAAACTGAAACTGTAATTAAAAATCTTCCAACAAACAGAAGTCAAGGACCAGATGGTTTCACAGGCAAATTCTATCAAACATTTAGAGAAGAGCTAACATCGATCCTTCTCAAACTCTTCCAAAAAATTGCAGAGGGAGAAACACTCTGAAGTTAATTCTACGAAGCCACCATCACGCTGATGCCAAAACCAGAAAAAGATATCCCAAAAAAAGAAAATTATAGACCAATATCACTGATGCACATAGATGCAAAAATCCTGAACAAAATACTAGCAAACAGAATCCAATAGCACATTAAAAGGATCATACACCATGATCAAGTGGGATTTATGCCAGGGATGCAAGAATTCTTCAATATATGCAAATCAATCGATGTGATATACCACATTAACAAATTAAGGAATAAAAACCATATGATCATCTCAACAGATACAGAAAAAGCTTTTGACAAAATTCAACGCACATTTATTATAAAAACTCTCCAGAAAATGGGCATAGAGGGAACCTTCCTCAACATAATAAAGGCCATCTATGACAAACCCACGGCAAGCATCATACTCAATGGTGAAAAACTGAAAGAATTTCCACTAGGATCAGGAACAAGACAAGGATGTCCACTCTCGCCACTCCTATTCAACACAGTTTTGGAAGTCCTAGGCACAGCAATCAGAGAAGAAAAAGAAATAAAAGGAATACAAATTGGAAAAGAAGAAGTAAAACTGTCACTATTTGCCAATGACAATACTATACACAGAAAATCCTAAAGATGTCACTGGAAAACTACTAGAACTAATCAATGAATTTGGTAAGGTTGCAGGATACATACTTAATGCACAGAAATCTCTGGCATTCCTATACACCACCAACAAAAACTCAGAAAGAGAAATTAATGAAACACTCCCATTTCCCATTACAACAAAAAGAATAAAATACCTAGGAATATACCTGCCTAAGGAGGCGAAAGGCTTGTATTCAGAAAACCATAAAACACTGATGAAAGAAATCAAAGATGACATAAAGAGATGGAGAAATATACCATGTTCTTGGATTGGAAGAATCAACATTGTGAAAATGACTATACTACCCAAAGAAATCTACAGATTCAATGTAATGCCTACCAAACTACCAATGGCATTCTTCACAGAATTACAACAAAACATTTTACAATTCGTTGGAGACACAAAAGACCCCAAAGAGCCAAAGCAATCTTGAGAAATAAAAACGGAGTTGGAGGAATCAGCCTCCCTGACTTCAAACTATACCACAAAGCTACAGTAATCAAGACAGTATGGTACTGGCACAGAAACAGAAATATAGATCAATGGTACAGGATAGAATGCCCAGAGATAAACCCACACATACATTGTATGTGGAGAAATGACATACAGTAGAGAAATGACAGCCTCTTCAATAAGTGGTGCTGGGAAAACTGGACAGCTACCTGTAAAAGAATGAAATTTAGAACACTACCTAACACCATACACAAAAATAAACTCGAAATGGATTAAAGACCTAAATGTAAGACCAGACACTATAAAACTTCTAGAGGAAAACATAGGAAAAACACTCTTTGTCATAAACCACAGCAAGATCTTTTTTGACCCATCTCTTAGAGTAACAGAAATAAAAAAAAATTTTAAAATGGGACTTAATTAAACTTAAAAGCTTTTGCACAGCAAAGGAAACCATGAACAAGACAAAAAGACAACCCTCAGAATGGGAGAAAATATTTGCAAATGAAACAACAGACAAAGGATTAATCTCCAAAATATACAAGCAGCTCATGGAGCTCAATATCAAACAAACAAACAATCCAGTTAAAAAATGGGCAGAAGACCTAAACAGACATTTCACCAAGGAAGACATACAGATGGCAAAGAGGCACATGAAAAGATGCTCAACATCACTAATTCTTAGAGAAATGCAAATCAAAACTACAATAAGTTATCACCTCACACTGGTCAGAATGGCCATTATCAAAAAAGGTAGAAACAATAAATGCTGTGAAGGGTGTGGTGAAAAGGGAACCCTCCTATACTGTTGGTGGGAATGTAAATTGATACAACCATTACGGAGAACAGTATGGAGGTTCCTTAGAAAACTAAAAATGGAACTACCATATGACTCAGCAATCCCACTACTGGGCATATACCCTGAGAAGACCACAATGCAAAAAGAGACATGCACCACAATGTTCACTGCAGCTCTATTTACAATAGCCAGGACATGGAAGCAACCTAAATGTCCATCGACAGATGAATGGATACAGAAGATATGGCACATATATACAATGGAATATTACTCAGCCATAAAAAGAAACGAAATTGAGTTATTTGTGGTGAGGCGGATGGACCTAGAGTCTGCAATACAGAGTGAAGTAAATCAGAAAGAGAAAAACAAATACTGTATGCTAACGCATATATATAGAATCTAAAAAAAAAAAAAATGGTACTGATGAACCTCGTTGCAGGGCAGGAATAAAGAGGTAGACATAGAGATGGACTTGATGACATGGGGTGGGAGCGCGAAGCTGGGGTGAAGTGAGAGTAGCATCGACATATATTTACTACTGAATGTAAAATAGTTGGCTGGTGGGAAGCAGAAGCATAGCACAGGGAAATCGGCTTGATGACCTAGAGGGATGGGACAGGGAGGATGCGAGGGAGGGGATATGGGGACATGTGTATTCATATGGCTGATTCGCTTTGTTGTACAACAGAAACTAACACACTATTGTGAAGCAATTATACTCCAATAAAAAGCTATTTTAAAATATATAGATAACTAAAAAAGAAAAGTTGATTTATGTAACGCTGTAATAAAAATCTTGCAAAATATCTGCTCATAAACCTTGTTTTCTTTTTGAAAATAAATTACGTAATATACAGTTAGGAGAACTGTAGACCTTTCACGTGTGAGGAGCGATGATATTCAGAAGTAATTTATAATCTTATGTCCCAAAGGATCTAAAACCTCTTATAATAGGTTGTGTTTTATATTAGATGTAACCAATAAAGTCAAGTTAATTTGTTTATTCAGAACCAGTGAACTGCCCTCAATAGGCAACTGAGTGCATTGTTTCATTCTAACACTTGGATAGAAAGAATCAGTTTATTGCTGGGTATGAACTGATACAGGTTATTTTATGACTTTTATGTATACCATATATAAGCAATATGTTGTCAAGACATATTATTTGTATATTATTTATTTGAAGCCTAGAGAATTAGACAAATTTTCTCATTTTAAGAGTATGTACAAATGAAATGGAAAGAAACCACTGACAGCTAAGGAAGGTCCCCTAGAGGAACTTTTGATGACAAATTGGATTAAACCTTGGATTGATGACCCAGTTAAGAAGGACTTCACCCTAAAAAAGGAATTAGAGTGGAAATTCTGGGAAGATAATGGAGTAGGAAGCACAAAATGTCTATCTCTCTACCTGAACAAAAAATTGCAATAGTACAATATGTCTGATTTATTTTGGAACTCTTGCTTCTATGAAAGCTTACAACTTCCAGGGAAATAATTAGTTGGTAAAATGTGGTTAATTTCAGCCAATTTCAGCTCTTAGAAAAGTAGGAGCTACCCACTCCTCATCCCTCAGCCTCATGGCATGCAGCTGTGTATAGGCTCCTAAAGCAGCTTGTGCACAGCTTGCAGGAGCTAGGGTGGGCAAAAAAGACTCTGTCCTCCAAATTTTGGGGATCTGTGCTCTGACTGTCTACTGTTGCTTCTGAGCACAGAGGTGTGGTTCCTCAAAAAATTAAAAATAAAATTACCATATAATCCAATAAATTCACTTCTGGGTATAGTCAGCCAACAGTGGACTGAAAATATTTCCCCCAAAAAATATTCCAGAAAGTTCCAAAAAAACCAAAACTTGAATTTGCCACATGCCAGCAATTATTTACATAGCATTTACATTGTATTAAGTCTTATAAGTAATCTAGAGATGATTTAAAGTACGCAGGAGGATGTAGGTAGGTTATATGCAAATACTATGCCATTTTATATAAGGGACTTATGCTTCTGAGGATTTTGGTATCCACGGGGGGTCTTGGAACCAATTTCCCACTGATACCAAGGGACAAATGTATATACACTAAAGAATTGAAGGCAAGGTCTCAAAGAGATACTTATTTGTAAATCATGTTTATAGCAGCATTATTCACAAAAGCTGAAGTGTGGAAGCAACCCATGTGTCCATCGACTGATGAATGGATAAGCAAAATGTGGTATATACATACAATGCAGTATTATACAGCTTTAAAAAGGAAGGGAATTTTGACATTTCCCACAACATGGATGAACTTTGAGGGCAAATACTCTGATTCCACTTATATGAGGAACTTAAATTAAAAAAATCATTGAGACAGAAAGTAGAATGGTGGTTGCTAGGGGCAAGGAGATGGGAAAATGGGGACTTATTTTTTAATGTGTATAGTTTCAGGTTTGCAATATAAAAAGAGTTCTGGAGACGGATGGTGGCGATGGTTACATAATAATATGAGCGTATTTAATACTACTGAACTGTACACTTGAAAATGGTTAAGACAGTAAATTTTGTTATGTATATTTTAATGGGGTATTCACAGCCGAGTTCCTAGGAACCAGCAGACAATGAACTTGACAATGGATACATCAATCTTTTCCAATTTCCTGAAATGTGTCATACACCTGGACATAGTTCTTTCAATTATTCATTCAAATATCTGGCACTTTCTCCCTCAGCAGTGATGTTTAGTAAAGTCTTCTCTGACATCAAATGACTTCTACCAATTTGTATAGCTACTGTTCTTTTCAGAAGTATAATAGATCTATACATATGTTTTACTGCACAGATACTTCTGTATTGAAAATATTGTAACAAAGCAGTGTTTATGAGGCTGCGCTAATGGAATATGGATAAAATTGAGAAGGGTAAACTTTGCTCTAGAAACATTCTGATATGATTATAACCTAGGCATTATAATTAGGTAACAAAATGTAATAATTGTTCAGTAGATTTAAAGAGTCGTATGTCTGCAAATGAAGTCAGAACTTGAGAAAAATAGCACAAATTTTATGGATCTCAGAGACAGCTAAGCTACAAGGGTCAAATCTTTTGCCTTAAGAAAAGACAACTATCTGGCTGCAGTGTACTTAAACTTGTGAATTTAAGATGGCCGTACTACATACACTGCAAATGAGTTTCACCTAAATTAGCAGCAGAAACTGAATGCTTACATAATCTATGTGCCCCTCACACTTCTCGACACAAATAATGCCTATGCATAGATCACAGGGTTAGTTATCTTTATATAAGAAACATGGTTACTATTCCATATGCTTGCTTTATTTTGCTTCAGAGTGAAATCAATATTTGTCATGAGGTAAACTGGATCCTGAACTACTTGTATGCAGCATCACTGTCAGTAGTACTGTAGCATCCTCTACGATATCTGAAAATTGACCATTTCCAGGCTTACAACAGAGTCTAAGAACTGGATTGTTTCAGTATGGCTTGCCAATCTTGGTAAGTCCCTCTTAGATGGCAATAGAAAAATTTGGGGGGAAACACAAAGACCAAAAGGGATCATGCTTTTATCTGGACCTCCCATATTCTGGCAAGTCAGCTTAGTGTGAACAGGTAATTATCAAATGTAATTTCTAACTGAATCTTCTGCGAACTTATCATCTTTAGGGTTAATTCGCAGAGTATTTATACTGTCCTTTTAGATGGACCCATTGTCATGTCTGGGAGAGAAGTTTCCTACAGTGGTAGAAGCCAGACTGTATGAGATGATAAATACATTGCAAATATTTTTGAGTGGGGCATGACTGTCATTTAAATATATTTGCTTTCATTCTAAGCATTAAGCAACAGAACCATATAAATGTCAGCCAGAGAAAATTGAATACCGTCTACTGGTTTAAGGAATATTGAAAAATTACCTAATTCTCTTTTTATGACATCTGTGTGAACCAAATGGTTTGTCTTGGTGCATAGCAAAGTATAGCTTCTTGAAAAATATATATTTATTAATTAACAGGGCAATCAAAAGGACCCTGATAATGGAGGGATTTGTTCCTGAAATATGTAGTTAAAATTTCTCAAGGATTTATTATGATATCTACATAGCATTCCACAATTTTATTCCCAGCCCAATTCAACTGGAACAACTTGAAATGGACTGCTTATGTTGACACCATTTCCACTAATATAGAAAGAAATAAAGATGTATTTTTGCACCATAAAATTGTTAACTTTGGTCTGCAAAAAAAGCAGTTCATCATAAATATGTGAAAAGTCTCTGTCCACTTGGGAAAAATCATTTGTGTTAAACTAAAGCAACCTCAAACATTTTTGACCAAATCAAATTTCGTATCATTTCAGAAATTCTGAGTTTTCTCCATCAACAAAGTTGAAATCCCTAGATCATATGTGTAACTAGTTTTTCCTATAGCTCTCACATCTGTTCAGTTACCAAAAGCTAATAAATCTATTGGAATATTTCACCTCCTCTCTGTATTTGCATCATCTCTCCATCTAGTTTAGCCGACTTCTCATTTATAATATTACATAAGTCTCTTACTTAACACAATATTAAACAATATTTAAATCCCTACTATGTGCCAAACACTGGTCATATGACAGACACATCTTCCAATTGCTCTCCTTACATACATCTGTTTTTCTCCCTTTCAAAAAATTCTACCACGTGAATAAATTCTACCAAGTTCTAATCGTGTAACTCCACTTCTAAAATCCTTCAGTGCATAACAAATTAAGCAAACACTACTTAGTTGGCATTTCAAGGTTTTGAACAAAATAGCTCTAAAATATTATACAACCTCATCCCCCACTTCTCCATTTTAAGCCCCACAGCTTTAGTCAAACAATAAATTTCCCACTGTCACTAGAATGCACTCTTCATATATATTTTAACTTCACTTTGTTTTTCTCACTAGGATATACTCTCTCCTACTTTTCATTGATCAAAATCTCATCTTTACTTGAAATCTTCTTTGAATATCCATCTTTATGAAGTCTCTCCTAGGAACACTTTATGGATATCTCTTTTATGGTATTAATATTTCCCTGTTCCATGGTTATCCTTGAAAGTTCTTTTTATTAGTGGCAAGTAACAGAAGCCTAACTCAAAATTACTTGAGTAAGAAAATGAATGTTTTGATTTGCAGTAATAAAATATCCAAGGGGAACTAGATCCCCTTGGGCGTTCTAACGAAGTAAGAATGATTTGTTTTTGTTTTCTTCTTTCTACCTCTTGAATGTTTTCTTCGGTGTTGGTTGGCTTCATCCTAAGGCCTGCAGCATTCATATGCAATTCCCAGCAATTGCAGGGTTATGTAATTCTTAGACTTAGGAAACCTAGTGGGAAGAGAGATTACTTTCCTAATAATTACAAAATGTCACTGAATCGATTTGAAAGATCTGAATATGGTGATGAGCCCATTTATGAATTAATCACTAAGTTGAAGAGAAATGAGTACACTGAGCCAACAAATCTAGATCAAATGACTGATCTTGGAACTTGCGGTTATTGTCAGTTCTACTCAAATCACTTGGACAGAAAATGGATGAGTGTATAAGTCAGTTCCTACAGCCCAAACTCCACAACTCAATGACATAACTGTAAACATTAATCCTGCATCATCTACAGGGTTCAGCTGATCTTGACAAGGTTGATCCTCGTTCTTTAGATTAGCGCTGCTGCACATATTTCTCATTCTCCTCTTGGGACCAGTGGACTAATCAGGCAATGTCCAACATTCAAAAGACCAAGTCTTTCTGTGCAAGACCATTGCAAGCTTCTGTTTGTATCACACCTACTAATATCAATCAGGCAAAGCAAGTCAAGTGGCAGAATCAAGGAGCGCGAAGATAACCCTACTTATGGTATTAGGTACTTCAAGGTTATGCTACAGAGAAAGATGAATTACAACCTGAAATTCAGTCGACCACAGTGAGAGTTGTTCTCAGAGGAAAACGCAAGATTCTCATTAAAATTAAAGTAAATGGATTCAGGGAAGCAAAAATAACGGTTGTAGAGACCATCAATTTTTATCTTAATCCTTAATATGTTACAAGAATCTTAATGGCACAGATTTTATCTAATTTAATTTTGAAAACTCTGTGGTTCCTAAAAGAGTGTATTCATTCAGTTAATATTTATCAAGTGTAAAATTTCCAATTCCTTTTTGCAACAAACACTGTAATATTTCCTACAGGGAGGCGTAGAATTTTCAGTTCTTGTTACATCAATTAGGAACATTTTCAGCTTCAATGAACACATTACCTGATTAATAGCAGATTTAATCAAACAGGAGCTTTGCTTTTTTTGATTTAAGAATGTGGAGCTATGCAGCTGCTTTTGTTCATTATTATCTGAGATTGCATGCTTATGATTTTCTTTGCCTTTACCTTATGGCTGCAATATGGCTACCACAGCTCCAAGTATCACATCAGCATTCCTGGTAAGAAGACGTGGCAAAGGACTGGTGCCAGCTATATCTATACCTGCAACAGAAAAGAATTACTTTTTCCAAGTTTCCAAGGATGGCTCCAGCTCTATTTCATTGGCTAGAACTCTGTCACCTGCCCAATTTTTGTTCCAGGAGATACTAAGAAAGTGAGCATGTCTTTTACATGGTCCATGGTAAAGGGGCAGAAGAATCAGATTAGGAACGTTTAATGGTCTAGCCAAACTACAACCCCCACCCTTCTGCCCCTATGAAAAGCTACATTTAGACAACATTAAACAGTTCTTATTATTCAATAGGATTCATTAGTCAATCAAACATGCAAGTGAATATTGATTTTAGAGTAAAAACCTAGGTGTGGAAGATGGCTAAATCATAGTTCCGTAAGCACAGAGAAGTCATTTAACTTCTCTGAGCCTCTGTTCCCTGATTCCTATCATAGGAATGATGACAGCCACTCTGATGGGTTATGGTGAAAATTTAATGAGATAATAAAATTGAAGGGCATCACACAGCATCCAACACAACACTGATCCTCCAAAAAGTATAGTTTTATTATTATTTGAAAGATTGACAAGTCTAGAGTATTTTACTTTACACAGAACAAGATGCTAGAGAAACAGGGTTCCAACTGTAAGCATTTTGCTTCTTGTTTTACAGAAATTATTTAAAAACGTTTCCAGGATGGGAAAAGGGGAAGAGGCAACTTATGACTTTTTTCTTTTTCTGAAAAATCTTTTGTTAATATTTAAATGGTGTCGAGAATAACTTTCCTGTCCACTTTTTTAGGATTCTGTTAATGATAGTGGGTTCTACAGTATTTTTAATAGGAACGTATGTCAACTAGTTCTATTATGTAAGGCAGATTAACCAAAAGCAGAGTATTACCATAGTAAAGAAAATTTTAAAAAGGAGCGTGTTTTATACTTATTCAGAAAAACTACATGCTGTATAATGTTTGGAAAGAAATTTCCAACATATAAAAGTACTATAATTTTTCCTTAGAAAATTATTGAAAGAATATGTATGTAATGGCCTGACCCTCCATCAGAAAGCTGTGGGTGGTCCAAGGGATTTTGATGTGGTATTAATGATAACACTGTGAGTCTGTACAGTGCTTTAAACTTTACATAGCCACTTCATGTCAGATTTCATTTGATTCTCATGGAAGAATTAGGAGGTAGATAATATGCTTTAATTTTGCCAATGAGAAATACAAAGTTTATAAAGTTTAAACAACTTGCTAAAACTTACAAAAAGAGTCAGGGTGGACGAAGGCAGTCAAAAAGTACAAACTTCCATTTAACAGATAAATAAGTACTGGGGATGTAATGTACAAAATGACAAATATCATTAACGCTGCTGTATGTTGTATATGAAAGCTGTTAAGAGAGTCAATCCTAAGAGTTTCCATCACAAGAAATTTTTTTTCTATTTCTTTAATTTCTTAGCTATATGAGATGATGGATGTTCACTAAATTTATTGTGATAATCATTTCATGATATATGTAAGTCAAATCATTATGCTGTACATCTTAAATTTATACAGTGCTTTATGTCAATTGTATCTCAATAAAACTGGAAGAAAAGAAAAAGAGTCAGGGTAAAAATGAGACTAAAATCCAGAATTTCAGATCCTAATTTCAGGACCCTGAGCGCCAGAGGTGGAGTTACTCAATCCATGATCAATCAGCTTTGTGACTTATAACACTATGCCTCAGTCTCCTCCTTGATAAAGTGAGGGTTCTATTAGCACCTTCCTCATAAGGCTGTCATGGGAATCTAGTGAGACCACACCATACAGCAACGACTTGCACTTAATAAGCAGGCTTAAAAACATTAGGTATTATTTTTACTAGCATCCTTAGTATGTTTCACTTCCTAGTATCATCCAAGCAGCACAAAGTAAGGTAAGATAGAAATGATCTGAGTGTTCCCAATAAACCAGATATTCTCAGTGTCAAAGCAACTCCCTGGTAGTAGGTTGGATATCCTGGGAGACATCAAATCCTAGGGACTCACTGATGAGTTACTGCGCTTGGGGAAAAATTGTATACTGGGAGACTCAAGTGTAAGGCAAGTATCAACTAGTATCTAGACATCAGTTAGCAAATGGCATCTTTTCTGGTAGATTTCATCCCAATTTTTCTTCAGTAACATAGAAATCTGAAATCTCCCTTAACTTTCCTCCTTTGTTCTTTCTGATTCTGCTTAAGGATCCTACTTACCTCCTTTGGTTAGCTCAAGTGAATAATTTTGCACAACATAATCTCAAAGTTGGAACAACATTTCTTAATAAACAAAGAGGAACGTATATTTACTAGAGTATTTTATGAGCCAAGGACCTTATTAGGTACTCACTCCATAAAGATGAACCTGGAGAGTTCCATTTCTTAGGAAACTGTATAGAATGAATGGAGGCAGGTATGAAAACAAGTATGTTTACTGCAATTTCATGAGTGCTATAATGAAAAATGTGCACCAATGCTACGGATTACAGATGAAGTGACCAGCAGGCTGGGGAGAGTGGGTTAAGTGCTTAGGTTACAGGAGTCACAGACTGGCAGCTTCTTGCTGACTCTAGCCACAGAGCAGATGAAATCTGAATCAATGTAAGTAGGCATAAGTTCTCTGTCTAGCATAAGCTCTCCATGTAAGTTTCTGCAAATTTGACTTTTGACTTCAAGTAAAAATGATAACAAATATACACACACCTAACATAGTCCTTATCATGGAGCAGACAAGTAGTACTTATGGCTTAAATATAAGATATAAAGTTCCCAAGACTTACTGAAATGCAAAGATACTCAGTGGGAGAAACAGATGAAAGCACAGATGCATTCTATTCTGCCATTTGAAGTTAGAAATAATGTCTTAATGAACAAGATATCACTAGATGCAACACATCTTAATATTTCTTACAGGTAAGCAATGTGAAGATAATAGACATGAAGGATTTCCCCTAAATAGTTCAAAGCATTACAATTTTTATCAGGGTCACCTTTACGGTATGCAGGGCCCTGGACAAAATGTTTCTTTAGGGTCCCATTGCTCTATACACAATTTGATTTTTAGAATTATTCCAAAATACATTAGCCCGTGTGAGGTTTGGTAATTTGTTGATGGATATTTGGAAAAATTGGTAGAGAAGAGATGCTAACATATTTGTTTATTGACTTAATAAGTGCATGAGAAGATTCTTTACAGATTCTAAGCACCATCTCTTTTTGTTCCAGGCCAGGAACCATCTCTTTGTTCTTTATTATCATGTGCATTATTCCTGGATAATTTTAAATCTGTCACCACAAAAAAAGGCAGAAATGTTATTTTTCACAATGCCATGGCTCTTTAGCACCTATTTGTATTGAAACAACATAGATCTTCCTGCCTCTGCAGTTGCCTATTTCACGTTTATTTAATGCTGATCAAAAAATTACTCATGCCATGGCATCATCTGTCCATGAATGCTAACTCCTGATAACTCTCTCAAAGTTTGTTATCATGCTTTATTGATGCTGAACACAAACGCATTATCTTACCCAAAGTACGCTAGAAAATGGTAATGATCATTCATTTTCTAGTCATGTTAAATTTACTCTTTGGAATTTTAAAATATAAATCTAAAACCGTATCCTCTCTTGAACTATTTAGGCTACAGTCACTGCATTCCGACATCATGGTTTCTTTTAATGTTTATGGCACAGCTGTCTTCTATACACGGCCATGAGCAGAAAGCCTGGGAGATGTTTCCATGGCCCAAGCAAGAAGGACAGTTTCATTTGCACAAATTCCATCTCTAGCATTTCTGGCAGGGCTTAAGACTGTTCTAAGACAGCACACCATTACCACATTGATCAGGCACGAGAAAATACATAGGTCTAAAAAGCCCCTTGGTGCAACGACTGGTCTCCAAACCCTTCAGAGCAGATAGGTGTGACAACCTCATAGGACTCTGTAACTTGTGATGTGTAGCCTATCAAGGGGTTGGAGTGACTGCTCTGGATACCCAAAGCAAGAGACATAGAGCATGCAGGACACCTGCCAGCATATGCACTGCCTTTGGGTAAACCAGAGATGGCAATGTGGTCAGAGGATGAACGGGTGAGAACTGACATACCAGTCCATATAGGTATTTCAAGTCAGTACTCTTACAGACCAGAACTCTGAATTCGTCCTCTATCTGATGGGAGTGTGTGTCATCCCAAATCAGCACATCAGCACCCTTCTGGAGGCCCATGAAATCAGTGCTGTGCTGATTCACCAGGTTACCCTTTTTGATCATAGCCCATCCTTGGAGCACTGAGGCAACCATCATAGGTGCAAGTCCTGGAGCTCTTCAGAGCATCTGATCAACCTGACCTACAGCAAGGGATGTAAAGGGTTAAAGAACACTCTAAAGGGCAGAAACAGGGACTAGGATCTACAGAGACTACACTGCCAGTCCCAGTAGGTCTCAGGTTCCAGAGGCGACTTAAATATTTAGAGGGAGGCACTCCAAAGAAAAGACCTCTTGAGCTTATCTTTTCTATCAAACGTGTGCTCCCTCTGTAGCCTATTTTTATATCATATTAATAGGTACTGTAGACAAAGTGGTATCTTTGTAAGAATAAAGATTGAAAACATTGAGTTAAACAACGTTTAGAATTCTTTAAGGGTGGAATTCTCCATGCGTGTTATATTCACTGTGCTTTGGACGTCTCTAGAAGACAGTATATCCTCAGAAGTTATGTGCCACATGGTAGCTTACTCAATAACTGTGTTTAAATGAATACAAAATAAGGCAATAATGGAATGAAAAAGCATTTAGACTGTTGGTATAGTCAGAGATGACACACCTGCTCTTAGGGATTATATTATCAATATCTGGGCACAATCCTGGCTCTAATCTTATGTGACATATACCAATGAGCCAGGTACTAAATTTCTCTGTGCCTCAGTTTCCTCATTTTAAAAATGAGAATAATAATCCAATTGTCGTGAATGCTGTTATGAAAGTATGGATCATATAGCACATAAAACAATTATTCAATGCCTGGTTTATCATCTAGTGTCAATAGATTTTCCTCACATCATCCCCCTCATAAGAATGTTGTATGAATAAAGATTGTATGCAATGTGCAAAGCACTTTTAAAAAGGCTGGTATATATAACGTGCTCAAAGATGTTACTTATTATTACCACCTCTTTGTCTACACCTTCACTCAACGTTTAAATGGCTTCAACAAAGAGTCATACAAGTTCAATTTGAACATCTCTATTAGAAATTTTATTCCCTTTATTGCTTCTTGTATCATTTTTTGAAATCTAGCCTTTTTCCAGTTTTATCTGTCATTGTTCCTAAATATAGATTTTTTTGAGCCACATCAATATCTTGGGCAAGATAAAGATTACTATTTTCTCTCTCTTTTTTTTTTTTTATTAGAGTTCAAAATGCCTTGCATGCACACCACTGTATGTACCAGTATATGCACCCTCAGGAAGCCAACAAAGAATTAAGATGACAGACTTAGCAAGTGAGCTAAGGAACAGCCCCCAAAGGTGGAAACATTACATAGATATCCATTGGCTTTAGGTAACTAAAACATTCTCCTACATTTTGCCAGTATCTATAGTGCAAAAAATGTTTTTGTGAAAAATAAATTGGAAAACTTTCATAGGGTCTCCTCCTTTGTGAGGCCCACATTTTTTAAAAGAAGTCATGCTAAACTTCTATCATCCACATATCTCCTTATAATGACTGAGCTGATACAAAACAGAATCAAATTGAAAGTTTATCCCCTATTTCTCAGATGATTCTTCATATCTCATTCCCTATAGTCAAACTTTTAGAAAATTTTAAGAAAATTCAAAAGATTAATCTTAATTCCAATTCACATATGTGTGTATTCTGTTATTCACACGGTACCACAGGAGAAGATTAAGGTAAGTTCCTTGTCTACGTGTTAGAGATTCAAAGCTGAAGAATTATTTTATAATCAGTTACGTTAGACAAATCCTCACATTGCATTCCAACTCAGGGTTCTATCAGACAGATTATTCCTATTCTTGTTATTTCATCAAATGATTTTCAAACCATCCTGATTATTTCTTTTTCCAAATAACTCCCAAGATTGAGAGATCACCTGGGTGATATTTTCCTTAGTGGTGAATTCTTATTTCTATTAGAAATCATTTGAGGGCAGAAGGAGGGGAATCATTTTGTATATTCTGGGATGGAATTTTACATGCATTTAAAAAGAATTCTTTTTATCAACCACAATAATAAATCTATATAGGTATGGGAATGGGTCAAAACATCCCCTATTCCATGTACACACGGCATAAAATGAAGATACTGATGTTAAAATGGCCGGCAGGTAATGTGCCCTTCTGTGTTCTGCGTGAGTGGAGCATATAAGAATCCAGACCTCACACATGGTCAGATGCACTCTGTGCCATCAAAAGTGACTAAGACAGACTAAACTTTGGATAAGTTTCTTACTGGCTATGGGTCCCTGACTTCTCTTTTCTCAGAACATTTACTCGAGAAAACTTGCAATTATAAATTCTTTCTCTGCCTCTAAAAATAGGCAGAAAACAAAAATATGATCCAAGAAAGAACTGAGAAAAAAAATTTTTTCTCCCCTGGCTCTCTAGAATTGAGTTGCAGTAAAGAGAATGCCTCCCTCATTGATATCTTTCTTTGGTGATATATTTTTCAATTTGGCATAATTGGTCATCTTTTGCAGTGAAATTATAAAATAAAAAATCTAATCAAGCTCCTGAAATTATATGTAAATATTGGTATTTTTCTCATATATGTATACTTTTCCCATATGTGATCCATAAATTTCACACAATTTTTAAAGGCATTCATTACTTCTAAAGAACCACTGGTTCAAAGCAGACCTGCTTGTTATAGTTATATAGCAAATAAATGTTTAAAGCATTTTCATATACATAGTCATATTTGATGATTCTGTAAAATTTATCAAACAGTACAGATATAGCTAACTGCAATTTTAAAGGAAAAATCATTAGCTATAAGACAAATAAAATTAAAGGTGATTTATTTATGGACAGGAGCTAGTTTGTGGCAATATTAAACACAAATCGAAGTTCTATTCCCAAGTCACTTGTGCTATTCTGTATCATTGTTTATCATTAAGGATTTGAAATGCCTTTAGAAGACACAGTGGTATGGGACTGAAAATTTACATTTCACTAAAGTACAAATCAGATGAAATTCTAACTACAAAGTGATGCTATGGGCAAATGGCAAAGTTTTTCAATGATTTCCAAGGTTGGCAATTTGGAACAATTAGAATGCCTTTCACTAAATCTTTTATAATATCTTTAAAATAGATAAGAATGTATCTTTCACACAAAGTAACCACTTCTTGGCCACCATCTTGGATACATGGAATGGTGGTGAGAACACAAAGCATCTAAGGGTTTTCTCATCCTTTGCTGATAAATTAGGTAGTGCTGTCTTTTAGAGACAATAAATACAATAGATGGAGTTCAAAACAGCAAAATTGGAGGCACAAACCATATTTCTGCCCATTGTTTCCTTTCAAAAGTGTCTCCAATCACTTTTATTTTTAGCTTTATAAAACTCTTTGTAATGTTGTATATTTCTATTCTATAGTAAGAAGACTTTCCTGAGAATTAATGAAAAGATGAATGTGACTTTGGGCTTTGTAGAATACCCAGGAATGGTTTTCATTCTTATCCCAGAATCAGAACATATACCTGAAGAGTAGTCCTTTGTAAGACGAGAACTCCAACTGAGTCCTTGCAAAAACATCGAGGCAAGAAAAAGAACTTCAAAACGAAAAATATGCTTAATTTTAGATAGTGTGATATTAGTTAAAAGGCATTGATTGATAGACTTGTAGGCTAAAATACTGCACTAGGTTTAATGGGAATCATTTCAAGAGGATAAAGTAGAGGTAAAAATCTAAATCAATTGCTTACCATTGATCATATTAGTCAAAGGTTATTGTCCCTATCTGTCAGGTTTGAGTAAAGAAAGAAAGGAGAAAGATGAGGTGGAGAGAAAATCAATAGAATGGCAGGATGGGGAAAAAGTGAATATTTTCCATCAGTTTTGGAAACCAGAAATGATAAATTGATCTGTTTGACAAAATCACAGAGACAAAAAGAAGTCTGTCTATTTCCACTCTTATTTTTCCCAACTGCCAATGTCTCAAACTCCCAGACACACACATACAAAGAGAGGATGAGAACCAGAATTATATGACAGGGAGAAGGTATGGCTCAGGTACCAGAGGTAATGGCAGACAAAAATAGTTTTGGTTCTAAAAGAACATCTTCAGGAAAATGTGATAACAATGATTATAACTAACATCTACCAAAGGTTTTGGTAAGTGGTACATATTGGGCTGAGTTACACTCATCAGATCATTTCTTTTTCACAATTGTCCTATGAGATAAATGTAGTCATTGTTCCTTTTTCCTAAGTGAAAATAAAATGCTCAACAAGTATAACTTGTTTCTTTCATAAATTTATTAAGTGGCATAACAGAAAATCCAAACTAGGCCTATTCAAATCTAGAGGCCAGTATATTAAGCCCAATGCTATAATAATATATTTTAGGTACGACTGAAGTCTATGAAAAATATAGTGTTTTAAAAAGGTTAATATTATTGCCCAATGCTGGGTGTTTTCTAAGAATGAATATATTTTTAGAAACTTTTATTCTCTTTGACCTTCAACTTTTATTACTTTTTTCCTGATTACATAGGTAATACAGGCTTATTATAGTAGACATCCAAGAAATTTCTTCTACTGAAAATAGACATTTTCGATAATCCTTAATCATTGAAAATATTCACCTCTACCTGATTACTAAATATTTCTCCTGAAACTTTTGGAAGCAGATAAATTTGCAGTTTTTTTTTGTTTGGTTGGGTTTTTTTAGATTTTAGAAAGGTAAGATAATAAAATACATACCTGATGAAATACTAGTGTGGACTGGGCACCACCCTATTATCCATTACAGTAATATTTTTCAGCAAATGATTGCATATTTGCAATAATTAGAATACACTGCAACTCAAATCATGTGTCAGTTTATGTCAAGATTTGCTGCCAAATGAGTTCAAAATCAATTAGTTTTTGTCACCAAATATATCATGAAAAAAAATTTAGAGCTCTATGTTTTTCAGAATTGCAGATAAGTGATTATGGGCTTGCATTACATATACTTTTTCCTACAACTTGATCTTTTCCACTTAACCATCTTTCTTAAGATATATTTTTGTGTGATTACATAGAGATTCACATTACTCATTTTAACAGCTGCATATTATTCCATTTTATGATGTACCATGGTTTATTGCTGGTGATAAAAATTAATTTTGGTTATTAATCAGACTAATTTTGACTTCTTTCATCTTTCACATGGCTTTCATCACTTGTCATGATCTGAATGACCCATGATTCGAATTATTTTTATTAGGTCACTTTCCTGGATGTTGCCTCTTATATAATAATTCAACAACTAACATTCATTCTGAAAAGTGCTAAGTGATTTCACATCTTTGTGGCCAAAATGCAAGTCATGTTATGAAGGAGCATACTATACTGCAAGACTTAAAAACAGGAGATATTGGATATTGATTGATTTTCTTTCTAACCCAAAATAGGTATGTGGCTTTGGGCAATTTCTTAGGCTATCTGGGAATAAATGATTGTGTCTTTTAAAAGCCAGAGGTTGAAATAAATGTTTTTTAAAAGCGTATGACTATAATACAATTTTCTCTAAACATTTTTAGAATATAAGGCAGAGAGAAAATAATACTTTATCTTTGAGGCATATTGGGATACATGGTAGCCAACAAGCTTGATAGCTCTAGCTGTCCCAGGACCAAAGTGGACACCCTAAAAACTTAGAGGATCCATATTCCTGGCACAACAATTGAGAATTTTTGCAACAAAGTATTGATGAAATCTATTTGACTACCATGCAAATGACTTCACTATTGGAACCCCGTTACAGGCTTCTAGACTCAAACAGCGTTTTACTTCCCCAGGAGAATATGATCTTTGAAATCTGATTTTTCAAGCTAGAAGACTTGAAGTAGGTAGAACAAAAGTCCATGGTGGGTCAACACACTTGCTTGGTATCTAGGCTTTTACTGTCATGTTGCTCTCTTACCCTCAACATATAGCTTTACCATGTTGTCTAAGAAGTTCTACTTTCAGCTATTTTGCCTAAACTCCAGACAGAAGAAGGGAAAGAGTGGAGAGAGGATATATCTATCTCCTTTAAAGGACATGTTCCAGAATTCACAAATAAAACTGTTTGCATCTCATTAGTTAGAAGGTACTCATGATCATACTCTACAAGAAAGGCTAGGGAGGAGGACTTTCAAGACAGTAGAGGAGTAATACATGGAGATCACCTTCCTCCCCACAAATACATCAAAAATACATCAACGTGTAGCACAACTTCTACAGAACCCTACTGAACTCTGGCAGAAGACCTCACACTTCCCAAAAGGCAAGAAACTCCCCACGTACCTGGGTAGGGCAAAAGAAAAACAGAGACAAAAGTTTAGGGATGGGACCAGCTCCTCTGGGAGGGAGCCGTGAAGGAGGAAAAGTTTCCACACACTAGGAAGCCCCTTCACTGGTGTAGATGGGGGTGGGGGGGAAGCTTCAGAGCCACGGAGGAGAGCGCAGCAATAGGGGTGCAGAGGGCAAAGCAGAGAGATTCCCGCACAGAGGATTGCTGCCGACCAGCACTCACCAGCCTGAGAGTTTTATCTGCTCACCCGCCGGGGCAGGCGGGGGCTGGAAGCTGAGGCTCAGACATCGGAGGTCAGATCCCAGGGAGAGGACTGGGGTTGGCTGCGTGAACACAGCCTGAAGGGGGCTAGTGCGCCACAGCTAGCTGGTGGGGAGTCCAGGAAAAAGTCTGGATCTGCCTAAGAGGCAAGAGACCATTGTTTTGGGGTGCGGGAGGAGAGGAGATTCAGAGCACCGCCTAAACGAGCTCCAGAGAAAGGCCCGAGCCACAGTTATCAACGCAGACACCAGATACGGGCATGAAATGCTAAGGCTGCTGCTGCAGGCACCAAGAAGCCTGTGTGCGAGCACAGGTCACTATCCACAACACCCCTCTCAGGAGCCTGTGCAGCCCACCACTGCCAGGGTCCCATGATCCAGGGACAGCTTCCCCAGAACACATGGCGCCTCAGGCTGGTGCAACGTCACGCTGGCCTCTGCCACTGCAGGCTTGCCCCGCATTCCGTACCCCTCCCTCCCTCCCTCCGGCCTGAGTGAGCCAGAGCCTCCTAATCAGCGGCTCCTTTAACCCCCTCCTGTCTGGGCAAAGAACAGATGTCGGAGGGTGACATACATGCAGAGGCGGGGCCAAATCCAAAACTGAACCCCAGGAGCTGTGTAAACAAAGAAAAGAAAGGGAAATTTCTCCATGCAGCCTCAGGAGCAGCAGATTAAATCTCCACAATAAACTTGATGTACCCTGCATCTGTGGAATACCTGAATAGACAACGAATCATCCCAAAATTGAGGAGGTGGACTTTGAGAGCAACTGTAGACTTGGGGTTCGCTGTATGTGACTGACCAGTTTCAGATATTTATGTTTATCTTAGTTGAGATTTTAGCACTTCTTATCATTGGTGGATTTGTTTATTGGTTTGGTTGCTAACTTCTTTTATTTTCTTTTTTTTAATAACTTTTTAATTTTTTTATTTTAATAATATTTTCTAAAATTTTTTATTTTAATAACTTTATTTCATTTTCTTTTCTTTTCTCTTTTTTATTTTTCTTCCTTTTCTTCTTGTGTGGCTGACAGGGTCTTGGTGCTCCGGCTGTGTGTCAGGCCTGAGCCTCTGAGGTGGGACAGCCGAGTTCAGGACACTGGACCACCAGAGACCTCCCAGCCCCATGTAAGATGAATCAGCGAGAGCTCTCCCAGACATCTCTCTCTCAAAGGTAAGACCAAGCTCCACTCAATGACCAGCAAGCTCCAGTGCTCCAAATGCCAAACAACTGGCAAGACAGGAACACAGACCCACCCATTAGCAGAGAGGCTGCCTAAAATCATAAGTTCAAGACACCCCAAAACATACCACCAGATGCAGTCCTGCCCACCAGAAAGACAAGATCCAGTCTCATGCACCAGAACACAGGCACCAGTCACCTCTACTAGGAAGCCTGCAAAACCCACTGAACCAACCTTACCCACTGAGGGCAGACACCAAAAACAATGGGAACTACAAACCTTCAGCCTGCAAAAAGGAGACCCCAAACACAGTAAGATAAGCAAAATGAGAAGGCAGAGAAATACGCAGCAGATGAAGGAGCAAGGTAAAAACCCTCCAGACCAAACAAATGAAGAGGAAACAGGCAGTCCACCTGAAAAAGAACTCAGAGTAATGATAGTAAAGATGATACAAAATCTTGTAAAAAGAATGGAGAAAATACAAGAAATGTTTAATAAGGACCTAGAAGAAGCAAAGAGCAAACAAGCAATGATGAGCAACACAATAAATGAAATTAAAAATTCTCTAGAAGGAATCAATAGCAGAATAACTGAAGCAGAAGAATGGATAAGTGACCTGGAAGATAAAAGAGTGGGAATAACTACTGTAAAGCAGAATAAAGAAAAAAGAATGAAAAGTATTGAGGACAGTCTCAGAGATCACGGGGACAACATTAAATGCAACAACATTCAAATTATAGGAGTCCCAGAAGAAGAAGAGAAAAAGAAAGGGGCTGAGAAAATATTTGAAGAGATTATAGTTGAAAACATCCCTAATATGGGAAAGGAAATAGGCAATCAAGTCCAGGAAGGGCAGAGAGTCCCATACAGGATAAAACCAAGGAGAAACATGCCAAGACACATAATAAACTATCAAAAATTAAATACAAAGAAAAAAATTAAAAGTACCAAGGGAAAAGCAACAAATAACATACAAGGGAATCCCCATAAGGTTAACAGCTGATCTTTAAGCAGAAACTCTGCAAGCCAGAAGGGAGTATCAGGACATATTTAAAGTGATGAAAGGGAAAAACCTACAACCAAGATTACTCTACCCAGCAAGGATCTCATTCAGATTCAACAGAGAAATTAAAAACTTTACAGACAAGCAAAAGCTAAAAGAATTCAGCACCAACAAACCAGCTTTACAACAAATGCTAAAGGAACTTCTCTAGGCAGGAAACACAAAAGAAGGAAAAGACCTACAATCACAAACCCAAAACAATTAAGAAAATAATAATAGGAACATGCATATTGATAACTCTCTTAATTTTAAATGGATTAAATGCTCCAACCAAAAGACACAGACTGGCTGAATAGATACAAAAACAACACTCAGGGCTTCCCAGGTGGTGCAGTGGTTGAGAATCTGCCTGCTAATGCAGGGGACACGGGTTCGAGCCCTGGTCTGGGAGGATCCCACATGCTGCGGAGTAACTAGGCCTGTGAGCCACAACTACTGAGCCTGCGCGTCTGGAGCCTGTGCTCCGCAAAAAGAGAGGCCGCGATAGTGAGAGGCCTGTGCACCGTGATGAAGAGTGGCCCCCACTTGCCACAACTAGAGAAAGCCCTCGCACAGAAACAAAGACCCAACACAGCAAAAATAAATTAATTAATTAATAAAAAACTCCTACCCCCAACATCTTCTTTAAAAAAAAAAAAAAAACAAGACTCATATATATGCTGTCTACAAAAGACCCACTTCAGACCTAGGGACACATACAGACTGAAAGTGAGGGGATGGAAAAAAGATATTCCACGTAAATGGAAATCAAAAGAAAGCTGGAGTAGCAATGCTTATATAAGACAAGATAGACTTTAAAATAAAGACTATTACAAGAGACAAGGCCACTACATAATGATCAAGGGATCAATCCAAGTAGAAGATATAACGATTGTAAATATTTATGCACCCAATATAGGAGCACCTCAATACATAAGGCAAATGCTAACAGCCATAAAAGGGCCAATTGACAGTAACACAATAATAGTAAGGGACTTTAACACCCTGCTTTCACCAATGGACCGATAAACCAAAATGAAAATAAATAAGGAAACACAAGCTTTAAATGACACATTAAACAAGATGGCCTTAATTGATATTTATAGGACATTCTATCCAAAAACAACAGGATACACTTTCTTCTCAAGTGCTCATGGAGTATTCTCCAGGATAGATCATATCTTGGGTCACAAATCAAGCCTTGGTAAATTTAAGAACATTGAAATCATAACAGGGATCTTTTCCGATCACAACACTCTGAGACTAGATATCAATTACAGGAAAAAAAACTGTATAAAATACAAACACATTGAGGCTAAAAAATGCATGACTAAATAACCAAGACACCACTGAAGTAATCGAAGAGGAAATCAAAAAATACCTAGAAACAAATGACAATGAAAACACGACGACCAAAAACCTATGGGATGCAGCAAAAGCAGTTCTAAGAGGGAAGTTTAGAGCAATAAAATCCTACCTCAAGAAACAAGAAAAATCTCAAATAAACAACCTAACCTTGCACCTAAAGCAACTAGAGAAAGAAGAACAAAAAACCCCAAAGTTAGCAGAAGGAAAGAAATCATAAAGATCAGATCTGAAATAAATGAAAAAGAAATGAAGGAAACGATAGCCAAGATCAATAAAACTAAAAGCTGGTTCTTTGAAAAGATAAATGAAAAATGATAAACCATTAGCCAGACTCATCAAGAAAAAAAAGGGAGAAGACACAAATCAACAGAATTAGAAATGAAAAAGAAGTAACAACAGACACTGCATAAATACAAAGGATCATGAGAGATTACTATAAACAACTATATGGCAATAAAATGGACAACCTGGAAGAAATGGACAAATTCTGAGAAAAGCACAACCTTCTGAGACTGAACAAGGAAGAAACAGAAAATATAAAAAGACAAATCTCAAGCACTAAAATTGAAACTGTGATTAAAAATCTTCCAACAAACAAAAGCCCAGGACCAGATGGCTTCACAGGCAAATTCTATCAAACATTTAGAGAAGGGCTAACACCTATCCTTCTCAAACTCTTCCAAAATATAGCAGAGAGAGGAACACTCCCAAACTCATTCTATGAGGCCACCACCACCCTAATATCAAAGCCAGACAAAATTGTCACAAAAAAAGAAAACTACAGGCCAATATCACTGATGAACATAGATGCAAAAATCCGCAACAAAATACTAGCAAACAGAATCCAACAGCACATTAAAAGATCATACACCATGATCAAGTGGGGTTTACCCCAGGAATGCAATGATTCTTAAATATACACAAGTCAATCAATGTGATACACCATATGAAAAAACTGAAGGATAAAAACCATATGATTAGCTCAATAGATGCAGAAAAAGCTTTTGACAAAATTCAACACCCATTTGTAATAAAAACTCTCCAGAAGGTAGGCGTAGAGGGAACTTACCTCAACATAATACAGGCCATATATGACAAACTCACAGCCAATATCATTATCAATGGTGAAAAACTGAAACCAATTCCACTAAGATGAGGAACATGACAAGGTTGCCGACTCTAACCACTATTATTCATCACAATTTTGGAAGTTTTAGCCACAGTAATCAGAGAAGAAAAAGAAATAATAGGAATACAAATTGGAAAAGAAGTAAAGCTGTGACTGTTTGCAGATGACATGATACTATACATAGAAAATCCTAAAGATGCTACCAGAAAAATACTAGAGCTAATCAATGTATTTGGTAAAGTAGCAGGATACAAAACTAATGCACAGAAGTCTCTTGCATTCCTATACACTAATGATGAAAAATATGAAAGAGAAATTAAGGAAATTCTCCCATTTACCATTGCAAAAAAAAGAATAAATACCTAGGAATAAACCTACCTAAGGAGACAAAAGACCTGTATGCAGAAAACTATAAGACACTGATGAAAGAAATTAAAGATGATACAAATAGATGGAGAGATATATCATGTTCTTGGATTGGAAGAATCAACATTGTTAAAATGACTATACTACCCAAAGAAATCTACAGATTCAATGCAATCCCTATGAAACTACTGATAACATTTTTCACAGAACTATAACAAAAAATTTCACAATTGGTATGGAAACACAAAAGACACAGAATAGCCAAAGCAATCTTGAGAAAGAAAAACGGAGCTGGAGGAATCAGGCTCCCTGACTTCAGACTATACTACAAAGCTACAGTAATCAGGACAGTATGGTACTGGCACAAAAACAGAAATATAGATCAATGGAACAAGATAGAAAGCCCAGAGATAAACTCACCAACATATGGTCACCTTACCTTTGATAAAGGGGGCAAGAATATACAATGGAGAAAAGACAGCTTCTTCAATAAGTGGTGTTGGGAAAACTGGAGAGCTACATGTAGAACAATGGAAGTAGGACACTCCCTAACACCATACACAAAAATAAACTCAAAATGGATTAATGACCTAAATGTAAAGCCAGACACTCTAAAACTCTTAGAGGAAAACATAGGCAGAACACTCTATGACATAAATCACAGCAAGATCCTTTCTGAACCACCTCCTAGAGTAATGGAAATAAAAACAAAAATAAACAAATGGGACCTAATGAGACTTAAAAGCTTTTGCAGAGCAAAGGAAACCATAAACAAGATGAAAAGACCACCCTCAGAATGGGAGAAAATATTTGCAAATGAAGGAACTGACAAAGGATTAATCTCAGAATTTACAAGCAGCTCATGCAGCTCAATATCAAAAAAGCCAAACAACCCAATCCAAAAATGGGCAGAGGACCTAAATAGACATTTCTCCAAAGAAGATATACAGATTGCCAACAAACACGTGAAAGGATTCTCAACATCACTAATCATTAGAGAAATGGAAATCAAAACCACAATGAGGTATCACCTCACACCGGTCAGAATGGCCATCATCAGAAAACAATAAATGCTGGAGAGGGTGTGGGAAAAGGGAACCCTTCTACACTGTTGGTGTGAATGTAAATTGATATAGCCACTATGGAGAACAGTATGGAAGTTCCTTAAAAAACTAAAAATAGAACTACCATACCACCCATCAATCCCACTACTGGGCATATACCTTGAGAAAATCATAACTCAAAAAGAGTCATGTATCACAATGTTCATTGCAGCACTATTTACAATAGCCAGGACATGGAAGCAACCTAAGGGTCCATCGACAGATGAATGGATACAGAAGATGTGGCATATATATACAACAGAATATTATTCAGGCATAAAACGAAACAAAATTGAATTATTTGTAGTGAGGTGAATGGACCTAGAGTCTGTCATACAGAGTGAAGTAAGTCAGAAAGAGAAAAACAAATACCGTATGCTAACACATATTTATGCAATCTAAAAAAAAGTAATAATTGGTTCTGAAGAACCTTGGGGCAGGACAGGAATAAACACGCAGACGTAGAGAATGGACTTGAGCACACAGGGAGGGGGAAGGGTAAGCTGGGATGAAGTAAGAGAGTGGCATGGACATATATACACTACCAAATGTAAAATAGATAGCTACTGGGAAGCAGCCACATAGCACAGGGAGATCAGCTCCGGTGATTTGTGACCACCTAGAGGGGTGGGATACAGAGGGTGGGAGGGAGGGAGACGCAAGAGGGAAGAGATATGGGGATATATGTGTATGTATAACTGATTCATTTTGTTATAAAGCAGAAACTAACACACCACTGTAAAGCAATTATACTCCAATAAAGATGTTAGAAAAACAAACAAAAAATGTCATTCTGAAAGACATAATTTTGAATGTTCTATAAGTAGAGGAAATAACTTTTTGATCTTCTATAAGTAACTTGAAAATACAGTTTCAAAAGCTTGAAATTTGTTAAAAGGCAATGTGAAAAGAACAAATGCTAAAAGATAACAATTCTCTTAATTTAACTTTCCAAAATATCATAACATTTCCCATCCCAAATATTTAGCACTAGATACACTTAATAGTAGTTGTGCAAAAAACCAAAGTTAAAATCTATATAAAAACAAAACGTTTCATGCTAAATTCAAAATGATTCGAGACACAGACTTAACACTTCACAAAAATAACTCCAAATGGGGCTTCCCTGGTGGCGCAGTGGTTGAGAGTCCGCCTGCCGATGCAGCGGACACGGGTTCGTTCCCTGGTCCAGGAAGATCCCACATACCGCGGAGTGGCTGGGCCCGTGAGCCGGAGCCTGTGCTCCGCAACGGGAGAGGCCACAACAGTGAGAGGCCCGCGTACCGCAAAAAAAAAAAAAAAAAAAAAAACTCCAAATGGATCATAGACCTAAGTGTAAAACAAAAAATTATAAACTTCCTTGAATATCACATAGGAGGAAAGCTAAAAAACTAGGATATGGTGATGACTTTTTAGATATAACCAACTGAACAATCCATGAAATAAATAATTTATAAGCTGGACTTTATTACAATGAAAAACTCTGTTCTGCAAAAGACAATGTCAAGAGAATAAGATAAGCCACTGACTGAGAGAAAACATTTTCAAAAGACATATCTGATAAAGGACTGTTTTTGATACTATGCAAAAACTTCTTAAAACAACGAAAAGCAGACAATCAATCCAATTAAAAAATGGGTCAAAAACCTTTGCAGACACCTCATCAAAGGTGATATACGGGTGGCAAATAAGCACAAGTAAAGATGCTCCACATCGTATGTCATCAGGGAAATGCAAATTAAACAAGATACGACTACTCAAATATTAGAATCATCAAATCCAGAATATTGACAATACCAAATGCTGGCCAGGACATGGAGCAATAGGAACTCTCACTCATTGCTGGTAGGAATGTAAAATGGTGCACTTTGGAAGCAGTTTGGCAGTTTCTTACAAAACTAAACATACAATACAATCCAGCAATCACCCTCCTTGGTATATACCCAAAGAAACTGAAGACTTATGACCACACGAGAACCTACATACATATAAAGATTTACTCATAGCTGTCAAAATTTGGAAGCAACCAAGACGTCATTTCATAGGTGAAAGGATAAATAGATTGTAATACATTGAGACAATAGAATATTATTCACTGCTAAAAAGAAATAAGGTAATAAGCCTCGAAAATACATGGAGAAATCTTAAATGCATGTTACTAAGTAAAAGAAGCCAATCTGAAAAGGCTTCATACTGTATGATTACAAATATATGATGTTCAGGAAAAGGCAAAACTATGGAGACAGTAAAAAGATCAGGGGTTAGAGGGGAAGGAAGGATGAATAGGTAGAGCACAGAGGATTTTGAGGGCAATGAAACTCTCATGTATGATACCATAATGGTGGGTTCATGTTATACATCTGTCCAAACATGTACAATGTATAACACCAAGTATGAACCCTAATGTAAACTATGGACTTTGGGTTATAATGGTATATCAATGTAAGTTCATCGACTATGACAAAACTACCATATTGGTGATGGATGTCGATAGCTGGGGAGACTATGCATATGTAGGGACAGGAAGTTCATGGAATATCTCTGTACTTTGGCCTCAATTTTGCTGTGAACCTAAAACTATTCTTAAAAATGAAGTCTATTTAAAAAGAAAAACAAAAAGTTAAGCATAAATTATATAACATGTTGACATTAGGGAACACTGGGTTATGAGAGTACAGGAATTCTTTGTACTAGCGTTGTAAATCTTGTTTGAATAACTAAAATTACTATTTCAAAATAAAAAGTCAAAAATTTTAAACATATGCGGACCATATGATACCTAGCTATTTGCACATGAAAAATAAATGAATATATTTATACAAAGACTAGTTAGCATACAAATACTCTTGGAAGCTTTATTTGTAATAGTTAACACCTGGATATAACCCAAATGCCCATCACAGGTCAGTAAAATAATTCTGCTGTATCCATTCAATACAATACTGGTCAGCAGCAAGAAGGAATGAACAGGCAGAGCATACCGATACCCAGGAAAATATGGATGAATCTTAAAGTAATAATGAGTGCAAGAATTAGAGTATACACTCTATGATTTTATTTGTATAATTTTCTAGTATACTACAATCTAATCTATAGTGACAGAAAGCATTTGCCTAGGTAGGTACAAGAGGCCTGGTAGAGAAGGTGGTAGGGAAGGATTACAAAAGGGCAGGAGGAAACTTTCAGATGATGGATAAGTTCATTATATTGACTTGAAAATGATTTCAAATATATTTTTTTCACACATATTTGATAAGTAATGTATATTTGATATTACATATTTATGTATTTTTATATATTTGATGTTACATATAAATATATATTTGATAATTTGATGACTTTATACATATATACATCAAATCTATATAAAAAGTTATCAAATTGTACATTTCACATACATCCAGTTTATTATATGCCAATTATATCCCAATTAAGCTGTTAAAAATAAATTGATAAAACATTCACTGAACTGCCATTTTGAAAGAGTTCATTCTTACATTTTATATGTTTCAAATTTGGTAAACACAGTTCTATTTTGTATATCTTGAGATGAGAATGGACGGTGTATTATTCACATGAATCAGTCATTATCGTTTTAAAAATAGAGTAGTTTAGGAGTAGAGCAAGGGTTATTTCTTTACTTCAGTTTCTCCAAATGAATTTGGGGCTGAGCTTAGAGGTTTTAGCTCTTTTCACAATTTAACAAATTGCTTTCAAACTCTGCTATTTTTATACAAGATCTTCCTGAGGATCATCCGGGTATAAAATTTATAGATGTTTGACTCGTATCAGCCACCAGCCATGCATCGATTTAATCAGTATTTTAGAAAAGTGTTAAAAAGTGACCAATGAGCATTTCAAGTATAATTTTGTTTTAACAAAGTGCTATTTGCGTATCCTTAATCTTTAGAGAAGTGAATTTCTACTATAACCTATACTTTCCTAGGTCTTTGCAAAACTGCCTGTTAACCCAAATCAAAGCATCAGGTAAAGAGGTTTTGCAAATTTTTTTTCTTTTTTGGTTATGCAAAATGCAAATACTGACATTAGCAGGGTAAATGGGTATGTGTGAGTATTTAGTGTAATCTTTTATTCTAATTTCTTTCCAATAAGTTTAAAATGAGAGAGGTACACTGAAAAAGTCTCTCAGAATTTGATTTTGATATGTAAAGATTATTCATCATCAAATAAGTGAACATTTGTAAAGTGCTTAGAAAATTGCCTGGCATGTAGAACACTCTGTATAAGTGTCTGGTAAAAATTAATAATTAAATAAATACTTTTTAAAAAGCATGATAATTAATCATGTTCCCCACGTTTCATAAAAATTATATAATTTTGGTCCTCTAAATATAGCAATTCTTCATGTTCAGCTCTTTATGTGCATAACAAGGTTATTGAATTTCAAGACCTGGATTTTATACTCCCCACCACTGGCTTCCTTACTTCATCTCAGCCTCTGCCCCTCCCCTCCCACTCACTAGGCTGTCCTTGGCTGTGCTTCCTCCAAAGGAAGAGTGGATGGAAGATGCAAAAAAAAAAAAAGATTGATTTGATAGATACAGTTAATCTGGTGTTGGCACCCTTTGGTTTTGAAAGATGGTCACCAATGATCCTTTCTCTCAGGTGTTGAAGTTTTGGGTTGCTCTTCCCTGTCTCCTTCAATCACTATTCATTCCTGGTGCGGACTCTCTTATTACATTTTTGGGGGGTGTGGAGGGTATAGTCTTTGGATGGAAGAAAAATTGTTCCAAGCCCAAATCTGGTCTGGGAGAGATTTAACTCTCCACCTCCTTTTGGGATAAATTACTGGCACATGATACAATGCTTCAGGGATTTTCTGATGAACTTTATTTAAATTAATGCTTACTCTAGGAAACTAGTTACTCATGGGCCCCTATGAATGTCAATGAACATTAGTCCATTGTCATTCAAGTCTAGTGGCTTTAACCAGATATTCTTTCCTTTTGTTTTAAATACTTACTGTCTTATAATTCTCTTTTTCTCATTAAATGATGCCACCAAGACTGAGTCTTCAAAGTACCCTAGTAGAGATCTTTCCTACTGACTTAACATTGTAATACCATTTTGAAACAGGCTGGTAACTAAATTACCTAAAATGTTTTCTTCAGCCTAACATATGATTCCCGCACTCCAAGTGTGTTTCTGGCCCTACATTCCATGCAGATTCTTTCAGTTGAGGTCCCCAGGGAGAACTCTTAAGGAGAGTCCCTTCATGAGGATGTACCTTTGGTCACCTTTTGCAGAGTCCATTCTGGACAAGGAAATATTTGCTTTGCCTCATGACTATCAGTGAACATGCAGTTCAGTCCCAGTCTCACCTTTGGACTGTTCTTGGCAAAAGGCATATACTTGTTTCTCTCCCCTACATACCCCAGATAACACATGGCAAGTTTTGAAAAGGGATATATTGAAGACCCATTCCTTAGCTTAAGATGGACACTACCTGTTCCCATCCTGATAGAGAAGGGAGAACTTGTCAGTCATTCAATATCTCTCTCCCAAGAAATCCTCAACATGGGTCTCCCTAATACTCAGACCTACCATTGTGTATGGTTTAAGTCTGGGTGAAGAGTCAGAGGTCCAAAAAGCCAAGAGTCACCCTGAGGACAAGTTTAAATAGATAGTCAAACATACCTATTTAAAAGAAGGCATTTTGACACTTAATTGTATTTAATTTGGGGACTTCAGCCCAAACAGTCTCTTTTTAACATTCAATTAAATGTGAAAATAATATAATGTGTCAGTGTTATACAAGGATTCTTCTTGCAGACATCCTAGTAGAAAGTTCAATGGATTCTTTGATATCCAGCTTCAATGATTCATATAAATGACTTTGAAATAAAAGTCACTGATAAAGATTGCTCATCAAAGAACAAAACATCTTGGTATTTATCATCAAAAATAAAAACTTGTTATTTACATATGGCATGCTAAGATGAAACCATTCTTTATTGTGGAAAGATTAAAGTTTTTGGCCAGAGTTTATAAACAAGGACTCTGAAAGACAAATGTTTAGAACTAAAAATGCATCTTTTTTGTCATAAGAAATTGAAAATCATTGAAATTGTACTGAATCCTCCTTAGCTTATTATTTCTGAGCATATTTTGTGTCTAGCCCTGGAGATTCTTTATGGGAAATATAACTTACAAG
Organism: Delphinapterus leucas; assembly: GCF_059928025.1. NCBI lineage: Eukaryota > Metazoa > Chordata > Mammalia > Artiodactyla > Monodontidae > Delphinapterus > Delphinapterus leucas. The sequence continues at coordinate 21,182,858 of NC_143135.1, forward strand.
TAAGGGAAACATGCATCTCTTACTTTTTTTTTTTTTTTCATCTCTTACTTTTAAGAGTTCTTTTGTTGTCCTAATAAATTGCCCCAAGGTGTCCTGGAAATTAAAATATTTTCACATTCAAACTACAGCTCCTACCTGAATCTCTTACTAAAATACTTCGTCAGATCACCTCTGATCATTTATTTGTAATATAGAGTCCCTGCATTAATAATTCACTCTTATTTTGAGTGGTACCTGCAGAGCAAACCTTTAGTTTTCTGCCATGTCTTAACAATCAACATAATTATTGCATTAGACATGAGCATAGATTTTTCTTGCCTATTTTCTGATTTTGTTATTTTTTTCATTTTAAGAGTTCAGTGTTTCACACCCTAGCATCTAGTAATAGTGTGCAAGTTTTAAAGCATTTTTATAATCTTTACAAAGAAACGAGGAGATGCTCTAGCTCAGCATTAATCTTTCATACTTATCACTGTGAACTTTTAATTTGATTACTGAAATTCATATTTAGTCTAACTTAGGCCTTACCATGGTATTTTAGAAAAAACACTGTCATTAGTATTGCCTTGAGAGGCAAATGAATGAAAGCATGAAATCATATTTACACACCTAAAATGAAGTTTGTAAGACATGAAAGTTCTATGTTCTGTTGAATGTGCTTTTATTCCTGGTGGCATTAGTTCTACATTATGCAATTTTCTTATCAAACTTTTTACTCATTGGAGGAAGTTGAAGCTTTCTCAGTTTTCCCGGTTACATCATATAGGCCCCAGATTAATCTCTTGAAGGCATCCAAAAATGTGGAGAGCAATTATATCAGATGTAACAAATGTTATTGTATTTAAAAACCACAAAATGAAGAACAGGTTCTTGCACAGGCTTTGGTCAGGCATTTCTAGGTTAAAATTCTTTCCCATATTTCATCCTAATTTACTTGCTGAATGACCTTGAGAAATTTTAAATTAAAAATTTCTGAGCCAGATTTCTCATCCTTAGAATGGGATTAATAATACTTATTTACACTGAAATGCTGTGTAGAGGATTATATACAAAAAAGTAGCTAAAGGCCACTACGGTTTCTAGAACAGTCGTTCTCAAACTTTAATCTGCATTCAAATCACGTGGGGGTTTTGATTAAATGCAGATACTGATTTGTGGGTCTAAGGTGGATCCAAGATTCTGCATTTCTAAGAAGCCCATGGTAATCCATTGAGTACCAAGGTACTAGAAGGTCCCCATTAAGTAATATCCGTTCTACCTTTATAATAATTGCTTTCTAGACAGGCCAAAATATTCTCATTCTATACAGAAAATAACAAACCCCTCCATTTTTATGTTAGTAATCCATTACTCTCAGTATATTTTAGATCTCACAAGTCAGGTGACATGAGCCACGAGTTAAACATAGTGGAGAGATACAAAAGTTCAGAAGAATTTTTGCTACCTGAGACTCAAGTTCTAAGCAAAAGAGAAACTTTTTTTTTTTAAGAGCTTAAATAGGTTTACAAAAGTATGAGACGCAAACACAGATCTGATTCTGTTCTAATGTCATCAATTGCCGGAAGGTTTTACAGACCTTAGGAAATTCTGTGAAGAGGCAAAGACAAATTGACATTGTTTCTGTGGTTCCGAGTGATTTTTAAGATACTCTCTGCACAAAACAGTGCCATAAACAATGGGGAAATTGACAGAACATCAAATCCCCTTTAGAGGAAAAGTGATAAGCTACAGGCAGAGGAATGCTTAGAGACAGACGAAGGGACCTTAGGTAATCAGAGTAAAAATTGCTGCCTGATGGAACCCATGTAACAAGAACCTGATTTTGTAAAATACTCGATGACTTTTTATAGTGTTATAGCATTTGGGCTTTATGTTGTATGATATTCACCCAGTGACAGGCTGACCCTCTTCTTCCCCGAGAAGCTATCAGTTCTATGTAGAAAAGTAATTCTATGGCTGTCTTGCCAAAGATGAACTCATGAATCAGTGATGTGGGTAGAGGTGGCATCCCAGATAGCATTCTGAAAAATCCATAAATTCTTTAAGAAAGACTTTCTCTACTGCTGTCATATGCTATTAAGCCTAAATCATGCAGCTCTATTTGAAAACTTGAGGTGGTCTGGAAAAGTGCCCTAAGGAGCTAAAAGAAGAGAAAACTATGAAAGTAAAAATGCCAGGGAGACAAGATATTTAATTATTGCACAAAGGTCACGAAGAAAGATGTAGGGCATGTCATTGTTCAGTAACAGTTTAAAACACTATGATTTAATTTAGACCTGGTCTGTATTACACTGTCAATGAGATATGAAATTGTAGGATCAATAAGCAATATATTCTAAGTCAAATTTTAAGAATCAATAAACAAAGGGACTCAAACTGGGGAAAAAATGGTGTCTAAGAGTTCGAGTATTTTGAAGAACAGAACAGCATACCTATATGTTATCTCATCGGGTAACTTGTTCTATATTACTCATATAGACTCAATAAGTCTGTTATATCTGATATACACTAAGGTCAAGAATTTATGGGAGAGGCCACAGCAGTGAGGCTTTTTTTTTTTTTTTCATGTTTCCCTTTCCCATGGATAAAAGTTTTCTTTTAGTCTGTGGTTGGTGCACACCTATTTGTCCTTTTTCAACTTCCTTTTCAAATGCCTAAGAAAACACTGTAAAGAGTCTTAGCCACAAAGCTGAAAACTAAGGATATCAGCATAGAATTACCAATCTCTGGGATGTTTTAACCTAATTGCTACACATACAGGCTGTAAATCCAATTAAGATCAATCCTTTGCAAGAGCAACATGAACAAATTAATTATATCTTATTTAGTATTTTTTTCTTTATTAAAGCTGTCAGTCAACAAATATAATCACACGCTAAGTTGATATAAAATTATGATGAGCTGGGGTGATACAGACTCTGTTCTCATAGAGCTCAAAGACAGAAAGAAAATCAGAGAATGACAGTTTTAAAAAAAGTACATTTGGAGGTATTGAAAGAGCAGCAGGGAGCTACAAGAGTGCTATAAGGGTGCAAAAATGTCAAAAGCTAATATAAATGGTATTTTGAACAGATAACTAAGTAAACAAGGTATTGTGTTTAACAGTGAAATTAACTAATAGTATCTGCACTGATATAAAGGAAAAGAAGAGAATGCATAATGTAATCGCAATTTCACAAATCTGGGGGTAGTTTTGGACAATTCACAAAGGTAAGGAAAAATTAAAGATTTAAATACTGTAAAGTAACATTGTTATTTTTAGAATAATTATTATCAAACTGAAAATCTAAAGAAAATGGACTGAAAACTTTTAAATCTATTAAGGGTACTCAGCTATCTTAGTGACAAAATAAATATACAAAAAGCTATTACTTTTTATGTGCTATAAAATATAAAATATCATCAAATACAAATAGCCTTTTTGTTGCAATGGAATAATAAAATTCCCAGGAAAAAGCTTCACATACATACACATACACACTGATTACATAAAGACAACTGCACCATTTTAATGAGTGACATAAAAAAGCCAGACACATACAGAATGAATCTTTATTTGCCAGAGAGAGGCAGGAGTGAGAAAGTGAAAGAAGAAGGAACTAGAACTCTTCAGGATAGTTCCATTATTTGTAGATGATACAATTAGAAAATTAGAAAACCCAGAGGATCCCAGTAAAATGTATGGTAAAGTTATAAAAATGAAAACGGCATATTGACCCAAAGCAGACTGATTACAATAATAGTCAAGGTTGTACTCAAACAAATTTTTAACAAAATAGTGTGTGTATGTGTAAAGTCTAAATGGAGATGGTTTGGTTTATTTAACAAATAGGGTTATAAAATTAACTTACTAAATAATCTGGGTGATAACTACTGTCAGTATAGTTTTTTATATTTTTTCAGTAAACTTTTAATTTTTGAACAGTTGTAAATTTACAGAAAAATTGTGAAGATAGTACAGAGATATACACCCAGTTTTTCTAATAATTAATGTCTTACACCAGTGTGGTACATTTATCACCATTAAGGAACTAATATTATTACATTATTATGAAGGAAAATCTATACTCATATTCTCTTAGCTTTTATCTAATGTCCCTTTTATCTTCCAGGATCCACCCAGGGTACCACATTACATTTAGTCATCCTGTCACCTTAGGCCCCTCTTGGCTGTGATAATATCTCAGACTTTCCTTGTTTCTGATGATCTTGACAGTTTTGAAGATTACTGGTCATATATTTTGTAGTGTGTCTTTCAATTCGGATTTATCTGATATTTCTCTCATGAGTGAACTGGGGTTATGGGATTTTGGAAGGAAGACCACAGCAGTGTAGTGGCATTTTCATCACATCAGATCAATGGTACACACTGTAACATAACTTATAACTCTTGATGTTAACAGTGATCACCTGGCTAAGGTAGTATTGTCAGGATGCTCTACTGTACAGTGACCCTTTTTCTCACCTTTTCATACCATACTCTTTGGAAGGAAATCCATAGGAGCAGCTCACACTTGAGGAGTGAGGATTTATGCTTCATCCCATTGAGGGCAAAGTATCTATGTAGATTATTTGGATTTCTTTGGCATAGGAGATATTGCTATTCTCCCCTACTTATTTATCCAATCATTTCTTTACAAGTATGGACTCATGGATACTTATTTTACACTTTGTGTTAGAATGCAATACTGTTTATCTTGTTCTTCAATTTTTCCCAGTTTGGGGAACTGGGAGATCTTTCATTGTCTTCTGGGTCCCTTTAGCATATCCCTATCATTGTAAAGCTTTTATTTTTTAACACTCTTCTACTTTCTAGAACTGTAAGATGCTGCAGATCATCTTCTATATTTCGTGTCTCAGTCCTAGAATCAGCCATTTATCTAAGGAGTCCTGGACTCTCTTATTGGAGAACAGTATTAGAAACCAATATCTGAAAGCTAGGTCATTTTCTACACAGGAAAATGAAAAAACAACACAGGTTCCTACATACCTTTTACAAAGCCTCCCCTAATAGTAACATATTAGAAAACTATAGAATGTTATTATATCCAGAAAACCATACTGTGAGTACTTTTTATTTTAATTAAATAAACTATTAATTCTACTTGGATTATATAATATTCTGTTTACATTCCCTTGATCTAGTATAAGCTGGAATATGAACAGGTACAGAATCATCTTTTGGAACCCAGAGCAGATAAAGCTTGATAAAGCTTGGTCACCCAGATGAGTACCAGTTGCTAGAATGCTCTGAGGAACTAAGGATGCTATATGAGCTCCCATTCTCTATGGAGATTGATAGGAGTTATCCTCTCCACTTCTTTCTTTATATGTGCTTCATTTCTTTCTCTCTCTCTTCTCTTCTCTTTTTCTCTCTCTCTCTCTACATACATACATATGTATGTATTATATATATGTATATATAATAATCTACATATATATATATTTTTCCACCTGGATCGTTGATTAAATTAATATATTTCATTATATTTCCTTGTTTTTCACCAGTATTCCTTGATTCTGATGATATTGATTATCCTCATGCTCTCTGATCAATTTTCTTAATTGTGAACATCAAGGAAGAGTTGGAGATTTCAAGGACCTTCATTTCCAGCATGTCCTTATGATTCTTTTATAAATTTCCAGACTATTTGCCTAGAAACTTTTGAAATCTTCATATTAACATGTTATAAGAAAAAAAAAATAAATTAAAACCCATAAAACTGTATCTCTATGTGCCCTGTTTGTGCCTATGCCAGCCCTACATTGTGGCTGTTACTTTACTCAGTTCTAATTTTCTACTTGAGGAACGCTCTTCTTCCTCAGGTAAATAGCAAGGTCGTGATGACATCTTTCAGGTCCTTCCTCCATACAGATCCGTGGCTTGATCTTGAGATGATGAGACTACATTAATTAAACAGTAATCACCCAGACAATAAAAACTGCCCATGAAACTTGATGAACAACCCTTTACAATATTAAAGGGATAGTAACTTTCATCAGCTTTAAAACTTTTACACAAGTGGGTTGCATGCTATTCCCAAACCAATCAAATCCTTCATCAAAGTGTTTAGTGAATAAAACTTAATATTAAAATTATAAAGATGATAATAGCATAATAAATACTAGTGTTTTCACCTTCCAAATTTATTCAAGATTATGGAATAAAAATATTCCTGTATAAATTTAGATGCATCATTTCTTTTTTTTTTTTAACATCTTTATTGGAGTATAATTGCTTTACAATGGTGTGTTGGTTTCTGCTTTATAACAAAGTGAATCAGTTATACATATACATATGTTCCCATATCTCTTCCCTCTTGCGTCTCCCTCCCTCCCACCCTCCCTATCCAACCCCTCTAGGTGGTCACAAACCACCGAGCTGATCTCCCTGTGCTATGCAGCCGCTTCCCACTAGCTATCTATTTTACATTTGGTAGTGTATATATGTCCATGCCAATCTCTCACTTTGTCTCAGCTTACCATTCCCCCTCCCCATATCCTCAAGTCCATTCTCTAGTAGGTCTGCGTCTTTATTCCAGTCTTACCCTTAGGTTCTTCATGACCTTTTTTATTTTTTTACTTAGATTCCAAATATATGTGTTAGCATATGGTATTTGTTTTTCCCTTTCTGACTTACTTCACTCTGTATGACAGACTTTAGGTCCATCCAACTCACTACAAATAACTGAATTTCATTTCTTTTTATGGCTGAGTAATATTCCATTGTATATATGTGCCACATCTTCTTTATCCTTTTTTCTGTTGATGGACATGTAGGTTGCTTCCATGTCCTGGCTATTGTAAGTACAGCTGCAATGAACATTTTGGTACATGACTTTTTGAATTATGGTTTTCTCAGGGTATATGCCCAGTAGTGGGATTCCTGGGTCGTATGGTAATTCTATTTTTAGTTTTTTAAGGAACCTCCATACTGTTCTCCATAGTGGCTGTATCAATTTACATTCCCACCAACAGTGCAAGAGGGTTCCCTTTTCTCCACACCCTCTCCAGCATTTATTGTTTGTAGATTTTTTGATGATGGCCATTCTGACTGATGTGAGATGATATCTCATTGTAGTTTTGATTTGCATTTCTCTAATGATTAATGATGTTGAGCATTCCTTCATGTGTTTGCTGGCAATCTGTATATCTTCTTTGGAGAAATGTGTATTTAGGTCTTCTGCCCATTTTTGGATTGGGTTGTTTGTTTCTTTGACATTGAGCTGCATGAGCTGCTTGTAAGTTTTAGAGATTAATCCTTTGTCAGTTGCTTCATTTGTAAATATCTTCTCCCATTCTGAAGGTTGTCTTTTGGTCTTTTTTATGGTTTTCTTTGCTGTGCAAAAGTTCTGAAGTTTCATTAGGTCCCATTTGTTTATTTTTGTTTTTATTTCCATTTCTCTAGGAGGTGGGTCAAAAAGGATCTTCCTGTGATTTATGTGATAGAGTGTTCTGCCTATGTTTTCTTCTAAGAGTTTGATAGTGTCAGGCCTTACATTTAGGTCTTTATTCCATTTTGAGTTTACTTTTGTGTATGGTGTTAGGGAGTGTTCTAACTTCATACTTTTACATGTACCTGTCCAGTTTTCCCAGCACCACTTATTGAAGAGGCTGTCCTTTCTCCACTGTATATTCTTCCCTACTTTATCAAAGATAAGGTGACCATATGTGCGTGGGTTTATCTCTGGGCTTTCTATCCTGTTCCACTGATCTATATTACTGTTTTTGTGCCAGTACCATACTGTCTTGATTACTGTAGCTTTGTAGTATAGTCTGAAGTCAGGGAGCCTGATTCCTCCAGCTCCGTTTTTCTTTCTCAAGATTGCTTTGGCTATTCTGTGTCTTTTGTGTTTCCATACAAATTGTGAAATTTTTTTTCTAGTTCTGTGAAACATGCCAGTGGTAGTTTGATAGGGATTCCATTGAATCTGTAGATTGTTTTGGGTAGTAGAGTCATTTTCACAATGATGATTCTTCCAATCCAAGAACATGATATATCTCTCCATCTATTTGTATCATCTTTAATTTCTTTCATCAGTGTCTTATAGTTTTCTGCATACAGGTCTTTTGTCTCCTTGGGTAGGTTTATTCCTAGATATTTTCTTCTTTTTGTTGCAATGGTAAATGGGAGTGTTTTCTTAATTTCACTTTCAGATTTTTCATCATTAGTGTATAGGAATACAAAAGATTTCTGTGCATTAATTTTGTATCCTGCTACTTTACCAAATACATTGATTAGCTCTAGTAGTTTTCTGGTAGCATCTTTAGGATTCTCTATGTATAGTATCATGTCATCTGCAAACAGTGACAGCTTTACTTCTTCTTTCCAATTTGGATTCTGTTTATTTCTCTTTCTTCTCTGATTGCTGTGGCTAAAACTTCCAAAACTATGTTGAATAAGAGTGGTGAGAGTGGGCAACCTTGTCTTGTTCCTGATCTTAGTGGAAATGGTTTCAGTTTTTCACCATTGAGGACGATGTTGGCTGTGGGTTTGTTATATATGGCCTTTATTACGTTGAGGTAAGTTCCCTCTATGCCTACTTTCTGCAGGGTTTTTTATCATAAATGCGTGTTGAATTTTGCCGAAAGCTTTCTCTGCATCTGTTGAGATGATCATATGGTTTTTCTCCTTCAATTTGTTAATATGGTGTATCACGTTGATTGATTTGCATATATTGAAGAATCCTTGCATTCCTGGAATCAACCCCACTCGGTCATGGTGTATGATCCTTTTAATGTACTGTTGGATTTTGTTTGCTAGAATTTTGTTGAGGATTTTTGCATCTATGTTCATCAGTGATATTGGCCTGTAGTTTTCTTTCTTTGTGACATCTTTCTCTGGTTTTCGTATCAGGGTGAAGGTGGCCTCGTAGAATGAGTTTGGGAGTGTTCCTGCCTCTGGTGTATTTTGGAAGAGTTTGAGAAGGATAGGTGTTAACTCTTCTCTAAATGTTTGACAGAATTTGCATGTGAAGCCATCTGTTCCTGGGCTTTTGTTTGTTGGAAGATTTTTAATCACAGTTTCAATTTCAGTGCTTGTGATTGGTCTGTTCATATTTTCTATTTTTTCCTGGTTCAGTCTCGGTAGGTTTTGCCTTTCTAAGAATTTTTCCATTTCTTCCATTTTATTGGCATAGAGTTGCTTGTAGTAATCTCTCGTGATCCTTTGTATTTCTGCAGTGTCAGTTGTTACTTCTCCTTTTTCATTTCTAATTCTATTGATTTGAGTCTTCTCCCTTTTTTTCTTGATGAGTCTGCCTAATGGTTTACCAATTTTGTTTATCTTCTGAAAGAACCAGCTTTTAGTTTTATTGATCTTTGCCATCATTTCCTTCATTTCTTTTTCATTTATTTCTGATCTGATTTTTATGACTTCTTTCCTTCTGCCAACTTTGGGGTTTTTTTGTTCTTCATTCTCTAATTGCTTTAGGTGCAAGGTTAGGTTGTTTATTTGACATGTTTCCTGTTTCTTAAGGTAGGATTGTATTGCTGTAAACTTCCCTCTTAGAACTGCTTTTGCTGCATCCCATAGGTTTTTGGCTGTCATGTTTCACTGTCATTTCTTTCTAGGTATTTTTTGATTTCCTCTTTGATTTCTTCAGTGGTCTCTTGGTTATTATTAGCCTCAATGTGTTTGCATTTTTTTGCAGATCTTTTACTGTAATTGATATCTAGTCTCATAGCATTGTGGTCGGAATAGATATTTTATACGATTTCAATTTTCTTAAATTTACCAAGGCTTGATTTGTGACCCAAGATATGATCTATCCTGGAGAATGATCCATGATCATTTGAGAAAAATGTGTATTCTGTTGTTTTTGGATGGAATGTCCTATAAATATCAATTAAGTCCAACTTGCTTAATGTATCATTTAAAGCTTGTATTTCCTTATTTATCTTCATTTTGGATGATCTGTCCATTGGTGAAAGTGGGGTGTTAAAGTCCCCTAGTATGAATGTGTTACTGTCGATTTCCCCTTTTATGGCTGTTAGTATTTGCCTTATGTATTGAGGTGCTCCTATGTTGGTTGCATAAATATTTATAATTGCTATATCTTCTTCTTGGATTGATCCCTTGATCATTATGTAGTGTCCTTCTTTGTCTCTTGTAATAATATTTCTTTTAAAGTCTATTTGGTCTGATATGAGAATTGCTACTCCAGCTTTCTTTTGATTTCCATTAGCATGGAATACCTTTTTCCATCCCCTCACTTTCACTCTGTATATGTCCCTAGGCCTGAAGTGGGTCTCTTGTAGACAGCATATATATGGGTCTTGTTTTCGTGTCTATTCAGCCAGTCTATGTCATTTGGTTGGAGCATTCAATCCATTTACATTTAAGGTAGTTATCAATATGTATGTTGCTATTACCATTTTCTCAATTGTTTTGTGTTTGTTATTGTAGGTCTTTTCCTTCTCTTGTGTTTCCTGCCTAGAGAAGTTCCTTTAGCATTTGTTGAACAGCTGGTTTGGTGGTGCTGAATTCTCTTAGCTTTTGCTTGTCTGTAAAGGTTTTAATTTCTCCATCAAATCTGAATGAGATCCTTGCTGGGTAGCGTAATCTTGGTTTTAGGTTTTTCTCGTTCATCGCTTTAAATATGTCCTGCCACTCCCTTCTGGCTTGCAGAGTTTCTGCTGAAAGATCAGCTGTTAACCTTATGGGGATTCCCCTGTGTGATATTTGTTGTTTTTCCCTTGCTGCTTTTAATATGTTTTCTTTGTATTTAATTTTTGATAGTTTGACTAATATGTGTCTTGGCATGTTTCTCCTTGGATTTATCCTTTAATGGAGTCTCTGTGCTTCCTGGACTTGATTAACTATTTCCTTTCCCATATTAGGGAAGTTTTCATCTATAATCTCTTCAAATATTTTCTCAGTCCGTTTCTTTTTCTCTTCTTCTTCTAGAACCCCTATAATTCGAATGTTGGTGTGTTTAATGTTGTCCCAGAGGTCTCTGAGACTGTCCTCAGTTCTTTTCATTCTTTTTTCTTTATTCTGTTCTGCAGTAGTTATTTCCACTATTGTATCTATCAGGTTACTTATCCATTCTTCTGCCTCAGTTATTCTGCTCTTGATCCCTTCTAGAGTATTTTTAATTTCATTTATTGTGTTGTTCATCACTGTTTGCTTGCTCTTTAGTTCTTCTAGGTCCTTGTTAAATGTTTCTTGCATTTTCTCTATTCTATTTCTACAATTTTGCATCATCTTTACTATCATTTTTCTGAAATATTTTTCAGGTAGACTATCTATTTTGTCTTCATTTGTTAGGTCTGGTGGGTTTTTACCTTGCTCCTTCATCTGCTGTATGTTTTTCTGTCCTCTCATTTTGCTTACCTTAATGTGTTAGGATCTCCTTTTTGCAGGCTTCAGGTTCGTGATTCCCATTGTTTTTGGTGTCTGTCCCCAGTGGCTAACGTTGGTTCAGTGGGTTGTGTAGGCTTCCTGGTGGAGGGGACTAGTGCCTGTGTTCTGGTGGATGAGGCTGGATCTTGTCTTTCTGGTGGGCAGGTCCGCATCTGGTGGTGTGTTTTGGGGTGTCAGTGGCCTTATTATGATTTTAGGCAGCCTCTCTGCTAATGGATGGGGCTCTGTTCCTGTTTTGCTAATTGTTTGGCATATGGTGTCCAGCACTGTAGCTTTCTGGTCATTGAGTGAAGCTGGGTCTTGGTGTTGAGATGACGATCTCTGGGAGTTTTTCTCCGTTTGATATTACATGGAGCTGAGAGGTCTCTTGTGGACCAGTGTCCTGAAGTTGGCTCTCCCACCTCAGAGGCACAGCACTGACTCCTGGCTGGAGCACCAAGAGCCTTTCATCCACCTGGCTCAGAATAAAAGGGAGAAAAAATAGAAAGAGGATAAAATAAAATAAAGATAAAATAAAATAAAGTTATTAAAATAAAAAATAATTATTATGAAAAAAATTTTTTAAAGTAAAAAAAAAAAGAAAGAAAAAAAAACGGACAGACAGAATCCTAGAAAAAATGGTGAAAGCAAAGCTATGCAGACAAAATTACATACAGAAGCATACACATACACACTGACAAAAAGAGCAAAAGGGATAAAAAAAATATATCTTTGCTCCCAAAGTCCACCTCCTCAATTTGGGATGATTCGTTGTCTATTCACGTATTCCACAGATGCAGGGTACATGAAGTTGATTGTGGAGCTTTAATCCGCTGCTTCTGAGGCTGCTGGGAGAGATTTCCCTTTCTCTTCTTTGTTCTCACAGCTCCCAGGGGCTCAGCTTTGGATTTGGCCCCGCCTCTACATGTAGGTCGCCTGAAGGCATCTGTTCTTCACTCAGACAGGACGGGGTTAAAGAAGTAGCTGATTCCGGGGCTCTGGCTCACTCAGGCCAGGGGGAGGGAGGAGTACGGATGTGGGGCGAGCCTGCGGCGACAAAGGCCGGCATGACGTTGCACCAACCTGAGGGCGCCGTGCATTCTCCCGGGGAAGTTGCCCCTGCATCACGGGACCCTGGCAGTGGCGGGCTGCACAGGCTCCCAGGAGGGGAGGTGTGGATAGTGACCTGTGCTCGCACACAGGCTTCTTGGTGGCAGCAGCAGCAGCCTTAGCGTCTCAGGCCCGTCTCTGGGGTCCGTGCTGATAGCTGCGGCTTGTGCCCGTCTCTGGAGCTCGTTTAGGCAGTGCTCTGTATCCCCTGTCCTCGCGCACCCTGAAACAATTGTCTCTTGCCTCTTCGGCAGCTCCACACCTCTTCCCGGACTCCCTCCCAGCTAACCGTGGCGCACTAACCCCCTGCAGGATGTGTTCACGCTGCCAACCCCAGTCCTCTCCCTGCGATCCGACCGAAGCCCAAGCCTCAACTCCCAGCTCCGCCCGCCACAGCGGGTGAGCAGACAAGCCTCTCGGGCTGGTGAGTACTGGTCGGCACTGATCCTCTGTACGGGAATCTCTCTGCTTTGCCCTCTGCACCCCTGTTGCTGCGCTCTCCTCTGTGGCTCCGAATCTTCCCCCCTCCGCCACCCACAGTCTCCCCCCCGCGAAGGGCCTTCCTAGTGTGTGGAAATCTTTCTTCTTTCACAGCTCCCTCCCAGAGGTGCAGGTCCCATCCCTATTTTTTTGTCTCTGTTTTTTCTTTTGCCCTACGCAGGTACGTGGGGAGTTTCTTGCCTTTTGGGAGGTCTGAGGTTTTCTGCCAGCGTTCAGTAGGTGTTTTGTAGGAGTTGTTACACATGTAGATGTATTTCTGATGTATTTGTGGGGAGGAAGGTGATCTCCATGTCTTACTCTTCTGCCATCTTCTCCTGGTTCTCTCTTATATTTGTGGTAGACATGGAGATGCACCACCCAGATACCCCTGCATGGAAGGACTTGCTGTCCAGATGAGGTGCCATGTACAGCCAGCCTTTAGCTGTCAGCTCCTTCAGGGTCTGCCTCTACTCAGAGAGTTGCCAGATGCATCTTTTCTTAAGACAGTATGGCACTTGACAGATTTGAAATCAGCTCTTTACCCCTGCTAAAGTAGCTGAGTTAAAAATAGGTAATGATGGAGTTAGAAAAGATAATGGAACTCCCATATTTCCATTTTAATTAGATTTAAACTTAGTCATTCCTTGTCTTCCTTATCCACAACATTTAGAAGTTGAAGAGCAGCCCCGCTAAGTAAATGAAGAACAAAATCCAATGAGAAAGCCAAAGCCTTATGTTCCCATTCCTGGCTGTGATATGTCATCATGCATTACAGTCATAATTTATGAATAAATATTAAATTAAATGCTAGAGAATGGAATCATGATGGTTTACGATTTACAATATTTATCAGATAGACTCAAAAGCTTCTAAAACAAGGTATTTTATGTAAAACTCTTTTTTTTTTGCTGAGAAGAACAAACTGAGATCAACTGTAGAAGGAAAACACTAATAATTGCATACCCTTTTTATTTGTGATACGATCTGTTCTGCAGGCATACTTAAACAGTGATAAGGAATGATAAATAATGACAAAATAGGCAATCCACTAAAGAGAGAGATTTAACTGTGATCTGAATCTCATGAAAAATAAAACGGTGTATTTGAGGATGAATTTGTGACTGAAAAAAAAAAAAACCCGCAGTTACTTGGTTTCTCTTTTTAAAGGTCACTGCGATAGATTTCTACCAGTTAGTTTTATACTTTTATCACCTCCAGTCTATCCCTAAAGGTAGGCAAAGCAAACAGCATCTATTTCTTAATATCATCCATCTGGTCGTCTGAGTTACTAAAACAGCTGCAAAGGGTGGGAAATTTTTATGAATCAGTTAAAACAACACCACTGACTAGAGCCCTGACTTTCATACCACAAGAGACCAATTTTCTGTCCTTTGATTTTGCTCTTGCATTTGTGTATGTGAAATTCTATGTTCGTCTTCTATGGAATTCTCAGCAGAATGGAAATCGGAAGGCTTAAGTTTTAGCCTCTTAACACTCTGGCATTTTTACTGGGGCAGTCTTTTCTCCTCTTGCTTAAGTGTTTCTCCTTGTCAAATGACTTTGTCTCTAATTGTCTGATTCTATCTATGTAAAATGTAAACAACTCATCTAGCCATTAATTATAATTTCTCCAAAAGAACAAACACTTCCAAGCACATGGAAGAGCAGGTGGAAGATAATGGGTTATTTTTCCCTTCTAGAAAGTGTACATTTCAAAAATTGTTTGGAAGAAGGTTTGGAAATTGTCTATCTCCAGCCACGACTATGACATACTAAATTTCAATCAGAAGAATAAGGGTAACAAAGTAAAAGCACAGTAATGGGAAACTTCAAATTCTCCTCCTAAGTGCTACCTTCTGCTTCTCTATTTCTACATTTTATCTCTTCCTATAAAAACAGAAGTTGCTCTCAACATGTAAATTCAGGTTTATCCATTGAAACCAAAAGCATTCCATTTCTCTTCAAAACACTGAATCTGCAATTTAGATAGTTTGCCACCAATTGCTAGGACAATTTGAAGTCTCATGGTTGAAACGAGAAAGCACCAATTTGGCCAAATAGCTAAAGAGAATGTTATATAAACCTTAAAATATTTATAATTATAAATTACCTGTGAATCAAAACACAGGGAATGTTTTACACTCATTACAGGGTAGTTCTCTGACTTTGAGAGGGATTCAGCAGTTCCCCCATTTCCCCAATACCACATGGACTTAATTTTCTCAATTCATGGAGCATGTTCCTCTCTCCTGGGGATGAAGTCACACCATCCTTGTTCACAGGGGTCTGATGTGTGAAGTTCTGTCTGGACAAGCCTGGCAGCCACAATCTCTCCATGTAAGTAAATCTTCATGGAAAGCAGATACTAAAGAAACTATTTCTTAGTCAGAAATATGAACATATTAATGAGAACTAGCTGGTCATAGTGAGAGCCCTATCACAAAAAGGATAAACATAAAGCCAGTCTTTTAAGTGACACAGAGAAGGGATGATAACCTCTGACTACCCAGAGGTTATAAAAAATAAAACCAAAATTAATCTAGAACTTTTGAAGTGATCCGAGTCTGGCATATGTCCTACCGTGGCTTCTGTCTTCATAACTGTGATCATTTAAAAATAGTATGAAAGCAAAAGACACAATGAGTTAATTCATGCAAAGCTGGAACAATGTCTGGACTACAGTAAACCCTTCATAAGTGTTATCTATAATTCTATAACTCTCCTTATGCCAGAGCAACATGTATAGACAATAAACACGACAACAATCTTCAGGTTTCAATTCATGAAAAAGTGAGTTCTTGCCCTCTATAATTTGCATGTATTCAAAATTTTATAGAACATGAAAAGAATAACTACAGGTACCCTCTGTAGAATGCCCCATGATAACTTCGACAATATCTATGATTTAGGAAGAAAAGCGAGATTAAGCAAAGCTCAGTCAAAATAACATGCAGTGAAACTGATGATTTGAAAATACTGATTCCAGCAGTGGAAGTCAGACACTGATAGCTACAGTATTCATTCTGACAGCACAATGTGTTTGCTAAGGAGACGAGCACATAATAAACCCATTTCCTTAATGCATACAAATTCCATTCTGAGCTAAATGTGTTCTTATATATCCTGCTTTATTCACAAATATAAAGAGGAGTTGTTTAGACACTGAATATCTCTTTTTTTTTATAAAACGATTTCATTCCACATTGTCAATAGAAAAGTTATACACAAATGCCTTCAAAGAATTTTTTAAAAAAAATTATTTCTTTTAGGAAAAAAAAAATTCTTTAAAGTGAAATGAACATATATTGAAACAGCATGCAACTGATGCAAGACAAGAGTGAAGGACCCGTGCTTTGCTCAGGGAAGAGAACAGAGATCCCAGAGATAGTCTTAGAAGCCACAGCAGATGGCCCTGTTAAACCAGAGAAGGCCAACTGAGGTTGTATCTGGAGCACTCGGTTACTCCTGGAAGACAGAGAGAAAAAAGAAAAGTAGGAGGCCCTGCATTTAGTAGCTGTTCAGATTGCAAAGCCACGAGAAGTATGTCCCTGGGAATGAGATGCTTTTCATTTGGCCTGTGCCTTCTATTTTATGCATTGTGATCAACAGCCAGGGATTCTTAGCTATGCTGGGTGTTATTTTTAGATTTCAAAGGGGCACAAATGAAGCCTGGTTCCCTGTTGCTGTGTTTTTATTTAGTTCACATTTACTCCCTAGGACACATGTCTTTTTAGCAACCCTAATACTAGGGCTCCTCCAGATCAACTCTACAGGAAAAGAGACAGAGGAAGTCACCAAAGAGTTTTAAGATTCTTCTTAGAGTTGGGTTGAATTGAACTTGGGAAAAAAAAAAAACACTGTTTCCAAATATCAACTGCTTCTTTAAGCTACCTACGTGGCTCTACTTGCTTTCTAAAAGTAATTGTATATGAGGAAAAGGAAAGAATCCAACAGTATGTTTGGAAATTATTTTGAGTATGCCCTACATATGCAGTTATGGAGAGATGCAAATAGTCTGATATGATTTTGTGGGAGAGAAGGTACTATTTTGCAGATGTTGCTAAATAGTTGAAGTTAAGGCCCTGCTCAGGTACAATTGCAGAGAAATCAAGACGCTTTTTAAACTTCCCTCATCTAATTCTTTGGCAGTAACTAAAATTCTCATACACTTAGTCCCACGACTTAAGGTATTAATGGCCACTACTAAAATTCAAATGCCATTTGAGAAGGATATTTCAAATTGATTAGCTGATCACTCAGAGAGAAGGGGGGGATGATATTTATTCACCTTTATTTGTCAGACAGCATGTTAGGTACTTTCAAGTTATCTTTGATTCTAAGGATTTATATACAAAGTAGATAGTATTATTTCCATTTTAATTATGAAGAAACTGAGGCTCAGTGAGCTTAAGTAATGTGCTTAAATTGCACTGCTAGTAGATTAATCTAAACATTAGTCATTGTAAGTCCAAACACATCTCTTCACTACATTGCCTCCCAGCAGGGTACTTGGGAAAAACAACTGGGGCCACTATGTTTTAATGGTAGTGGGGCTGCAGGTGTCAAGGAAGGCTGAAAGGCTATGTTATGGGGAAAACTTTCAGCAGTCTTTAATTAGTGAGGAAGCCTTTAGTAGCCATCATGGCGGGAGTAGAAGAAGAATGTTCAGTGGAGACATGTTTGTGCATGTGTGTGCTTGGGGTATGGGGTGGGCTATGGTTTCACAAACTCGTTTATTCCCCAAATGTTGATACTCCTGAACGAGTCTGGGGAATAGCAATGTAATTAAGACTTCACACTTCCAAATGAGAACAATTAACCCATCAGCCCAAGCTCCTAAAGTCTGGCTGGAGAATATAGCCTCAGAAAATTTGTTCTAAATATATGTAAAAAGATCTTGGTTCTCGATTCCTGGTTATAGGAAAGAATCCAATCCCTCTAGGGCAAATGTCTTTACCTTTCGGCTTGTGTTTCCTCCTCTAACAAAGCAAGTTGATTATGTTTAAAACAGTCCTTGAAATTATTTTCTTTTTTCCAAGAGTAAAAGCTTTAAGATACGTGATCCCTGCCATATAAAAAAACACTTATATAGTTGGAATTATTTTGATTGGAGAAGGGGTTTAGGTAGAGTGATAGAGCCACTTCCATAAATACCAAGGATTCTATGGACCACGTTTTACAAGTCACTGGATATCTAATGTCACTTTCAGTTCTAGAAAACAAACACAGAATTCCTTACCGAAGTCTAGTAATGCTTCAGTGTTCTCCAAAACAGAAATGAACTTAGTCCAGCCCAACATGTTCTTTTGTAATTACAATAGTTTATAAGTGATCACATATTCTCTGACTTAAGATTAAAAATTGGTCTGAACACATGAGGGAAAAAAGCAAATGAGACACTCTCCAGAGAGTAATCAGCTCTGGCATACTGGTGCTTGACAGTAATGGGGGACTGAGCTTTGTGATTTTTTTCCAGATGTTTCTATGAAGCCTCATTTTTAAATACTGATAACTCACCAATTATTTTTCAAATTGTATCTGGAGCAAACAAAACCTGTCTGGAACCAAGATGTAATCCTAGAGTTTCCAGTTTGTGACTGTTACAGGTCAAGCTTGTTTCAAACAATGAAATATGGTACAAAATAGGAGAAATTAGCATTACTATTTTCAGAGGTGGTGATACATAATTCCCACTTCAGCACTGGGTGGCAGGTAGAACTGACCTTTATCTCATTGCAAATAAGTATGAATTCCATAAAGTATTCAGATGGGGGCTTCCCTGGTGGCACAGTGGTTGAGAGTCCGCCTGCCAATGCAGGGGACACGGGTTCGTGCCCCGGTCCGGGAAGAGCCCACATGCCGCGGAGCGGCTGGGCCCGTGAGCCATGGCCGCTGAGCCTGCACGTCTGGAGCCTGTGCTCCACAACGGGAGAGGCCACAACAGTGAGAGGCCCGCGTACCGCAAAAAAAAAAAAAGTATTCAGGTGGGGATTGGGGTGGATGTTTTCTTTTGTGATTTAAGTTTTAATGGGGTCCCTAGAGACCCGCACTCCTTTCACCTGGTGATGGATGCTCCAGGCTAAGTCACCTGCGCACCACAGCAGCTACTGCTGGAGGAAGCATCATGGGAAAACATGTTCTCTCTCCTCCTCTGTTTCCTCCCCTCTTTGCTAGTTCTGCAGATCCGCTCTGCTGTGCCAAGTAAATGCCATCTGCCGCCTACACAAAAGGCAACAGTTTCCAACAGAAGTAAGCAGTTTTACAACTCTGTAGGAATTTGTGGAAGTGAAACTGCATTTAGAGGGAAAGAATCCACAACTTACATCTTGACATACCTTTTAAATTGATGCTTTGTTGCATCCTTGCCTTCTTAAAACCATTTCTTACTAAGCAAATGGGAACTTTAGGATCATCATCTCTCCATGAGAGTGAAAATGAGGTCTTAACATGAAACTGGTGATAAGCACTTATATTTACTCTAAATGACCAGGGCAAGACAAGTGGGCTCCTAAAACAACAAACTTCTTCAAATTTCAGGTTCTTAATTACTTTCTTAGATGTTAAAAAAAAAAAAAGAGTATTTATGTAACGAGAATTAACTTCTTACAGAAACTTGCAAGGAATAATTCCAAACTTCTGCAAGTGATTCATAAGTGAGCTAAAGCTTTCATGGAGTTTGAAAAGCAGATGGTGGCAAAGGTAAAATCTATCAGTTTGTGATCTTTGCAAACTATTTAATCTCAGTGAGCCTCATCTATAAAATGAGTGGTTTTGCCAATGAGATGATACAATTCATATCACAGGGTGGTTCTTTCATAGGGTAGTTTTGCAGATTAGATGATATAACACACGTACAGGTCTAGGTACATAATAAACATTCAATTCTCTCTATTTTACCACTTCACCCAAGTGCCATTGATTTGGTTTCTCATCCCAAATTGAACAATGTATTTTCCATACTTTGCTCATCTGCAAAATGATGACTTTGATGATATATACTTTTCTTATGTAATGGAGTACCTTTAAGAAACTAATAAGATCTCAGATGTGAAAGCATTATGAAAGTTGTAAAACAATCTACAAATGTAGGGTGTAATTATTACTTGTCATAGTCAAATAAATGTTTGAGAGTTGGCTAAGTAGAAGATAGTGATGGAGGTGTTAAGCAGAGGCCACATCATGAGGGTCTGATAAAAAATTATAATAAAAAATTATAAGGTCGGTGGATAGTATCAATTTCCTGATTGTGATGGCATGCTATAATTATACAGTAAGTTGCTATTGGGGATAACTGAATGTGTTATTTCTTATAACTGTATGTGAATCTATAATTATGTGAAATTTTAAAAAATGAACATAAAAACTATATGCTTTATACTAAGGTAAATGGATAGCCATGGCTGGGTTTTATACAGGTGACTGAAAAGATCAGATTGTTGTTTTAGAAAGATTCTCTTGGGGGCAAAATAAAGGGGAGGAAAAGAAAAAAAAAGAATGGGGGGGAATATAGGAAGAAAACTAGAATTTTCAAGGATTTTCAAGTGTTTTAAGTACGTTGTTAACATGAAAAGGGGAAATGATAGTGAGAGTGGAGGGAAAAATTGTTGTTTGTTGTTTGAGACACATGTAGGGTGAGGAATACATAAGAATTTATAGTTTATTAGACTTGATTATAAGGTGGAGGGAGCGGTCAAGAAAAACATTCACATTCCTAATCTGAACAGTTAGATGATGGTGGTTCCATGTACTCAAATGGATAACACTGAAGAACAAGAAGGTAGAGAGGAGAAGTAAGGGGTACTGGATTAGGGAGTATTGGGTTTAAATATCTGGGAGATAGAAAGAGATGTTCAGTAAGCAGCTGGATATATATTTACGAATTCCAGGAGAGAGGTCTGGGGTAGTTTCATATCACATACATAGTGAACAAAGCCTTGGGAGTAGAGGACTCCCCAAGAAGTGCATGCAGAGTAATAAAGGAAAGAAATCTAGGAAAGAACGATGAATTTGTGCTCCCTTATTTGGGACAAGTGATGAATGAATTTGTCCTAATAGACATTATAATGTCTTGGTCACTACATATATTTAATGATTCCAGAGAGGCCATAGATACCAAAAGAGTGTACTATATACACTAGTACAAAGTCTCCACCAATAAAATAAATTGTTATACGGTGTGGTTGGAACAATTAAATAGGATACACTTAATGTAGCTTAGAGACTTGTCTCTCCCGGGCATTTGCTTTAGTGTTATGATCCTTATTCCTGACTTCCTGAATTCTCACTTCTTTCTTTCATTTCAAAACTTTTAAGTTCTATCACACAAGTCAACAAATCAGGCAAATTTGATTGTGAAGTGTTGACTTCATAATGTGCTACATTTAATGCTGATTACTATTTTTTTTTCCTCTCACATCCTTTCTGCCATTAATTTTCCTTTTTCATCTAATTCATATTTTTCTTTACCGTTACTTTGAAACTCATTAACAACTTGTCTTCTGAAAACATCTTGGGTTTTATTTTTTATTTATAGTTCTGATTTGCTGCAAATAATTTTATTATTATTCACCCAAATGCAGTTTTTAAGAATTTGTTATTTTAGAGCAGTTTAAGGTTCAGAGAAAAATTGAGAGGAAAGTACAGGGATTTCCCTGCCCCCCAAGCTTACAAAGCATCCCCGTTGTCAGCATCCCCCCATCAGAGTGGTACATTTTTTTTTTTTTTTGCGGTACGCGGGCCTCTCACTGTTGTGGCCTCTCCCATTGCGGAGCACAGGCTCCGGACGCGCAAGCTCAGCGGCCATGGCTCACGGGCCCAGCCGCTCCGCGGCATGTGGGATCTTCCCGGACTGGGGCATGAACCCGCGTCCCCTGCATTGGCAGGCGGACTCTCAAAGAGTGGTACATTTGTTACAATTTTTGTTGCAATTGATGAACCTAAAGTCATAGTTGCAGTTCATTCTCCCTGTTGTACATTCTCTGAATTTGGACAAATGTATAATGGCATGTATCCATCATTATAGTATCATACAGAGTATTTTCACTGCTCTAATGTCTTCTGCACTCTGCCTATTCATTCTTCCCCATCCACCCTCCAAAATTCCTGACAACCACTGACCTTTTTACTGTCTCCACAGTTTTGCCTTTTAAAGAATGTCTTATAGTTGGAAGCATATAACATATAACCCTTTTCATATTGGCTTCTTTCACTTAGTATTATGCATTTAAGATTCCTCTGTGTTTTATCATGGCTCGGTAGCTCTTTTTTTTTTTTTTTGCATTGAGTAATATTCCATGATCTGGATGTACTAGAGTTTATTTATCCATCCACCTTCTGATGGACATATTGGTTGCTTTCAAGTTTTGGCAGTGATGAATAAAGCTGTTATAAACAACTGTGTGCAGGTATTTTGCTTTGAGTTTTTAATTCCTTTGAGTAAATACCAAGGAGAATGATTGCTGGATTGTACAGTAAGAATATGTTTAATTTTGTAAGAAAGAGCCAAACTCTCTTCCAAAGTTGCTCTATCATTTTGCATTTCCACCAGCAATGAATGAGAGCTCCTGTTGCTCTACATTCTCAAGAGCATTTGATGTTGTTAGTGTTCTGGATTTTGGCCATTCTAACAGGTGTGTAGTAATATCTCATTGCTGTTTTAATTTGCATTTCCTAATGACATATGATGTGAAGCATCTTTTTCTATGCTCATTTGCCACCTGTACATTTTCTCTGATGAGGTGTCAAAGTCTTTGGCCCATCTTTTAATTAGACTTTTTTTTGAAGTATGATTGACATACAACGTTATAGTAGATTCCCACAACAAGTCTAGTTAACATCCATCACAATATATAGTTACAGAAATTTTTTCTTGCTATGAGAACTTTTAAGAGTTACTCTCTTAGCAGCTTTCAAATATGCAGTACACGTGGTCCTCTACTTACTATGGTTCAACTTTACAATGGTGTAAAAGTGATGTGCATTCAGTAGAAACTGTACTTTGAACTCTAGTCTTTTCCCGGGGTAGAGTATAGAGCTGTGATACAATACTCTCTTGTGATGCTGCGCAGTGACAGCAAGCCATAGCACAAAGTCAGCTCCGTGATTACGAGGGTAAACAACTGGTACACTTAAAACCATTCAGTACCCATACAACCATTCTGTACCCATACAACCATTCTGTTCCCATTCGACCATTTTGTTCTTCATTTTCAGTACAGTATTCAATAAATTACATGAGATAGTCAACATTTCATTATAAAATAGTCTTTGTGTTAGAAGTAGGCTGGGTTAAGATTTGATGTTATGTAGGTTAGGCGTATTAAACACATTTTCATCGTACGATATTTTCAACTTACATTGGGTTTATCAGGATGTATCTCCATTATAAGTTGTGGAAGATCTGTACAGTATTATTAACTATAGTCACCATGCTATATATGACATCCCCATGACTTATAACTGGAAGTTTGTGCCTTTTGACTCCTTTCACCCATTTTGCCTGCCCCAACCCCTGCCTCTGGCAACCATCAATCTGTTTTCTTTATCTATGAACTTCTTTTTCTTCTTATTTTTAGGTTCCGCATACAAGTGAGATCATATGGTATTTGTCTTTCTCCATCTGACTTACTTCACTTAGCATAATACCTTCAAGGTCCATCTATGTTGTTGCAAGTGGCAGGATGTCATTCTTTTTTATGGCTGAATAACATTCCATTGTGTGTGTGTGCACACACACATACACACCACAACTTCTTTACCCATTCATCCACCAATGGACACTTAGGTTGTTTCCATATCTTGGTGACTGTATGTAAATAATGCTGTAATTAAGGTGGGTGTGCATAAATCTTTTTGAGTTAGTGTTTTTGTTTTCTTTGTATAAATACCCAGAAGTAGAATTGCTAGATCATATGGCAGTTCTATTTTTAACATTTTGAGGAAGCTCCATACTGTTTTCCATAGTGGCTGCACCAGTTTACATTCCTACCACAGTGCACAAGGTTTACTTTTTCTCTACATCCTTGCCAATACTTGTTATTTCTTGTATTTCAGATAGCAGCCGTTTTAACAGGTGTGAGGTGAGAGCTCATTGTGATTTTGATTTGCATTTCTCTGATAATTAGTCATGTTGAGAGTCTTTTCCTGTACCTACTAGCCATCTTTATGTCTTCTGTAGAAAAATGTCTATTCAGATCCTCTGCCCAGTTTTTAATTGGACTGCTTGGGTGTTTTGGGTTTTTTTTTTTTTTCAATTTTTTTTGATATTTGAGATTTTTATTTTTTTCATCTATAATGTAATTTTATTTATTTTTTAATTTAACTTTTATACTGGAGTATAGTTGATTTACAATGTTGTGTTAGTTTCAGATGTACAGCAAAGTGATTCAGTTGTACATATATCAATTCTTTTTCAGATTCTTTTCCCATATACATATTATTACAGAGCATTGAGTACAGTCCTCTGTGCTATACAGTAGGTCCTTGTTGATTATCTAGTTTATGTATAGTAGTGTGTATACATTAATCCCAAACTCCTAATTTATCCTCCCCCCCCCCACCTTTCTCCTTTGGTAACCATTACAAATGATTCAATTTTGATGAAGAGAATATATCTCTGAACTGGGAGTAAAACGGCCTGAGCTCTGGTACAGACTCGCTTTGAGTTAAATTTTCCCATTGGACAGGGTTCTTAACTTTCCAGATTTCAATTTCCTTGTCTATGAAATGAGGAGACTGGACTGTAGTATCTCCTTTAACTTCCAGCTCTAAAAATTCTATGCTTCTACATGAGTTTTTTTTTTTTTTGATGTAAATTTTTCTGTTATTAGACCCCAAATCCTGAATATGTTCATATTCATTCTTTGCTGTATCCTTACACACACACACACTGACCACCCAATCAAGAATAGTTTACTCAGACATTCTCTGGCACATCACCTTCTTTTATGTTCTTTATAACTACCTTCACAATTTGTTCATTTATTTATTCACTTATTCATTATGTCACTCCCCATATACCTGGAAAATAAGACTGGGGATTTTATTTTCCATGTTGCTCACCATATCTTCAGAATAAGAACAATGCAGTGTATGTATTTATTAGGTATATGGCAGATAATATATAAAACAGAATAGTTACTTGGCAAGTATCTGAATTACTAGTATTGGTCTTGTGTTTTAAAACCACCATTTTTTTTCTATGAATAGTTATCTTGTGTTTTAATAATTGAAAATATGGTAATAGTTCAATTACTATGTGCCAGGTACTATGCTAAAATTTTTATATTCTCTCATTTAACTTACCTGGAATGTTCTGCTTTTTAATAATTTTCAATATCTAAAATTTGATAGTTGGATCTGTTCAGACTATGGTTGACCTTCTGCTAATGTATTAGATAGGATATTATTTGGCTGCTCTAATAACATAAATACCCCAAATTATAGTGGCTTAAACAAGATGGAAGCTTATTTTTTTGTCACGTGTGTCCAGTAGGTTGTCTGAAGCTATCACGGCAGCTCCATAACCGTCAGGGACCCAGGCTTCTTACTATCATGCTGCTATGTCATCTTCAACATGCAGCTTTTGTCTTGTGCCCAATATGGCCTTTATCATGATCTTATCCCAGCTGGTTGGAAGGGGATACAATGGAAAGATGCTGTACCCTTTAGGAGCATCACCAAGGACTTCAGTCATCATTTTTTGCTGAAATCCCATTGACCACAATTTGGTCACATTGCCATACCCATCTGTTAGTGAGACTAATAACATGTGGTCCTTATTCTAAAAAGCTAAATTTCAATGTTTTTATTATTGAAGGTTTTTATTATTAAAATTTAAAACTGTAAATTTCAACATTTTTATTATTAAATGGCAAATATACACAAGGGATGATTAATGGTCTCTGCCCCAATAACGGGTTTTTTTGGTTTTTGTTTTGGCTATTGGGTTGTATGAATTATTTATATATTTTGGATATTACCCATTTTCAGATATATTATTTGCAAATATTTTCTCCCATTCAGTAGGTTGCCTTTTCATTTTGTTGATGGTCTCCTTTCCCATGCAGAATGTTTTCTTATTGTTGAGTTTTTAAGTTCTTTGAATATTTTGGGTAACTGTCCTTTATCAGATGTGTCTTTTGCAAATATTTTCTTCGAGTCTGTGGCTTGACTCTCATTCTCTTAACATTGTCTTTTGCAGAGCAGAAATTTTTTAATTTTAATGAAGACCAGCATAGCAATTACACCTTTCATGTATTATGCTTTTGGTGCTTTATCTAAGAAGTCATTGCCATACCCAAGGTCATCTAAGTTTTCTCCTATATTATCTTCTAGGAATGTTATAGGTTTGTGTTTTACACTTAGTTCTGTGATCCATTTTGAGTTAATTCTTGTGAAGGGTATAAGGTCTGTGTCTAGATCCATTTTTTTTTTCTGTGTGTGGATGTCCAGTTGTGCCAGAACCATTTGTTGAGAAGACTCTTTTGTTCAGCTGTCAGAGATCAGTTGACAATATTTATGTGGGTCTATTTCTGGGCTCTTTATTTTGTTCCATTGATCTATTTGTCTATTTTTTTTCTCCAATACCACACTGACTTGATTACTATAGCTTTATATACTCAAATGCATTAAAAAATTGTTTCATATAATTCCCAAGCCACTATTTATACCAACTTTGTGCCTAATTATAATTCCTTCATTAAAATTTATTTTACAATACTACAGATGTTAGATAAGGCATATAGAAGCAATTCTGTAGAAATTCCATATGTTCTTTATGCCTTACAAGTTCCATTGCATTAGCTTTGTCACTTTTGCTGAGTATCCTCCTCATATACATGGTTGACCTGGTGAGTGGTCCATTAGTTCTGCCACTTAGACGATGGGAGTCATAAAGCCAGGATTATAAATGTAATCGTGCCCAAAGAATGTCCTCAAGCTATTTTAGCTGTCTGCATCCTAAACCTTCAAGACATCCTCTATCACACAATTTCATTCACTCATTCAAGAAACTTTGTTGAACTATGCACAATTAAGTAGAAATAGAAA
This sequence comes from Delphinapterus leucas, assembly GCF_059928025.1. Lineage (NCBI taxonomy): Eukaryota > Metazoa > Chordata > Mammalia > Artiodactyla > Monodontidae > Delphinapterus > Delphinapterus leucas. Next base: position 21,209,844 of record NC_143135.1, read on the forward strand.
GCTCGAGTTTTATTCTAGAGTAACATCTAAATTAGTCAATAAAAATGCAACATCAGGCTAGAGGACCAAAGTGGGATAAAGCTTAAGTAAAGTAAAAGATCGTTAGATTGCAATGAAGAGCCTTGAAAATATATCAGTATACTTGAAATAAAGGACTAATTGCAGATGAATGACTTTGTGGTTTTGTCTTTGTGAGAACACAGGGTTCAGTGCTTCTTAATACATATTCTTTGTAACTACTGGCACTTGGTTTGGTAGCAACAGAGCTAAGATTTACCACTCGGGTTCCTGACTCTTGAGACAATGTTTCTGAGACAAAGGAAGATGACAAAGAACACTTTTAAAACAAACAGAAGCAAGCAAAAACAGCTCTTGTATTGTCTGATAAGGTGGGAAAATGATGACCATTGAAAAGTTGGTTATCATGAACAATGCTAAGAAGGAGGAATACTTTGTATGGAAGTTATCTTAGATAAGGAACAAAGGATGTATGTGAATGTAATAAGACACGAGTTTTTTTTAGTATGTAAATACTCCCAACAAGGTAATCTGTTGCAACAGATAAACTCCTGATTGGGTCCCAAATCACTGGTTAAAGTTTAGAAGAGAGCTGTGTGGTTGAGCAAAATCCAATCAAAAGTCCATGCAGAAGATTCAGAAGCAATGAACTGAAAAGCAAAGCTACCACCAAAGAAAGCAGAAAATAGAGAGGGGAAAAGTAGGTAATCAGGCAGGAAAACCAACTCAAAGTGGAAGCAGGATGATAAAAAGATGATCTGAGAATATTTTTGGAACAGCTGTTTCTCTTCTATAAAGGAAGTTGCCTGGTAAGTGGGCATTGAAAGCTATTTACAAATATGCCACACAGAAGATGTAAGGGCCAAAGAATTCCAATTTGACCCGGTTGTATGTTATGGATATTCTAGTGTATTGAGCAGAAGGACAGTAGAATCATAACCATTGAGAAAAAAGACACTGATGAAATTAGGAAGCTTGTCTGTGCTAGTTTAGAGATTATGGTCAGGTAGAAAAAAAATCATACATACTTTTTCATGCATTCATTTACTCAATAAGCTGCTACTACATCCTGGGAACTATGCTTCCCATTGTGTATAAAGTAGTGAACAAACTGATAAAGCCCTTGGTTCCCTGGAGCTCATTTAGTGGAGGAAGAGAGATAGTAAGTATATAAACAACATTTAATTGATTACATATGATAAAGAGAGAAACAGTGGAATAAGAGGGATAAATGGTTCTGGGGCCAAGTGGGTGGAGGTACTACTTTATAAGAGTGATTAAGATTTTTATTATGAGTTGACATTTGAGCATAGCATCAAGGTAACACTTGAGTGGGCCCCATAGAAGAAGCCATTGTCAGGTACATAAATCCATACGAATAAACAAGATTAAAAAATTATCCTATGGACAGAATTCAAAAGATAGAAACTAATCTGTTGTGTAAGCAAAAGTTTTCACTTCTATATGGCAATGTGAAAATTTCTCCCTTGGGTCCTTATAAATATGATGTTAAATGGTATTGAAGAAAACGTCTTTCCATAGATTATTTTAATAAAAATGTTTCCTGCAACACAACTTATTGTAAGACAACAGTGCAACACCACTGTTTTTAGTATCTGTACATGTCAAAACCATATGGTTCAAATGCATAGTTTGTGTTATGTTAACTTGATCCCAGGTGAAACTGAAAAATGTGGAGAAATTTATAGACAATAATCATTACCCATATTCATGACACTAGCAATGCTTCTGAACCATTATCCTAATGAGAGAAGCAGAGAAAAATTGTGAGCATTTTCTCAGTCCCGAAGGCATCTCCACCCAGTAGAATATTTCTGCACAGCATGTCTGAATTAGATAACAGTGCATGGGCAGTAAGGATTACTCAAGAAATTATTTAAAAAAAAAAAAAAAAGGAGAAAGCAATTTAGATTTTACTCCTACAATGGAACAAAGTAATTATAAATCCACTCCAACCAGAAAGAACATTGTTCTCTCCTTTGATGAATGCTATTTTATATTTCTTTATTTAAGAAAGCTTGGATTCCCATTACTGAGTGGAAAATATTGCAGCCGACACTAGAAAAATGTCCGAAGTGAATTCCCTCTGATGTGACTATACTAATCTCTCACTGTAATTATCCTTTGACCTAAAGATGCTGTCACTTTTTAACATTTTCACCCTAGAACTTTTGTCAAACAAATTGGTTTGAATAAGAACTAAATATGAGTCTTGTCATTCTGACTGAATATACAGAAACAGACACTCAAAGACACACACATACACACAATCCCTAAGAGACAGGGCAGTGGTCTGTGGGTACAAACGTGTATTGAGGAAAGCGCAGGCAGGATGTTACTTGCAAATTGCCATCACTTCAACTGGTTAATGAAAAGACCACAGAGCAGTTTACAGAATCAGGCTGAACTGGGTTAAAGCCCTGGTCCTGCCACTTACAAGTTATGTGAACTTGGGCAAATGATTCATCTTCTCCAAACCTATTTCTTTGTCTGTTAAATAAGGTTATTAATGACACTTTTCTCTTAGGATAGGTGTGAGAATCAAACTGATGCAAATCTCCTGGCTTATATAGGCAATATATATCGATTTCCTTTCTCTCATCTGATTTACTTCAATAGTCGTGTGAATTAACATTGGTCTAAAAATGCATAAAAATATAATACAGCTAGGAAAATATTTCACATGAGAAATTAAAAGACAGATGACTGTGCTTTCTATATTCTAAAACTTACATTATTTCTGCACATGTGCTTTTGTAAAAATTAATTCATGTATTTATTTATTTTTGGTGTGTTGGGTCTTCACTGTTGCACACGGGCTTTCTCTAGTTGCGGTGAGCGGGGGCTACTCTTCATTGTGGTGTGCAGGCTTCTCATTGCCATGGCTTCTCTTGTTGTGGAGCATGGGCTCTAGGCGCATGGGCTTCAGTAGTTGCAGCACACGGGCTCTAGAGCACAGGCTGGTTACTGATGGCTTTTAATGGCCACATCTTATTTCCATTATTAGACTGGATGAATAATAACTTGTTTATCATTAATCCATCATACACACACACTCACACACACACACACACACACACATATAAAATGTGTCTTAGAAAGTTTATAAATGTTATCGATCAGATACATATATGAATTAATCCTTGAACACAAGCTTCCCAATAATGTTGTAATATGGGAAGCAGAAGTAAAAAAAAATTAGGCAAGATAGTTTAACAAATGACTGAGGAAACAGAAAGTCTCTGAGATTATAGCAAAAGAGGTTACTTATCCATTATTAAATAAACTCACTCTCACACATACACGAGGTTTTTTTTTCCCCTATTTGTCCTCTACCTTTTTCAAAATACTAAATTCTTTGCAGTTGTTATCTCTTGGTAAGGAGGTACAAAGTTTGTGAATACTCTGAGATCTGGGGAGAGGAAAATGACTCAGCCAATCCTGAATACCAATTCAGTGGTCCATTGATTGGGTAACTCTATATCAATCACCAAGGTTATCAATTCTGCACATATCACAAGCAACACATTATTTTGCTTAATAGCATAAAAAGGCTGTCACTGAGCAAGCTGATAAGGAATGTGCAAAATTCTATCACGATATTAGCTGGTAATGACTACATGCCGACAGTATTAACAACTGTATATTCTAATATAATAGCAACATGTAATTAATGGCTTTACATATTAGTGTAAAGGAGAATGATCCCTTTATCTCAAAATAAAATATAACTGAGAGTTGACCTGAAAAAAAGGAACAAAAATGTTGTAATTAACACATTTCACATCTTCTAGCTGAAATATATATTTGAATGTCTTTGGCAATTAACTGCTAAAGGAAGAGCATGGTGGGGAAAAAACAGATTTTATTATGTGTGAATTTATCAATTTGACAGATAAAGATTTTACGTAGTTGTGAATACAAAGCTTTGATTATGATATTGGATAGTAAATAAGGGAATACTTGGAAGAGATGAAATGATAGCTAATAGAAGGAAAGTAATGTAGTTAAATAAAGCAGTATCTTAAAAATCAAAATTTCTGAGCCAGAAAAAAATGCTTGCAGAGATAAATATTCAAAATAGTTTTCCTTATTCTACTTTACAAATAGAAATAGTGCAGTTAAAATAGATGTGTCAGTAGCATCTTTTCATGAAGAATCTGAAATCATTTTATAGAAGTGTATTTAATTTTCTTCTCTATTAGAAGCACGATGATAAGGAAAGTCATTCGTTATTCTATTCTCAAATAGTTTAATTTGCATTCTTGAAAAAAATAGAGCAATACCAAAGGATTAAACCATGTTTGTCCTATGTCTTTACTGATATAAGAAAGCCTGATGTGGGAAAAAACTGGATACAATTGCTCCAAGACCTTGGTCACTTTGACTTTTTAACAAACTCAAGGAGTGGCCTAGGACAAAATCACTTTATATCTCAAAGATCAATTTCCAAAGGTATATAATGGATTCGATAAAATGTAATGTCTGTTTATTTCTAAAAATCATAAATCATGACACAAAATGATTAAATACATAACTAAGCACCCACTCTTTAAGCACATATTTAAATCTCTTTCCATGCACCAACTTCAATTCTTTTACAACCTGGTGGGAGATAAAGACTGTAAATATTTAATTCTATTACATGGTTATTAAATAATAGAATAAGTACAGAGTGTTATGAGAGTGAACAGAAGCTATAGGTAAGTCTTTCAGAGAACAGCAAAGGTGTCCAGGAGGATGTAATTTCTGAAATGACACCAGATGGACAAGAAGGATATGAACTAGATGAAGGGAGGAGAGAAACCCAGTCAAGGTAATAGCACTGGAAAGGCCAGATTTGGAAGCATTAATACTGAAAATTGGAATCATTGTCCGGGTTCACTTGTGTTGCCCTCGGAGTATTATTAGTAGGAACAGTTCACCCAGGTTTTTAACATCCTGGAGTCAGCAGTTGTATGATCCTAGTGGAAACTGGCATATGTGTGAATCAATGCAATGGGGCTGCCTAGAAGATGCTTGGGTGTGGTAATCTGCAGTGCTATGGCAACTAGTACTTATCTGTGGTATGCCCACCTCAGATTATACTGCTCTGGTGCCTTCTGTTTCTCTACTTTCCTGAATGCCAATTTCCTTGTTTCCACTTATAAATGACCCAAACTCCTAAATGGGACCACCCCTTCCCAGATTACAAGATCTCCATGTTTAAGTGCTCTTCAGTATACCAAGGTTAAATCCACTAAGCATGCTCCCGCCCCAGAGCTCTTGTGATTGTTCTATCAACTAACTACATGATTTATATCATCACTTCTTTCATGTTTCTGCTCAGCTGTTGCCCTATCTGCATCCTCTTCCTGAGTTAACACATATAAAATATTTCTTCTGTAGCCATCATTCACCAGCCCTTTTTCCAGCTATGTATAATTTCACAACTACCACTATCTGTAATATATCCTGTATTCTACCTATGTGTGTCTGTTTATCCACTTTTTGTCTCCCTCACTAGAATGTGAGTTCAAAGAGGTCATGGACTTTGTATATTTTATTATCTGCTGTGTCTCCAGAATAGAGGACAGTGCCTAGCTCATAGTAATCGTTCAATAAAAGATGTGTTGAATATGTTCATTTTTCTCTCCTAGGGGAAGGAATTCTTAGATAAGTTCCCAAAGTTTTATTAAGAGCTTGTTACATTTTTACATTCAGAATATGTTACAGGGGCTTCCCTGGTGGCGCAGTGGTTGAGAATCTGCCTTCCAATGTAGGGGACATGGGTTCGATCCCTGGTCTGGGAAGATCCCACATGCTGCAGAGCAACTAAGCCTGTGCACCACGACTACTGAACCTGAGCTCTAGAGCCCGAGAGCCACAACTACTGAAGCCCACGTGCCTAGAGCCCACGCTCAGCAACAAGAGAAGCCACCGCAATGAGAAACCCCCGCTCGCCGCAACCAGAGAAAGCTCACGTGCAGCAAAGAAGACCCAATGCAGCCAAAAATAAAATAAATAAATTAAAAAAATATATATGTTACAGGGATGCTTTTTAGCTGAAAGTAAGATCTAAGTATATCTTGGAAATGAGGTTGTGTGATAACCCCTCCTCTGATATTTTCCATTCGCTGATTTTCACTATGGGTTCTTAATGGAAAAATATTTCAAACCAAATGTGAGATGTTAACAGATATAAGTACATTTGGAAGTCTGTGGAAAAGATCACAGAAGTGGAAAGTCCTCTGAGAGGATTAGAAATGAAGGAATCTGGTGTGATGATTCTGATAGAACCTCTACAACAGTGCTTCTCAATTTTTTAAATCTCAGGGCTACTTTAGACTCAAAAATTATTGAAGACACTAAAGATCCTCAGTTTATGAGGTTTACAGTTAGCAGTATGCTGGAGCCACCTTGTACTGAGCACAAAGAGTCATTCATTCTTGTCAAATTTGCATTCAGTTATGTTACTTGGTAGCTTGAAATCAGCCATGGTGGGAATATTCACATAATGGAATTGAACTGAAAATGTTAAAAATTGGGACTTTTTTGAGAGCCAGTTTACAAATCTATCACTGGTTGTATTTCTCCATATTTAATATAGAAATTAAACAGAAATATGAAACACACAAAAATACTGTGTACTCATGATAGAAAGAAAACTGTAAGCAATTTCTTAGTATTATTATGGAAACAGTTTTAACCATATAGACCCTGGGACGGTTTGGAGGACTCCCTGTGGTCCCCAGTTTACACATTTGGAACCACTGTTCAATACCATGGTAGCTGGAGTCTGATTCTATCCCAACCATTCCATCTGAAGCCTGTACACAAAGAACGAAGAGTATATAAATATAAGTTAAAATATATCATTATTTCTTGAAACTTAATACCCAATAGAGTTAGCTTGTGGGATTTCCTCATTTCAATATAACAACACAGAGTCATCTCGCTTCGTATTTAATGAAAGATTGCTTCCTTCTTACACCTCAAGTTAGACAACATGCATCATAAATGAGTTTTAATCTTCAGTGATCTTCCTGTTGAAACAGCAAAGACTAATGGTTATAGTAATGGCTTCTCAGATCAATAAAGACCAGCTGAGATGACAGCAGTGTTTGGACTGAAGAATGCTTTAGTGGCAGAAAAAATGATAGAATTTTGGGCAACAGGGATCAGAGAAAAGTAACAGCCAGGATTGTTGACACATGGACTATTGAAATAAAATCATGAGGGATGCCAACAAATGCGTAGATGCACATGGTTTTGTAAACTGCTAAAGTTTTTCTATAATAAGTAGATCAGGACTGAACACTAGTGAAATTAACTTTACTCAATAGAAGATTTCATTGGTATTGATGAACATGGTTTGCCTATGGACAGCTAGGTTTTATCTAGTGAAATTCCTTCCAACTATTCACAACATGACTGTGTTAGTTTTCTATTGCTATGTAGCAAATTACCACAAACTTATCATCTTAAAACACCACACGTCTCTCACCTCACAGCCTAGCCGGGTCCTCTGCTCAGGTTCTGATACACTAAATTCTCATCCAGAGCATCAACTGCAGAAGAATCTGTTCCCAATCTTTTTGGCAGAATTTCCTTCTGTCTGTAGGACTGAAGGCCTGGATTCTTGCTGGCCGTCAGCTGGAAGCCACGCTCAGCTCCTAGACATTTCCTAGAAGACACCTCATCTCTCAGAGACTATTTGCAGTTCCTAGAAGCTACCTGTAGTTACTTGCCTCGTGGGCCTCCTCTACATGACTGCTTATTTCATCAAGCCAGAAATGAAAATCTCTAGAGCAGATCCACTACCAAGATGGAATCTTATATAACATAAAAATCACAAGAATGGCATTCCACCACTTTTGCCAGATAATGTAACGTAACTACGAAAGTGGTATCCTTTGACATATTCTATTGGTTAGAAGCAACCCCCAGGGCTTACCTACAAACAGGGGAGAGGATTTATCAAAAATGTGAATACCAGAAGTGGGGATTATTGGGAGTGGAGGGGTATGTGAATATCTAGCTATTGACCACAATAACACTTGGTAAAATTGATAATATTTGTAAAGATACCAGAGAAAATGAAAGAAAATGTGGGACTTTCATATGGGATTTGCAAAAAGAATGTTACATCAATATGATAAGAAAATAATCATGAAGTATTTGGAAATATTAAAAATATTTTTAATAAAACTTGCAAATAAAATATTTAAATAAGAAATTGGGAGCATGCTTCTGTTAGCATAAAATTTTTATGTAAGGTTTTATATTTAAAATGTTCACAGAAATTTCCTAAACAAGATTTTTAATGATGATCTCTTTGAAATTCTTGGAAGTTACCATCAAGGAGAAACTCTGCTCAAACAGAAAGGTGATAAAATATTTAAGACCCTTTTCATAACCACTGAAAAATTTAGATCGTTAGAAATTACTTTTAAAGACTCTAACAGCTCTGCCTTTTCTTTCATGACACATATAATGTCGAAAGTTCTTGTGATAATGCAAACTGATTTAAAATTCAGTGGAAATTTTTATATCAAATATATCAAACCAGTTCCAATTTGCAGAACATGTATATTATTAGAAAGCCACCCTGAAGCTGGCTTCCATGCCACTAGGATGTCACATCAAACACAGAATGGATAGATGTATATGATGTATGAGAAGAAACCCATTTGGGTCAACCTCTGCACTTTACTCACCAGGAGCCTCTGCCTAAGCTCCTTTGGGCTGACTGCCTACACTCTTTGAGTATCTGAAATGGAACTGATCCAATATCTCCACAGATCCCTTTTTCCACCAAGGTGTGTTCTATATTCACTGTTGAAAACCAGCCTATAACAGATTAAACTCTTCCCTAGTTATCTTCAGCTTACAATATTTGAGCTGCATGTGCAGATTTTTCCTTCATGAAAAGACCTCAGGGCATGCCACTAGACCTTATGTTGTTTGGCCTGCACTCTGAGAGTTTCTAATGAAGACTATTAGCCTCATACGACCACGTTAGTGGCTACAGCCAGCCTGAGACAAGTTGGCCTCAAAACTGGAAGAATCTGTATCTTGGAGCGTAATTCACATTTGTCACCTACCAATGGACAGCTCTATTCTAGTGTAGTTCCAATGCCATTTAAACAAGCAAACCAACAGTCTAGATCAAAATATAGTATCTTTGGACAAGGAATGCATACACTGGCAAAACTTTGAACAATACAGAAAAGAAATTCAAAAGAAACATCCACTGACATGACCACCACATCTTGGAGATAACCCCTAGAATATTTTAGTGAATATATCTGTTGGTCTTTCACTCTGTGTATAAGCAGAAATGGGCAGGTATATAGATAAAAATATATGGAGAGAGAGTAAATATTTACATTGATGGAATCATGCGAAACATGCTATTGCAAAGGTGCTTTCCATACACAAGTATGTTGTAGGTAGTTTTTCCATTTCTTCAAATGGGTATTTCAATCCTCAAATCAATAAGATTAGATAATTTATACATGTATCGTACTTTGATTACTAAGCTCTTAATTGAAGGATACTTCTTTATTTTATCTTCTTAGGGTAAAAATCCTCTGAAATTGTTCAGAAATTGAATATGCTATTGTACGCTTTAACAAATACTGTTAGACTGCTCACCAGAGGAGTTGTATTTACACTTTTACCAAGAGAGCATGAAAGTTCCTGTTTTTCCTTACCTTCTCAAATACCAGGTTTGGTTAATCATTGTAATCTTTGTTAATCAGGCATGTTTTCTTCTAAGCCCTACTGAAGTATTAATATTATGATAATTACTTTAAATAGCTTATCAGTTCTTTCAAAATTATTTATGAGATCATTTATTTTCTCCCCATAATTTGAAATATTATTACAGCAGAGATTGGTAAATATCTTCCAAAAGTTATGGTCTTCAGTTCATCCTGGGCACATAACACAGCTGGACTACATTTCCTATTCTCCCTTGCAGTTGGGTGAAATCATGTGACTGAGTTCTAGCCAATGGCATGCAAGCTGAAGTGAAGTATGCCATTTCTGGGCTAGAGTTTTTTAATAGCTATATTCATGTACCAGGGTTGCCATAATCAATTACCACAAACTTGGTGGCTTAAAACAAGAGAAATTTATTCACTCACAGTTCTGGTGGCTAGACATCTGATATCAAGGCATTGGCAGAGCCATGCTTCCTCTGAAGCCTATAGGGAAGAATCTTTCTGTGTCTCTTCCTAGCTTCTGGTGGCTCCCAGCAATCCTTGGCATTGTGTAGCTTGTAGCCGTGTCACTCCAATCTCTGCCTCGCTTTCCAGAAGGCATTCTTCTCAGTGTGTCTCTTTTGTCCTCTCCTCATCTTATAAGGACACCAGTCATTGGATTTAGGGCTCAGTCTAAAGCCAGAGCAATTTCATCTTAAAATTCTTAACTAATCTAATTACATCTGCAAAGACCTTTTCTAAATAAGGTCACATTCTGAAGCTCCAGGTGGACATGAATTTGAGGGCACACTATTCAGCCCACCATAATAGCCACATCCCCTTTCACAACCAGTGTAGTTGATAACAACTCCCTGGGCTAAATCTCAAACTTTATCATGCATCAGAATCATCTGGAGAGTTTGTAAAAACAAGCAATGCTGACCCCCACCACCCTGCTTCTGATTCAATAAGTTTGAAAGGGAACCCGATATTTGCGTTTCTAATAAAGTCCGCTGGTGCTGGTGATGCTGCTATTCTGGTACCAGATTTGAGAACTAGTGGTCCAAAATAAAAGGAAGTAACAATATCGAAGGGCATGGAGGAAGGCCCTCTGTTGATGAAAAAATTCTTTTTTGGACTTTTACAATAGAAAGAAATAAACACCTTTCAGCCCATACTATTCTAACCAACATAAACCAGTTTTTTTAATATAATACTAAATTTTCAAACATGTTGGGTATATTTCTGAGCTACCAATTCTACTTCATTAAACTGTCTCTTTGTGCATAATTACAACGTGATCTAAATTACTGTAGCGTCATAAAATGTTTTAATTCTGATAGAGGGAATAACCTCCCATTACTTTTGTTTCTTTAAGATTTCCTATTATTCTTTTATACTTATGCATACAGATATCATTCGAATGCTTTTATCAGGTCCAAAATGTACAAAAAATATCCATTAGGTTTTCAAATGGGATTGCAATACAATTAAATGGCAATTTGGGGAATATTTATCACTCTACAGTACTGAATTTTCTAGGAACAAACATATATCTACATTTAGTTGGCATTCTCATATATCCATCAGTAGAAATCTAACATCTTCTTTATACTGAATTTCTTAAGTTTGTGCCTGGTGATTTTAAGTATTTGTTTCTTTTGTGAATGGAGCTCTCTTTAGGCATTTTTTTTTTCTAACTGATTTCGGCTGGTATAAAATTATTGATATTTGTATGATATTTTCTTTTACAGCAATCTTCAGATGATTTTTATATCATCTCAGGCTTTCAGTTGATTCTGACATCCAAACATATGACCTTATCGGTAAATAATGATAATTTTGTTTCATTTTTGCCAAAATTTATACCCTTTATTTATTCTTATCCTTTTGCCTAGTACTTCTAGGATGATGTCAAATAATTGTGGTGATTATTGATTATACTTCCTAGCCTCTGCAAGGTTGAGATGACAGTAAAGCATTAATTTTCCCCTTAGCCATGAATTTTCTAGGTCCATGGAGCCCTAGTATGAAGTCCAATCCTTAATAAATCCAGATCAAACAGTAGCTTTCAAACTGAGGTATATATATATCCAAGGGTTCGTAAGATGATTAATGGATTATAGGAAGAAAACTCATAATTGAATTTTGCTGTATATATTTTATGTTACATTTTAAACTTTTGTTTTGAATGCTGTATAACAACAATAATAGCTAGCATTTATTGGGTCTTCATTATGCAACAAATATGACTCCAGGTGATTTACCTATATTCTCATACCAAGTGTTCAAGCAAGGCATATTTTTATATCCATTTTAAAAGGAAGGACACCAGGGCATAGAAAATTTATTTAATTTTCCCAAGAGAGGATACAGGTTTTTTTTTTTTTTTGCGGTACTTGGTCCTCTCACTGTTGTGGCCTCTCCCGTTGCGGAGCACAGGCTCCGGACGCGCAGGCTCAGCGGCCATGGCTCACGGGCCCAGCTGCTCCGCGGCATGTGGGATCTTCCCGGACCGGGGCACGAACCCGTGTCCCCTGCATTGGCAGGCGGACTCTCAACCACTGTGCCACCAGGTAAGCCCTGAGGATACAGGTTTTAAACTTCCCTAGAGATTCCACTCTTAACTTCTGCATCATTTGTCTCTTTGTACGAAAACAGTACACAAAAAGTATAACCCTTATAATAAATACATTTATATATATTGGATGCACACTCAAAATTTGTTTCAGTGTTTGACATCTCTTCCAGATCTCTGACCCCACAGTCATTCTCTGTTGACTGTCACGTGCATCAGATCACAGCTGCTCCTATTTCAGGTTACAGGATAGTAAGGATCATCTTCGACATCATGGGGTTTTGACCCTTTTACTTACTTATCTGTCTGGTAAACTTATGTTGCCAGTGCCTTCCCTCTCCACAATCTTAATCTAAAAATGATCCATGTATACTTAAATTTTCCACCTATTACTTACAGTAATAATAACACAATGGTAATAAAATATTTAACACACCATATGTAAACATCCTCTCTTTTACTATGCCATTGGTGCTATTAACTTCCCATCTCTGATGCTAATCTCATCCTCTTTCCAGTATGTTCTATATGAATTACTTTACACAGATACTACTTTTGAGTATTATATACTTTACAATCATTCTTTACTATTCTAAGTCCCAAATAATCGAAGACCTTTTTGTTTTGTTTTGTTTTTCTTTCCAAACTTCTTCAGTCAAGGCTGGGTTTTTCAATCACATATTGAAGCCCAGTTTAAATACACACACACATACACATACACACACAAACACAACATTAATATCTAGTTCTCAAAGTTATTGCCAGAATTAAAAAGAGAAAGCATTTAATGTACCTACTCTAATCCTTGGAACATAGAATGTACTCAATAAATGTTGGCTCCTATCTATATTAATATAGATCCTCCTTGTTATAAATATTAGGATACTGGAGTAAGGTCCATGTACAATGTTTAGCACAGCCTTTGGTACATATGAAAAAACAATATATCACCTATTATTATTATTATCATCATCACCACCATTACATATGCACAGTAGCTGACACTTAGAGGAAAATATTTAAATATCTCTTTCTTGCTCTCCAACTCCTTTCTTCCTCTAACTTAGAGCCCCACTCACCTCAAGTACATAAGTAACTCATTCACTAATTCTAGATCATTTTGAGACATAGCAGCAAAACCTAAAGCAAATCTCAAAGGAAGCATTTGAGAAAACTATATTTGAAAGGAGAAAGGAAATAATACCATTATGCTGGGACTCAAAGTTAGTCTTTGTTTTCTCTCTTTGAGTTTCTGGGAATGTGTTACGCTAATTCAGATGAACTTCAATCTTTCTGTATCTTTAGAAAACTACTGAATACCCGTTAGATCCCTGCCTTTTACACAACAACATAATATAAAACACCTCTCACTGAATATGTGGAAATATTTTATTTTTAACCTGCACACACCAATTTGCTTCCGCAAGCCACTGTGAATCAGCTTTAGGTAACACCAGGTGCCTACTTAGCCACTATTTATTGTCACGGAGCTGCACTGAGCCACCTTGAGAGTGTTCACTGAAAATTATCATAATGAAAGGCATAATGAAAGGCATGTTTAGCAGGGGGCTGATTAAGTGGGTTCTATTATATTTTTGTGACTTGCATTTCTCATTCCTTTCTCTTCTGAAAAGTAATCTTTTCTTTAACCATTTGTTTCTGATACATAATTCGCATCTACCAGTCTTGTAATACTGGAAGAGAGTAGAGCCAACTTTAGTCACTGCAATTCTTTCACTCTGTTATAGCTTTGATATACACTAGACATAAAATTATTCAAATATGTCACTGGGGAAAGGGAGGTGGTACTGACTTCTTGAATAAACAGAGTAGTCTTAAAAACTGTGCCCTAATACTCCTGATCAAAATATACTATAATATATAGAATATACTAGGCCCCAGGAAAGTAAGAAGTAATTGCTTCATTATGACTTTAAGGAGAGTATCAGTGAGTTACTGCTGCATAATAAGCAAGTCAAAAATAAATAAATAAATAAAACCAAAAAACACAACTCAGTGCTATACAATAACAGGCATTTATTTGATTTAGAGTGAGCTCAGCTGGGCAGCTCTAAGTTGGTTGTTTCTGTGTCTACTTCATGTGTTTTTCATCCTCCTTGATAAACAGAATCCCTGGGGCATGTTCTTCTCATGGTATGGGCAGGGGCAAAAGAGGGCAAGTAAAAAATTGTGTTGCCTATTAATGCCTGGGCTTGGAATGCACACTATCACCTTCCACTGGGCAAAGCAGCTTACCTCACTGAGCCCAGCCTAAAGGGAGAAAGGATTGCACTCAGCTCCTAAAAGGAGGAACAAAAAGTAACATGGCAAAGGGTACGGATACAAGAAAAGGTGAAAAAAGAATAGAGGCCAATAATTCAATCTACCTCAGAAAGCAATTGCCAACCACTTAAGGAATCTCTTATTTTTACCCTGTACTATTTTTTTAAGACTCTGTTCTGCATTCTTAGATGAAATTCAAATTGTCTGTGTGGCAAATTATGGAGTATAACCAGATATCTGATCACCTATTTCAGATTTACTTATTATTTGACAAACCAATTGTTGATATGTTCTTCATCTGTGTACTTAGATTGGTCTGCACTATCCCAATCTAATATTTATATGAATAAAGGTGATAAGAAGTAATTATGGGTGGGAGGGAAACACAAGAGGAAGGAGATATGGGGATATATGTATACATATAGCTGATTCACTTTGTTATAAGGCAGAAACTAACACATCATTGTAAAGCAATTATACTCCAATAAAGATGTTAGAAAAAATGAAGTAATTATGGATAAAATGCATTGAGATCTTAGTATTTCTCAGAAACTTTGCTAAACCTCCTATACATTATTTCATTTTATTCTTTGAACAAACCTATGAGGTAGGTATTGTTAATATCCCCATTTTAAGGAAGTTTCCCAAACTCCCACAATTAGAAAATGGTAATTTTCTAATTTCTAAAAGCTCAGATTCATTATGATGGTCCAATAGTTTCTCCTTTATTAAAACTCAAGCACCTCAGGAAACGGGGCTCTACAGCCCAAAAGATGTCCACATCCTAATCCTCATATAGAACGTCTGAATATATTAACTTACATGGTATAAAAGATTTACAGATGTGATTAAGTAAAGGATCTTGAGATGGAGATTATTATGGATCATCATCTGGGTGGTTCACAATATAATCACAAGGGTCCTTCTAAGAGGGTAAGGGTAGGGTAAGAGTTAGGAATAGCAGATGTGAGGATGGAAGCAAGAGGTTCCATCCTCTAAGTGATGTGAGGAAGGGGCCATGAGCCAAGAAATGCAAGCAGTCTCTAGAAACCGAAAAAGGTAAGGAAAAGAACTATCCTCTGAAGTTTCTAGAAGAAATGGAGCCCTGCCACTCTTTGAGTTTAGTCCTCTGACATCCAGTGCCATAAGACAATACATTTGTATAGTGTAAGGTCACTACATTTGTTGTAATTGCTACAACAGCAGCAAAAACTAATAGAAACATGATGATAGTGGAGATGCTGTCTATTTTATTCACTGTTGTATTATCAGTGGCACAATCCCTCCAAATCTGTTGAAGAGATAAATGAAAAAATGAAAGATTAGTGATGACCTAGAGAACAGAATCACCAGGTTCTCAGTTAGAAAGTAAACCTAAAATGGTATGTATGAGAATTTAGCATGTGCCAATTTTTTGAGAGGAAATCTCTTCATATTCAAAGTTGTCAGAAATCTTTTATTAAGTTTTATTATGGTTTATAACTCTATAAAAAAGCTTAATTTTTACACACACACACATACACACAAACCTAAAATCTCTATTTCTTACAGAGCTTTGCAATAGTTTTTCAATAAGTGGGTCCAGAATGGGGTAAATTATGTGATAGGATTTTTAATTTTAACATTTAGATTGCTCAATTTGGAATGAAGGAGAAAATGTGTTTGCATAAAAAAGAAAACAATGCGTTGCTTTGAGGAGTTCTGGCCAAGTAAATCAACACTCAGATTGCATTTAAAAAAAAAAAAAAGATTCAGAGAAAGAAAATATGGTATGGGTTCTTGGGCCTTTTTTGTTTTTCATCTTTTTGAACTTTAAAAAAATCTTTTACAGGTTAACACTGGAAACAGCTACAAAGAAAATACCTGTCACACTGAGATGACAGGCAAATCAGTGATTGCAAATATAATCTTAGAAAAAGCAAAATCTCATTCACTATTCACTTTTTTATGTTAAAAATCTACTTATGTTCACGTTCTAGGTTATATCTTTTTTTACATACTCTTCCAAAAGTTGTTTCTACGTTACTCACAATAGATACAAAATTCTGTGCCAAATCCAAGACTTTATGTGAAAAATTTAATCTCCTCTCCTCTCATCCCTTCCCCCTCTTCTCTTTCTGTCTCTCTGTCTCTGTCTTTGTCTCTCTCTCTCTCTCTTTCACATACACACACACACACACACACACACGCGCGTCACAAAGGAACTGAGGTTGAGACAGTTACATAACTTGTTCAAGGATATGCAATAATATAAATGGTAACTATGCCTTACTAAAAAAAAAAACATACCATTATTATTTCAATTTGCATGAAATAATCTCTTAAAGGACTATCAGTTGGTCTCTAAAGGTCATGTATAGAGAGTCACTGCAGATTCAGTCATGATATAAATGTAACAAACCCTGTTTTCCAATCTGGCATATAAAAAAGCAAAATGGAATGAAATTTAAGTTTGAGAAACTCCTGTATTTCACTTATTGTCAGCCAAATTAGATTTTAAACCCCATGACCATAAAGATTATGTCACATCTGTTTTTATCTCCCTCCCAGATTTTAAAATAAACAATCATGCAACTTCAATGCTACATTCTGCTTTGTACTTATATCACAAGCTTTCAAAACTATTAATGTCTTCATTACCATCTTTAATGATCATATAGTCTATTACATAATTGTACCATATTAAACTCTTCCCTTATTATAAGACCATAGAATATTTTCCAACTCATTACTCATAATAAACATTGCATGTATTCAGATCATCTTTATTTGTAGTTGATTGTTCTGTCTTGTATTATTTGGAGATAGAGGACTGCCTGCTAAAGTTGCTATCCAGGGCCAAAGGTACGAAATTTTGATGGCCCTTTACTATATTGCTAAATGGCTTTCTCTTTTACTTGTTCTAATTGATACAGTCATTAGCAATAAATTAATATTGAAATTTTCAGCACATTTTACAACTGGGGTATTAATCTTTGATAGATGAAAAACAGTGCCTCCTATTGTATATATGTGCCACATCTTCTTTATCCATTCATCTGTCGATGGACACTTAGGTTGCTTCCATGTCCTGGCTATTGTAAATAGAGCTGCAATGAACATTGCAGTACATGACTCTTTTTGAATTATGGTCTTCTCGGGGTATACGCCCAGGACGGGAATAAAGACGCAGACCTACTAGAGAATGGACTTGAGGACACGGAGGGGGGAAGGGTAAGCTGGGACGAAGTGAGAGAGTAGCATGGACATATACACACTACCAAATGTAAAATAGATAGCTAGTGGGAAGCAGCCGAATAGCACAGGGAGATCAGCTGGGTGCTTTGTGATGACCTAGAGGGGTGGGATAGGGAGGGTGAGAGGGAGATGCAAGAGGGAAGAGATATGGGGATACATGTATATGTATAGCTGATCCACTTTGTTATAAAGCAGAAGCTAACACACCATTGTAAAGTAATTATACTCCAATAAAGATGTTAAAGAAAAACCCAAAAAACCAGTGCCTCCTAATTTATTTGATTGCTTGTAAGGATGACTGTTTTCTTCAGTAATATTTATAGTCCATTTTTATTATAAATTCAATACACATCGATGAGATAAAAACTTGAAGATATAGAGAATTATAGCAAAGATAATTAAATCTCCCATAATTCTATTACTCAAAAGTTACTGCTATTAATATTTTGGAATGCATCCTTCCATTTAACTCACCAACTATTATGTATATCTATACCTATATCTATAGCTGTATTTACACCTATCTATATCTATTTAAATGTATAATTTTAAAATACCTTGGAATCGCATTTTACATATTTACATAAATATTGGAAACTACTCATGTAGTTTCTCTAAAACTTTTCTCCTATGAAATGCATACAGCCACTTGGAATTTCTGTGAGAGTGTGCAGAGTATTTTAACAGACTTTCTTTACTGAATAACACATCTGTGAGGGCTAGGTAACTGTAAACGGTTTAACAATACTGTTAGAATATTCGCCATAGGTGCACACTCTCTCTCTCAAACACAGATATAGATATAAACAGCTATTAAAAAGATAAGAATATACTCTAAGTTGCAGGGTTTTAATTTTCACATTATTCAAGTATTCTCTGAACGGGTAAAATATAATATAATATGATATGAACATGGCATAGCATAACATATATGTTTATGCCTTGAATATTTCTGGAGGGACAGTTAATAGTGGAATATCTCCAGGAAATGGGGCTAGGCAGGCAAGATAAGGAAAAAAACTTTTACGTATTCTTTTCATAGCACTCATTGGATGCCTGCTATATTACTTTTCCTTTGAGCCTCAAATTGGTTTTATCATACTACTTGGTCCATCACACTATTATAATTGGCCCATAATTGCCTACATTATTTATCCATTTGTTTTAAAACATAGTGAATACAGAGCCCCTGACACTTAGTAAAAGAACAGACTGTTACTCAGCGATTACATCTAATTATGTGCTTTTCCCTAACTGAATACCATCTCCAACCTCAACATTCTGAACCCAGGCCACCATTCTTTCGAATTTTATATTATATATTCCATTGATTTTATAATAGTAAAATTGCTTGTGTTTGCTTGTTTCTGAATTTTTTGAATTGATAGAAGGGGTATCATACTAAGAGTAGTTTTTAAATTTTTTTTCACAATATTATGTTACATAAGATTTAACCATGCTGTTGCATATTTTCATTGCACTATAATATTCTGTGTTTTGCTAAAATACTCTTTATTTGCCCATCCTTCTAACGAGCATTTTAATGACTTTGATTTCGGTTCTTGCAAATGATGCTGCTATGAATATTCACAGCTATGTCTCCTGAGAAACACGGCCAAGAGTTTCTCTCTGGTATATGCTGAAAATGTAATCACTACTTGCACAAATGTACATGCCCAGTATCAATGTGTAAGAGATACTGTTAATCCATATTTGAGCCAACACTTGGTAATGTAAAAATTCTTAATCTGTGCCAACTATATCAATGTTAAATAGAATCTTTTGATCGTTTTGAATTATCCTGACTTTTAAGAAGCATGAATAAGCATGGGCAGATACTATTTAAACAACAACAAAATAAGGACATGAAAAACCTAAGATAAAAAACTAATAAATTTGACCACAGCAAAACTTAGGTTTAATTTAAGGCTTAGGTTGATGAAAAAAAATGCTACCATATAAAAGTGAGAACACAAGTCATAAATGGATAAAATACCTGTGAAACCTAATAAAAACCAAATTAATGTAAGTCTTAGGAATCAATTACAAAAAGATAAACAACCTAATAGAAAACATGAACATAATATATGAGCAGACAATTTACAAAAGAAACACAAATGCCCAATAAACTATGAAGATAAGACATTTATTTTAGAATGATCAAAAATTATAAATATCAATTCACATGCAAAAAAGACAATAAAAAATAGGAAGAAAAAGATACAAAATATAGGCAGCTTTAAGGAGAATGGTCTCAAGCTTCCAGTCAGTGCTCTAAAAAGATTCTGCCTTACAAAATGGACATATACTGAGGAAGGATAAATGTGCAGTTCCTAAGCCCAACACTTCTCCCAGACTAACTCTCTTTGCTCCTCATGTTTCTTATTCTCCTCCATTTGAATTTTTGAAATATGCAGGTCATTCCTAACAACTTAGGGCCTATTAATCGAAATAAATACTCCTAATTGGCTTGATTTCAAGGAGCAAAGTATGCTAAGCTTTGCATCTAAGACTCCTGGCATCTGGCGTTGGTGAAAGGAGAAGAAAGACTGAATTACCATTTTTTCCAGAGCTCTATGGATAAGCAGCCCTGGACTCTGAGTAAGCAAGAGCTTATGAACATGTTATTTTGAGGCAGGTGAGGAGGCCACAATCAGGAGAAAACCAAAGGACAAAGAAAGAACTGGATACCAGCCTTGCTTTTTGATCATTAATGTTACTGCCTTTTTTCTCCCTTTTAAACAATGATTTTTTTAAAAATAGGATTTGACAGTATACCATATTCCTTGAGACTGTATTTATAGCATTTTGTCACTGACACTTTCTATTCTGCTTAAGAAAGGTAAATGTTACCCAGGGGAGAATTCTTTTAAATGGAGGTTTTTCTATTTGAGGAAGAATCCTATTATTGAAGTTCTAAAAGCCAGAAGGATACCATTTAACTGGTGAATTTCAGAGTAATTCACTTTTTTTCTTTCTTGCATTGCAGTTTCCCCCAGTATGAATAACTTCAGGTGAAATTTTTTTACTAAGTTTAAAGTGATATTTTTCTGAAACACTTTGAAGGAACCAGGTGTCATTTATTAAATATAATGAAATATATATGTAAAACAAATATTTACTTACCTTAATTAAATATGTTTTCTATAGTTATTTTTTCATTTTTGTGTGTATTTATTTGTATGATATGTATGTGCATGTGTATGTATATAGCTGTGTGGATGGATGGGTATATGTGTATTTATGTATTTGTATACACACACAAACATACATAATGAGCAGTCCTGCTTGCAAGGGCAGACTTCCCTCACCCTGAGAACCATGGACTTCACTGAATGATCAGAAATCTATACTTCCTTTGAACATTTCTCAGAACTGTATAGAAATGCATGACTGTAACATAATACTCCAGAAAATGCTTCCTTTTGTGGTGAGAATTTTCCTCATGTTTTGTGAAGGTTATTCTACCCTGATTTTTAGGATTAGATAGCCTTAGTCAAAGTGCATTAAGCAAAAACTTAGCAAATTTAAAAGTTATTTATAATTGCAACCCTACCTCATAATCCAATCCCCTTACTCTGCTCTATTTTTTCCAAGGCAGTTATCACTTTCTAATTATAAAATATACAGAGAGAAATATATACAGTATATAATTTACTTAATTACCTACACACACTATTTATTTTTAATTTCCATTCACTGGGGATTGTAGGCTCAAATAAAGGCAGGGTTTTTCTTTGCTTTCTTTGTTTACTGATTATCTCAAATCCTAGTTCAGGGCTCAATAAATATTGGTTGAATTCCTGACATCATCCTTCTCTCTGTTTGAAGAAGTAGATGGGCAGAAGACTCCAGACTGGGCTTAAAACTGCCTGTTAGGGCTTCCCTGGTGGCGCAGTGGTTGAGAGTCCGCCTGCCTATGCAGGGGACACGGGTTCGTGCCCCAGTCCGGGAGGATCCCACATGACGTGGAGCAGCTGGGCCTGTGAGCCATGGCCGCTGAGCCTGCGCGCCCGGAGCCTGTGCTCTGCAACGGGAGAGGCCACAACAGTGAGAGGCCCGCGTACCGCAAAAACAAACAAACAAACAAACAAAAAACTGCCTGTTACATTCCACGTATGTGATTTGGGGCAAATTATATAATCTCTCTGACATTTAGTTTCTGCATGTATAAAATAAGGATAATATTGCCTACTCAGAATATCTGACCCATAGAAAGCACTCAGTAAGTGATGGTTATTAACAGTCCTTAGCTGACAATCATGTTCATTTGGTAGTTAACTAAGGCTGAGGTATTAACTCAAATCAAGAACATCTGCTCCTCCCTCCTCTTGGAACCCTCTTGCCCCATGTGTCTGTAAGGTCAAGTTACTTATCTCATCAGTTTTCCAATGAGCACTCAGATGTAAAACAAAACATTCTCTCTCCTCACACATCTTAACTTTTTTCTCTACTTCATTTTCTTTTTAGCACTTTCTATCATATAACAAAAAACATGTTACTCTTTTTATGTGTAATATGTACTCACCTCATCCCCTACTAGGATGTGCATTCTTTGAGACTAAAAAGTTTTATGGAGTTTACTGCCATATCCTCAGCTCCAGGAAAGTGGCTGATGCTCAACAAAATTGTAACAAATAAGACATGACTATTTTTACAGACAAGGAAATGTAAGCACAGGAAGTTAAATAATT
Source organism: Delphinapterus leucas (assembly GCF_059928025.1). Lineage (NCBI taxonomy): Eukaryota > Metazoa > Chordata > Mammalia > Artiodactyla > Monodontidae > Delphinapterus > Delphinapterus leucas. Next base: position 21,232,364 of record NC_143135.1, read on the forward strand.
TCCACAGTGGCATACACAGCTAATAGGTAGCAGATAACAGGATTCAAATAAAGTAGTTTCTTTCTTGTCTCTGTTATCTGGGCTTCTTACAGCTATAGAATCCCTCTTCTAACCTGAGGGACCCAGCACATTTTCTTTTTTTTCTAACCTCATATCAGCGTTATACACAACACAGTTTAGGAAACACTATCCTATATCACACTGATTATTTTTCATCTATATTTGTCTTGAGACTTAGTTGTTGCAAACTGTCATTCTTATAAAGAATTGTACTCTATTCTTCTGTGGCTGAGGCTGTTAACTTCAAAATATTTACCTCCTATCATAATTAGAACTCACCAGATTTTAGCTGGGAAATAAGAACACAGAATAAAGATTGTATTTCCCAGCCTCTGGTGAAACTACGTGTGCATGCTTAACCAAGCTTTGGTCAATGAGATATAATTGAAAACAGTCTGTGGAGCAGCTTCTATTAAGTATCTTACAAAGGAGGTGACTTGCGCTTTGCATTTCTGATGGTTGCAATTCAGACACAATGGTTGGAGCTGGGTATAACTTGTGAGTAGGGTCCATGCACCACAGAGCAAAGCTAGAAGAAACCTTAGGTCTTAAAACATGATACTCAATAACAGTCCTAGACCACTTATCTGGACTTTTCTGTGAGAGAAACATGTCTCTTGTTTAAGGCATTTATATTTAAGGTTTTCAGTGCTTTGTAGCCTAAATGACTCCCAACTAATATAATTTCTAATAGATATGTTTGAATACTGATAGCTAGAAAAATACCTCTTTCCACAGTAGCTATTGTGTGTAAAGAATGGAATACTTTAATAACAGCTCTTTGCTGGAAGTAATCATTACTAATAACCTTTTTTTTTTTTTTTGCGGTACGCGGGCCTCTCACTGTTGGGGCCCCTCCCGTTGCGGAGCACAGGCTCCGGATGCGCAAGCTCAGCGGCCATGGCTCACGGGCCCAGCCGCTCTGCGGCACGTGGGATCCTCCCAGACCGGGGCACGAACCCGTGTCCCCTGCATAGGCAGGCGGACTCTCAACCACTGCGCCACCAGGGAAGCCCGCTAATAATCTTTTAAACTCAGAGTCTGACAGTCAAATATCTGTGTCAAGGAAGTAAACTACAAATTCAATAAGTTATCTTTATTTTCCTCCCCATAGAGTTCTTAAACTGAAAAATCAACATTACTATCTTTATATTTTTGGTTATTTAAGATCTTCATACTATTTTCTTTTAACGTGTAAGCTACTCATGAGGGATGTTAGGATTATAGAAGACGATTATAGAAGCGATAGACTATGTCTTCATGAAACCAAGGAAAATAATTGTGAATATCAGAAAGGCCCCATTTTTCAAATATTATATATGAGATTTTGTTTCAAAATTTTGATGTTGGATTCAATAATTATTTAAACTTATAACACATTAGTGCACTTTATCATTATTGTTTTGAGCTTTGCATAAACACACACAAAAGTATTTATTTCCATCCCATGAAGTGGAGTATTGCTTTGGGTATGCCCTATTACATTTCTTTAAAATGGCTATGCATTTCCACCTATGTTGAATATCATGTTGCTGCAAGGCATTTTTTATTGAGCTTATCATCAAAAAAAAATTGTATTCATATATCTACTCAGAAAATTAGGATCACTTACTAATTCCCATGTAAATTTAGTTATGTTATACCTTAGAAAATTTCTAAGGCATGTGTTTTATAGGGGCAGCTTAATGAAGAAGTGAAGTATGCCTTCTATTACTTATTTGTTTGTTTATTGCCTTCTTGCACTGGCTCAAACTTATCAACACTGTGATGAATAAAAGAGGTAAGAGAAGACATCCTTGCTTTGTTCCAGATCTTAAGGAAAAAGCACTCAATCTTCACTGTTAAGCAAATGTTAGTTGTAGATTTTTTAGACTTCTTTACCACGTTGGAGAAGTTTCTTTTGTATTTTTATTTATTTCTATTTTTCGGAGAGTTTTTTAACATAAATGGATGTTGAATTTTGTCAAATGATTATTCTGTATCAATTGATATGATCATATGATTTTTCTTCTTTAGCCTGTTAAATACAGTGAATAAATTTAACTGATTTTCAAACCTTGCATTCTTGAAAAAAAACCCCGCTTGGTTATGGTATATAGTTCATTTTATCTATTGCTAAATTCTATTTTTTATTACTTAGTTAAGAATTTTTTCTATATTCATGAGAAACATTGATCTGTAGATTCTGTTTGTTTTGTTTTGTACTGTATTTCTTTGTATTATCCTTTTTCAGAGTAATATTAGCATGATAAAATGGATTGGAAAGTGTTTCTTGAAATTGTCTGGAAAGATTGTGAAGAATTGGTGTTAATTCTTCTTTAAATATTTGGTAGACTTCTCCAGCAAAACCATTTAGACTTGAAGTTTTCTTTCGTGGGAGTTTTTAAATTATGAATTCAAGTTCCTTAACAGTCATAGGGCCATTCAAATTATCTATTTCATACAAGGTAAGATGTGGTACCTTGTGTTTTTCAAGTAATTGATCCATTTCATCTAGGTTATCAAATCCATATGTGTATAGAGTTGTTTGTAGCATTCCATTATCGTCCTTTTGATATCTGCAGGATCTATAGTGATTCCTTGCAATTCATTCCTGATATTTATTTATTTAAATTTATTTACTTACTTATTGATTGATTTTATTGAAGTATAGTTGATTTACAATGTTGTATTAATTTCTGCTGTACAGCAAAGTGATTCAGTTATATATATCTCTATATATATTCTTTTCCATATTATTTTCTATTATGGTTTATTACAGGATATTGAATATACTTCCCTGTGCTATACAGTAGGACCTTGTTGTTTACATTCCTGATATTTATAATTTATTTCATTTCTCTCTTTTCTTGTCAGTCTTGCAAGAAGTTTGTATCTTTTATTCATCTTTACAAAGCACAAAGATCTTTGTTTACCAATATGTTTATTCTTTCAGGACTTGCTATTTCATATTGCCTGCTTTCAAACACTGAAAACAGTTTTCTCCTATATTTACTCCAGGTTTATAACTGTTTATGACTAAAAAGATAGTCCTGTTTCACTCATTACATTATGGCCAGATGCACAGTCCTGAGCAAAAGATTTTCACACTGACAAATTTCAACTTCATAAAGTTTTTTCTTCTTTTTAAAAATTTTAGTATTCTATATATAAATAATTTGTTCACTCCAAGATTGGGGAGTTATTATCCTTTGTTTCCTTCTAGATATTTGATATTTAAAATTTTTATTTTATTTTCAAATGAATACTTGTATATGGTGTAAGATAAGCTTTAAGATTTATTCATTTATTCCCAGATATTTACCTAGTTATACCCGTGACATTTGTTAAAAGACTTCAGTTTTCCCACTGAATATCCTTGACACTTTTACTAAAGTTTAATGAGCTCTCACACTTACGGTCAACTGATTTTTGCCAAGGTTGCCAAGACAATTCAATGGGGAATAAATAGTCTTTCAACAAATGGTTTTGGGACAACTCAATATGCACATGCAATAGAATGAAGTTAGGACCCTATTTCACGTCATGTATAAAATTTAACTCAAAATGGACCAAAGACATAAATATAAGAGCTAAAACTATAAAACTTGCAGAAAGAAATATAGATGTATATCTTCACTTCCTTGGCTTAGGCAAGTGTTTCTTAGATATGACAACAAAAGTACAAGCAACAAAAGAAAAATTAGATAAACTAAGCATCATCAAAATTAAAAACTTTTGTCTTTCAAAGGACATCATCAAGAAAGTGAAAATATAACCTACAGAATGAGAGGAAATATTTTCAAATCATACACTCGATAAGGGGCTTATAATATGTAAAACACTATTACAACTCAATAATGAAAAGACAAATACAACTCAAAATAGAAAAAGAATAAGGATAGACAGTTTCTGCCAAAAATATTTACAAATGGCCAATAAGAACATGAAAAGATTCTGCTCAACATATTTAGCCATCAGGGACATGCACATGAAAACCGCATTACCATTTCATAACTACTAGAACAGCGATAATAAAAAAGACAGAAAATAAGAAACGTTGGTGAAGATGTGTAGAAATTGAAACCCTCATACACTACTATTGGGAAAGTGAAATAGTGCAGCCACTTTGGAAAACAATCTGCAGTTTCTCAAATAATGAAACATAGAGTACCACAGTACATAGTAATTCCATTACTAAGTATATACTCAAGAGAAATGAAAGCATATTTCTGCAAAATGATTTACACACAAATGTCCATAGCTGCAGTATTACAACAGCCAAAAATTGGAATCCACCCAAATGTCCATTAACTGATGAGTGGATAAATATAACATGATATATCCATTCAATGGAATGTTAGTCAACAATCAAAAGAAACGAAGTATTGTTCCATGCTACGCCATGTATGAACCTTGAAAACACTATTCTAAGTGAAAGAAGCCAGTCACAAAGGATCATATACTGTATGACTCCATCTATATGACATGTACAGAACAGACAAACCTATAGACACAGCAAGTAAATTAGTCATTGTTTAAGGTGGGAGGTTGGAAAGACTGGGGGTGACAGCTAAAGGGAGTAAAACTTCTTTTGGGGATAATGAAAGTGTTCTAAAACTAACTGTGGTAATGAACGCAGAGCTGTGTGAATATACTAAAAGTTTTTCAACTGCACAATTTAAATGGGTGAATTGTACACTGCATTATTTTACTAGGGTGCTGTAAGAAATACAGGGGCTTAAAACAACATGACTTTATTCTCTTATAGCTATGGAGGCCAAAGATCTAAAATGAGTTTCACTTGGCTAATTTAAAAGGGTAGACAAGATTTGTTTTTTTCTGGTGGCTCTAGGACAATCCATTCCTTATGTTCTAAAGGCTACCTGTATCTCTCAGCTTGGGGACTCTCTCTCCTTCAGAGTCCCTCACTCCAGTCTCTGCCTTCCCTCCTCATGTGAGCTTCTCTCTGACTCGACTCTACTGCCTCTCTTACCCTTGTGATTGCACTGCCCTCACTCAGATAACCCATCTCAAGATCCTTTATTTAGCTCAGTGGCATTTCTTTTACCGTAGAAAGTAGCATATCTACAGGTTCTGGGGATTAGGATGTGAACATCTTTGGGGTCTGTTTTTCAGCCTAGCACATATTATATGTGAATTATATCTCAATAAAACTGTTATTTAAAAAGAAAAAAATATTTATTTATTTATTTATTTTTGCAGTATGCGGAACTCTCACTGCTGTGGCCTCTCCCATTGCGGAGCACAGGCTCCGGACACGCAGGCTCAGCGGCCATGGCTTACGGGCCCAGCCGCCCTTGGCATGTGGGATCTTCCTGGACCGGGGCATGAACCCACGTCCCCTGCATCGGCAGGCGGACTCTCAACCACTGCGCCACCAGGGAAGCCCAAAACTGTTATTTTTAAAAAGAAGAAAACTTAATTGACTGTACATATGAGCGTCTCTTTCTTGACTGTTGTGCTCCACTAATATAATTGTCTTTCCTTGACCCAAATACCATACTATGTATATTATTGCACTCTGTATACAGAACACACTGAGTCATAACGTATTTTCCTTTTCTAAATTTTGCTAGAGTTGACTAAAATTTTGTCATAGATTTTTATATTTTTGTTCATAAGAGATATTTCTTGAATCACATTTGTTAGGTTTGAATATTAGGATTTTATTGATCACATAAAATGATTTGGAAATAGTCCTCTCCCCCTTTATTTTCTAAAAGTTTACGTAAATTTAGTATTATCTCTGATTAAAAATAATTGCATGCTTTCATATTTCATCCATAAGCAAAATTATAAACACTGAAACAGCATCTCACATGAGAAGAATCTGGATTTAAATAAGCAACCAAGCATGATCCCGCAAAAAGAAAAATACATACACACACGCGCGCACACACACACACACACACACACACACACTCAAGTTAGTTTAATCATACCTATAGCAAAGACGTGTTCTTTAAGAAGACTAAAACAGAGCACTCCACACTCTAACCATACTTGCTGCAGGAAAAATAGAACTTTTAATATCATTAATCTGGAGGATTTTGAAAGACCCCTTTCTTAAAATGCTGACAATTTCTTTTAATTGAACAACATATCAAATAATATAAAAACATTTGTTGAACTGCAAGTGAAAACACTTCATATAAGCAAAAAAGGCTGAATATTCACCCAAAGCAGGTCTTGCCATACCACTGCTTAATACCTCCACTGATAGAAAGTCAGGACCCATGAAATCCCATACAGATTAGTGAATGGCTGTAATTTTTATGAAGTTCTTTATATTAAGCTAAACTTTATCTCCTATAACAGTGCTCTTTATCATGGTATTTACTTATGTTGCAGTGGTATTTTTTACTCTCTTGAACATCCTAAGCTCACTTGTTCCCCAAAGCCTTTGCACACATTATTTTCTTTTCCTGAAACTTCTGTCCCTCTAGTCTCATCTTAACTCCTAAATATTTAAGTCCTAGATCAGTGAATTTTCCTGATTTTTGTGGGCCAATTCCCTTTCCATATACTCTCATAGAAAAATATAACTTGTCTTTATTGTCCGTATTAAGGTGAAAATTTCATATTTTTTATTAAATTTTTTCTATTTGACCTATTAAAAATATAAGCCTCATTAGATAAATAGATACATTTTTAAAAGATACATGTCTTCAATTGTGCCTGCTTTTTCTCTCCAGTGTGTACTCATTTCTATCAGGCACTTAGTATATAATTGGCCATTCAATAAATATTTGTTCAATGAATATATGAAATAAATAAAATGAGCTTAATCTTTATTCAAAATGTTAGGTCTTAAACATTTTCATATGGCCTTTGTGTTTTCTCAAACTTCTCCTTGCCAGTGAAACAGTCCTAGTTCCTTCAAACCTTACTTATACAGTATGTTTTCAAGTCTCGACCCTATTCTAGCATTTATTGAAGGATATGATATGAAGCCCAGTTATTGTAATGTAGCATTTTCACTACACTTCTCAATTTGATATACTGCACCCATTTGATTACCAGGCCCTTAATGTGTTCCTACAAATCACTGAAAAGTGAACTGAGGTCATGCCATACTGCCATTAGGCATACAACAATTTAATCTGTATTTATTTTATGAGAAGTCTTTTAACTGATTACATATATACAGCTAACTATATGTGATACACATGACATCTATCAAACACTTCGTTGAAACTCTATAGCTTTTCCCCAATGGACCAGCTTGATGACACTGTGCAAGACAGAAAAAACAAAACAAAACAAAAAACTATGGGAATCAGTTTTCACTGACTTGTCTAGTGAACTCATTCAGAGTTCTAGAGATATCTGTTGCCCTTTTTATTTAACAATTCAATCTTTAAAAATTGCTTTTAACCAGATTCATCAAACCATGGTCAGAAAAACTCACGATTTCTGTCTCTTAAGGAGTCAGGAGATCTTAACATATATACTATTTCATTCTTATTCTATCACCCGATGATTTAAAAATTATTAAATGACTAAATTCAGCCTTAAGTCTCTTTCATGGTTCATTATGAGTAAAACAGCACTCTTGATGCTAAATTATGTTATTTATAACCAACTTTTTATATAACATTGTCTTAAAATTTCTTCTTTCAGTATCTGTCTACCTTTCAAAGTTGGAAAGTAATTCTCCTTAAAGATAATCTGGAAGTATAATTAAAGAAAAAGAGAGGAATTCTGCTCCAAGATAAATTACATCTACACCTTGGTTCATACCTGTTTTAGATTACTTAGATGATGAAATGTGGAACTGATGAGCTAATGAGATTTAGGTATTTGGGGCTTAAGTTGATGCAATGATTCATTGAGAGTTTTGGGGGGTCTTGGAACAAGGTAAATGTATTTTGCAAGTGGGATGGATATGAATCCTTCGGGGCCAAATGTTGGAATGTTAGACACAGTAGTAACCCCCCTCCCCAAAGATATCCACATCCTAACTCCTGGAGCATGTAAGTAGGTATATGGCAGAGGGAAATTAAGATTGCAAACAGAATTAAGATTGCTAATCAGTTGACCTTGGAATGGGATACTGTCTCAGATTATCCAAGTGGGATCAATGCAATCACAAGGGTCCTTACAAATAGAAGAGGGAGGCAAAAGATAGAGAACCCGAGAGACTGCAGTGTGAGAAAAACTTGGCCAGGTGTTGCTGGCTTTGAAAGTGGAGGGGTTGGACCTTAAATCAAGGAATGGAAGCAGTCTCTAGAAGCTGGAAAAGGCAAGGAACAGATTCTCCCCTACAGCCTTCAGAAGGAACTCAGCCCTGACAACACGACGACTTCAGTCCAGTGAGACCAATTTTGAGCTTTTGATCCCCAGAAGTGCACAATAATAAATCTGTGTGGTTTTAAAACATCAAGTCTCTGGTAATTTTTTACAGCAGCAATAGAAACTAATACATCCATTATTTTCCAATATTTAATATCTATTCTTTATTAACTTTTTCCCTTTAAATTCACCCTTGATTTCTTGTCTTGCTGATACTATACTTAGGGGCTTAGAAGCCTGTTAATACTATTTTATACAGATGCCACAGTATTAGAAAAATTTTAATTTCCCAGTCCTTCCTGTTGTCTTAGAACAGGTAATAAGAAATAACAAGATGAAAAAGAAGAACAAAATGTAGAAGAGTTGAAGGAGAAATGAGAAAAGCATAATTTATTTTTTTAGGTTCAAAGTCTTTTTTCTATCAAGCATCTGTTTAAAGATGTGTATATAATAAGTCTCATTTATAATAAGTGGATGGGCTATTCCACATAAGTGAGAACTATTATATTTTAAATTGTAATAAATTGTATCTGATGCAACATATTAATATCAGGGAAAATACACAGGGGGAGGGGGAACTCATATTTTCTACTCAGTTTTTCTGCAAAACCTAAAACGGCACTAAAAATAAAATTAATTAAAAATAAAGACGCAAAAATTTTACTCATACAGTAGTTTTCCATGAATCTAGTTTTCATCTATCACCCTCTTGAGCACACGTGTCTTACCAAGACCTCCTATATACTAGCCACTTCCCCCATCCAAGTAGCATGATGTCATCAGCATAATGAACCAGTATGATATTCTGTAGAATGCCCAGCTGTTCCAGGCACCTTTAAATAATATTATATCTGGGCAAGAATATTAATAGAGACCTGGAATTAGATGGTAAACTTATATTTTATCTTTTCCAATTAAGTACAGTTTTGAATCCTTTTTTCTGATAGGGATAGATAAGAATACACTTATCAGATTAACAGCTACATACCATTTACCTGAGGCTATATTAATCTGGCCTATCAAAAATACCACAACTGGCAGGACAGCTGCAATTGGAACTACTCCTTGGTTAGGTTTATATTAGTCCTCTGATATCCTTCAGTATCTGTCTTGTTTGCAAAGCCCCAGGCTGCCGAACTAAGTGGAAATAAAATGTGGACCGACACGCATGCATCCTTTAGTTCTCTACGGATGGTACTAATTTTTGCCACTCTTCCCAGGGAAGAGAGCAGTTTCATAGTTTTCCTTTGGCCTTTTCCACTATGACAGCTCTTTCCTCTTAGGTTAAGTAAACAACGTAAGGGTTCTGTCAACTACGAAGTATGCCTACTCCAGTTCAATATTCAGAGAATACGGAAATTGCCGTTTAAGACATTGTGAACTGTCCCTGGACCAGAAATCCCTCTTATCTTACTTCTAACAGGGGACATATAATGATTCTTCAGGCCCCTGATTACCAATGTCTACTCAGACTCAATTCCAATAGTCCTCAAAATGTTTGCCTATTCCCCTTTCCACGGTACACACACAATCATCGACCTCTTTAGGGTTTCAAAAGTATCTTGAGATTGAAAACTGAGCGAGGGATTGTGATATTTTGTTGGGACGGCTCTCAATCTCCTGATCACACATATTAGTTAACATTGATTGCATTAACTGAGCAGTACTCTTGATGTCTGCCTATCTTGTGTTTTGCCCCCAGGAATCTTGTTTTATAAACCATCTCCATAACCCTCTCAAGGTTGGCCCACTCCACCTTAGATGGCATTCTGACCTTGGCACTCATTCAAAAACTACATCCATTCGGTTTCTAAGAGCTAAAAGCCAAGAAGCCACAGGCTTACATTCTTTCAGAGTCCTATCATATCCATATTGGGAGCATTAATGCAGATGCCTCTACCCTGTATGTGTTGCATTCTTGCTTCCAATTAAACTTCTAAGTAGCCTAAGCTACCTCATTCTCTCTTATCCAGACTGTTCTCTCTTCTTAAAAGGTCTTTCATTCTCCCAATCACTCTAGTCTCTTCCATTTTATTTGGTACATAATATCTAGGATGGTCTTCTAGAAACCCAAATCAATGTTGTTTCTCTGTTTAAAATCTTCAAAGCCTTTTCAATGTTCTTAAGATAAAGAAGAAACACTTAATATGACCTCAGAAGTCTGTGTGGTTGGGTCATATATCCTTCCAGCCTCACCTCTTACCACTTGTCACTTTCCTCTCTGGCCTTCAGCAAAACTAGCTTATTTTTATTCCTTCTCTGTTCCTCCAGTTTCCACATTTTTGAAAATGCTGCTTCCATTGCATATAATATTCTCTATCGTTTATCTGCTCTCATAGTCAAATTCTACCCATTTGTCAGATCTCATTTCAAATATCCACAATCCAATTATTCCCTGAGATCTCAGACTATGACAAACCCTCCTGCTGCATATTCTCAAAGAATTCTTATTTTATCTGTCCAATTTTTTGCAGTGGGGGGGCAATTACATTGTTAAATGTGTCTACCTTATTATACTTTAAGATCCAGGATGGTAAACACTGTATCAGTCACCTTAAACACACTTATACTCAGAGTAAGTAACACAGTACAGTCAATAAAAAATCTGTTGATTGAAAGGTATTCTTTTGGTTATTAAATAACTGTCTCTCTGTCTCTTCTACCACCATCCTCCCCATCCCATCCCTCCCAGTGGTGTGTGTGTGTGAATATAGGGGGAAAGAGGGAGAGACAGAAATGGAGAAACATAGAGAGAAAGAAGGGGGAGAGGTGATTAGAAAGTGATTTTCATCATATTCAAGATTCTTATTTATTCTAAAGTTCTGAGTCTGTCATTTGATTATCAATGATTTCATTTGACATTTTCCATATTTCATTTAACACATTATAAGAAAAATTATTAATATCTTTTCCTTGTTTGGGCAATCCCAGAATACTTAATTACTTTCACATATTTGAACTTTACTCTCAGAGTGAAATCTTGTGAAATCTGGAGTTATAAATAGTGCCCCCCCATCAAACTGGCCTTTATCTAGCTCCCCAATACACTCTTCTCAACACTGAAGATCTATCTTGCAGTTATTGAAAATCTCTCTAAAAAATATCACTGTGATAAAACAATTCAGTGCTACAAAGATACCTTATACCATGAATAGCAGCTCCTTAATTTGTATTAATGAGGTTCTGAAATAATTCCTTTGTTGAAGATAATGTATCAGCAAATTACAAGATCACTTGTTATTTATTTTTTTAGGCATGGAATTTCTCATTAGATGTGGCAATCTGCAGATCCCCAAAGTTAAAACTAATTTTGATAGACTCTCCAAGTTTTTGACCCTAGTAAGGGTGTTCTTCTTATAAATGAACTATGTCTAGGTTTCTAGACAGCTCAAATTACATCCGAATTTGAGGGGTGGGGCACAACAGGAGAAAAAGAAGTGAAATTATGGGGCCACTTGCAGTACACGCACAACTTGTAGAATAGGAGGGGCCTTCAGTTAGTCTCTAGCCAGAACTTCTTACCTGCTGGTCTGTTCACAGGTAAAACACACTCTTAGGTTAACTGCTTACAGCTTGGTTACTCCCTTCTTTCCCATTTACTCTTACAGGAGAGTTTAAGACAGATAATACAAGAAATGTTCAAATTTAGAATATAGTTTGGGTTAGGAAGCATAGATCTAATTTAACTCTCAGTCTCCATTAGAAATTACATTAATTTACTCCTTTAACTTTCCTTGTATAGAAGTTTCTGAGTTCTTGGGATCACAAGCCAAAGCTTTAGATGTGTTTCCTGAACATTTGTTTTATCAAAATATATTTTTAAAAAATATGTCCTCTGAGTATGTAGCTAATTGGTAAAAACAGTCTAACTTACTTCCCTTCCCTGATACATACACATATGAAAATAAGTGTTTCTGCTATTGCATCTGCTACTGTGTCTACTATTATTACTACTTTTATCACTACTATTACTTTTTATTACCACAACTGTTATTGCTACTACTACTGTGTGCCTCCACCTTCTGATTATTTTATAATGAATGATTATGTTATACCTATCTCTAAAACAATCCCTTAAGAAACATTAATTTTATGTTTTACTGATAAGAATATTGAAGTTCAGAGCTACTAAGTTTGTTGACCAAAGTTACTCAACTAATAAGTGCTAGAGTGGGGATTAGAACCCATTATTCAAATCTCTAAACCTGAATTATCTTAAATATTATTCTACACTGTTTGCATGACTTTGATATGCACATAGTATCCAGCATAGATTTAAGTTCATTTAGAAACAAAAACGAGAAAATCACTCCATAGCAATATTTTATTCCTCATGGAGACAGACAAGTTGTTTCCTTTAACTCCTGTGATTTAAATTGTTCCATTCCAGGACTGGTATTATAAAATCGTGGGTAAGAAAAAGGGCCTTTATTTCATTTCTCTGATAACGTTCTCAGAGAGGTAACTCTATATGTGCTTGACCTTTTCAAGGTTCTGCAGTTTGATTGGATGGCTGTCTCTGTTATCACCTTTTACAACCTCTGCTTCATGTGAGAAATCAGAGTGGATTGCGAAGCCAATCAAATATGGAATATTGAAAAGGTTACAGCAGTGCTGCAGACTACAAGTTATCCTGGCCCACAGTGGTTATTAACATTCCAGTGTCTCATTCCAATGACAAAGATTGTAATAAGAACAGACGAGGCCGAGGAGTGAATTTTATCCTTTTGACAATGATCAGATGGGAAATGGTTGAAGCTGGAGGTCTGCCTTAGCCATTCTTCCGTTACTGCACTGCCTGTTTATAATCCTGTGAATCGACTTCAGTGTCATGAATGGGGGTCATGTTGACATAAATTGGGGCCAGGGGTGCATCTTCCTGCACATTGCTCTGGGCCCCTCTTTACTATTATAATTGCCTTTCGCTGTGCTTTCTCTCCCTTGTCCTATTTCTACATGGCATTTAAAAATGAAATCGGCTTTTGAAATATTGGCTCCTTTATTTTTCATTAGGACACAGACTCCCTAAAAGAGTCAACCAGAAATGCCATGAAGTGGTTGGTAGAAGAGTGTCTTAAAGTTTTATTAAATACATAATCAACTTTACTATTGAAAGTAATATATGGTATTAAATTCAAATGGCAGGGCTAGTGCCTAAACTGCTATAGGAAGTCTAACTTTATTACAGGTAAATTTATTTATTTATTTTGGACAAAGCCTATCACTAAGGTTATTTTTATATTATATTTTTTCTAATAAACTTTGTTAAAGGAGTTTTCTGTTTGCTTTTACTTTTAAGAGGCTTTTGTATTTTCAAATACTTTGGAAAATGCCAGGGGACCAGCCTTTCATGAACAATTTGAATTATATTGGCATTGTTATATCTTTGTTAAATGGAGATGGGAAAACATATTATTTTTAGACATAACTAAAACTTGAATGCAATATATTAGGGCCCCCTTGATGTGGATATCTAGATGCCTGATTACAAGCAGAAGAACCAAAGATTTCACAATGTTCAGGAAAACAACAGGACTTAGAAATAAGCAACTGTGTTTTTCCTCCATATAACAAAACAATTTACTGCATCCTTAGGAAAGAAAATATGTTTTTCTGATTAAATTCTTGGTGCAATAAATCTTGCATGTGTCATCTACTCACAGCAGCTTTGGAAAAAAAAAAAAAAAGGTACTTTCTCTGCTTCCCTTACAGCTTTAATTAAAGGTCAGTTCAGACTTTCACAAGCAACTCGTTCTGATATTTTCTAATCTTGGTGGATATATGAATGCCCCACTCCTATGCCATAAAACCTGCTGTCTGGGGCTTGGATCTGCAGTGTTGTCATCTCCTCCACATTGCTGGTAATTTCCTTTTAAATCCAGAGCATCCCAATGTGTGGAAGGTACACAGAATTGTGCAAGACAGAGGAAGAGATAAGCCATCTGCCTGTTAGAGCTGCTTCCATAAAACAAGAAAGAAAAATAACTGGCCATTAAATAGGTATATCTTACATTAGAAGTCCTAATAAGAAAAGAAAAAAATTTTACGCTTATCTCTACTAATACTATTAATCCCAGTTAACTCACTCAACTCTTTACAATAAATTCAGTCATAGGGTTGACTCAATCATCCCTCCTTCAGTTGGGTTGTGTTCCTCCTTGAAACATGTTCCACTCTACTCTAGACATTTTAATTTAATTCGACCTTACAGAAGTTTATCCACCATATTTAGCAGGCCTACGGAATCATATATATACATAGCAACGCTGTTGGGCAGTTTGACACAGCTACTTAAACTACTACACCCAGTCCTGGAACACAGAGAGGCCATCCCATACAAAGAATATTCAGGGTTATTCACAAAATGTCCAAAAGTTCAGAATCACTGGTCCTGGTGTGGTGTTAATGATTCTCCTGCTCACCACGTTTTCTACTTTTGTTTCTACCCATTGAGGCAAAACGTTGTTTTCTTGACTTGACCTGTTTTTCCTTTTATCTGTGACTCAGATAATCCATCATTATCTGATTTGCTTTTAAGTGACTGAAAACAGCTCAAACTGAAGAAGAAAAGGAGAATGGTGTTATTAGCTTCTTTATTGAGCTCTGAAAAGTGTCACCAGAATTTTTTTCCCTGTCTCCATCTCTCATCAGTGTTTCTGTTTTCATTTTATTCTCCAGTAAGAGCCTTCCCTTCCCCTTACTGGGGAAAATATGGCTATCAGTTACTCAAGAATCGTATCTCGCAATCTTAGTAAACCCAGGAGAAAGAGTATCTTTTAAAAATCATTTTGACAAAAGGAACAAGAAGTTATCATACTTGCTTTTAGCTTGGGTCACAGACCCACTCCAGAACTTATTACTGTGGTCAGCATGGTGGATATCTCTAACTTCTCAGTCTGTGTTATAGATTTTATCCAGAGATGGGGGTATAACAAGAGCCTAACTGGGAAAGGAAGATGTGGTAAGCTGAACAAGGTCATCTCTCCCTCTACAGAGATGACCTTGTTCTAATCTCCAGAATCTGTGAATGTTAACCTACTTGAGAAAGAAGAATCTGGGGATGTGATTAAATTAAGGATCTTGTAAGGGAAAGATTATCCAGGTCATCTGGACAGGTCCAATGCAATCAAAGGATCCATATAGAAGGGAAGCAGGAAAGTCAGATTCATAGATGGAAACAGGATAATGGAAGCAGTAGTCAGAGTGACACCATTGCTGGAAGGGGTCTGCAAGCCAAGGAAGGTATGGGGCCTCTAGAACTGAAAAGGCAAGGAATGAATTTTCCCCTAGAGCTTTAGAATGAACTCAGTCCAATCAAGACTTTGATTTTAGCCCATTGAGACTTATTTTGAACTTCTAGTCTTTAGCACTGCAAGATAGCATTTATTTTAAGCTATTAGATGTGTTGTAATTGGTTACAACAGCAATAAAAACCTAAATACATTGGGCAGAAATAAACATATGTTCATTAAATTGGGGGAGTATCTCTTAATGTTTTCACAGTCTGATGAAGTGATTCTAACTTTAAATTGCCCTTAATTCTAGATAAATTATAAACCCTTTAAGAGTTGAAGCTATATCTTGATCATGTTTGCATCTCTCACAGCAACTTAGCCTATGGTCAAGCATATACAAATGCTCACTAAATATATATTGAATTTAATTTATTTGACATCAGGTAATCACATCTACAGTGAAAATGACAGTAATACTTCTTGGGTTGTTTTTCAGCATTATGGTGAATAGGAGTCAAACACAGAGCTTGAAAGATATGTCTGAAAAAGAGAGAAACAGGCAGGGAGTGAGGCAAACAAAGGTTAGGTATTAGAAAAGACTACGCCTTGAAAGAATAGCAGGACAGAGTTCAAGACAGAGTCTGGTACTCGGGCCATGTAAGCATTCTTGGGTGGGACTCTTCACAGATAAGAATAAGACATTGAATTAAATTTAGATAGACAGCAAAGAAGTACACACAACTTGGTAGTAGAATACAAGGAAGGCAGTATGACAGTGGTTCTCAGTTTTCGTGCTTATTTCAGAGCACATATTCAAATTATAGATAATCACCTACAGACATTACGCTCTAGAAGAGCCTCCAGAAACTGCATTTTAACAAGTATCTCAGCAGCTTATGATCCAGGCGGTCACCAGATGACTTTTAAGAAACAGTGCCATGAGGCAATGGCAGGCAGTGAGAGGAAGTCCAGGCAAGGAGGTATGCCCCAGACACAGAAACGTCGAAGAGTCAGTGATCCAGATAAGAACTTCAAGCTAATGGGGCAACTGCAGATGTAAAAACTAGGTTATGATGCTGAGGCCATTTACCTTCTGCCCAGCCCCCAAATTTGAGATTCTCTTTCCACCAGAATAGGACCCAACTACAGAACATAAGCTTCTAATCAAGAATTCATGACATTAAAAACTTCATTACAGGGCTTCCCCGGTGGCACAGTGGTTGAGGGTCCACCTGCCGATGCAGGGGATACGGGTTCGTGCCCCGGTCCGGGAAGATCCCACATGCCGCGGAGCGGCTGGGCCCGTGAGCCATGGCCGCTGAGCCTGCGCGTCCGGAGCCTGTGCTCCGCAACGGGAGAGGCCACAACAGCGAGAGGCCCACGGACCGCAAAACAACAACAACAACAACAACTTCATGACAGTATAGTCCATGGATCAGTTGCATAAGTATCATTTGGGAGTTTATTAGAAATGCAGAGCCTCAGGCCATACCACAGTTATCCTAAAGGGAATTTATATTTTAACCAGCTCTCCAAGTGATCCGTATACACATAAAGATTTCAGAAACACTGATTAGCAGGGTCACAAGCTAACTTCATTATTCAGGCAGCATAGTTTATCAACCAGTTTCCTGACTCTTGAAGGGTGGGTGAATGAGATCTATAATAAAAAAGGGAATTGACAACGCATACTAACTATTTATTAGGATTGTGAATACTGAATATTAAGCAGAACGGAATACACGATTCAGGAAAGCGGACTAGTTTCAGAACCCCACTCCCTATGCCTCAATCATTTTTAGAATGTATCAGAATGAACAGGTTGGAGGTCAAAACATCTACAAAGAGTCTTTTCCTTTCATAAATGTCATAAACATGGCTAATTGCTTTAGGACAACCCAGCTCTTTCTCCCTAACTTCCTTGCAAATAGTAATCTTGTACTTCTCAGAGGAATTCACATTCCCCTCTTGTCTGTAAAAGTTTGATTAAGTTAAAATTTCCAAAAACTAGATTTTGCCTTCCCCCACCAAATGTGAAATGTTAAAAAGACCTCCAGGGATGTCATTTGGCCTGGAAGTCATAAAGAATATATGGACTCTAGAAAGCTAGATATCAAAACTCCTGCTGTACACTGGAAAGAAAAGATTTCTGTGATCTATCTGTGTATCTATGCACCTGGGTCAAACCACAGTCCTTTGAAAGAATCTGAGATATCGCCTTGCTCCATCTGACTGAGTATCATGCCTTCAAAAGGATAATAAAAATTCATTAGCTACTGTGAACTGACTTTATTTCTGCCTTTTCTAGGTATGTTTGGACCCATGGGAAGGAACAACTACCATGATGAAACACCCCAAACCATAACAACTTCTTAGTTTAACTATTTTTATAAAACCTCTAAGTGATTCATAGTTTCCAGACAGTTAAGTTCTATGGAAAATGTCCTTAAAAGTCTTGATAATGGGATAAAGGTAAATGTTAACTGAAATATTGCTACAACAAAGATGTTTCCTTTTGACTCATACAGTGAGCACTGGGATGGGGAAAATTGAGGAGGGGATCAACATATGAGGATAAAGAAAATACAGTTCTTGGCCTCAAGATAATAACAATGTAAAACAGAAAAAAAAAACCCTAAATACTTAAATACAGCAGAAGGCAGAATCAGAATGAACATAATACTAAAGAGAATATTCTTTTAAAGAATCACTCTGGTAAAATAATGAAGGTAAAGATTAGTTTCTAAAGGATAGCATATAAGGCTTCACAAACATAGATTTTATAAACCAATTTAATTTTTAACAGGTAGAAAATGGGGAAACAAACAGCATGAATGTCCCTGACTATTTGGAAAATGTATGAAGAAGCAGTGTATATAGAAGCTAGGTATAATGAGAGGCTAAATGGAGAATTATATGATGTATTATTAGTAATGAGATGTCATCATTATATTTATTCACTGAAATTAATGTCTGGATTAAAACAAATAAAATACTTAAGAAGAAAAGATTTATAAATTTGAAAAGATAGCAATTGAAATAATTCAAAATGAAAGAGTAAGAAGAAAGAATGAAAAAAATAGAGCATCAGTGAAGTGGGAGACAATTCATGCATTTATGCACCCAAATATATGGGCCATTGGAGTCCCCATAGTGGGCTGGGAATAAAAAATACACATATTTGAAGTAACAGTGGCCAAAAGTCTTCCAAGAAGTTCCAATAAACCTCAAAAACATTAAACATGAAGAAAAATACAAGGTATATTAAAATAAAATGGCTATAACTGAATAATAAAGAAAAACATCTTAAAAGGGATCAAAGAAAAGTGATTCATTATATATAGATATAGCAAACATTAGAATATTAGCAGATTTCTCATTGGAAACATGCAAGTGAGAAGGCAGGAGCAAACTCTTTAGAGTACTTAATGAAAACAGAATGTCTATTTAGAATTATTTGTCCAATAAGTATATATTTCAAAAAAGAAGGTGCAATAAAAACCTTTTGGACATAGAAGAGTTGAAAGAATTCATCATCAACACTTACATGACAAGAAATGTTAGCAGAAGTCCTTCAGTCAGAAGGTAAATGTTACCAGATGGAAACCAGGATCTAAGCAAAGAAATGAAGACCAACAGAAATGGTTACTTATTGGATAAATGTGCAAGCAAAACTTTAAAAAGATCATTGACTAAATAAAAATTATAAAATGTAGTGCAGGATTTATAACACATGTGAAAGTTAAGTGTATTGACAATGATAGCACAAAGGACACAGGGAAGATATAAAAGTGTAACCTTTATGGTTCTTATTTTATACACGAACTGGCTTAATAACACTTGATGTTAAAGATGTATACTATAAACCTTAAAGAAATCAGTAACATAAAGAAAAAACAAAAAATTTATAGTTAAAGTCAACAAAAGAGATAACACAAAATGATTAAAAAAATAATTTTAAAGAGGCAGAAAAATATGACTAGGAACAAACTGATGGGAAAAAGAGAAGACAAAAGGAAGACAAAATGCATTTTTATTCTAATCAACCATATTAATAAAAAAATATAAATGATCAAAATACCTAATTAAAAGACAGAGATTGTTAGGTTAGATAAAAAGAAGGACCCAACTCTATGAGGCCTTCAAGAAATTCACTTTGATTTTGAACATGAAAGTAGGTTAAAGCTAAAAGGATGCATAAATAAATAATCTCTACTAAAACTAATCAAAATAAACTGAGAAGCTAGTGGCAATATTAATATCAGACAAAGAAGATTTCAGGATAAGCAATATTACCAGAAGAAAGATCAATTAGTATTCATGAATCAATAAAAAATCAGAAAAACAATCTAAAAAATACTGAAATGTTTGGAAACTAAGTATAACACTCCTAAAGAACCTGTAAGCCAATGCAATAATTGAAAGGATATGAGAAAATATTTTTGAACTTAGTGAAAATAAAAATGCAGCATATGAAAATGTGTTGGATATAGCAAGACAATTGTTTAGAGGGAAAATTATAGCAATAAATGCCTATAGTAGGTAAGTAAATGTCTCAAGTCAATGATTTTCTCTTTCAGTTTTAGAATCTCAAAAGAAGAAACACAAATGAAAAGAACTGACTTATTATAAAACCACAGTAATCAAGGCAGTGTGGTATTGGCAAAAAACAGGCAAACAGATTATTGAAACAACAGAGAGCCCAGGAACAGACCCACATAAATATAGTCAGCTTATCTTTGACAAAGGAGCAAAGTCAACACAATGAAAAAAAAAGTCTTTTCAACAAATAGTGTTGGAACAATGGGACATCTACATGCAAAAAAAAAAAAAAAAAGATCTAGACACAGACCTTACACCTAAAGCTTAACTCAAAATGGACCATAGACCTAAATGTAAAATATAAAACTATAGAACACTTAGAAGATAACATAGGACAAAATCTAAATGACCTTGGGTATTGTGAAGACTTTTTTAGATACAACACCAGAGGCACAATCTATGAAAGAAAGAATTGATAAGATGGACTTCGATAAGTTTAAATTTTCTTTGTGAAAGATACTATCGAGAGAATGAGAAGACAAGCTATAGACTGGGTGGACACATTTACCAAAGACACATCTGATAAAGGACTATCATCCAAAATATACAAAGAACTCTCAAAACTCAACAGTGAGAAAACAAAAATCCAATTAAAAAATGGGCTGAAGACTTTGACAGGTACCTTGCCCAAGGGGATATAAAGATGGCAAATAATCATGCAAAAAGATGTTCAACACCGTATGTCATTAGGGAAATGCAAATTCCCCAAACTACAACATCAAACAGGTACCACTACACACCTATTAGAATGGCCACAATCGAGAACACTGACAATATGAAAGGCTGGCAAGGATAGGGATACAAAGGGCATCCTAATTAGAAAGGAAGAAGTCAAACACTTTATTTACAGATAACATTTTCATTTGTGTACAAAATTCAATGTATTCTACAAAAAAGCTACTAGAGCTAATAAGTTATGAGTTTTCAGGATATAAATCAGTATACAAAAATTAATAAAATTTACAATAATATCAAATAATATGAAATGTTAGGTATAAATCTGACAAAGATTTGCAAACCCTGTTCTCTGAATACTATAAAAATTGCTGAGCAAACTTGAAGAAGTGATAAATTATTGGGAAGATACACCTTGTCCATGGTCCAAAGACTCAGTATTGTTAAAATATCAATCCTCTCCAAACTGATCAGTAAGTTCAATAAATTTCCAGTCAAAATCCCAGTAGGATTGTTTTTTTAGATATTAGTCAATCAATTCTCAAACTCTTATTGGATGCAAATGACCTAGAATAGACAAAACATTTCTGAAAGAATAAGAACAAAGCTGGAAGACTTATACTATCTGTCTTCAAGGTTTATTATGAAATTGCAATAACTAAGACAAGGTGGTTTTGCCTTTAGAACAGATCAATGAAATAAAATGCAGAGTTCAGAAATACACATGTACATACATGGTCCGTTAATTTTTGACAAGGTTGGAAGTCAATTCAGTGGAAAAAGCACAATGGTTCAGCTAAATAATGCTGTAACAACTGGATATCAATATACTAAATAAAGTACCACAAACAATAATTAGCTCAAAATATAAATTAAAAAATCAAAACTATAGAACTTCTAGAAAAAGAGATAGGCAAAAATCTATGTGACCTTGAATTCAGCAAAGAATTCCTACCCACAACTCCAAAAGCACAAATTATAAAAGGGAAAAAATGAAAAGTTGGACTTTATCAAAACTAAGATCTTCAGCAATTAGAAAGACATCATAAGAGAAAGACATGACAAGTCACAGAGAGAACATATTTGATCATTTACCTCATAAAAGTCATATCCAGAATATGAGCCCTCACAACTCAAAAATAAGAGAACATACAATCCAGTTTAAAAGGGGGCAAACAATCTGAACACACCCTTTCTAAAAAAGATATATGGGTGACAAATAAGAACAGAAAATGTAGCTCAACTTCATTACTCATTAGGGAAATACAAATTAAAATGACAATGAGACTAAAATTAAGAATTAAAAAAAGATTAATAACAACAAATGTTGTATAGCAACAGGAACTCTCACACAGTGCTAGTGGGACTGTACAAGTATTTTGGAAACCTGTATGGGTATTTCTTAAAGTTAAATTTTCACCTACCACAGGACCCTGGCATTATAGTTCCAGACATCTACCCAAGAGAAATAAAAGCATATGTACATAGGAAGACTTATATGTGAATGTTCACAGACAGAAAGTAGAGAGAAACATCTTATAGGCTGAACTGTGTCCCTCAAATATTCATATGTAGAAGTCCTAATATCCAAAATGTGACTGTTCTGTCAAAAGGGTTTTCAAAGACACAAAGTCTAAGTGAGGACAATGGGGTAGGCCTTGATCCAGTATTACTGGTATCCTTATAAGAAGAGGAGATTTGAACACAGACTGGCACAGAGGAAAGACCATGTGAAGACGCATAGAAAATGGCCATACGCAAGCCAAGGAGAGAAACCTGGGAAGAAATCAAACCTGATGATAACCGGCTCTCTGACTTCTAGCCACAAGATCTGTGAGAAAATAAACTTCCGTTGTTTAATACACCCAGTCTGTGGTACTTTGTTATGGCTACCCTAACAAACTAGTACAAACTCATTAACAGGTGAATGGATAAACACATTTTGACACATCTATGCATTGGAACATGACTCATCCATAAAATGGAATAAGCCGTTGATACATGTAACACCGTAGATAGATGTATCTATAAATAATTTTCTTGAGGGAAAGAAGCCAAAAATCTCTCCAAAAAGAAAAAAATTATTTGCTTATTATTCTATTTATATAAAATTCTAGAAAATACAAACTAGCTTACAGTGACAATAAACTGATAACTATGGGAATTGGGAAGGCAAAGAGAGACATAGCGAAGGAATAACAAAGAAGCACAAGTTTTACAGATGTATGTATATGTCAAAACATCAAAACTGCACATTTTTAACATTTGTAGTATTATTACATACAGTTCTTTTAAATAAAAATAACAATGTTGCATGGTAAGTGGTACATTAAATATATTTTTAAAAGTCATTTGTTTTCAGAGTGTTACATTAAAAGCAATAGCATTGTTCCATGCTCTGTTTATAGAGATAGGTTATTTCCAATCTCAGAGATCATTTTGCTATAATTTACCCAGTATTTCTATCTATCTACATGTTGATATTTCTTTTTCCACAAATATGTCCAACTTGATCTTCTGGGGAAAAACAAAACCAAAAAAAACTATTGTCTGCTTGCACATGTTTAACTAGAAAACCCTTGTCTGTTTTAAGATCAAGTAGAAAAGTTTGTTAAGTTTGAAAAAGATAGGTGACCTCATTTTCTGTTCCTGTTCATTTTTTTCCACCAAGCCCTAAATGGTATAAGAGGCAATGCATTTTAATACGGTGAAAAAATGGTTACAGAATAGGAGAAAATGGAGAGAACTATTCCTGAATTGTCAGAACTAGTTAGACAGAAATTTTTTTTAAAAAAATGCAAGTTAGAAAAATGAATCCAGCTTTATCCCTCCAGAGAGCTCATTTTCCTTTGCAATAATTACATGAATGCCTTGAAATTAGCTGATTTAAATGAATCTTCTTCTAGAAGTTTATTACAAAGAGCTGTACCACCCTGCTCACCAGATTTCTTTTCTATATATACTGAGTTTCCACCTTGTGTTTCAAAGGTGGAAATGGATTTTGATATGGCCACGCGAGTCAAAAGAAAGTACCAAATTGAGATGCAAACAACTACATAAATGATATTTTGAGTGTAGTAAAATTCATACATTTAAACTACTTGGAAAACCTGCAATTTATGTTTGACCAAATCAGAAGATCCTTATTTTTAGATAATCCAGATTGTTGGACTATGTCCATTTTATAAAATCTTTGTATTATAAAATCTTTGTGCTCTGGGTAAAATTCTGATTAGTTACCAGAATGGTAATACGAAGGAATTTATAACATTGAAGAAAATTGAGATCAAAAAAGAAAGAAAAGTCTTTCAATATCTGTCCCCATCTAACTTTCCACTGTTATTTCTCTGCTTCCACTTTTTACACACAGCATCAGCATTGGAGGCCCTAAAAAAAGTCATGTTTTGTTATCTCAGAAAATGCTCTCTGTCTCTCTGGCATGCCCCTCCCATTAATCCTTTTCTAGTTAATACTGTCTCATCTTTCAAATTAAAGTTTAAATATCACCTTTTTGAGGGAATCCTAAATCTCTCACACCATCCTACCTGGACAGAATTAATCATTCATCCATATATACTCCCATGAATGTATGAAGGAATTTAAATCCAATACATATCGTTTAATGAGAGGCTATTTTATATCAGGAATTTTATTGTTTTTCTCTATACATATATATTTTCTCAGTACAAGATTGAAAGCTTGTAAAGACTGAGGAGTATACCATTCTTTTCTGTACTCATGACACTTAACACAGGGCCTGGGATTTAGTATCAATAAATGCTTACTGAATTAATCCATTTATATGACCTTTGAAATATTGCCATTCTGGAGTATGTACATCATTCTACACAGCTTATAAGTCTAATCACCAGGCTTCCCTGTAACATTCCTCGGTTACAATAATTAGTTTTCTTTGTAACAGGTTATCACATGCAATTTCTAAAATAATGAATATTCTTCAAGGGGAGAAAAGATGAATAAAATTACATTTCCTGTATAGCATAACAAATTTGACATCTACTTATGGATAGTTTCACAAGTCTTCCGTTACCTTTTAGGAAGCACTCAGCTTACAAAGTATCTTTACAGCATATTGGCTTAGAATACAAAGTTGAAGTCAGAGAAGGATGTACTCAAATTCTAGTTCCATGACTTTGTGCTCTGTCTTTGTTGTGGAAACATTTTTGTGAGTTACTTAGCTGTCTCAACGTTAAGTTCACTTGTTAGGAAAAAATATGTAATACACTGTTTATTAATATGAGCATTAAATTGTGTATATGAAATACTAGTAGAGAAGCTGCATGTAGTAAGTACTCAAATACCTTAAAAGAAGAGATGTATTCACCACCACCCCCTGCCCAGCACTAAGCTGCCCAGCACAAATAGTAGAGTATTCATGAGATCTAATAAAAAAAAAAAAATCCATGTTATTTTTCTCAAGAAATTTACAGTCTAGCTAAAGAACTAAAACTTGCCCATAGGAAACCATTAAATAAAAATATGGCACAGGATTTAATTATAAAATACATTGCCTGATTCAGAACATAGTATTATAGTAGTTCAGAGAAAGGGAAGAAAATTGTGAATTATAGAAATCCTCTTGTCTTTCTATGGGAAGCAGTGCAAAAGGATGTTAGGTGAGAGTTGACATACTCCATAGATGTGGTAGGGAGATGGAAACATAGGTTGGATCTATTGAAATACGATCTCAAAATAAAATAACTAATAATATCCCTTCCTTTTTTTTCTTTGAGATATTGTGATTTTAAGCATATTAGACTAAGCACATTTGGGTAGTGCCTTTGTTGTGTTGGCTGAAGTCCTAGCAATCGATGTAGGTAAATATCACTGCAACCAACTTCAAAAGTATTTACTAGCTACAGTCTCAGAGAGTCATTTATTATGTTTTGATTTTGGGTCACTGATTTTGAGCCGTGTTCTGATAGTCTTCCTAAAGGAAACTCAAAACACTCTTTACTAGAAAAGAAGATGAATAGATCACAATTATCTTCATACTTCCTCAAACTGTGATCCATTGATCCAAAAGGAATTGAAGTTGATGACGCACAAAGAGTGTTGGCCTGTTTATTATTAGATATTCAGTATAATATTCAAAGTACATGGAATTTTCTGCAGGTATGTCTAATATTTATGAAGCCCGTGGTTGTGCAAAAGAAAATAATACTGGGATGAAGGAGAGAGTGTTGATGCAACTTATCACTGATATTACACATGAACTTTAATTTTACTGATATCCACCAAATATAAAGTAAAACACAGACACGTAGAGAAGCAGAGAATAGAACAATAAATATTATTCCAGGACAATGCCCTCTAGATGGGACCCAACCTTGGCCAGGAGGGCTGTAGGATGAGGATAGGGAGAACAAACCCTGGGCACTGGGAGTCCCAGGCTCACTGCACCCCACAAGTGGTAAAGAAGCAGTCAATCCAGTGGACCTGAGGACAAATGTGAACTGCGGCAGTAAAAGGGCCTCTCCAAGGATTCAAAGCTATTTATTTACTTCCAGGGTGTTGGAGCTCCAAGAGTGGCTGAGGTTGAATCCTCCCAAGTCTAGGAGTATGAAGATTCAAAGTCAGAATTATATGATAAAAGATTTAAATAGATATACTTTTGTGAACCGTGCTTCAAAGTGCCATGCATGGACTGCCATCCTGGGTGGTCAGGATGCACCCTCACAATAAAGGGTTTTAAGTATCTTTAAAGTTTCCTTATGGAAATGCCTAGGACATTGAAGTTCTGTCATTCTACTTGGAAAACTGAAAAAGAATTAGTGCCTACCTGCCACCTACAGAGTTAACTTCTAAATTTCTATTTAGAGAAATCAAAAGGGACTTTTCTACTGCATATGTGATAAATTAAGTCTGATAGTAGGCTATAGGATTTAGGCATTTTTTTCAAGGATAAACAGTGAACCCTGCAGTTAATGAACATATACAGTTGATCCTTGAACAAATCAGGGGTTAGGGGTAGTGACCCTCTGAGCAGTCAAAAATCTGAGTATAATTTACAGCCAGCACCCTGAATCCACAGTTCCTCCCAATCCACAGATTCAACCAACCACAGATCATATACTTCTGTAATATTTACTACTGAAAACAATCCACGTACAAGTGGAGCCATGCAGTCAAACCCATGTTGTTCAAGACTCAACTGTAGTTTGAAAGTAACAAATGCCAACATGGGGTCAGGGGGAATGTGTGTGAGGCAGTTGTAAACATTTCCTGAGAACTTCTATGTGCCAGGAACTATGTAGTAGATTATTCTGGCAAATTAATCTCTACAACTATCCCAATCCCTGTCAGGAATGCTCTTCTCCTAGTTACTGTCACGTCTTGCTGTAGTACTTTTTTCATGTAATTACAGAAATGTCACCTTTCAGTGAAGTCTTCCCTTGTTACCTTATCTAAAATTGGAACTTCCCAATTCTTCTTACACTGCTTCTGCAGTTAATTTTTCTCCTTATCACTACCTAACATACTCTGTATTTCATCCATCTTGTTAACTAAATATTTTATGCTTCTAGATGCAGGGATTTTGACTCGCTTGTGTACTCCTGTATCCTCAACCCTACAGCCATGCCTCATACATGATAAAAGCTACATAAGTGTTTGCTGGAAAAATGGATTCATATCTGAATGACTCACTGAAGGAATGACAGCTATTTATCCTCATTTTGCCAGATGAGGAAATCACAGCTAATACAAATTCAGTAATTTACCCAAAGTCACAGAGTGAACTGAAATTTGAATATAGATTCATCTGGCTCCAATGTTCCTGCTCTTCTCACTATGATACTCTTATATTTATTTAAAGTCATTTGATCATGCACTTATATAGAAAGCCAGAGGTTAAAAAATAAGAGATAAACAGGTGACTAAGACACTACTTCCTACACTCAGCTTGCACTCTAGTGAATGAGACAGGATAATGACAAGGAAACATCAATAAAGAGACAAGTATATTCTGGCCTTTTAAATACTTACTGAAGTAAGTGGAGAAACTCTTCCACTAGATTTAAGTGGTTATGGAAACCTCCTTAGAATAAGTGATGTTTAAACTGACAAATGAAGAATAGGTAAGAGAAAGGAAAAAACAGAAATGTTAAAGAGAAAATAAAGAAGTTGAAGAACAGGTATAAGATTGACTGATGAGGTTCATAGACTATTCCATGACCATAACCCCATTAGTAGTTTAGTAGAGCTCAGAGACAGAGTTTGGTTTAAAGGGGTAGAAGAAGAAAAAACAATGTCCACTAATTAGGCTATGAGATAAGCAGAAGCCAGGTTATGAACATTTTGCTAGAAGGAACTCATCTAATAGGACAAATGTTTAAAAAGAAATGTATGCCAAATCCTTTGCTTTACCGTTGCCTTAGTAATTATTCAAACCTCCCACATTTCGAGTTGACCCACCCAAATATCTTTAACTCTCAGAGAATGGGCTCCTTGCCAATGATCTCTGTTAAGGAATCTACATTCTACACAAATTAATGATTTGCTGAGGTGTATTAGTTATACGTTGCTGCATCACAAAATTGCCACAAAACTTGTAGCTTAAAAGAGCACACATTTATTACCTCATAGTGGTTTGGTGTCCAGAAATGATTTATCTGAGCCCTCAACTTAGGGTCTGCAATCAAGCTGCTGGCCATGACTGTGATTTCATCTAAGCCTCCACCGGGGAAGAATCTGCTAATAACTCACTTGGTTGTGGGCAGAATTCACTTCCTTACAAGTTGCTGTATGGAGGGTTTCAGTTTCTTACTGTCTGTAGGCCGAGCTAACCCTCAGCTCCTGGTCATGTGGCTATTTCCATATGGCAGCCCACAACATGGAAGCTTGCTTTTTCAAAGCCAGCAAGGGAGAGAAGGTTTCCTTGTAGGAAGAACATTACAACTTTATGTACTGTAATCACATACATGCAGTCATGTGTATCCCACCACATTTGTCGTATACTATTGCTTAGAAGCAGGTCACAGGTCTCGCACACACTCAACGAGAGGAAAATGCAGACGGTGTGACTACAAGGAGATGGGAATCCTGGGGACCACCAAAGAGTTTGTCTGCCATATGAGGTTTCCCTGTTAAACATCAACGTGGGGATTTGCTAATTATTCCCCTTCAGTGAAATGAGCACAGGAAGGGCTCCACCTGCCTTAATCAACTTAGGCTACTCTAACAAATTACCATAGACTGTGTGCCTTAAGCAACTTCTATTTCTCACAGTTCTGGAGGCTAGAAAGTCTAAGATCAAGGCACTGGCTGGCAGATCTGGTGTCTAATGAGGGCACTCTTCCTGGTTTGCAGATGGCCATATTCTCATTGCATCCTTACATCCTGGAGAGAAGAGAGACGAGGCAAGCTCTCTCACATCTCTTCTTATAAGGGCACTAATCCCAATCATTGGAGCTCCACTCACATGACCTAATTATCTCCCAAAGGCCCCACTTAATATCATCACGTTGGGGGTTAGGATTTCAACATGACAATTTGGGGGAGGGGGAACACAAGCATGCAGTCCATACACCATCATATAGTATACTTGCTGTTTCAGAAATTCAGTAGTAAATTTCTGGGCAAAACTTCTTCACAACGTCTTATCCCCACATATAGCTGAGCCTAATAGGTTTGAACAATCTCTAGAGATGAGGTTAGTCCCCTTTCACAATTGATTAGGATCACCCATGCTCAGCAGGTGCTGTCACTGCAACACTGGTTAATAAATGGGACCAGCCCTCATGCTTTTTATGGCTCCTCCATTTGAAGCTTTTCTTCCTTGATAATTATAATTTCTTTAGCCGGAAAAGAGCTTGGCAGATCTGGAGACCAACTGTTCTGTGTAGCTATATAAAAAAATGCCCAGGAGAGGAGGTCAGAGGGAGAGCAGGCAGCCAGATTTCCCCAATTTATGTGAAAACTTTAATCCACGCAGACCTCACAGGCAATTGTTTTGTAAAATGACATCCAAACAGTTGTAACTGCCAACAGCTATTTTAGTCTGACATCAATTTCTGAGAACATCACCTGTGAAAAGTTCAACATTTAGCATTTCCTATTGTTTTCTTTTTTACTTTGAGTATAGATCTAGTTCATGTGAAAAGTGCCATTTGGGGAAGAGAACAAATACTAATGACCCCCAGATGAGATAAAGGGACACAGGGGATCTAGGGGGCAAGAAAGTAGATACTGGAGTCAGAAGGCCTCTGCACTACTTCAGGCAAACTGTTATTCCCAGAAAGGCAATTAACCTCTCTGGACCACTGTTTCTGATGTGTAACATGAGAGAAACAGATGCTCCTACCTAGTTCTTTGATAGTTTATGAGGAGAAATAAGGCAGTAGTTAAAAGTAAAAGAAGAAATTTTTACTACATTCACTAGATCTAATTATTTATTATTGTCTTGGAGGAAAAAAAGAGACTACAAAAAAAAAAAAAGAAAAAAAAGGATTAAATGTTTCCAGAATTGATTCTAATCCTAAAGCTTGACATTATGTGCTCATTTCTTCAATTGGATATAGTAAGAAATTTGGAAAGTACATTGGTTTAATTCAGCAAATCTCAAACTACTTGTATTGTCCATAAGAACCACCTGGTTATTTGTTTAGAAGGAGGTTCCATTTCCAGCTGTGCTCAATTAGGAGCACGTGAGTGGGTCTCAGTAATCTTCATTTTTAGCTAACTTCAGACTGACCCAGCTTTTCCCTACACCTAATTTTGCAATAATACCCTTATCTAAAATTAGAATAATTCTGGTCATTACCTCCTTGATTTCTTCCCCAGCCAAGGTACTCTCCAAAAGGGCCTTTACACAGGCTCTTCAATCTACCTGGAACACTCTCCCGACTCTCCCCTCTTTCTCTTGGCTCACTTAGATCATCTTCCAGTTTTAACTTTAATGTCACTTTCTCCAATGAAGTCATTCCTACTGCCACAGACTAGTTTAATTAGGTCCCTCTGATGCTTTATGTAACACTATGCACTTCTCCTTCATAGCAATTACCATAATTACAGTTCATTAAATCTGAATAATTATTTATGTACTGTCTCTTCACCAGGGTATAAGATTCCTGAGGCTATAGATTGTGTCCGTTTGGGAAATGGCTTGAACATATTAGGTGCATCATAAATATTTGTTGAAGGAAGGAAGGAAGGGAGGGAGGGAGGGAGTGGGGGGGAGACAGCGTAACCAACCAACCAATCCTCTCTTTAGGAGTTTGAATAGGAGAAGCCCAGAGAGAAACAAAAAGGCCAAATTATTTAACCTAATACGCTGGGATCAAGCCTACACAAATATATCACAGAACAAACCTTGATTGCAAGGACTGAAAACACATTCACTGCCCTCTGAAAGTTTCAGCTCAAACCATTTTTGCAAACTGAATAGATTCCATCATGATTCTTCCATGTAATTACTTAGGCTTTTTCACATTGCAAGGATAAAACTACATTCAGACTTAAATTGTTTTATCATTAATAATAATGATAGGGCTTCCCTGGTGGCGCAGTGGTTGAGAGTCCGACTGCCGATGCAGGGGACACAGGTTCGTGCGCCAATCCGGGAGGATCCCACATGCTGCGGAGTGGCTGGGCCCGTGAGCCATGGCCGCTGAGCCTGCGCGTCCGGAGCCTGTGCTCAGCAACGGGAGAGGCCGCAGCAGTGAGAGGCCCGCGTACAGCAAAAAAAATAAAAATAAAATAATAATAATAATAGTTATTATTATTTATTATTATTATTTAGGGGTCACAAAGCACAGAAAAAAGTTTGAGTCGTGGCATAATTTCTTTGGGAACCATTACTTCATAAATTGGAATGGCAAACAAGCCCCAGAGAAAAATGGATAAAATGCTCAGTATTGATCCAGTTAAAATCCATTTCCAGTGACTGGACATTTGCAGCTATGTACAGTAGAACATTTCTCACCTGACGAGATTAGAACCAAGAGTTGGTAGGTTAGAAAAATCAGTTGAAGCCAAGAATCATAAAACGTGATATATGTGTACCTTAATCTGTTTTAGCCTAAGACATAAAAAAATGTATATTCATTATGGAATCTGTTGATGTAGAGCCAAGGCTTCTTCCTTGAATGAATCTGCCAGTGATTTGTACAGCCTTTATCGCCAAAACCCTCACACCATTAATGTATTGTATACAATTTCCAGTACGGGTCCTCTTACGGTGAAGTTCATGTTTTAAAACACTTGTAAACAAATCCCAGTACAAAATGTTTCCAGATATTTATGACTTTTGTTCCTCAATCTTTCATACTCACTTCTTCCACATCTATTCTGACAGTCATTTTGTTTTAGTGGCTTACTTTCATGGAGTCAAATCTTTTAACTTAGTTTGCATAGAAACCACAGCTCTTTTTCTTTCTGTATTCATATTTCATCAGAATAAGTACTGTATTGATTACAATAATGAGAGCAAGACATTTGGGGACAGACACAAAGCACATTTACTACACACACAATTCAAATGGTGAACCCAAAATGGTCCAGGTCGCTTTAAAGGAGGACTTTTAGGCTCTGACTCCACTAGGAAAGGAAAAATGTTTATTGATCTGGTGAATTAAATAGAGGTCAGTTAAGAAAGTGTCTATTTTGTGTAACATAAACTTCTACTGCAGTGACTGCTAGAATGTTAGTGATGAGAATACTCCTAAATGAAAGATACTTCTTTCATCTTTACCAAGCCACAGTGTCTTTAAATAAAAATCCAGACTCTTCTCTATGTCGTATCACACATTTTTGTTTGGATCAAAACCCAGTAACCTAATATTTATCAAGTCAAAAGTAACAGTATTGAGACAAATAGAGGCACCCTTGAGAGACATGGTCATTTTTGGTAGTTAGGTAGTGGGGTTTTGAATTAGACACAGATTTATAGCTCTGATCTGCCGCTTACTAAGAAAATTAACATTTATATTTAAACAGATGATATTCATACTACAATGAACAAGAGCTCGCCAACCTAAAGTAGCATGCTTTTTAGGGAAACATGGGTAGTTTTCTTAATTCTTTTAAGCCTCACTCAGTGCATTCACGATTGAAACGAATGACAGAATTATATGTAAAGAGTTTTGTAATGGTTGGTTGGTTGGTAAGGGAATAAGTTAACCTCATTCTCATGTAATTCCTTCATTTGAACTAAGAAACAAAGATTTGCATTGAAAAATGCGATTACATTTTTGGCCTTTAAGCCAAACAGACAAACAAACAAAAACAATCTAGTCAGTGTATAAGTCAAAATGATACTAATGTTCTGGAATTAGATACTAAAGTAGTGATGGTTGCACAACACTGTTAATCACTAAACACTTTGAAACGGCTAAAATGGTAAGTTTTATGGTATATTTGTAGGAGGAGTTCATCCAGAGGACATGACGGCTGCTTGAGCTGCGAGCTGGACCCAGGCAATCAGAGGTCCCTCACCCCCTCCCCTATCCTTGGAATGTGCATTCCAGTAGCCTTCCCCACACTAGAAGCTGCTCAAGGACACAGCCTTGAGATAGTACTGTGTTCTTTAGACCACCTGGATGGTATATGGGAATGAGCCCAGTTAAGGCCTCCATATAAACTTTTAAAATCCTGGCAGGCAAATTTGGATCTACTTGTCTTGCAGCTGTCCAAAACAAGCCTCATATATGTTAGTTCCCTTGTCTCTGAAAACTGCCACCTACCAACCTGGATCATCTCCCTCTTTCTTCGGTCTCTGCTTGCCCTCCATGTACAAATGACTAGTTTGTGAACCAACAGTATTTACCACACAAATATAAGAAGATGATAATGATATGGGGGAAATATTTACGGTGTTTATATAATGAGCTTAAGTCTAAAATGATTATAATTGAGTTGTCTGGTGGAAAGAGAACTCAATGTCAAATTTAAATCTTAGAAAAATAAAGGCAATTATATTTTTGGGTGCCTGAGTACGAGAATCTGTGAAAATACTAAATAAGCTATATCAGAATTAAATAACACGATGTGTGTGAAGCGTGTCCAGTAATTTCAATGTAAGCTTCTTTGCCATTAACATCTTTGCTGTACAACAAACTGGCTGTAAAACAATTTTGGTGTAAAAGATAAAGTTACTGGTTGACCATTTGGTTTCATCTAGTTGACACGTGGCTTTATGAAGCTGACAGATGACCATCTGCCCAAGAGTTGTTTTCTTAATTTGAAACACACTACAATGAAGGAGAAAGATGCTAAGGGCCTCAAAGGTACAGACATAATCTCACAGTTCCCATAGAATTCTGGAATGTCTGTCAAAGTACATGTGATAACATGCCAATAACAAACAACTGTGTAGACGCTTTCACAATGCAATACAAAGCTCAGTTACAAATGTATGCCTCCTAGTATTTAGACACTGATACCTCTCTTAATGAAGGAAAACATTTTACCAAAAATAAATAAATAAATAAAGGTGTGAGACCAAAGAAGGAGATGAATCAACAAGCCAAAAAGTGTATAATATTATAAATGAAGAAGTTCGAATAAGAGCCCTTAGGTATAACTCACAAAATAAAATCAGTTATTTGTACAGTATTGCCATGAATCTACACACATTTTAAATGTATTCAAATATTTTATATTTTGGAATAAAGTTTTTTGATTTTATTATTAATTTTTCATGTTTCATTATGTACTTTTTACTGTCCCTCCTTTACTTTTTGTTATTTTATCTTTTATGGCAAAATTACATCATGGCCAATTAATTATGTGGCAAAAAGCCTTGCAGCACAAATGTCTGTGGCAAAGATGCTTATGTTGAAAATATTTAGAACCTTGTATGACGGGCCTGGTACAAATAGGATAATCTACAAGTGGCATTTCCTTCTCTCTTTCCTAATTGACTGTGGACAACAAGCAAGTTATTTAACTACTCTGAGTTTCATATTCACTTTACCAGTACTTACAATAAGGAATTTAAACTAGATGACCTTTAACCAACTTCCTAGCTCTTTCATATTACCTTCTTTATATAACAAAACCTATTCCCCCCCAGGATAATAACCTATGGCCTTTGATACTGAGCCAGTTATTACTATACATGAAGCTAATTAACAGTGAATCTGTTACTAAATAGAAATGTGTGCATAAGAGAAATACTTCTCAAGTTACTGATTTTTTAAGTTTAGCAGACGACATATTATTGATTAGACTTGGATAATTAGAGAGCTCAGCATTCTTAGCAGATTATATTTAGTGACCAAATATTGTGTAGGATTTTCCAACTATAACTGTTTCCATAAAATCCCTCCAAAATAGGGAAATTAAAACCAAAGAACTGTGGCGTTAGAAGAGACTATTTAAAATCGTGAGCCCAGATATTTGTTTGAGTATCAGAAAACTGAGGATCTAACAATTTAAATAATATTCCTAAGGTTATGCAGAGACTAAGGAAGAACATTAACTGCATTTCAATATTTATTCTGCTGCACCATTAATTTAGAACCCAAATAACTAACTGTTGTTCAGACAAGTAGATAGTATTTGAGGAGATTCACAATGTGCCCTGGATAACTTAGGCAAAGAGATGCAAAGATCAAAGAAGGAAAGCACTTTCATTCAAAAAGTGGTCAAAATCGTGGGGCCGCCAGAGATGTAAACACAGGATAAATATGCTGTAGAAAATGCTTTGGGAGATAAGTATAAACTTTTATGTGGGCCTGAAAGACAGACAATTAACTCATAATGTAAGGTGTGGGAGCTCTTAACGAAGGTTTCCTGTTAAAAAGACATTTGAGAGGAGCTTCAAGATGGCAGAAGAGTGAGACGCGGAGATCACCTTCCTCCCCACAAATACATCAGAAATATATCTACATGTGGAACAACTCCTACAGAACATCTATTGAACGCTGGCAGAAGACCTCAGACTTGCTAAAAGGCAAGAAACTCCCCACGTACCTGGGTAGGGCAAAAGAAAAAACAGAGACAAAAGAATAGGGACAGACCTGCACCAGTGGGAGGGAGCCATGAAGGAGGAAAGGTTTCCACACACAAGGAAGCCCCTTCGTGGGCGGAGACTGCGGGTGGCGGAGGGGGAAAGCTTCGGAGCCACGGAGGAGAGCGCAGCAACAGGGGTACAGAGGGCAAAGTGGAGAGATTCCGGCACAGAGGATCGGTGCCAATCAGCACTCACCAGCTCGAGAAGCTTGTCTGCTCACTCGCGGGCGGGGCTAGGAGCTGACGCTCGGGCTTCGGTCGGAGAGCAGGGAGAGGACTGGGGTTGGTTGCATGAACACAGCCTGAAGGGGGCTAGTGTGCCACAGCTAGCCGGGAGGGAGTCCGGGAAAAAGTCTGGAGCTTCTGAAGAGACAAGAGACTTTTTCTTGCCTCTTTGTTTCCTGGTACACGAGGAGAGGGGATTAAGAGCGCTGCCTAAAGGAGCTCCAGAGACTGGCTCAAGCCATGGCTATCAGCGTGGACCCCAGAGACGGTCATGAGACGCTAAGGCTGCTGCTGCTGCCACCAAGAAGCCTGTGAGCAAGCACAGGTCACTATCCACACCTCCCCTCCTGGGAGCCTGTGCAGCCCGCCACTGCCAGGGTCCCGTGATCCAGGGACAACTTCCCTGGGAGAACGCGGCGCACCTCAGGCTGGTGCAACGTCATGCCGGCCTCTGCCACCGCAGGCTCGCCCCGCACTCCATGCCCCTCCCTCCCCTGGGCCTGACTGAGCCAGAGCCGCTGAATCAGCTGCTCCTTTAACCCCGTCCTGAGTGAAGAACAGACGCCCTCAGGCGACCTACATGCAGAGGCGGGTCCAAAGCCAAACCTGAATCCCCGGAGCTTTGCGAACAAAGAAGAGAAAGGGAAATTTCTCCCAGCAGCCTAGGGAGCAGCGTATGAAATCTCCACAATCAACTTGATGTCCCGTGCATCTGTGGAATACCTGAGTAGACAACAAATCCTCCCAAATTGAGGAGGTGGACTTAGGGAGCAACGATATATATATATTTTTCCCTTTTTCTCTTTCTGTGAGTATGCATGTGTATGATTCTGTGTGTGATTTTCTCTGTATAGCTTTGCTTTTACCACTTGTCCTAGGGTTCTGTCTGTCCTTTTCTTTTTTCACGTTAAAATTTTTTCTCTACAAAAATTTTTTTTCTTAATATAATTATTTTTTATTTTAATAACTTTAATTTTATTTATCTTCTTCTTTCATTCTTTCTTTTTTTTCCTCCCTTTTATTCTGAGGCGTGTGGATGAAAGGCTCTTGGTTCTCCAGCCAGGCGTCACGGCTGGGCCTCTGAGGTGGGAGAGCCAAGTTCAGGACACTGGTCCACAAGAGACCTCCCAGCTCCACGTAATATCAAACAATGAAAATCTCCAGGAGATCTCTGTCTCAACGCCAAGACGCAGCTCCACTCAACGACCAGCAAACTACAGTGCAGGACACCCTATGCCAAACAACTAGCAAGACAGGAACAGGGCCACATCCATTAGCAGAGAGGCTGACTAAAATCATAATAAGGCCACAGACACCCCAAAAAACACCAGATGTGGACCTGCCTACCAGAAAGACAAGATACACCCTCATCCACCAGAATACAGGCAAAAGTCCCCTCCACCAGGAAGCCTACACAACCTACTGATCCAACCTTAGCCACTGGGGACAGACACCAAAAAAACCCTGGAAAGTACAAACCTGCAGCCTGCGAAAAGGAGGCCCAAAACACAGTAAGTTAAGCAAAATGAGAATACAGAGACACACACAGCAGATGAAGGAGCAAGGCAAAAACCCACCAGACCTAACAAATGAAGAGGAAATAGGCAGTCTACCTGAAAAAGAATTCAGAATAATGATAGTAAAGATGATACAAAATCTTGGAAATAGAATAGAGAAAATACAAGAAACGTTTAACAGGACATAGAAGAACTAAAGAGCAAACAAACAGTGATGAACAACACAATAAATGAAATTAAAATTCTCTAGAAGGGATCAATAGCAGAATAACTGAGGCAGAAGAACGGATAAGTGACCTGGAAGAGAAAATAGTGGAAATAACTACTGCAGAGCAGAATAAAGAAAAAAGAATGAAATGAATTGAGGACAGTCTCAGAGACCTCTGGGACAATATTAAATGCACCAACATTCGAATTATAGGGATCCCAGAAGAAGCAGAGAAAAAGAAAGGGACTGAGAAAATATTGCAAGAGATTATAGTTGAAAACTTCCCTAATATGGGAAAGGAAATAGTTAATCAAGTCCAGGAAGCACCGAGAGGCCCATACAGGATAAATCCAAGGAGAAACACGCCAAAACACATATTAATCAAACTATCAAAAATTAAATACAAAGAAAAAGTATTAAAAGCAGCAATGGAAAAACAACAAATAACACACAAGGGAATCCCCATAAGGTTAACGGCTGATCTTTCAGCAGAAACTCTGCAAGCCAGAAGGGAGTGGCAGGACATATTTAAAGTGATGAAGGAGAAAAACCTATAACCAAGGTTACCCTATCCAGCAAGGATCTCATTCAGATTTGACGGAGAAATTAAAAACTTTACAGACAAGCAAAAGCTAAAAGAATTCAGCCCCACCAAATCAGCTTTACAACAAATGCTAAAGGAACTTCTCTAGGCAGGAAACACAAGAGAAGGAAAAGACCTACAATAACAAACCCAAAACAATTATGAAAATGCTAATAGGAACATACATATTGGTAATTACCGTAAATGTAGATGGATTAAATGCTCTAAACAAGACATAGATTGGCTGAATGGATACAAAAACAATACCCGTATATATGCTGTCTACAAGAGACCCACTTCAGACCTAGAGACACATACGTACTGAAAGTGAGGGGATGGGAAAAGATATTCCACGCAAATGGAAATCAAAAGAAAGCTGGAGTAGCAATTCTCATATCAGACAAATCGACTTTAAAATAAAAACTATCACAAGAGACAAAGAAGGACACTACATAATGATCAAGGCATCAATCCAAGAAGAAGATGTAACAATTGTAAATATTTATGCACCCAACATAGGAGCACCTCAATACATAAGGAAATACTAACAGCCATAAAAGGGGAAATCGACAGTAACACAATCATAGTAGGGGACTTTAACACCTCACTTTCACCAATGGACAGATCATCCAAAATGAAAATAAATAAGGAAACACAAGCTTTAAATGATACATCAAACAAGATGGACTTGATTTATATTTATAGGACATCCCATCCAAAAACAACAGAATACACATTCTTCTCAGGTGCTCATGGAACATTCTCCAGGATAGACCATATCTTGGGTCACAAATCAAGCCTTGGTAAATTTAAGAAAATTGAAATCGTATCAAGTATCTTTTCCGACCACAATGCTATGAGACTAGATATTACAAGAAAAAATCTGTAAAAAATACAAACACATGGAGGCTAAACAACACTCCTTAATAACCAAGAGACCACTGAAGAAATCAAAGAGGAAATCAAAAAATACCTAGAAACAAATGACAACAAAAACACGATGACCCAAAACCTATGGGATGCAGCAAAAGCAGTCCTAAAAGGGAAGTTTATAGCCATACAATCCTACCGCAGGAAACAGGAAACATCTCAAATACACAACCTAACCTTACACTTAAAGCAATTAGAGAAAGAAGAACAAAAAACCCCCAAAGTTAGCAGGAGGAAAAAAATCATAAACATAAGATCAGAAATAAATGAAAAAGAAATGAAGCAAACAATAGCAAAGGTAAATAAAACTAAAAGCTGGTTCTTTAGGAGATAAACAAAATTGATAAACCATTAGCCAGACTCATCAAGAAAAAAAGGGAGAAGACTCAAATCAATAGAATTAGAAATGAAAAAGGAGAAGTAACAACTGACACTGCAGAAATACAAAGGATCATGAGAGATTACTACAAGCAACTATATGCCAATAAAATGGACAACCTGGAAGAAATGGACAAATTCTTAGAAATGTACAATCTTCCGAGACTAAACCAGGAAGAAATACAAAATATGAACAGAACAATCACAAGCACTGAAATTGAAACTGTGATTAAAAATCTTCCAACAAACAAAAGCCTAGGACCAGATGGCTTCACAGGCGAATTCTATCAAACATTTACAGAAGAGCTAACACCTATCCTTGTCAAACTCTTCCAAAATATAGCAGAGGCAGGAACACTCCCAAACTCATCCTACGAGGCCACCATCACTCTGATACCAAAACCAGACAAAGACGTCACAAAGAAAGAAAACTACAGGACAATATCACTGATGAAAATAGATGCAAAAATCCTTAACAAAATACTAGCAAACAGAATCCAACAGCACATTAAAATGGTCATACACCATGATCAAGTGGGGTTTATTCCAAGAATGCCAAGGATTCTTCAATATACGCAAATCAATCAAAGTGATAAACCATATTATCATATTGAAGGAGAAAAACCATATGATCATCTGAATAGATGCAGAGAAAGCTTTCAACAAAACTCAAAATAAAAATAAAAACCCTCCAGAAAGCAGGCATAGAGGGAACTTTCCTCAACATAATAAAGGTCATATATGACAAACCCACAGCCAACAGCATCCTCAATGGTAAAAAACTGAAACCATTTCCAGTAAGATCAGGAACAAGACAAGGTTGCCCACTCTCACCACTATTATTCAACATAGTTT
This sequence comes from Delphinapterus leucas, assembly GCF_059928025.1. Lineage (NCBI taxonomy): Eukaryota > Metazoa > Chordata > Mammalia > Artiodactyla > Monodontidae > Delphinapterus > Delphinapterus leucas. The sequence goes on from NC_143135.1 coordinate 21,272,906, forward strand.
TGGAAGGTTTAGCCACAGCAATCAGAGAAGAAAAGGAAATAAAAGGAATTCAAATCGGAAAAGAAGTAAAGCTGTCACTGTTTGCATACTATACATAGAGAACCCTAAAGATGCTACCAGAAAACTACCAGAGCTAATCAACGAATTTGGTCAAGTAGCAGTATACAAAATTAATGCACAGAAATCTCTTGCATTTGTATATACTAATGATGAAAAATCTGAAAGTGAAATTAAGAAAACACTCCCATTTACCATTGCAACAAAAAGAATAAAATATCTAGGAATAAACCTACCTAAGGAGACAAAAGACCTGTATGCAGAAAATTATAAGACACTGATGAAAGAAATTAAAGATGATACAAATAGATGGAGAGCTATACCATGTTCTTGGATTAGAAGAATCAACATTGTGAAAATGACTATATTACCCAAAGCAATCTACAGATTCAATGTAATCCCTATCAAACTACCACTGGCATTTTTCACAGAACTAGAACAAAAAATTTCACAACTTTTATGGAAACACAAAAGGCCACGAATTTCCAAAGCAATCTTAAGAACGAAAAACGGAGCTGGAGGAATCATGCTCCCTGACTTCAGACTATACTACAAAGCTACAGTAATCAAGACAGTATGGTACTGGCACAAAAACAGAAATATAGATCAATGGAACAGGATAGAAAGCCCAGAGATAAACCCACGCACATATGGTCACCTTATCTTTGATAAAGAGGCAAGAATATACAGTGGAAAAAATATAGCCTCTTCAATAAGTGGTGCTGGGAAAACTGGACAGCTACATGTAAAGGAATGAAATTAGAACACTCCCTAACACCATACACAAAAATAAACTCAAAATGGATTAAAGACCTAAATGTAAGGCCAGACACTATCAAACTCTTAGAAGAAAACATAGGCAGAGCACTCTATGACATAAATCACAGCAAGATCCTTTTTGACCCACCTCCTAGAGAAATGGAAACAATAATAAACAAATGCGACCTCTGAAACTTAAAAGCCTTTGCACAGCAAAGGAAACCACAAACAAGATGAAAAGACAATCTCAGAATGGGAGAAAATATTTGCACACGAAGCATCTGACAAATGATTAATCTCCAAAATTTACAAGCAGCTCATGCAGCTCAATATCAAATAAACAAACAACCCAATCCAAAAATGGGCAGAAGACCTAAATAGATGTTTCTCCAAAGAAGATATACAGATTGCCAACAAACACATGAAAGAATGCTCAACATCATTAATCATTAGAGAAATGCAAATCAAAACTACAATGAGATATCATCTCACATCGGTCAGAATGGCCATCATCAAAAAATCTACAAACAGGGCTTCCCTGGTGGCGCAGTGGTTGAGAGTCCATCTGCCAATGCAGGGGACACAGGTTCGTGCCCCGGTCCGGGAAGATCCCACATGCCACGGAGAGGCTAGGCCCGTGAGCCATGGCCGCTGAGCCTGCACGTCTGGAGCCTGTGCTCCGCAACAGGAAAGGCCACAACAGTGAGAGGCCCACGTACTGCAAAAAAATAAATAAATAATAATTGTAAAACATCTACAAACAATAAATGGTGGAGAGGGTGTGGAGAAAATGGAACCCTCTTGCACTGTTGGTGGGAAATGTAAATTGATACAGCCACTATGGAGAACAGTAAGGAGATTCCTTAAAAAACTAAAAATAGAACTACCATATGACCCAGTAATCCCACTACTGGGCATATACCCTGAGAAAACCATAAGTCAAAAAGAGTCACGTACCACAATGTTCATTGCAGCTCTATTTACAATAGCCAGGACATGGAAGCAACCTAAGTGTCTATCAACAGATGAATGGATAAAGAAGATGTGGCACATATATACAATGGAATATTACTCAGCCATAAAAAGAAACGAAATTGAGCTATTTGTAATGAGGTGGATAGACCTAGAGTCTGTCCTACAGAGTGAAGTAAGTCAGAAAGAAAAAGACAAATACTGTATGCTAACACACATATATGGAATTTAAGAAAAAACAAAAATGTCCTGAAGAACCTAGGGGTAAGACAGGAATAAAGACACAGACCTACTGGAGACCGGACTTGAGGATATGGGGAGGGGGAAGGGTGAGCTGTGACAGGGTGAGAGAGAGGCATGGACATATATACACTAACAAACGTAAGGCAGATAGCTAGTGGGAAGCAGCTGCATGGCACAGGGATATCGGCTTGGTGCTTTGTGACCGCCTGGAGGGGTGGGATAGGGAGGGTGGGAGGGAGGGACATGCAAGAGGGAAGAGATATAGGAACATATGTATATGTATAACTGATTCACTTTGTTATAAAGCAGAAACTAACACACCATTGTAAAGCAATTATACCCCAATAAAGATGTTTAAAAAAAAAAACATTTGGGTTGATTTTGAAAGTTTTATAGAAATCTTGTGTGTGTGTGAAAGCTTTATAGGAATAACCAAGATAACAGATTATTGATGGGATGAGAGAATCAGGGTCAGGGACATGCTACATTGCTGGATTTGAAGATGAAGGGAGGGGACTTCAAGACATGAAATGTAGGTGGCCTCTAGAAGCTGGGAAAGGCAAGGATATGGAATCTCCCCTAGAGGCTCCAGAAGGAACCAGCATGGCCAAGTCCCTACATTCGCCCTGAGAGACCCATGTCAGACTTCTAACCTAGAGCACTGTAAGAGAATAAATACTAAGATCTACTTTTCTAGCTCTTGTTTATGTTTGTTGGTTTCCTAAAAAGCGGTGAATGATTAACAACACTTAGTAGAAGAATACTCTTTCAAAATTTAAACACCATTTTAAAAGTCAAGCCTTTCCCCGGCCCCATTACATTAAAAGAAACAATAAATTGACTGTGGACAACAAGCAAGTCATTTACCTACTTGAGTTTCATATTCACTTTTCCAGTACTTACAGCAAGGGGTTTAAACTAGATGACCTTTAACTCACTTCCTAGCTCTTTCATATTATTTTCTTTACATGAAAAATACTGAAGGAAAGGAAAATGTGCTGGTAATTCTCCATTAGCCATCCCTCAGGTCAATTCCTTGGTCTCGTCTGCATTGCTCTATATTCTGGGAATCTGACCCCCACAGACTCCACCACCTAGGCTTGTGGTGATCTGTGACCAATAATCTTTGATGTTACTACTGTGACTCATTGAAGAATCAGATGATGGTCAGCATTTTTTTAGCCATAAAGTAATTTTTACTTAAGGTATATACATTGTTTTCTTAGACATAATGCCATGGCACAGTTAACAGAATACAGTAGGTGTAAACATAATTTTTATATGGGCCAGGAAACAAAAAAAATTATGTGACTCACTTTATTGCTATATTCCCTTTATTGCAGTGGTCTGGAACTAAACCCAAAACAGCTCCAAGGTATACCTGGTACAGATACTGGGAGGCTCTGGCAGGAGATCAGATGATATGAGGAGGAAACACAATACCTCTTGTCCATTCTCTTTGTGCTTTGGCTATTGTTCCTCCGCATCTGTTTCTCCCACAGGGCAGCCTCTTCTTGGTTTCAGCGCTCACTGGCTTTCAGTAACATTCTTCCCTGGTCCCTTCAGCCTTAGAGGTGGCTGTGGTTTATTGTCAGAACTTGCCTCTTGGTACCTCACCACCCCATGCTTGTTTTGCTTAATCCTGCCCATACCTCTCCCACATTAAATTCTCTTCATTTGTCCCATGTGTTTCTTGATAGAACCATGACAAGGAGCATACATATATTAGAATGCACACTCATGGAATAGTTTAGAAGTTATTGACAATATCCAATGGAATGATTATAATATTAATGTACACCCATTTGTTGTGTTGTCCTCCGAATTTTACACTGTGGGGATCCATGTGTTGATCTGACCACATCAAAGTGTTGGTCAGATGTTCCAGGCCTGGCCCTTTCTTTTACCTAGGTGACACTGCCATTCATTTTTCTGACCATATTCACAAAGGCAAGTGGCAGATATCAGTGATCCTTTGGTCTTTTCCAAAGTACCAGATCACTTCTGTATTTAACAAAGGGGTTAGAGCTTTTCACTCTTTCTTATCCTGGGAGTCTGTATTTGTGGTTAGATAGACATTTCAGCCATCTTTTCTCTTAAGAGTAAAAACAAAAGCAAAAACAACAAAAATGCTTAAATAAACTCAAAACACATCATCTTATACTTTGTAGAGTTGGGTGCTAGTAGGAAATTATTTTGCATCATGAGGTGAACTGTGTCCATGAGAATGGTTGGCAGAAAGCACTCCTGCTATACACCACTACTTCATACTAAAACCTTTTCCACGCAGTAGGTTAAAGGATGTTACTCTGAAAGTAGTCTGTATGAATATTTTAAAGAGATGAAGTTTTCAATTTTTTCCAAAAACAACTATCAATTATTTTAAAAGGGATATTACATGATGTATTAGTTTTCTAGGGCTGCTATAACAAATTACCACAACCAAGGTGGCTTAAAACAATAGATATTTATTCTCCAACAGATGTGAGAGGGCCAGAAATCCAAAATCAGGGTGTTAACAGGTTGGTTCCTTCTGGAGGCCCTGAAAGAGAAACTGTTTCATGCCTCTCTCCAAGCTTCTGGTGACTGCCAGCAATCCTTGGCTTGTAACTCCATAACTCCCACTCTCCCTCTATCTTCATATGGCTTTCCCCATTGTGTCACTGTGTCTCAATTCTCACTCTCCTTTCCCTCATAAGGACACCAATAATTCCATCTAGGGCTAACCCTAAATCCAGGATGATCTGATCTCAAGGTCCTTAACCTAATTCATCTACAAAGACCCTATTTTCAAATAAGGTCACATTCACGGTAATGGGAGTATATAATTTTGTGGGGGGGGCACCATTCAACCCACTACATATTTTTATGCTGTATGTGGTTGTAGCGTCTTCAGGGCTCTTACTGTTATAAAGAGTTGAGCCTAAGAAATGATAGCTAGATTTGATTATATAGGAGACTATCTTCTGAGAATCATAAAAGCTTTCTCTTAGTGGAACAGATTTTTGCCTTGATGCATAAACATCTGCTCATGTCTCATAAAATAATTTGTACTCTTACAAATTGAAAATGATCATGAACTCAGATGGCTTTTCTTGTGGGAAAAGACTCAGAACTCCCTAAATTTCCTTTTAAAATCCAAGTGATATTGAAGGATATCACAGTCTGTCGTTAGATTGACATATTGTCTTAGAAAAACATTGTGTGTGCCAGTTAGGGGTTTTAAGATCGTTCATTCTTATATGTTTTCTTTCCTTTGTGTTTCCAGGTTATTAATCTTCTAGCTTCACGAGCCATCTATTTCTATTAGAGCACAACTCATTTTATTTTGACCTCCTGAGTACATTTACAATTCTCTGCTCTGTATCTCAGTAAATGAGTTTATCAATGACTATCCTTTATACTTTTCCATTCCTTGTGTCTCTCAGTGACATTAAAACTAAAATTTTTTAAAAATGGGTATTTACTCTTAACTCTTCTCGTGTGTAGGCAAGAAGGTAATGGATATTGAGACTGATTGACAAATATCTACATGTGTTTGAAGCCCAGAGTTGATATTTAAGTGAACAAGTGATTGACTGAAGAGAATAATTGAACACAAGAAAAAAAACACAACAAAATTTAATGTAACAAGTATTTATTGTGTGCCTAGCATGTGTGGTATTTGTGGGAAACATAATGAAATTAAGTATCTGTGGAAAATAAAATACACAGTGATTTAAGAGTCAGGAGAACTAAGGTTTAATATTAATTCCTCATTATCAGTATGACCTGGAGTAAATCACTTTACCTCATGAAATCACAAGTCTTCTTAATCGTAAACTTATGGGTTTGTACTGGATCATTCTTAGAGTCCCTTTTAGCTTTTTACAGTTTATAGTCCCTTTTAGCTTTGGTCAGTCATTAACAAATGTGTTAGAAGTAGAACATACAGAAGATATTCATCTGCGACTTCTGACTCTATCACTAGAAATGAATATTTTCTTGGCTATCATTTTCATAGTATTATTTTATCCTCACTGATATTTAAGTCTACCTAAGCCTAGCTTACCCCTTCAAAGCATTATATTACTGGAGGGGCTGTATATGGCTTTATTAACATAAAAGGATAAATGTTGGTGCCTCTGGCTATATTGTGTAAAGCACATGGCAACTGAGAAGCGTTGTTTCAGATTGTTCCCCATTGTAAACATCAGATGCCCTTCGTATACATAATATGACAGTCAACAATTTCACGCATATTTGTGCAGATTCTCCCCACTTAATTGAGTTGCAATTTACATATTAAGTAAATATTTTGTTTGTTTTAGAATTTGCTGTAATTCCTAATCACACACTTGAATAAATCCAAAGTCATTTTTTTAGATTTGTTTACAACAAGCAATTCAGGATTAACTGATTATGTCATTGGAAGGAATAAAGACTAACAGAAAACTATAAATACACCATCCTTCAAAACTGAAGCCATAGGGCTTCCCTGGTGGCGCAGTGGTTGAGAGTCCGCCTGCTGTTGCAGGGGACACGGGTTCGTGCCCCGGTCCGGGAAGATCCCACAAGCCGTGGAGCGGCTGGGCCCGTGAGCCATGGCCTCTGAGCCTGCGCGTCCGGAGCCTGTGCTCCTCAACAGGAGAGGCCACAACTGTGAGAGGCCCGCGTACCGCAAAAAAAAAAACCAAAAAACTGAAGCCATAATTCTTCCCTTCCAAATCTTCCTTGAATGACTATTTGGTACCAACTCCTCTTTTAGCAGCTAGAAGTATGCTTGGGGGATGTCATTGTTTTACTTACTTTAAATAATACAAACTCAGCATCTAGATAATTAAATTGTTGACACTGAATTTAACAAAACACTTTTGTGCACAATGTTCTCCTAGGTTCTATAAGGTATACAAACATGGCATGTTTCTGATCTCCCATGATTTATAATACAGTAGCTTGAATAAAAGATTAACTGTATACAGGCAATAATCATACAAATTTTATCTACAAAGGAGGAACAAAGTTTTGAGGGCCTTAAAGTAGGAAGAGATGAATATTGAGAAATATTCAGAAAAAAAAATGTGGGAATGGTGTCACATTTCCTGGGCCTTGAAAAATGAGTAGATTTCAACAGACAGCGATGAGAAGAGGTAAAACCTTGATGTGACTGAGGTATGATAGATGGAATGTGTACTGAAAACTAAGACTAAAGAGATAGATTGGGATGAACAGATGGCCTTGAACGCCATGCTAAGCTTGAGAAAATTACTTTTGGAGCATGTTGGAAGTTAAGTTGATATAGAGGCCAAAAGACTAATGGTTTGTAAGTACTGGAAATGGAAAAGAGAGGATAAATTCAAAAAGAAAATACTGTAGAAGTAAAACCAGCAAGAACTAAAACTTGCAGTTGTATACCTTGTCATATATGCATAATAATTTGCATAATAATACTTAGTACTCTACTATTACTTCAAATAATGTTTTTCATCACTAAGTGCTTCATAAGCACTCATTAGGATTAATAAGTCAGACAATAATGATATGCAAATCACAAGTTTTCAGGTGCTTTGCATAAATATAATTTTCCCTGCTGTGTAACTGTTCTTGATACTTTCTGCACCTTTTGTATTTAGAAGAGGCTTGTAATTTCTTGTCATTATTATTTAGTTTTTCTGTTGTCTGATAGTTTTCCAAGATGACTTATCTGCCATTTCTCAAGGTATCTGTGTCTGAGAGATCGGTAATCGGGGGAGTCTTTGTAGTGATGTCCCTTTTTTTCCATTGTAAAGTATGTTCTACATCTTGGGTCATCAGCTAGGATATCAATAGCATCACTACAGCTGTATCTCCTTATTTTCTCTTGACAGTGTTCTCAGGGTTGATAAATGGTCCCACTTTGGTGTGGAAGGAAAGTACTTATTTTTAAGTTGTATATAAGTTTATAAAACCATCACTTGCTACAATGACTGAAATAGGAAACAAGGGTTATTGGTCTCAAACCACACATCTGAGACCAAAACTTTTCAGATTTCTTTCTCAGACTCTTTATTCTTTTGTAATCCTTTGCTGTTGCTGGTTAGCCTAGCTTTAGCCCTGGGAATTTCTTGCTATATATATCAGAAACAACTCACAGAGAATTATTAATGTGTTACATATGCTCAGACCTAAGATTTACCCTTCTTTCCTTTTTCCTTTTCAGGGTATTGTTTGATAGAACACCCACCCCCCAAAAATGATACCTAAGCTGAGACCATTTATTAATACTATAGTAATTGCCTACTAAGTTTAAAATGCAAGTTTTGGTAAAAATTCACTTGCAAAGCACGGATTAGTAGTGAGGTAAAAGTAGGGTCTCTTATTGTCTTACCCTGAAATTGAAAACAACCTACAGTTCAAGGCTGACCTGACCTCCCCTTTACTTGTAGGCAGAAGAACCTATAGACAGTCAAAATATAACAAGTTTCCCTCTGTGGGGAAGTCCTGTTTGGTCTCCTTAATATTGAATACAAAGACACACTCAGTTCAAGGGAACTCAAAAGGGAAAGAACAGAACTCCTGCTGTACCAGAGCACAGATTAAAGAGATAGGAGCTGAATTCTTGGTCTAAGAGAACCATAAACCTGTACCTCAGTAAAACAAGACCTTATATATACTTGTCCTGCTGAAAACAATGAGATCGACTATTTCCGCAGGGAGTAAGGACAAGAAGTGTAGATGCAGCAGCTCCCTTTCTAGACACTTTTCCCATTCGAAGAGGTGGAAGTCTCATTTTCTATTAGCTAAACCACAGCAAATATGTGTTCATTCTTATACAATTAAATAGCAATTGACAAATTAAAACTTTGGTTAAAAATTAAAAGAGGTATACTCAACTGATAATGTTTGGACACATGGTGTTGAAAGATAATTTTCCATAATTCTCTCACGTTTCTACACATGTAGGTATTAACAGCTAATTTGTTTCTGACTATATTTTCAAAAATGATTGTTTGAGCAAACCACTTCGGAAAGAGAGAGCCAGTGATCCCCTCTGGATCAGATTTACTTAAATTCCAGGATAATAAAGATAGATGTCTCCCTCTCCTGGAGACATTACAGACTGTAAAGATAAAGACATCTCTCTTTCCTCTCCAGAGCAGATTTGCTTGCATTCGAGGTGATCAAGATAATAAATTTTTCTCTCCCAGAAGATTCACCAGCAGCCCTATCTAAGACCGGGACTTTCTAATATCAGGATTCTTTTTCAATAATGCACCTTCACTGCACATGCAGGCAAGATCTTGCTTTCATTGCATTGCCCTGTGGGAACTGGGACTCGAAGAACAAGCACCTGGATAATACTCCAGCTAGGGCTATTGCTATGAGTAATAATCTGTCTTTGTCTCTGACCCAGACACCTCAGATCTTTCTGCCAGTAACTATGAACCTACGACAGGCTAACCTGTTGACTTTTGAAAAGTGTAAACTCAGACCCTTTAGAGTTCCTGACATGACAGTTTCACATATTTCCCTTTAAAAATTTAAGGAAGAAGACAAAATAGAATTCTGAAGATAAAAAACAAAGTTAAAGTGTATTGAAGTCATATACATTGTATTTCTTAATCTTCACAACGACTTACACATTATGTCTGTGGAGGTGAGGAATCTGTCTTATTCTGCCCATTTTCTCTACTATTGAGCATGAAGTCTGGCACAAAACATATGCTCGATAAATATTTTTTCCATGAAAAACAAATGAATGAATAAATATGAGGGGTAAAGTGTTTTTACAGATGGTAGATTACTGTTCAGAGAGGAGGAACAATTTTCCCTGAGCCACACAGCTAACAAGGAACAGATCTGGAATTGACGTCTGAATCAATCAAATTGCACAGTTAGATCTGAATGATGTAGTTGATGCTGATGTCCACTCATTTCATAGATGTTTCTTTAACACTAAACTGAACCAAATAACTGTATACTGAACTACTAGAATCACAAAATATAAAATGAATTAAAATTATTTTTTACTATAAACATGTATTCATTACATCCTACATGCAAAAAATCACAGTTACTTTCAGACCTGCGCCTTGAAATTGTACTTAATATACCTAATTACATATAAACATTTTAGGTAATAGGTGTCCATATTAGATTATTCAATATACAATAAAAAAAGAACATTCCCTTAACCCATGCAGAATACTCAAATTATTTTCTTAAATTTTATATAGATGAACCAGGAATACCCCTATGGCATTCATTTATATGGTAATAAGTTCTTTTTTGGAAAGACTCAGAGCTTACATGTAGCATTACTTAAATAACCCTCAAATCACAGTTGAATACAAAATGTATCCACAAATTTTTCATAAAAAGAAGGTTACACTAATCAGGTATACTCATAATTTCTTGATAAAATACTGAAAGTCTACGTTATTTTGCTTGGGCAAAAGTAGTTAAAGCAGTCTGTCTATGAGCCATTTCTTTCCCAAGTACTGGGGAGGGAAACAAGGTAGACAATCTAGTCCGAACTCCTTGTGAACATTCTGATAACTGAACCTTCCAGTAAGTAAAAGAGAGATCACTAGTTTAGGATTGCTTATGGTAAAGAAACCTGGAAGCGATGATACGAGTCGTGGCTACCTGGAGAATGTCTTGTAAGATCTACAATTATAGCTTATGTTAATAACCTAAACACTTCCCACTGTGTGAGGCGTATGTCTGAAGTTAATGAAGAATGAAAGGACATGGATCTGCCCTCAACGTCTGAGACCTCTCCATGTTTTGCCTGTGCTTTAAAAAAAACAAACAAAAAAAACACCTTTTTTTTAAAAAAAATGGAAGTATAGTTGATTTACAATATTGTGTTAGTTTCAGGTGTACAGCAACGCCTGTGCTTCTTGATTGCTTTCATCCCTAAAGTTATTCATAGAGCTTGGTACTGAGTAAGACCTCTGGTTTGTGTGATTCTTATTTAACAATCTGGCTCTCTGTGGTGGCTACATTTATTTCTCTTCATTTTTAAGTTAGAGTAATAAGAATTGAATGATACATGTATTTTTTAGCAAAATGTATTGTATGAATGTGATTTCATTCCTAGAAATTGCAGGAAATTCGGCCAAATATCAATCAACCAATAGATTTAACAAGTAATTCCTTAGGTTATATATTTAGACATTCCACTCTTCCAAATATACAGTGCCCTGTATGTTCTACAAGCTGTTTGCATTGTTTTTCTGTTTGTTTTTTGCTTTCGGGGGTTTCTTTTGCTATTGATCCAGAAGTATCTCTGAAACATTTCTGTACCACAATGACTCTCCTGACCCTCTATTTACAGAGATCAACCAAGCTGTTATAGACTGACAGTGCTACTTGGTGGCAAGAACAGAATTTTGTCTTAATCCTTCATCACTTTTCTATTACACCTGTTTTCTCCCTTGTGTTCTTCTTCAGGCAGATTTTATTTATCAACTCAGGTTTTTTTTTCTCAAAAATAAGCACAGTATTTCTCCCTGTTATGAAGACAAAATTAACGTAATCATGCATATGAAAGCACATTTTCTAAACAAGTGTGGGTGGGTTTTGAACTCTCAGAAGTATAAATCGTTTCCAAACTACAGGCTGTGGGAGGACAGACAGTTTTCCTTTTCACCGCCATATACTTACAGGGCTGTAAATTTGGTTCATTTCCTCCCTCTCTCCCTCCCTCCTTCTCTTTCTCTCCCTCTCTCTCATCCATCTATCATATAAAGATTTACAAAAGAGTGAAAGAGTGAAGTAGATTTTTTCTAATGATTACCTAACTATAGAGAATGTTACAAATTAAGACATTAATATTCCAGAATTCTCCTTGTTGCATTTGTATGCCTTATATTTGTTATACAGTAAGTCCCCTATAGACAAACCTTCAAGTTGTGAACTTTCAAAGACGCGAATATGTGTTCACATGTCCAATCACGTTAGTTCACGTATCTGGTGTACACGGTAATGTGCATGCATCCTCTACAAATGGTTGTACTTTTGTGTGCTTTACTGTACAGTACTGTATAGAGTACAGTGGTACAGTATCTTTATTTCAAGCTCAGGATGTCTGGAGGCAGGCATAAAAGCAGTGGTGATGCAGCTGGTACAGTACTACCCAGACATCACTGGATCGTTTTTTCAGGAGGGTAGATAGAGTTGAATCCAGCAAGGAACCAGCAGCTGTGTCATCAACGTCAGGCATCAGTGAAATTACAGCTTGCCTTCCATCTCCCATTGCTGACGATCCTTCAGCTCTACTGTCTTCCACCTCCTCTCCCTCCTCCAGTCAGTAACTCTTCTTGCCTGTTCACTCGATGCCAGCTCCTGTATGCCAGCTATTGTACTTTTCAAGGTACTGTACTATAAGATTTTAAATGTTTTCTTTAGTTTTTGTGTTTGTTTTTCTTTGTATTATTTGTGTGAAAAGTATTATAAACCTATTACAGTATAGTACTACATAGCCGATTGTGTTAGTTGGGTACCTAAGCTAATTTTGTTGAACTTAGGAACAAACTGGACTTACAAACGTGTTCTCAGAATGGAACTCATTCGTATGAAAGGGACTTACTGTATAAACAACAGCTTAGAGCACATTTCCAAACCATAGCAAAAAGTACGCTTACTGAGTGTATCAGTTCAAATGAAACAGAAATTTATTTTTATTTGTGAGTCACTTCAATGTATTCACTTAATGGGGTTTCATTCCATATGGATACCCAGGGAGATACTGTAAATATAGGAAACTGTGTGGTATTAAGTCCCTTTAATGAAGTAAATAAATAGAAAATAAAACATTGGTAAATAAATGGCTATAATTTGAGAAGGCACATAAATTGCTTTACCCAGGAAGAACAGGTTTGAGCGAGTTTAAGTGTCACAAAACAGTGGGACCACTGCTTTGCAAAAATCCCCTAAGAAAAATACAGGTGCTGCAATTATGTCTGAACCCTAAATTACTTGAGAAATATTTAGATGCTCTGTCATACTAAGTGTAATGGGATAATACTGTCATTAAGTTCTAGTCAGTTATCACGAGTAAGTCAGAATCATTTTAGAACCCAAACTAGTTGATTGGATAATTCATTTGCAAGAGCCCACTGTGGCATAATCCTGCTGTAGCCATCTGTATCATAAGATGAGTTGATTCCCAAGTCTATTACTGAAACACCATGGCAATGTGAGTAAATTTGCCAGAGTGATTTCCCTGCAGTCACACATTTATTTAGCCAAACAAACAGCTATGCTTGCGGTAGGTAGCAGATGTTGTCAGTTGCAGGAGACAACATCATGGGAAGCATCTTTTCTCTGATTGCAACTGGGAGGGAGTGGCAATGTGAAAGGAGCTAAGTACTTTAAACTTTACAAGGACTAGATTTTTGTTCCTTTAATTCTCTTGTGAGTCCCCATTATATTGCATCCCCAGACTCCCCCTGAATAGTGCTAAGTTCCTACTGCTATTCATTTGGAGCGGTGTCTAGTAGCATGGAATAATTCAAACAGATATAGTACTAGGCTTTTGCAAAGGGCTTACCTCAACATGACTACCCATACATGCCAAAGGTGGCCCTCACACCCTCGTTAATTCTTCCCTGTCCCTCTAGTACAAAGCACATTCTATATATTAAATGAATATCTCTGAAGAATAGGTCTCTGAGCTAGCTGAAAGCTGTTATATCTAGTGCCGAGAGCTTCTTCCTATCTTTTCATTTATTTCTCTATGCACCGTCACCATCTCTAGTTTGTGGTATTCTTGCTTCCAAAGAAAGAAACTTGAGGTAGATATTGTACATTGGCTCATACAATGCACCCCCCCAAACAACTCTCTTTTTGTTTGAATAAAGATATGAAGGCAAGAAAGCTTATCTTGCAGTCAGAAGTGTCTTATCTTGCAGTCAGAAGTGATGCAGTTCTGTCCAAGCAAACATAATTAGAAATATGCTAGAGTTGCCCTACCCCTGCCTCTTTCTTTTTGCCTGGAATCTCAGACACAGTCACACTGCAGCCATTTTGTGACCATGAGGGGAAGGGAAACAGAAATCCAGAGTCTCAGATCAGTATCAGCAAACATCTGCCTTCAGATTTCTTGCTGTTTGAAGAAAGACGTCCCCATTTTCAAATGATTGTAAATGTATCTGTTATTTGCAAGTCAAAGCATTCTTAAACAAAATTCTTCTTGGACAAGAAGAGTCTTAAACTTGGTGGCAAGTCTCTGACTTTTGGACAAATGATTAGTTGTGCTTTTAGTCTCTTTTCATGAAGTCCATATGGGGAAAAAGATAGTCTTTTATATGATAAATATGAAGAAATTATGTTGATCTGATACATCTCTGTGCCCCAGTAAGGATATCACCCCTTTCTGAGAATATCTGCCAGGGCACAAACGGCTTGACCTTTGTATTCACCACTAGTGCGGCATTGATCTGGCTGTGATGGGATGAATGGGATGATTCTAAAGCTTAAAGCAGTGGTCCCCAAACTTTTTGACACCAGGGACCGGTTTTGTGGAAGACAACTTTTCCACAGACAGGGTGGGTGGGGTGGGGTGGGAGAGCGGATGGTTCAGGCTGTAACGGAAGCAATGGGGAGCGGTGGGGAGTGGCAGATGAAGCTTCGTTCCCTTCCCTGACGCTCACCTCCTGCTGTGCGGCCCGGTTCCTAACAGGCCATGGCCCAAGGGTTGGGGACCCCTGGCTTAAAGGACCAACACCATTATACATCAAATTAACTCAAGCAACTTTGATATGTTCTCTTAGGAAGACCTCTGCTTATATTAAGTATGCATGAGGTGCCTTTTCTGTTTGCTAATTTTTTTTTCTGTTTATAATCTTGCTGTTGTTGTTATTTACTTCATACCTTAAGTTCAACCCCAAATAAATTCTTGGAAAATTTCTCTCCAGGAAGAGGCGTATCTTGATTTTTCTTCTATTCCCTCATCTTAGATGCTTTATTTCCTTGGCTTTGGTGTCTCCAGAGGTCTTGAGAGTGTCTCATGCCTCTTGTTCTTCCCTCTCTGATTCCTTCACAGGAGGAACAGTCTTCAGAACATCATCCTTGGCTATCATTTCTTATCATGTGGCATGTTCTTCTGAAATTATTCTGTTCATTTGCATGACTTTAATTACATAGAATAATGGTGTCCACCAAGTTGATGTTTCCACGCCCTGGGCTCTCTGTAAGCTGTTCAATTTGCTTTCTGTAGGGGGAAAGGCATAATTTGTATCATTTGCTGATTTCTGTATAATAAATACTCTCTATAGCCAATTTCAAGCTACTGATATTTTAACAACATGCTCACAAAGTTCCCAAATATTAACAATTGGCTTTTGTAAGCTATGGACCTAAAACAGGCTGCCAGATATATCCCAGCAAAAATGGGTTTATTTGGGATCAGCAGATAATTACAATTTGGGGTCTGCAACTGTGGTGAGCCACATGCAAGTCCCCTACAGCAAGGGAAGGAGAACACTTTTATAGAGGGAAAAAAGAAGTTGGGAGGGCTCTAGTAAATAAAGTGTCTATGGCTTTTCATTGGCTGAGTTCTTGCCAATAAAAAGAGAAGTCCTTCTTTATCATGTTGGGCTCTGCTCCCATCACAGGGCTTGAGAGCGTCCCCTTTTGGTCTCCTGACTTGATTTAATTGAGGTTTCTGTTTCTTCATTTTTTGCACAAGCTGATATGAATTGGTTCCAGTGCACTGGAGAGACTGCCAGATGTCACCGTTTGGTTTCTGTTGGAATTTCAAAATCAATATGCCCCAAACTAACTCCTGTTATCTTCTTCTCTCCCAGCCTTCTCCTTTTCAGTGATTAACACTATCACTCATTTATTTCCTTAAGTCAGAGTCCTAGACGTCATGCTTTTGATTTGTTCCCTACCATCATCCTCCACATTTGATCGGTAACCAAATCTGCTATTATGTCTTTGTCCTTAATATGTCTCAAAATGACAGTAGCTCCAGTGATACTAACTAAATCGGGTCATCATGATCTCTCACTTGGAACACTAAAATAGCCTTCTTATTGGTATCTTTGCTTCTGGCCCAGTTGATTCTGCTTTCAATTGATTCTCCATGCAATGACCAGAGGGATCTTTCTATAATGCAGGCCTAGTCAATGTCACATTCTTACTTATATTCCTTGGTTGTTCTTCTGATACAATTTGAGTAAAGTTGTAAATCCTTCAGGATACATACAAGGCCCTTCATGGGCTGATACATACTAATCTACCCAGCATCCATTCTTACCTCACAGACTACAACCAACATCCTATAGTTATATATTAATTAATTATGCTCCTTCTTTTGATTCCAAGCCTTTGCTCATGCTCTTTTCTCTTACTAGACTGATATTATCAATAATAAAGCCAATACTGTAAGTGTGTAACATAATATTTTACCAGGCTTTATTCTAATTTCCTTAGTATTTTTGTTTAATCCTCATAATCACTCTAGTAGTTAGTTTTCTGTTTCCTTTTTAAAAAAATTTAGGGACAGAGAGATCAACCAACTCTTCTATAATTACATAGCTAGTAAATGTGGGCACTATATTATTTCTCAATGCCCCACCCCCTCCAAATCTTAATCCTCATTATAACTTCTGCTTATAGTTCCTGTTCCTCAGGAAGCTTTAAAAAATGGAAATATTTCTATGTCTTCCCATAGTACACTATACTAATCCTTATCCTTGGCAAACTTCTATGGAATTGCCTGTTTACTTGTCCTTGACCCCAATAAAATATCATTTTTCCAGAAACAAGGCTATCTCTTGCTTACCACTGTATCTGAAGCACTTAGTAGGGTACTCAGTACATAACAAATATAAATTCATATTTGTTGAATGAATAAATGTTGAAAACTGAGAAAATGCCACTTGAGATTAGTAAGGCTCAATAATTTATAGATTCATATTACTGACTGAGTTTAAAATGGGAGCCAAACATCATACAACATAGAAACTCACTAAAGCCATTTCTCACTGACATATTTGATTGAGACATTTAATTTGGGAACATAATGCAAGAAATGAACTGAAGGAAAATATAAATTGCAGAATTGTATAGATTACATATTGTTAAGGAAATTTACAGATCTTCTTATCCATTCTTCTAGCTGTATAGATGAGGAAACTAAAGTCAATGCAAACAGGTCTGTCCAATATTTTTATTCATTCAACTTTCTTATGAGATTAAACTAGGAAGCTCAGGAGGTGTTTTTGTTCTTAAAAAAGAATAAGTATTTGAATAAGGAATAAGAAATAAGGAATAAAAACTTGGATCTGAGATTTTAACATTAAATCATCAGTTTTTTGATACTGAAAACTACAACTAATACTTTGTTATAAACATTAACACTATTTACAATAGTTGATTGAAAAATAGGGTGCACGAGGTGTAAAATATACGTTTATCTTGAGTTGCTTTTTTTGTTTGTTTTTTTTTTGAGTTGCTTTTTACAGTCTCTTTTCACATTGACATTAATAGAAATATACTCTAATGATAGCTTGGTAAAGTGAATTTTATTGCTCAGTACTTCTTCCATCTCTGTAAATTGAAGATGGCACAACTATTTTCAAAGGGTTTTTATAACAAACAATTGTAATAATTCTGTAAAACTTTAGGGAGTGTCTCTCATTTAGTAGACACTCTTTAAACATTTGATGAATAACAAAACTTTTGCTGACTTAATCCTTCCTTACTTTCATTTTAACAATGCAGTTTTTGTGTGAGTTGCTGTTATTATTTTGTTGTTTCTGTTGTTTTCAGTTGTAGATGTAGTTTTATTATTGCAGTCAAAGAGTCTGAAAACCTCTCATACCTCCACACCCAACTTCCCTGAAATCACTACTCACAATTTGTAGTGTGACAATGTAGATGTCCCAGGAAACACTGCTAGAGATTTCTGCCATGAGAAAGTAGGTTTTAAGCTCTTAGGCTGCAGCTGTGAATTGTGAATTTAGAGTTTTCTAGAAGAATTTTAATTTTGTCATTAAGAATGGCCATTTATTATCATTCTTTTTTCAGTACAGAGGATTTACAGGTTGCCTCAAAAATTAAACAGAGCATTTGAAAACATTTTTTTTCAAAAGCCAATCTGTAGCTTTGTAGTATAGTCTGAAGTCAGGGAGGCTGATTCCTCCGGCTCCGTTTTTCTTTCTCAAAATTGCTTTAGCAATTCGGGGTCTTCTGTGTTTCCATACAAATTGTAAAAGTTTTTGTTCTAGTTCTGTGAAAAATGCCATTGGTAGTTTGATAGGGATTGCATTGAATCTGTAGATTGCTTTGGGTAGTATAGTCATTTTCACAATGTTGATTCTTCCAATCCAAGTACATGTTATATCTCTCCATCTGTTTATATCATCTTTGATTTCTTTCATCAGTGTCTTACAGTTTTCTGTATACAGGTCTTTTGTCTCCTTTGGTAGGTTTATTCCTAGGTATTTTATTCTTTTTGTTCCAGTGGTAAATGGGACTGTTTCCTTAATTCCTCTTTCTGATTTTTCATTGTTAATGTATAGGAATGTAAGAGATTTCTGTGTATTAATTTTGTATCCTGCGGCTTTACTAAATTCGTTGATTAGCTCTAGTAGTTTTCTGGTGGCATCTTTAGGATTTTCTATGTATAGTACCACGTCATCTGCAAACAGTGCCAGTTTTAAAAAACTAAAAATAGAACTACCATATGGCCCAGCAATCCCACTACTGGGCATATACCATGAGAAAACCATAATTCGAAAAGATACATGTACCCCCATGTTCATTGCAGCACTATTTACAATAGCCAGGACATGGAAGCAACCTAAATTATGTCCATTGACAGATGAATGGATAAAGAAGATGTGGTACATATATACAATGGAATATTACTCAGCCATAAAAATGAATGAAATTGAGTCATCTGTAGTGATGTGGATGCACCCAGAGTCTGTCATACAGAGTGAAGTAAGTCAGAAGGAGAAAAACAAATACCATATATTAACGCATATATATAGAACCTAGAAAAATGGTACTGATGAATCTAGTGGCAGGGCAGAAATAGAGACACAGATGTAGGGAATGGACTTGTGGACACAGAGGGGGAAGGGGAGGGTGGAACAAATTGAGAGAGTAGCATTGACATATATACACTACCATGTGTAAAACAGATAGCTAGTGGGAAGCAGCCACATGGCACAGGGAGATCAGCTCGGTGCTTTGTGATGACCTAGAGGGGTGGGATAGGGAGGGTGGGAGGGAGACGCAAGAGGGAAGGAATATATGTATACATATAGCTGATTCACTTTCTTGTACAGAAGAAACTAACACAAGATTGTAAAGCAATTATAATCCAATAAAGGTGAAAAAAAAATAAAAGCCAGTCTGTTAGGAAAAATTCTACTGATCAAATATATGGACAATTGTATTTCCTTCACTTGCTTTCTTTACTACAAACATCAGCATCTCTCTCCATTCAGGCCTTCATTTGTGCTTGGGTTTTGGTTTGGATATGACAGGTTTCTTTTTTTTTCCTCTTTAAATATGCTTAATGTTTAGGGAACCTGTTTATACATCAAAATTTACATACATTCTATACCTTTTTATAGCAGCTCATCATGTATTTGATATGGATAAGATGATCTTCATCAATAGAAAACAGGTAATAATTTGCATTTTTCATTGTATACCTACATTTTTTCTTCCTTCTCAGCAGTCATTATAGTGCTATGGATTTCTCTCTGGATTCATTTATCATGGGTAAATGAATATTGAAAAAATACTGAAAAAATATTCAATTTGCACATTTTTCTCTATTTAATTCTTTTCTTTATAAACCAGTGGATTATATATTTCATCATATTTTATTGTCTGGAATAGCTTCTGAACAAGAAAATACACAATTTGCATTCCTGGACCTGGAAATGAAATTGACCACTTTAGCACAACTTCGACTGAGGTAAAACTCAGAATGTTTGTTTTTCTTTATAGACATACTCATTGTTTTATTTTTTGCAAAGCAGAACCATTTAACACAGCAATTAAAACACTACCTTAGGAGTCGGTTCAGTTCTGTCTTTGGCTATACTGAATACTGGCTCTAGTCCTGTTTTCCAAATAATCTGTAACTATAACTCTCATCAGTTATAAATTGTGTTTTCTTTCATCGTTAACATGAAACTGACATTGGTTATTTATTTAATCCTACACAAGTGTTTAAAGGATGGTTGTGAATGTGACTGTTCCTTTTAGAAAATATATTTTGTACTGACAGTCTACAAGCAACATTAGCTAGCACATATTTTCTCCAAAGACACAAGGAAAAAAAATAGCAATTCTCTCAATACCACAAAGAACCATGCCTTGGTGTAATCTACATAGTAAGTACATTTTTCTAAGAATTCTCATAATGTGATTTATTCTACATATATGTCAATAATAGGCATGCTAGACAGTAAAATTATGAGAAAGCTATAATGGTTAATTGTAGTACCCAGAACCAAACTTCCCGAGTCTGAATTGACTTTGCCACTGATAAACTATGGTTACATGGACAAATTACTTAGTTGTTTTCTCTGTGACTCTTTTCTTCACTTGCAAAGATACAGACATTCCCCCTAGAAAGGCACACATATATGTATAACTTAGACTATAATTTTAGGTGTTTCTGGGCCCCCTGAGACATATCCATACACTCCGGGTAAGAAGCCCCGACTAATACACTATGGGAAGTATTAATACAATCTAGCACTCTTGCTGTACCTTATCTAAAAACTCAAAGTGTCAAGACAGATAGACATAAAATTTTATCTACTTGCAAATTTATACTGGCCTGCATCTTTCAGAAATTAAGCCTGAATAAATGCATTTATGAGTTGATTTAAAACCAACCAACCAACCAACCAACCTTCCTTTAACTATAGCCTTATCATACAATGTAGAATTCTGAAGTCAAAGTATGCTCACCTGGGGACAGTATTCCCATTTTTAAAAAAAATATTTTTAAAGAATAGCCAAGGGGAGCAACTTATTCTCTACAATTTTGAAAAGTCGGCAGGCTTACTACTCCCATTCTCGTTAATTTTGGGAGCTTAGTGTATAACTCCCTGAAGAAGTAAGCTACCTCATCCTTCACATTACCCTTCTCAGGGTCTGGTGCCTTCTGATACAGATTCTCACATCACTGAGTAAGTTTATGTAAATTCCAAAGGGTCTTACAATCACCAGCATTGCAAAAATACAGCTTGGCATATCTCTTCAGTATAACAGGCAATGGTTTTCACATATACTAGGCAAAAATTATCACTAGAAATTTCAACAAGGAAAATGAGTTACTCCTAGAAGAAAATACATAAGTGATTATCATAGTTTGTAGAAAATATACATTTATCGAATAGGAGGCCCTCTTCCAAATTATGGGATATTTTGTATAAAAATAAATATTTTTAATTAAAAATGTTTACTGAGTTCCCATTAAATACAAGGCAGAATATTTGCTTTGAATCTGCTTGAAAAGATATGACATTTTCACAGGAAATAATAACTATCAATAGAATCAGAGAATGTATTCTGCCTAACTCTAAACTCTACATAGAGATCCAGAGTGGGAGGGGGCCATAACTCAGTTAATATGATTCATGTCAGTTACAGCCTTGGAACCAACTCACATGAATTATTTTAGACTGTTTTAGAGATTCTGTTGTATTTCATGGTACTAGCACATGCAGGTAAATTCATTAGCATGCATGCACATTCATGTGCCAACACACAAACACACATACACACACACACTGGATTTGACAGTGAACTCTGTCCTTCCACAAAGAAAAAAAGGGGAGCGGAGGAATAGCAAAGTTTTTCTTCCATTGTATGGGTGTAAATTACTTTAAATAAATATTGTTATCACTATTCAGAAGCACATGTTTATCTTTAAAATGCCATTGATTTGAAAAACAGACTCGGAATTCTACATTATAATGGCTAAAAATTACATTCGTGAGGAAAAGAATAAGACTGCCAGATATTTGGCTTTGTGTAGTCTCATGCTAAAATGTTTATTGGCATTGTTATATACAGAATGCTGAAAGAGATGTTGCTCATTTAAAGGGAATATATTAAATTGGGAACTCTGCAATCATGTGTTGTATGAAGGAGCCGAGTGAATTTGGAGACTCTGACATCATATTCTTTAGTGTTAGCACTGATTCGATTTAGAGACTACTGTTTGTAAAAATCTTTCCTGATAGAAAAATATGAGAGACTAATAAATATGAGTGTATTTAGTCTCACTCCCTCTAGTGAACCTATTACTAAAATAACTTAATCAAATTCTGAGGCTATTTTGTTATTTGCACCAGGCACATGAGTGGCAGAGTTAGCTATCTTCCTTCTATGATGCTTATTATACTGTTTCTGAGGGAGTAGGGCCATACCAGAGCAGTGGGACCAATTATAGTGGCATCTGAATGAAAATCTTACCCGTCCCTTCAGTTGACCCCTGGGAAAAACATACAGTAATGTTTAACCATGATATTTTGTACTTATTTTTACACATCTTTAAGGAATACATTTTATTCCTAAGAAAAACTATCTAATAATAGTAGGACAATTGAATGGTCAAATGTTTCACTATTGATGATTCACAAAAACTGAACGTGTGTTGTGTGCTGTGTTGTCATGTAAGCACTGGAGTATGAGACTGTGTGTTTCAGTGCTCACCCCCTCATCTGTGTACTCTATGACTCTGGCAAGTTAACCTCTCAAAGAATCATTGCCCTTTGTAGATTAGATACATAGAGAGATGGCAGCATATATTTCAAAAGTTTGTGGCAAGGAATAAATGAGAGATTATTTAAAAAAAGAGCTCGTGCAGTAGTTGTCATAGAGTGAATACTTAATAAGTACTGGGTTATTGCTATTAGGCACGTCTACCCTGGGATTTTGTCCCCTCTAAGGATAACCAGTGATTTTCAGGTCTTGACCGGCCACTATAATACATTCAGCCATCATAGTGAGTAATGAAATTACTAAGCTGGAATGTATTCAACATCATTCCTTAGAAGGAGCTCAGCATAGCAGTGGTAGCTAGAGATACAAATTTTGCAACTAGACCCCGTGTTTAAATCCCAGCTCTGCTACTCATTAGCTGCGTGACTTTGGATGAGTCAACAACCGATGCCTCAGTTTCCTCACCTACATAACAGCAATAACAACACAATCAACCATTTATAGTTGTTATAAAGATTAGAAACACTATTGTTTGAACCACGCTTAGAATGGTGCCTGTTGTTTAGGAAACATAACTTAAGTGTTTGGTAAATAAACGTAAGCCACTGCAATATTGTGTGGGTCTTTCCCTGTATTAAATATTGTATGTCTAGGCTTCAAATATATTGAATACAAATATATTACAGGTGCATGAATCAGACTGGGAACATAATGTGCAACGAGCCTGAATCACACCCCTCCTGGCATAGAATAAAGTAGAATTTTGAAGCTCCAATGTAGAATGACTAGGATAGACCCAATTCTATACGCTGCTTGGTTTGGCATTGACTCTGCTTAGCATGCCTTAGGACCATGTTCATCATCATAAACAACTCTACTATGTTTCTTTGGCTCAAAGACTATTACTATTTAAGTAAGAAGTGAAAGAAATAGGAGAGAAAAAGCTCATATCCTTTCTTTCAATATACCCTTACAAAAAAAGCCAATTAAATCAACCTCTAAAATACTTATCAAATGTAATCTGAGTACTCAGACCTAAAGTGAGGACTGCATCTTCAGAACATCTTTTCCTGTAATGGGGTGTATTTGCTTCAGAGAACTGGGGCTATGCTGCTGACAAATCTCACTGCGTCTGCTTTTTATAGTTTGTAATTCTCTTATTAAAAAATACTTATATTTATTTTTAACAACTGTTTTGTCTGTAGGTGACGTGATTTCAGACCCTATGTAACTTCACTAAATTCCTTTCCAAATCACATAAAATATTAGCATTTAAAAATATATAGTATGGAGGGGACCTTCAAGAAGACAGAGGAGTAAGACGTAGAGATCACCTTCCTCCCCACAAATACATCAGAAATACATCTACATGTGGAACAACTTCCTACAAAACACCTACTGAACGCTTGCAGAAGACCTCAGACTTCCCAAAAGGCAAGAAACTCCCCAGGTACCTGGGTACGGCAAAAGAAAAAAGAAAAAACAGAGACAAAAGAATAGGGACGGGACCTGCACCAGTGGGAGGGAGCCGTGAAGGAGGAAAGGTTTCCACACACTAGGAAGCCCCTTCACTGGCGGGGTGGGGGGGGGGAAGCTTTGAAGCCACAGAGGAGAGCGTAGCAACAGGGGTGCAGAGGGCAAAGCGGAGAGATTCCGGCACAGAGGATCATTGCCGACCAGTCCGAGAGGCTTGTCTGCTCACCCGCCGGGACAGGTGGGGGCTGGGAGCTGAGGCTCAGGCTTCGGAGATCAGATCCCAGGGAGAGGGCTGGGGTTGGCGGCGTGAACACAGCCTGAAGGGGGCTAGTGCGCCACTGCTAGCCGGGAGGGAGTCCAGGAAAAAGTCTGGCGCTGCCGAAGAGGCAAGAGACCATTGTTTTGGGGTGGGCGAAGATGGGATTCAGAGCACCGTCTAAAAGAGCTCCAGAGACGGGCGCAAGCTGCGGCTATCAGCGCGGGCACCAGAGATGGGCATGAGACGCTAAGGCTGCTGCTGCCGCCACCAAGAAGCCTGTGTGCAAGCACAGGTCACTATCCATACCTCCACTCCCGGGAGCCTGTGCAGCCTGCCACTGCCAGGGTCCCGTGATCCAGGGACAACTTCCCTGGGAGAACACATGGCACACCTCAGGCTGGTGCAACGTCACGCCGACCTCTGCCACCACAGGCTTGCCCCACATTCCGTACCCCTCCCTCCCCACGGCCTGAGTGAGCCAAAGCCCCCGCATCAGCTGCGCCTTTAACCCCGTCCTGTCAGGGCAGGAACAGACGCCCTCAGGAGACCTATACGCAGAGGCGGGGCCAAATCCAAAGCTGAATCCCAGGAGTTGTGCAAAGAAAGAAGAGAAAGAAATCTCTCCCAGCAGCCTCAGGAGCAGCGGATTAAATCTCCACAATCAACTTGATGCACCCTGCATCTGTGGAATACCTGAATAGACAACGAATCTTCCCAAAACTGAGACTGTGGACTTTGGGAGCAACTGTAGACTTGGTGTTGGCTTTCTGCATCTAATTTGTTTCTGGTTTTATGTTTATCTTAGTTAAGTATTTAGAGCTTATTATCATTGGTAGATTTCATTATTGATTTGGTTGCGCTCTTCCTTTTATTTATATACATATATACATTTTTCTTTTCCTCTTTTAGTGAGTGTGTATGTGTATGCTTCTTTGTATGATTATGTCTGTATAGCTTTGCTTTTACATTTGTCCTAGGGGTGTGTCTGTCCGTTTTTTTGTTGCTTTTTTTTTTTAGTATAGTTTTTAGCACTTCTTATCATTGGTGGATTGTTTGTTGGTTTAGTTGCTCTATTCATTCATTCTTTCTTTCTTATTTTAAAATTATTTTTTAATTTTTAACAATTCTTTTATTTTTTAATTTACTAACTTTCTTTTCTTTTCTCTCTTTCTTTCTCTTTTTTTCTCCATTTTCTTCTGAGCTGTGTGGCAGACAGGGTCTTGGTGCTCTGGCTGGGTGTCAGGCCTGAGCCTCTGAGGTGAGAGAGCCAAGTTCAGAACATGGTCCACCAGATACCTCCCAGCCCCACATACTATCAAATGGCAAAAGCTCTCCTAGAGATCTCCATCTTAATGATAAGACCCAGCTCCACTCAACAACAAGCAAGCTCCAGGGCTGGACGCTCTATGCCAAACAACTAGCAAGACAGGAACACAATGCCACCCATTAGCAGAGAAGCAGCCTAAAATCATAAAAACTTCACAGACACTCTAAAACACACCACCAGATGTGGTCCTGCCAACCAAAAACACAAGATCCAGCCTCATCGACCAGAACACAGGCACCAGTCCCCTCCACCAGAAAGCCTGCACAACCCACTGAACCAGCCTTACCCACTGGGGGCAGACACCAAAAACAACGGGAACTACGAACCTGCAGCCTGCAAAGAGGCGACCCCAAACACACTAAGTTAAGCAAAATCAGAAGACAGGGAAACACACTGCAGCTGAAGGAGCAAGGTAAAAACCCACCAGACCAAACAAATGAAGAGGAAATAGGCAGTCTACCTGAAAAAGAATTCAGAGTAATGATAGTAAAAATGATCCAAAATCTTGGAAATAGAAAGGAGAAAATACAAGAAAATTTTAACAAGAACCTAGAAGAACTAAAGAGCAAACAAACAATGATGAACAGCACAATAAATGAAATTAAAAATTCTCTAGAAGGGATCAATAGCACAATAACTAAGGCAGAAGAACAGATAAGTGACCTGGAAGGTAAAATAGTGGCAATAACTACTGCAGAGAAAAAAAAGAAAAAAAAATGAAAACAATTAAAGACAGTCTCAGAGACTTCTGGGAAAATATTAAACGGTTCCAGAAGAAGAAGAGAAAAAGAAAGGGACTGAGAAAATATTTGAAGAGATTATAGTTGAAAACATCCCTAATATGGGAAAGGAAATAGTCAATCAAGTCCAGGAAGTGCAGAGAGCCCCATACAGGACAAATCCAAGGAGAAACATGCCAAGACACATATTAATCAAACTATCAAAATTAACTACAAAGGAAAAATAGAAGCAGCAAAGGAAAAGCAACAATTAACATACAAGGGAATCCCCATAAAGTTAACAGCTGATCTTTCAGCAGAAACTCTGCAAGCCAGAAGGGAGTGGCAGGACATATTTAAAGCGATGAACGAGAAAAACCTAAAACCAAGATTACGCTACCCAGCAAGGATCTCATTCAGATTTGATGGAGAAATTAAAACCTTTACAGACAAGCAAAAGCTAAGAGAATTCAGCACCACCAAACCAGCTGTTCAACAAATGCTAAAGGAACTTCTCTAGGCAGGAAACACAAGAGAAGGAAAAGACCTACAATAACAAACACAAAACAATTGAGAAAATGGTAATAGCAACATACATATTGATAACTACCTTAAATGTAAATGGATTGAATGCTCCAACCAAATGACATAGACTGGCTGAATAGACACGAAAACAAGACCCATATATATGCTGTCTACAAGAGACCCACTTCAGGCCTAGGGACACATACAGATTGAAAGTGAGGGGATGTAAAAAGATGTTCCATGCAAATGGAAATCAAAAGAAAGCTGAAGTAGTAATTCTCATAGCAGACAAATCAACTTTAAAATAAAAACTATTACAAGAGACAAAGAAGGACACTACATAATGATCAAGGGATCAATTCAAGAAGAAGATATAACAATTGTAAATATTTATGCACCCCACATAGGAGCACCTCAATACATAAGGCAAATGCTAACAGCCATAAACGGGGAAATTGACAGTAACACAGTAATAGTCGGGGACTTTTAACACCCCACTTTCACCAATGGACAGATCATCCAAAATGAAAACAAATAAGGGAACAGAAGCTTTAAATGATACATTAAACAAGATGGACTTAATTGGTATTTATAGGACATTCCATCCAATAACAAGAGAATACACTTTCTTCTCAAGTGCTCTGGAACATTCTCCAGGATAGATCATATCTTGGGTCACAAATCAAGCCTTGAGAAATTTAAGAAAATTGAAATCACATCAAGTATCTTATCCGACCACATGCTATGAGACTAGATAACAATTACAGGAAAAAATCTGCAAAAAATACAAACACATGGAGGCTAAACAACACTCCTTAATAACCAAGAGACCACTGAAGAAATCAAAGAGGAAATCAAAAAATACCTAGAAACAAATGACAATGAAAACATGATGACCCAAAACCTATGGGATGCAGCAAAAGCAGTTCTAAGAAGGAAGCTTATAGCAATACAATCCTACCTCAAGAAACAAGAAACATCTCAAATACACAACCTAACCTTACACCTAAAGAATTAGAGAAAGAAGAACAAAAAACCCCAAAGTTAGCAGAAGGAAAGAAATCATAAACACCAGATCAGAAATAAAAGAAAAAGAAATGAAGGAAATGATAGCAAAGACCAATAAAGCTAAAAGCTAGTTCTTTAAGAAGGTAGTCACAATTGGTAAACCATTAGCCAGACTCATCAAGAATAAAAGAGAGAAGACTGAAATCAATAGAATTAGAAATGAAAAAGGAGAAGTAACAAATGACTCTGCAGAAATACAAAGGATCATGAAGCTCTTAGAAAAACACAACCTTCCGAGACTGGCCAGGAAGAAACAGAAAATACAAACAGACCAATCACAAACACTGAAGTTGAAACTGTGATTAAAAATCTTCCAACAAACAATAGCCGAGGACCAGATTCCTTCACAGGCGAATTCTATCAAACATTTACAGAAGAGCTAACACCTATCCTTCTCAAACTCTTCCAAAATATAGCAGAGGGAGGAACACTCCCAAACTCATTCTACGAGGCCACCATCACCCTGATACCAAAACGAGACAAATATGTCACAAAAAAAGAAAACTACAGGCCAGTATCACTGATGAACATAGATGGAAAAATCCTCAACAAAATACTAGCAAACAGAATCCAACAGCACATTAAAAGGATCATACACCATGATCAAGTGGGATTTATCCCAGGAATGCAAGGATTTTTCAATATACACAAATCAATCAATGCGATAAACCATATTAACAAATTGAAGGAGAAAAACCATTTTATCATCTCAACAGGTGCAGAAAAAGCTTTTGACAAAATTCAAAACCCATTTATGATAAAAACCTACAGAAAGTAGGCATAGAGGTAACTTTCCTCAACATAATAAAGGCCATATATGACAAACCCAGTCAATATTGTTCTCAATGGTGAAAAACTGAAACCATTTCCACTAAGATCAGGAAAAAGACAAGGTAGCCCACTCTCACCACTATTATTCAACATAGTTTTGGCGGTTTTAGCCACAGCAATCAGAGAAGAAAAAGAAATAAAAGCAATCCAAGTCAGAAAAGAAGAATAAAGCTATCACTCTTTGCCAATGACATGATACTATACATACAGAATCCTCAAGATGCTACCAGAAAACTACTAGAGCTAATCAATGAATTTGGTAAAGTAGCAGGATACAAATTAATGCACAGAAATCCCTTGCATTACTATACACTAATGATGAAAAATCTGAAAGTGAAATTAAGGAAACGCTCCTATTTATCACTGCAGCAAAAAGAATAAAATACTTAGGAATACGCCTACCTAAGGAGACCAAAGACATGTATGCAGAAAACTGTAAGATACTGAAGAAAGAAATTAAAGATGATCCAAAAGATGGAGAGATATACCATGTTCTTGGATTGGAAGAATCAACATTGTGAAATGACTATACTACCCAAAGCATTTTACAGATTCAATGCAATCCCTATCAAACTACCAATGGCATTTTTCACAGAACCAGAACAAAAAATTTCACAATTGTATAGAAACACAAAAGACCCTGAATAGCCAAAGCAATCTTGAGAAAGGAAAACGGAGCTGGAGGAATCAGACTCCCGGATTTCAGACTATACTACATAGCTACAGTAATCAAGACAGTATGGTACTAGCACAAAAAACAGAAATATAGATCAATGGAATAGGATAGAAAGCCCAGAGATAAACCCACACACATATGATCACCTTATTTTTGGTAAAGGAGGCAAGAATATATAATGGAGGAAAGACGGCTTCTTCAATAAGTGGTGCTGGGAAAACTGGAAAACTACATGTAAAAGAATGAAATTAGAACAACCTTTAATACCATACACGAAAATAAACTCAAAATGGATTAAAGACCTAAATGTAAGGCCAGACACTACAAAACTCTTAGAGGAAAATATAGGCAGAGCACTCTATGACATAAATCCCAGCAAGATCCTTTTTGACCCACCTCCTAGAGAAATGGAAATAAAAACAAAAATAAACAAACGGGACCTAATGAAACTTCAGAACTTTTGCACAGCAAAGGAAACCATAAAAAAGACCAAAAGACAACCTTCAGAATGGGAGAAGATATTTACAAATGAAGCAACTGACAAAGGATTAATCTCTAAAACTTACAAGCAGCTCATGCAGCTCAATGTCAAAGAAACAAACAACCCAATCCAAAAATGGGCAGAAGACCTAAATAGACATTTCTCCAAACAAGATATACAGATTACCGACAAACACATGAAAGAATGCTCAACATCAGTAATCATTAGAGAAATGCAAATCAAAACTACAGTGAGGTATCACCTCACACGAGTCAGTATGGCCATCATTAAAAAATCTACAAACAACAAATGCTGGAGAGGGTGTGGAGAAAAGGGAACACTCTTACACTGTTGGTGGGAATGTAAACTGATACAGCCAGTACGGAGAACAGTATGGAGGTTCCTTAAGACACTAAAAATAGAACTACCATAGACCTGGCAATCCTACTACTGAGCATATACCATGAGAAAACCATAATTCAAAAACAGTCGTGTACCACAGTGTTCATTGCAGCTCTGTTTACAATAGCCAGGACATGGAAGCAACCTACGTGTCCATCGACAGATGAATGGATAAAGAAGATGTGGCACATATGTACAATGGAATACAACTCAGCCATAAAAAGAAATGAAATTGAGTTATTTGCAGTGAGGTGGATGGACCTAGAGTCTGTCATACCAGAGTGAAGTAAATCAGAAAGAGGAAAACAAATACCGTATGCTAACTCATATATATGGAATCTAAAAGAAAAAAAATGGTTCTGAAGAACCTAGCGGCAGGACAGAAATAAAGACACAGACGTAGAGAATGGACTTGAGGACATGGGGAGGGGAAGTGTAAGCTGGGATGAAGTGAGAGAGAGGCATGGACATATATACACTACCAAATGTAAAATATATAGCTAGTGTTAAGCAGCTGCATAGCACAGGGAGATCAGGTCCTCGGTGCTTTGTGTCCACCTGAAGGGCTGAGATAGGGAGGCTGGGAGGGAGATGAAAGAGGGAGGAGTTATGGGGATACATGTATACACATAGCTGATTCACTTTATTATACAGCAGCAAGTAATACAACTTTGTAAACAATTATACTCCAATAAAGATGCAAAAAATATATATATAATATGATAGAATGCTAGGGAGGGAAAAGATTAAGGTTTTAAATATTTTTAAAAATTCATCACTATTTCCATGTCTATAACAGTTTTCCAGTAAACCGTACTTATATACTCACAGAAGATGGGTTAGCTAAGTTAAGGTGCTTTAAGAAAATTCTCTGTGTGTGTATGTGTGTTTTGTGACATGATTGTCTGCCATACCTCAATGCAAGGAATTCGTCTCCTATGATCCTTCATATCATTCTATTTTCTCTTTCTCCAAACCACTGGAGACTTCTTTAAGTTTCTGAAGATGTTCAGGGATCATTAATGTTATGAAAGATAAATTCCTGATTGAAGCTTAAGAGCTACTTTTGGCCCCAAACAATACCTAAAGCTGTCAATGCTTGCCATTGCCCTTATTAAAGAAAATTATGCACTGGCCACTATAGAGGATTCTATCTGGGGTTCTTACTCATACTTGTTCAGAGTATTTTTAAATGGAAGAATCAATAAAACTACTCTTGGGAACATTTGACATCCATGCAAAATTATTATTTCTCAAGGTGGTTGAACATTCTCAGAAGAGCCATCCAATAAAATTGGAACGTCCAATCAAAGGTTAACAATATTTGCAACTGATAAATAGTACACTCTCATACACACATATAATTGATATTTATCACATAATCCATTAATTCACTGTGAATATTTATTGAACACAAAATACATGACAAGTGTAATAACGTTTGAAAAAGAAATTGGCACCATCTCTTTTCAAGAAATTGAGTTTGATGTTAATTCTTGCCATTGAATTTCTATTTATGTGGGGATAAACTTACTTCAAATTTTAACCAACTACTTGAAAGTTGAAGAATGTTTCACATAAAGTCCTTTGACCCCTGTGCACTTAAAAACAGGTTGAACCATTCACTTAGCATGTTTGGAGCTTTAATAAAATGTCCTGTTAACATAAGCTGTATTTACCAGCTTTGCACCTAACCTGGGTTTTCTGCTCCTTTCCACTAAAATACAAGCTCCATGAAGTCAGGGATGTTTGCTGTGCATCAATACAGTCTAATGCTTGAAGACTGCATGGGTACATACAGGCACTCAAATAAAGGTGAGTGATAAAATGAAACCCTCTCTCTTTTTTAGTATCTATGCAGCTTCACATCTTTTCACATGTCTTTTTTTTTTCTTTAGTGGTGATAGAGCATGGTGACTGGGAGTGACTATCTAGCATCAGGGCTGCTGAGTTCGAATCCCAGTTCTGCCACTTACTTACTATGATATTGTGGGCAATCTCCGTAAACCCTCTGTGTTCAGTTTCCCTACTTATAAAAGGGAGATAGTAGTATCTCTTCCAGGGGTTCCTTGTAAGGGTTAAATATCTAGTGCATGTAAATTATTTTTTGTACAGAAACTGGCACATTGTACTTTCCCCATAAGTGTAACCTATTGGGGTTTTTTGTTGTTGTTGTTTGTTTGTTTTGCGGTACGCGGGCCTCTCACTGCAGTGGCCTCTCCCGTTGAGGAGCACAGGCTCCGGACGCGCAGGCTCAGCGGCCATGGCTCACGGGCCTAGCCGCTCCGCGGCACGTGGGATCTTCCCGGACCGGGGCACGAACCCGTGTCCCCCACATCGGCAGGCGGACTCTCAACCACTGCGCCACCAGGGAAGCCCTAACCTATTGTTTTTATTACTTTTCCAGTCTAACATTTGATCTGTGACATTATACTACAAGAAGTAATTTATACTCACTGTCTGACTTTTCCTGTAACTTGTCACCCTCTGTCCCTGGAACACCACTTGAAACAAGGTAGATAAGCCTATCTTGATCCCCTCAAGGGAAGACAGAATTAGATATTTTAAGGCTGTGATTGAAGCATGTATAAAGTTTCTGTTCAGTCGGTCTGATTTGAGCGGGGGGGGGGCCATGATGAGATAGAAGCAGAAATATGTTTGCAAAAGCTCAATAGGACTAGATTATAAAACATATATGATACTAGTCTGTCATGACTCATGGAAAGTTACAGAAGAGGGATGACATGTGAGTGCAGGTCTTTAAAGAAGTTTGTGGCAGCTTTTTCTACAGTGTGCATTAGTACGAAATGTCTGGATGGGAGTGCAGAGAAGTGAGTAGAAGTGAGTAGAAGCAAGAAATTTTGCAAAGGTAGCTCTCACCATGTGTAAAAAGTAAAGCTTCACAAGTTCAAATGCCTTTACGGGTCTTACTTATACACAATCATATGTATTAGACCGTATAGGAAAACTAAGAACTTAATGAGGGAGCTCTCCTACCTAAAAACATTTACATTCAATTAAAAACGCAGTTGCAGCCTCAGAAAATCAATATTCACCCCCCTCATATATTCTAAGATGGCAAGATGGCAACTGTAAAGTGAAAAGGAGGAAATGGATACAAAGGGTATTTTAGAGGAAAAATGAGTATGACCTGATGACTGGCTGTATAAGGAGGATTAGGATGAGAGATGTGTCAATGATAACAGCAACATTCCCAACTTGGATTGCATTCCCTCCAAATGATGGATTTGGAGGATCAACCCTTAAAAGGAGGTCCACTTTAGGAGTCTTTGATTGGTTTCTTGTTTCCTTCCAGTTTACCAGGTATGACATACACTTCAGCCAAGGTTTTTAATTGAGATGCTGCTTCATTATCACAGTGAATATCCCAAAGTAGGAACTATTTTTTGCTAACTAGAAGCTTCTCTACACTAGACAGATTGCCAGAATATATTTTTTAATTTTTAAAATTTATGCAACTAACCCCAGTGTTAGCATCCTATTTCATCTAGGGGTTATCACTGAGTCAATACCATATTTTTTCTTCTATAAGGCAGTTTTACTGAGGCTTAACATTTGATGTCACTAAATGAAAGTGATACACGACTCATATCAAAATGGAAGAAAACAATCTCCAAACTCCTTTTTTAAATAAAGAGAGCTTACAACCCTTTAGCGAGATGAGTAAGCTTTTTCGTTTTATTGACTTTTGACAAAGTTATAGATAAAAACGTGGATTGGCTGATGTAGCAGAAATTTTTGCAGTTTAGTACATCCAAGGTTATTACACTGCAATTGCTAAAATACACACACAACATCTAACATTCTTTTATGAAATTAAATTTGCCCCGTAATTTTCAATGAAATGCTAAAAGATGCATTTTTATATGCAGATTTTATTTCAGAATAATATTACCTGGCTAAACACCAATGAAGTAGTTTTATTCTCTCATGATTCCTTATTATGAAGATATCTCTTGTAGAAACAGATACTACATTTTTCCTACCTAAATCATTCAATATACTATAATTGGATATTTGCATCTACAGTGAAAAATTTGGCTAGGAAAGCTAGATCATGCCAAATAAGTGATTAAATGATTTTTACAAGAGAGGCATTTTATGTCTAGAGTGTAAAGTTAAATGGAAAAGCAGAACACAAAATGGTATACACAGTGTAGTGATTTTAGAACACGGCTTCAAATTCTTTAATATTTTTGCCACCAGGAGGGAAGGTCTAAGTACCCATCTTCTTGAATCTGGATAAGCTTGTAACTGCTTCAGCCAATAGAATGTGGAGGAAGTGATGCCATCTGAGTTCTGAGACTAGGTCAGAAAAGGCCATGCTCCTAAACTGCCATGTCAGAAGTTAGATTAACCTGAGACTGCCACAACGGAGAAGCCGCATGAATGCACTCTGACTGACAGTCCCAGTTGAGTCCAGCCCCTGTCACAGACAGGTGAGTGAAGAAGCATCTTGGATTTGGACTCTCCAGCTCAAGCTGTTCTATTTTTCTGCCATTTGAGGCTTCTTAGCTGAGAACCTGGACAAAGTGGAACACAGAAAAGCTGATCCACCTCTGTCCTTTCTGAATTTCTTAACAAAATGCTTTTGCACAATAAAATGGCTGTCTTACATATTGTTGGTATGCTACAAACTGACCACATCAGCTTTTAAGAAATGACTGTTAAATTTTCAGGAATTTTGCAAGCAATGTGGAACAGCCATTTTTCTAAAAAATTACACTTCAACAAATTATACTTTTTTAAAAAAGTTAACGAACACTAAAACTCATTAAATCTTAATTATTTTACTACTTCAAAGTACAGATTATGCCTTGAACTTACTGTTTTTGGTAATCCCTCCAAATTTATCATATTTCCATATAAATAGTAACTTATTCTATTTTTATTGTTAAAATCTATTAATATTAAGTATTAGAAAAGAACTCCTGATTATTACTCAATCATAATGAGATTTATAATAATTTGTCAATCTATCACCAAAGATTAAATACTTTGTGCCGTGTTAGAATATGGAAGGAGGAACAAAGTGGTAGCAGATGGAGAAAAATATAGTGTTCTTTTTCTGCTTCTTAAGATTGTAGACCAACTGGTACTCATTTGAATCTGTAATACCTGTTAGTATCTAGTGATTCTTTTAATGAACACATGCAAATGATTTTTTAGTAAAAATTCTTCATTCTGTGCATCAGTTATATCCACTTAAAAATCCATACACTTCTTGTAAATGACCCTATAGCTGTGATGAAAAATACTTTACCAAACTAAACCCATGTGAAATTTAATTTCATTTGAGCCGCTTATGAAATTAATTTTAATGCCTAATCATACAGTCTTCATGCTGACAAAATCCATACTGAAGTTAATGACACAGGTGTCTACAAGGAATATCTGAAATTTTTATTCTACTCAAACAGCAGAGGTTCAGAGATCTTGGTTTTAATACTTCCTCCTCCAATAATCTTCATAAAAAAATTTTTAAACCCTCAAATATGTTCAAACTAAATCTATGTGAAAGATTAGGTGAAGAGTTAAGGTTAGGTTTCCAACATTAGAAATAATTCCTGACAAAACTCACGTATTTCATTTTTTAATAAATAATTATCTTTAATTCAAATATTTCTAAGAACATATTTTTATCTGTTCTCTCATGTCAAAAATGTTGAAGTCACACATCCTAATGTAGGACAAATTATGCTTAAAAAATAACAGAATGGATTTAGGATATTTACTGTAACTTTCTGACAAGTCATTATGTAATTGACTTTATTATTTTTTAAATTTATTTGCTTATTTATTTATTATTGGCTGCATTGGGTCTTTGTTGCTGCACGTGGGCTTTATCTAGTTGTGGCAAGCGGGGGCTACTCTTCTTTGCTGTGCCCAGGTTTCTCATTGCGGTGGCTTCTCTTGTTGCAGAGCATGGGCTCTAGGCATGTGGGCTTCAGTAGTTGTGGCTCACAGGCTCTAGAGTGCAGGGTCAGTAGTTGTGGCACATGGGCTTAGTTGCTCCATGGCATGTGAGATCTTCCAGGTCCAGGGATCGAACCCGTGTCCCCTGCATTGGCAGGTGGATTCTTAACCACTGAGCTACCAGGGAAGTCCCCTATATAATTTACTCTAAATGCTAAGGTCAGAGATTTTATTATCTACTATCTGTGGAATCATCGGATCTCACCAAACTATTTCAAAGATTACTCAAAATTTATGATTAAAATTGTATTTTGGGGCTTCCCTGGTGGCGCAGTGGTTGAGAGTCCACCTGCCGATGCAGGGCACACGGGTTCGTGCCCCGGTCTGGGAAGATCCCACATGCCGCGGAACGGCTAGGTCCGTGAGCCATGGCCGCTGAGCCTGCGCGTCCAGAGCCTGTGCTCCACAACAGGAGAATTGTATTTTTAAGTGTGTAAATATTTCATAAGTTTTAATTGAAAAAAATACACAGTGTCTTTGCAAACACTGGCTGCAATATTTCATTTCATTTTATATCCAGGCTTTAGAATTATCCTTCCCATGCTATGTTTGTCTGCTTTTAAACTTGACATAAACATATTGTTCATCTAAGATGCTTTTTAAAAATAAATAACTGTATATATCAACTATGGTAAAAATGTTTAAGAGATGCTATATTATTAACAAATAAAATTCAAATATGTCTGTTCAGTGCTCGTGAAGGTTTAGCAGTTGTGCTATCACACAATGGATACTTAGAGCTTTTAAAATTATTTGAGGGTGCAAAGAGTACTAGAGTTTAACTTTGCATTTTTGAAAGAGTTGTAAATTTGTAACCTTTTAGTTTTTAATATTTTACTTGTAAAATCACACTACAGAAGAAATGACTAATCATAATCTAACAATTGCCATTTGAACTCATATCAAACAAACTTGAATCAAAAACAGGATTAAATTATTAAGCCAAAAACTCTTACAAAATGTCCAAAGGATGGTGCTAGGACTTAACGCGCTTTTATACATGGTTTTGCAAAATAGTTCTATATTCCCTACAAATTAAAGAACTACCTTGAAATAAAACACAGTTAACTAAAATATAAGAATTTTTATATCTTCAGCCAAAACTTATGCCTGATGTGTAGTTGAAATCTTTCTCATAAATAGAACTCCAGATTCAAATGGTTTTACCGATCAATCCTAACCATCATTAGGTAAGAAATATCACTAACTTGATGCAAACTATTCCAGAAAATTCAAAAGGAGAGAATACGTCCCACCTCATTTTATCAGTCTTACATTTCCCTAATACAGAAGACAAAGACAGGAAAATTACATTTCTTTAATCTTTAAAAAAAATTTTTTTAGGGGCTTCCCTGGTGGCACAATGGTTGAGAGTCCGCCTGCTGATGCAGGGGACACGGGTTCGTGCCCTGGTCCGGGACGATCCCACGTGCCGTGAAGCGGCTGGGCCCGTGAGCCACGGCCACTGAGCCTGCGCGTCCGGAGCCTGTGCTCCGCAACGGGAGAGGCCACAACAGTGAGAGGCTGGCGTACCACAAAAAAAAAAAAAAAAATTTTTTAATTGAAGTATAGCTGACTTACAATAATAACTTCAGGTGTACAACATAGCAATTTGATATTTTAATAGAATATACTCCATATAAAGTTATTATAGGGACTTCCCTGGTGGCACAGTGGTTAAGAATCCTCCTGCCAATGCAGGGGACATAGGTTCGAGCCCTGGTCCGGGAAGATCCCACATGTTGCGGAGCAAATAAGCCCATTCACCACAACTACTGAGCCTGTGCTCTAGAGCCCGCGAGCCACAACTACTGAGACCACCTTCCACAACTACTGAAGACCACACACTTAGAGCCCATTTTCCGCAACAAGAGAAGCCACTGCAATGAGAAGCCCGTGCACTGTAACGAAGAGTAGCCCTCACTCACTGCAACTAGAGAAAGCCTGCACGTAGCAACAAAAACCCAATGCAGCCAAAAACAAACAAATTAATTAATTAAAAAAAAGAATAAGCCCTATTTTAAAAAAAGTTATTATAAAATATTAGCTGTATACCCTGTATACAGGATAATATCGCTGATGAATATACAACAGATGCAAAAATCCTCAAAAAAATGTTAGCAAACCGAATTCAACAATACACTAAAAGGATCCTACATCACAATCAAGTGGGATTTATTCCAGGGATGCAAAGATGGTTCAATATCAATCAACCTAATACACCATATTAACAAAAGGAAGAATAAAAATCACATGATCATCTCAATAGATGCAGAAAAAGCATTTGACAAAATTCAACATCCATTCATGATACAATCTCTAAATAAAGTTGGTATAGAGGGAACATACCTCAACATAATAAAGGCTGTTTATGATGAACTTACAGCTAACATCATACTCAATGGTGAAAAGCTGAAAGCTTTTCCTCTAAGACCAGGAACAAGATACAGATGACCACTCTTACCACTTCTATTTAACATAGTATTAGAAATCCTAGCCATAGCCATCAGACAAGTAAAAGAAATAAAAGGCACCCAAATTGGAAGGGAAAAAGTAAAACTGTCACTACTTGCAGATGACATAATACTATATATAGAAAAACCTAAGATGCCACCAAAGACTACTAGAACTAATAAATTACGTCAGTAAAGTTTCAGGATACAAGATTAACAATTTATTGATGGTAAATGTATTAATATGTCTTTTGTTACCTGAACATTATTGACTGGAGAGGTATCAATACATTTTTAGAGAGTGATACAATTAACATCACCATGTGAAGTTGTTAGAGCTTAAAACTGGTCAAGGATTCATTATACAACTTATGACTGTCATTATCATTCACATTTTGCTCTGTTAGGTTTTTGTTTCAACCTTGTTTATATTATAAACTCAAGTTTATTACTGTAAAATTTTCAAAAATTACGCATTCTGAAATTTTGAGTGAAGAAGAATTTTTCGGTGAATTTCATGCAGATAATTTTTCTGATTGTCCCAGCGACATATATACTATGGTCTTAGAAGATGATAGTTCTTCAGAATATAGTTCTGATTCAGATGATGTGAATATTAGACGAAAAAAAGACAAAAAACCTTAGTGATTGATTCTGATATGTTAAGTGAAAATGAAACTCAGTGCTGGAGAACGTGTCTTTGCTTCTACAGAAGAGTAGATTGAAGACAACATTTCATGAAAATTAGAAGACTTTACATGTGTATCAGGTGTAACTACTGAATGTAATAACCTGCAAAGTGTTAGTGAAATAACAGAATTAATTTTTGGTAATGACTTTTTCAAGTTGGTCGCTTCTCAAACAAATTTGTATCACCAACAGGATAAAAAATCATATAAAAAGTATAAGGCTTTAAAATGGACTGATGTAACCAATAGTAACATGAAGAAGTGTCCTGGATTAATAATTTTGATGGGACAAATAAGAAAGTCACAGTGGAAAGAATACTGGTTGACTGATCCCTGACTTGAAACACCTATCTTTCCAAAGATTATTATGAGAAGAAGGTTCGAACAAACAATGACATTTCTTCACTTTAATGATAACTCAGAAACTCTGTTTCCTGCTGACAAAATTTCCAGTTAAACCTCTTTTGGATTATTTTCTACCAAAATTTCAATCAATCTATATACCCAAACAAGAGCTATCACTTGAGGAGGCAATGATAAAGTGGAGAATATGGCTCAGATGCAAAACCTCTAATCCTGGAAAACCTGCAAAATATGGAATTTTGGTCAGGATGGTTAGTGAAAGTGAAACTGGATATATATGCAACCTTGAGATTTACATGGGTGAAGGAAAGAAACTGCAAGAAATAATATTATTGGTCCTACAACCTTATCTTGGTTCATGGCACCATATTTACCAAGACAATTATTACAACAATGTGCCCACATCTGAAATATTGTTGAAAAACAAAACCAGAGTTTATGGGACTATAAGAGAGAATTGTGGTCTACCAAACCAATTAAAGGAGAAATCTAAAAATCTATAGAGGGGAGAAATGACATTCTTATGGAAGGGAGAAGTGATTCTAGAGGCTAGTCCACATGTGACAACTATTCATGATGCCTCCATAGCATCTACAAGAAGGGAAGACAGAAGGACTGGCCATCAGATAACTAAGCCCACTTGTATATTAGAGTATAATATGTATATGAAAGGAGTTGATCAATCCGATCAATACCTGGCAAACTTCAATATCCTCCAGAAAACTCAAAAATGGTATAAGATAGTGGGTTTTTATTTGAGTACTTGCAGTTAACTCAATGCATTTAAAATTCATTGTAGTCTTAATGCACAGAATAAAATGACTTACAAGCAATTTTTGTTAGCAGTAGCTAGAGAATGGGTAACTGACCATTCTGGTGAATGTAGTGGTAGTCCCGCACCTGGTCCTTCTTGTGGCGTTTCTAAAAGAGCCCCCCACAAAGATCCACCTGTCGACTATCGGGTAAAATAAAAGAACATATTCTAGAGAAAATAATAGCCACAGAACTAAAAAAAAAAAAAAAATGCTACCAGAAAGTGTAGAGCCTGCTCTTCCAGGGGAAAGCATAGTCAAACACTGTATATTTGTAATAGATGTTCTGTTCCCCTGCACAGAGATGCCTGCTATAATGCCTATCATACTCTAACAAAATATTAGAATGCTTTAGTAAGACATGTACAAAGTTTCAAATAAATACATTAAGTGCAAAAAAAGTTGATATTTACTCAGACATAGGTGTTTCAATATTCACTTATATAACAAATCACGAGCCACAGGTGTTATTTTCTGCAAAAATCCCCCAGTCAATAATATGTTAATATACAGAAATCTGTTGTTCTATACACTAATAATGAAACAGCAGAGAGAGAAAAGAACAAAACAACCTCATTTACAATCACACCAAAAAATAAAATACCTAGAAATAAACTTAACCAAGGAGGTGAAAGACCTGTAATCAGAAAACTATAAGACACTGAAGAAGGGAGCTGAAGATAATACAAATAAATGGAAAAATACCCCATGTTTATGGATTGGAAGAATTAATAATGTTAAAATGTCCATACTACCCAATGCAACCTGTAGATTTAATACAATCCCTATCAAGATACTCATGACATTTTTCATGGAACTAGAACAAATGATCCTTAATTTGTATGGAATCAGAAAAGACCCAAATAGCCAAAGCTATTTCCCTGAAAGAACAAAGCTAGAGGTATCATGCTCCCTGACTTCAGATTATACTACTAAGCTATGGTAAGCAAAACAGTATGGTATTGGCACAAAAACTGACACATAAATTAGTGGAAAAGAATAGAGACGCCAGCAATAAACCCATGCACATATGGTCAGCTGATCTACAAGCAAGGAGGCAAGAATATACAATGGGGAAAATACTGTCTCTTCAGTAAGTGGTGTGGGGAAAACTGAACAACTATATATAAAAGGATGGAAGTAGAACATTTTCTCATATCATATACAAGAATAAACTCAAAATGGATTAAAGACTTAAGTGTAACACCTAAAACCATAAATCTCCTGGAAGAAAGCATAGGCAGCACAGTCTTTGACCTAGGTCTTAGCTATTTTGTATCTGTTTCCTAAGGTAAGGGAAACAAAAACAGAAATAAATGGAAAACTATAAACATAAATACAAGTATTCAATATAAACATAGACATAAATATTAAGACAAAATTTTTAGTAAATAGAATCCAAAAATACTTTAAAATAATACATTATGACCAAGTAGAATTTATCCCAAGAATATATACTTTAACATTTCTAAATGTCCATGAACAGATAAATGAATAAAGAAAATATGACATATACAGATAATGGAATACCAGTCAACCTTTAAAAAGAAGGAAATTTTGCCATGTGGGACAAGGTGGGAGGAACCAGAGGGCATTATGCTAAGTGAAATAAGCCAGATAGAGGAAGGAAATACCATATGATTTCATCTATATGTGGAATCTAAAAAAGTCAAACTATGGAAACAGAGAATAGAATGGTGATTACAGGGGGCTGGCAGAAGGGGAAAATGGAGGAGGTGATGGTCAAAGGGTATAAATTTTCAGTTATACAAGAGAAATAATTTCTTGAGATCCACTATTCAGCCTAATGTCTACAGTTAATACTGTATTGTATACATAAAATTAGCTAAGAGGGCACATGTTAAGTGCTGTTATAACAAAAAAAATACTATTAATTTTAAAAAGTAGGTTGGAGGTGATAGATGTCTCATGGCTTTGGTGGTGATGATGGTTTAATGGTTGTATACTTATCCCCAAACTCATCCAGGTGTATACACTAAATATGCAGAGATTTATACATGTCAATCATACCTCAACAAAGTGGTTTAAAAAAGTAAAAAACTTAAAACAGAAAATTAATCCCTGTCATTCACCATATTAAAAAGACAAAATTTTAAAATGTGCTATCAATAGATGTAAAATAAAAAATATGAATAGGGCTTCCCGGGTGGTGCAGTGGTTGAGAGTCCACCTGCCGATGCAGGGTACACAGGTTCATGCCCCGGTCCGGGAAGATCCCACATGCCACGGAGCGCCTAGGCCCGTGAGCCATGGCCGCTGAGCCTGCGCGTCTGGAGCCTGTACTCCGCAAAGGGAGAGGTCACAACAGTGAGAGGCCCGCGTACCACACACACAAAAAAAGAATAAAATCCAAGTCCAATTTCTGACTTAAAAAAATCTCTTTGCAAACCAGGCATAAAAGAGAACATTCTCAACTTAATAAATGAATGAAAAACTAGGAAAAGCCTATACCTAATGCCTTA
Source organism: Delphinapterus leucas (assembly GCF_059928025.1). Classification (NCBI taxonomy): domain Eukaryota; kingdom Metazoa; phylum Chordata; class Mammalia; order Artiodactyla; family Monodontidae; genus Delphinapterus; species Delphinapterus leucas. The sequence continues at coordinate 21,316,180 of NC_143135.1, forward strand.
CTTAATGAGGAAAAGATGTAATACTTTTCCTCTAAGGTCAGAAATAAGGCAAGAAAGTCTACTCTCACCACTTACTAAACTCAGAGCTAAAAATATAAATTTCATTATAGAAGGAAATTTCTTAATGCTGTGTCCTCAGTATCTAGAGCAACCCCTGGTATACAGCAGTTACTTAACGTTCTTGAGTGAAAAATACATAAATAAATGTTAGTGTTAGTTAAACAAATATAATAGATAACAGATTGCTGAAAAATATGTAATTTCCAGAGTTGTAAGAAAGATTGAATTTGAATTTATTTGAAATAATTGCAATTCAATGTAGAGATATTTTGATTCTCTCCATGTACTGGTTTCACATAACATGTCTAATGGTGAATATGAAAAAAAAACCTTTTTAAAACATGTGATAAACAAAAGTAGATAAAAGTGTGCTTAAATCATTTATTAACATACTATTAAGTGATAAGCAATGATGCCTGACTGCAACAACAAGAAAAACTACAGAAAGAGTAGCTCACATAAAAGCTGCTGTCAAAATGTACTCATGCCATCTTTGTTACACTGAAAGCACTAGCTGTCATAAAGATTGCAACGGCTTTCAAAAAAGTTTAACTTAATGCCACATATATCTCAGTATTCAGACTTATGTGTAATCAAATAGGTAATATATTTGGGGATTTCTATCTATCCATCTATTTAAAATACTGAAGCAATTTGAAAGTCTATGATTAATATTTCAGATAAAACACTGAATCACCTTAATCTTTTGCCAACAGATATGAATGTCTATCTCATTAAATATGGTTACAGCAGCATGCATGGCTTAGTGATATGTTTAACTGACTAAATAAGCTCAATATTGCAGAGATGTGAGTTACCACCCTTACGTAGCAGATACAAATCTCAGCCCGTGAATCCAGATGGGCAAGAAATGTAAGTGTATTTTTCTATAACTTATATTAACGCTTATAATAAGCTCCCACTAATTTCAGGGGTTCTATCCACTTCCCAAAAGGTTGCATTTAATTATGGGGGAAATTTAATATGAAAGCATGGGTAGGGGGTGTGGACACATTCCATTTTCATATTCCTCTTCCCAGTCACAAAGCTTCTTCCAGAACATTGTTTGCTATTCAGGCCATATCTGGGCTACCTTTCCTGTCCACGACAAGTCTATTGTTTCCATAATACTAGAATTTGAGGGGACTTTAAACAGAACACCTACAAGACTTATAGCATATGTGCCAACTGGAGCTCAGGTTCCTGGGTTTGAATCCTAGCCCCACTGCTCACTATGTAATCTTGGATACCCTAATCAGCATGTCTATGTCTGTTTCCTCCTGTAAAAAATGGGGATGATAATACGGATAGAAATGTTATTATATTAAAGCGCTTAGAACAGTTCCTGACATACAATAGTCTACAGGCTATCCAGTTAAGTACTATCATTGTTATATTGCTGCATGAATTTGTAACAAAATGAGGGTAGAGAGGAATCAGGAATGTGGATGCCAAAATATTACCTTTATTATATGGCTTATGTGTGGAGACAAATGGATTTCCTAATAGTGAACCCCAGATAATCATAGGTTGTACTGGAACACCATCTCACATATGTCATTACATGATTGTGATGAAACTGAATCTCCTAGTTTGAAATCCACATGCAACAAAAGTATGACTTGTTTGAGATGGGTTAAAAATGAAATTCTTAAAAACCCTCATATTACAAATATTTAAGAGTAATTTTCACTAAAAAGTCAAAATTTAAACTGGCTGAGGAAGCTGCTCATTGACTCTCTTAAATTTTAAAACTTAGCAATTATGAAATCTATGTAGTCAGGAAATTTTTGTTTCAAAGTTGAAATCCTCTTTCAAGAATTCAGATCAGTTGTTTTAAAAATACTATCTTTACAGGACCAGCTACTATAAAACAAGGGGTAAAAGCTCTTAACACTTCCATAAATCCTTCTGCATGAATCAATCATTTTTTATTAAAACTCCTGTAAATAAAGTGTGATAGAAATTGGGAGCAGAGGGCCGGTTCTACAGATTTTAGTGATTAAGAAATGTATTCATTCATTTGTAAATGGAACAAACATATGGTATAGGTCTCATGATTGTATACAACACTGTATTCTGTAAATAATAAAGTAAAAACTTCTTGCCACGTGGACTACTCAGGGATCAAATAAGAACAGCGGCGATGAAAAGAACAAATTTAAACTTTATTTCCTTTGTATCAGATACTAATCAAAGTGCTATATACATTAATTCTTGTAATTTTTGCAACAAGGTACTATTCCAAACTCTATTTTACAGAAGAGTAAATACAGCACAGAACAACTTAAGTCACATACTCAGTAAGTCGTGGAGCTTGGATTTGGTGACAGTCCAGATCCAGACTCTATGCTGCTGAATATGCTAATAAATACTGTATCTTGTATCAGTTAAAAGGTTCTTTTGTTGAGTGAAAATTACAGCACTTTCATGATATATTTCTTACTAAAAAATAAAAGCAGACAAACTATCAACAGTTACTTTACGGCAAGCAATATATGGCTTATAGTTTTTGTATACCCTTTTAAAAATATTTTTGCAGACTTTGTTAACACTCAACAAACCATTTATGTAAACTCAAACACTGGAGATATTATTCCATAATATGGCTGAACTCCTCTTATCCATGTACTTCTCACACTTCAATTTATAAAATATTAATAAACAATTTTGGGAAAATAGGTTTGGAAATAAACAAAGTGAATTCAGATTGTAGCTTTTGTTTCAAACTCTCACAAAATAAATATTTATTCTAGAAAAAATGTGGTTCAAAAATCACAATTAGGTATCATTATAGTTCTAGATATTACATGTGAAAGTTATCATTTTTCAACTCACAGAATTCGTCGATCTTTGGTATGTCTATATCATCACATTAGGGTAGGTGTATATATCCTATTGCTGCCATAACAAATTACCACAAATACAATGGCTTAAAACAACCCAAATTTATTCTGTTAGAGTTCTGGAGGTCAGAAGTCTAAATTCAAGGTTTCAGCAGAACGGCATTCACTCCACAGGATCTGGGGGAGAAAATACTTGCTTGCCTTTTCCAGTGTATAGAAACTACCTATCATGGATTTTTGGCAAAGTAACAAATGTACAGGCAGCCTTGAAATGGAAAATAGTAAGATCAACTTGCTCACTTTCATCTTTCTATCTTTCTGGCTATATCAGCTCCTGGGAAATTTTTCATTCCTTCCCTAGGTCTTTGAAGTGTGTAATTGCTACAGAAACTGCAAAGATTTTTCTTATCATTGAAAACTAAAACTACAATGTATGATTCATAACTAAGAATTTTAAAAATATTGCGATGATTAAACATGTTTTGCAGAAGTTTCTAAAGGAATTTCTTAAGAAATATCTAAACGACTGTGTAATAATTATCAAGGATTTTGCAAATAATTAGTGTAACATTTTAATAAGCAACCATATCATGAGTAATACATTTTGAATCTTAGATTCTTTATTGAAAGATGTGAAGTCAATTATATTCTTTTAAGGAAAGCAGGAAGAGCTATTGATTCCTCCACTTTCACATTACTATCAAACATGATTTATGTATACCATATAATTTTACTTTTCAGATAACGTATTTAATGTAGAAAATGTAATTACACTACATTTTTAGAAAAATATTTTAAAATTCTAATTATATGCATCTTTTCTTGAAACCAGAAACTCTTAATTCAGACATGGATTATGATGAAGAATGACCTATAAAATCAATAACTTTCACATCTTGTAGGGCACTAGTTTTGATGGAATTTTTATACATAACAGCATGGAACAGTAATAATGAAAATTACTATTATCATGTTAGGATTATGGTGTCAGTGATACCAATATTTAAAATGTGTAGGTTCTCTGAATTTCTTTAGGTCTAGTGGCATTCCTTGCAATACTGTCAGTTGGATAATGAGTATTGTCCTTTTCAACCTACAGACACAGAAACTAGGTTCAAAAAAAGTATAATTTTTTCTGAGGTCAAGAGGTATGAGACAATCTAAAGCAGTTGATAAGAAAACAACATTTTTAGCATTCAAAGGTGAAACACACAGTCCTTTTCAATCTTAGGCAAATCTTTGGCCTCAGTTTTCTCATCCATAAACTAGAATTAAAATATTTCCTATCTCACTTGCCAATCTTTAATGGAAATATAATGATCATAAATATAAAATCACTTTGAAATGTCAATGAAACTGCTACTTTTTCCTGAGATGGACACATGCAAAGCTTTATGATATATCAGAATATGTATTTTGGTTTATAAAGTACATATTAATTATGTGTATATTATATATTTTTAATTTGTTGAATTATTAAATTAATAAATCATGACTGGGGTAATTACTACTGTATTGCAACTATATGAGATTCCATATCTCCCTACAGACATCTGTTTTTTCTTTATTTGCTGATCAACAAGACATTTGAAAACACAGATTCCTGACTAATGATCTTATTAATAAACTAATCTAAATGCATGCTTCTGGGCATCTCCTAAAGAAAAGACAGTTTTGAGAAAGCTAGCAGAAGAGAAAAATAGTTTATGAATAATGCATGTATTCGTTCACTTCTATCTCCCTACCATTTGCTTGTAATGATTATGTTTTGATAGCTGTAAATAGCAGAGACTTGTGCATGAAAGATACTGCCTACATGAAGGTATTTTACCATTCCAGAGATTTGACATACTACTGAATCACCCGCATAGCAAAATCAGTAAATGCTGTTTTAAACTTAAACTGTGAAATGGTAATAATTACATACTAGTTTTACGAGAGAAGATAAACATTTTGCAAAATTGTGATTGTATTAATTTTTAGTGGTAGCATGTTTTAATGAGACATATGAGATTTATGGAAAGTAGATGTTAGAAAGCATAACCTCTTAATGAGGGGCATAGCGTTTATCAAAATATATTTGCTTGATGTTGTGAACATTACAAGGATTCAGACAAAATTTTCATTTTGTAGTTTAACAGTCTTCAAAGTTTGACAGACTCCTTCCACTTGGAAATAATAATTATCATCACATGAGATTCAGGCAATGTGCTAGACATTTTGTAAGTATTAGCTCTATGACTATATAAAAACCATGCTGTCGAAAGTGAAGACCTATAAGATGGTGGAGGAGTAAGAGGCGGAGATCACCTTCCTCCCCACAAATACATCAGAAATACATCTACATGTGGAACAACTCCTACAGAAGACCTACTGAATGCTGGCAAAAGACCTCAGACCTCCCAAAAGGCAAGAAACTCCCCACGTACCTGGGTAGGGCAAAAGAAAAAAGGAAAAACAGAGACAAAAGAATAGGGACAGAACCTGCACCAGTGGGAGGGAGCTGTGAAGGAGGAAAGGTTTCCACACACTAGGAGCCCCTTCGCGGGCGGAGACTGCGGGTGGCGGAGGTGGGGAGCTACGGAGCCGCGGAGGAGAGCGCAGCAACAGGGGTGCGGAGGGCAAAGCGGAGAGATTCCCACACAGAGGATCAGGGCCGACCGGCACTCACCAGCCCGAGAGGCTTGTCTGCTCACCTGCCGGGGCAGGCGGGGCTGGGAGCTGAGGCTCGGGCTTCACAGGTCGGATCCCTGGGAGAGGACAGGGGTTGGCGGCGTGAACACAGCCTGAAAGGGGCTAGTGCACCACAGCTAGCTGGGAGGGAGTCCGGGAAAAAGTCTGGAGCTGACGAAGAGGCAAGAGACCATTGTCTCCTGGTGCGCGAGGAGAGGGGATTCAGAGCACCGCCTAAACGAGCTCCAGAGACTGGAGCCAGCCGCGGCTATCAGCGCGGAACCCAGAGAGGGCGTGAGACGCTAAGGGCGCTGCTGCCGCCACCAAGAAGCCTGTGTGCGAGCAGAGGTCACTATCCACACCCCTCTTCCACGGAGCCTGTGCAGCCCGCCACTGCCAGCGTCCCGGGATCCAGGGACAACTTCCCTGGGAGCACGCACGGCGCGCCTCAGGCTGGTGCAACGTCACGCAGGCCTCTGCCGCCACAGGCACGTCCCGGACGCAGTGCCCCCGCCCCCCCGGCCTGAGTGAGCCAGAGTCCCCGAAGCAGCTGCTCCTTTAACCCCGTCCTGTCTGAGCAAAAAACAGACGCCCTCCAGCGACCTACACGCAGAGGCAGGGCCAAATCCAAAGCTGAGCTCCTGTGAGCTGTGAGAACAAAGAAGAGAAAGGGAAATTTCTCCCAGCAGCCTCAGAAGCAGCGGATTAAAGCTCCACAATCAACTTGATATACCCTGCATCTGTGGAATACCTGAATAGACAAGGAATGATCCCAAATTGAGGAGGTGGACTTTAGGAGCGAGATCTATGATTATTTTTCCTTTTCCTCTTTTTGTGAATGTGTATGTGTATGCTTCTGTGTGAGATCTTGTCTGTAAGGTCTTGCTTCCACCATTTGTCCTAGGGTTCTATCCGTCCATGGTTTTTTTGAAAAATTATTTTCTCAATAATTAATTTTAATTTTAATAACTTTATTATACTTTTCTTTCTTTCTCTTTCTTTCTTTTTCTTTCCTTCCTTCCTTCCTTCCTTCCCTCCTTTAGACAACGAATCACCCCAAATTGAGGAGGTGGTCTCTGAGACCAAGATTTATGATTTTTCCCCCTTTACCTCTTTTTGTGAGGGTGTATGTGTATGCTTCTGTGTAAGATTTTCTCTGTATAGCTTAGCTTCCAACATCTGTCCTAAGGTTCTATCCGTCCCTTTTTTTTTTTCTAAATATTTTTTAATTCAATAACTTTATTATACTTTATTTTATTTTTACTGTATCTTCTTTCTTTCTGTCTTTTTTCCTTCTTTCCCTCCTTCCTTCCTCCCTCCCTCCCTCCCTCCTTTCTTTCCTTCTTTCCTTCTTTGCTTCTCTCTTCCTTCATTCCCTCCCTCCTTTCCTTCTTTCTTTCCTCATACTTCTACTAATTCTCTCTACTTTTTCTCCCTTTTATTCTGAGCCGTGTGGATAAAAGGCTCTTGGTGCTCCAGCCAGGAGTCAGGGCTCTGCCTCTGAGGTAGGAGAACCAACTTCAGGACACTGGTCAACAAGAGACCTCCCAGCTCCACATAATATTAAACGGCGAAAATCTCCCAGAGACCTCCATCTTAACACCTGCACCCAGCTTGACTCAACGACCAGCAAGCTACAGTGCTGGACAACCTATGCCAAACAACTAGCAAAACAGGAACACAACCCCACCCATTAGCAGAGAGGCTGCCCAAAATCATAAAAAGGCCACAGACACCCCAAAACACACCACCAGACGTGAACCTGCCCACTAGAGAGACAAGATCCAGCCTCATCCACCACAATACAGGCACTAGTCTCCTCCACCAGGAAGCCTACACAACGCACTGAACCAACCTTAGCCCTGGAGACAGACATGAAAAACAGCGGGTACTACGAACCTGCAGCCGGCAAAAAGGAGACCCCAAACACAGTAAGATAAGCAAAATGAGAAGACAGAAAAACACACAGCAGATGAAGGAGCAAGATAAAAATGCACCAGACCTAACAAATGAAGAGGAAATAGGCAGTCTACCTGGAAAAGAATTCAGAATAATGATAGTAAGGATGATCCGAAATCTTGGAATCAGAATGGACAAAATGCAAGAAACAGTTAACAAAGACCTAGAAGAAATAAAGATGAAACAAGCAATGATGAACAACACAATAAATGAAATTAAATGTACTCTAGATGGGATCAATAGCAGAATAACTGAGGCAGAAGAACGGATAACTGACCTGGAAGATAAAATAGTGGAAATAACTACTGCACAGCAGAATAAAGAAAAAAGAATGAAAAGAACTGAGGACAGTTTCAGAGACCTCTGGGGCAACATTAAATGCACCAACATTCGAATTATAGGGGTTCCAGGAGAAAAAGAAAGGGACTGAGAAAATATTTGAAGAGATTATAGTTGAAAATGTCCCTCATATGGGAAAAGAAATAGTTAATCAAGTCCAGGAAGCACAGAGAGTTCCATACAGGATAAATCCAAGGAGAAATACGCCAAGACACATATTAATCAAACTGTCAAAAATTAAATACAAAGAAAGCATATTAAAAGCAGCAAGGGGAAAACAACAAATAACACACAAGGGAATCCCCATAAGGTTAACAGCTGATCTCTCAGCAGAAACCCTACAAGCCAGAAGGGAGTGGCAGGACATACTGAAAGTGATGAAGGAGAAAAACCTGCAACCAAGACTACTCTACCCAGCAAGGATCTCATTCAGATTTGATGGAGAAATTAAAACCTTTACACACAAGCAAAAGCTGAGAGAGTTCAGCACCACCAAACCAGCTTTACAACAAATGCTAAAGGAACTTCTCTAGACAAGGAACACAAGAGAAGAAAAGACCTATAATAACAAACCCAAAACAATTTAGAAAATGGGAATAGGAACATACATATCGATAATTACCTTAAATGTAAATGGACTAAATGCTCCCACCAAAAGACACAGATTGGCTGAATGGATACAAAAACAAGACCCATATATATGCTGTCTACAAGAGACCCACTTCAGACCTAGAGACACATACAGACTGAAAGTAAGGGGATGGAAAAAGATATTCCATGCTAATGGAAACCAAAAGAAAGCTGGAGTAGCAATTCTCATATCAGACAAAATAGACTTTAAAATAAGGACTATTAAAAGAGACAAAGAAGGACACTACATAATGATCAAGGGATCGATCCAAGAAGAAGATATAACAATTGTAAATATTTATGCACCCAACATAGGAGCACCTCAATACTTAAGGCAAATGCTAACAGCCATAAAAGGGGAAATCGACAGTAACACATTCATAGTAGGGGACTTTAACACCCCACTTTCACCCATGGACAGATCATCCAAAATGAAAATAAATAAGGAAACACAAGCTTTAAATGATACATTAAACAAGATGGACTTAATTGATATTTATAGGACACTCCATCCAAAACCAACAGAATACATATTTTTGTCAAGTGCCCATGAAACATTCTTCAGGATAGATCATATCTTGGGTCACAAATCAAGCCTTGGTAAATTTAAGAAAATTGAAATTGTATCAAGTATCTTTTCTGAACACAACGCCATGAGACTAGATATCAATTACAAGAAAAGATCTGTAAAAAATACAAACACATGGAGGCTAAACAATACACTACTTAATAACGAAGTGATCACTGAAGAAATCAAAGAGGAAATAAAAAAAATACCTAGAAACAAATGACAATGGAGACACAACGACCAAAAACCTATGGGATGCAGCAAAAGCAGTTCTAAGAGGGAAGTTTATAGCAATACAAGCCCACCTTAAGAAGCAGGAAACATCTCGAATAAACAACCTAACCTTGCACCTTAAGCAATTAGAGAAAGAAGAACAAAAAAACCCCAAAGCTAGCAGAAGGAATAAATCATAAAAATCAGATCAGAAATAAATGAAAAAGAAATGAAGGAAACGATAGCAAAGATCAATAAAACTAAAAGCTGGTTCTTTCAGAAGATAAACAAAATTGGTACACCACTAGCCAGACTCATCAAGAGAAAAAGGGAGAAGACTCAAATCAATAGAATTAGAAATGAAAAAGGAGAAGTAACAACTGACACTGTAGAAATAAAAAAGATCATGAGAGATTACTACAAGCAACTCTATACCAATAAAATGGACAATCTGGAAGAAATGGACAAATTCTTAGAAATGCACAACCTGCCAAGACTGAATCACGAAGAAATAGAAAATATGAACAGACCAATCACAAGCACTGAAATTGAAACTGTGATTAAAAATCTTCCAACAAACAAAAGCCCAAGACCAGATGGCTTCACAGGCGAATTCTATCAAACATTTAGAGAACAGCTAACACCTATCCTTCTCAAGCTCTTCCAAAATATAGCAGAGGGAGGAACACTCCCATATTCCTTCTACGAGGCCACCATCACCTTGATACCAAAACCAGACAAGGATGTCACAAACAAAGAAAACTACAGGCCAATATCACTGATAAACATAGATGCAAAAATCCTCAACAAAATACTAGCAAACAGGATCCAACAGCACATTAAAAGGATCATACACCATGATCAAGTGGGGTTTATTCCAGGAATGCAAGGATTCTTCAATATACGCAAATCAATCAACGTGATACACCATATTAACAAATTGAAGGAGAAAATCCATATGATCTTTTCAATAGATGCAGAGAAAGCTTTTGACAAAATTCTACACCCATTTATGATAAAAACCCTGCAGAAAGTAGGCATAGAGGGAACTTTCCTCAACATATTAAAGGCCATATATGACAAGCCCACAGCCAACGTCATCCTCAATGGTGAAAAACTGAAAGCATTTCCACTAAGATCAGGAACAAGACAAGGTTGCCCACTCTCACCACTCTTATTCAACATAGTTTTGGAAGTTTTAGCCACAGCAATCAGAGAAAAAAAGGAAATAAAAGGAATCCAAATCGGAAAAGAAGAAGTAAAGCTGTCACTGTTTGTAGATGACATGATACTATACATAGAGAATCCTAAAGATGCTACCAGAAAACTACTAGAGCTAATCAATGAATTTGGTAAAGTAGCAGGATACAAAATTAATGCACAAAAATCTCTGGCATTCCTATACACTAATGATGAAAAATCTGAAAGTGAAATCAAGAAAACACTCCCATTTACCATTGCAACAAAAAGAATAAAATATCTAGGAATAAACCTACCTAAGGAGACAAAAGACCTGTATGCAGAAAATTATAAGACACCGATGAAAGAAATTAAAGATGATACAAATAGATGGAGAGATATACCATGTTCTTGGATCGGAAGAATCATCATTGTGAAAATGACTCTACTACACAAAGCAATCTATAGATTCAATGCAATCCCTATCAAACTACCACTGGCATTTTTCACAGAACTAGAACAAAAAAATTCACAATTTGTATGGAAACACAAAAGACACCGAATAGCCAAAGCAATCTTGAGAACGAGAAACAGAGCTGGAGGAATCAGGCTCCCTGACTTCAGACTATACTACAAAGCTACAGTAATCAAGACAGTATAGTACTGGCACAAAAACAGATAGATCAATGGAACAGGATAGAAAGCCCAGAGATAAACCCACACACATATGGACACCTTACCTTTGATAAAGGTGGCAGGAATGTACAGTGGAGAAAGGACAGCCTCTTCAATAAGTGGTGCTGGGAAAACTGGACAGGTTACATGTAAAAGTATGAGATTAGATCACTCCCTAACACCATACACAAAAATAAGCTCAAAATGGAATAAAGACCTAAATGTAAGGCCAGACACTATCAAACTCTTAGAGGAAAACATAGGCAGAACACTCTATGACATAAATCACAGCAAGATCCTTTTTGACCCACCACCTAGAGAAATGGAAATAAAAACAAAAATAAACAAATGGGACCTAATGAAACTTAAAAGCCTTTGCACAGCAAAGGAAACCATAATCAAGACGAAAAGACAACCTTCAGACTAGAAGAAATTGTTTGCAAATGAAGCAACTGACAAAGGATTAATCTCCAAAATATACAAGCAGCTCACGCAGCTCAATATTAAAAAAAACAAACAACCCAATCCAAAAATGGGCAGAAGACCTAAATAGACATTTCTCCAAAGAAGATATACAGACTGCCAACAAACACATGAAAGAATGCTCAACATCATTAATCATTAGAGAAATGCAAATCAAAACTACAATGAGATATCATCTCACACCAGTCAGAATGGCCATCATCAAAAAATCTAGAAACAATAAATGCTGGAGAGGGTGTGGAGAAAAGGGAACACTCTTGCACTGCTGGTGGGAATGTGAATTGGTTCAGCCACTATGGAGAACAGTATGGAGGTTCCTTAAAAAACTACAAATAGAATTACCATATGACCCAGCAATCCCACTACTGGGCATATACCTTGAGAAAACCAAAATTCAAAAAGAGTCATGTACCAAAATGTTCATTGCAGCTCTATTTACAATAGCCCGGAGATGGAAACAACCTAAGTGCTCATCATCAGATGAATGGATAAAGAAGATGTGGCACATATATACAATGGAATATTACTCAGCCATAAAAAGAAACGAAATTGAGCTATTTGTAATGAGGTGGATAGACCTAGAGTCTGTCATACAGAGTGAAGTAAGTCAGAAAGAAAAAGACAAATACCGTATGCTAACACATATATATGGAATTTAAGAAAAAAAAATGTCATGAAGAACCTAGGGGTAAGACAGGAATAAAGACGCAGACCTACTGGAGAACGGACTTGAGGATATGGGGAGGGGGAAGGGTGAGCTGTGTCAGGGCGAGAGAGAGTCTTGGACATATACACACTAACAAACGTAGTAAAGTAGATAGCTAGTGGGCAGCAGCCACATGGCACAGGGATATTGGCTCGGTGCTTTGTGGCAGCCTGGAGGGGTGGGATAGGGAGGGTGGGAGGGTGGGAGATGCAAGAGGGAAGACATATGGGAACATATGTATATGTATAACTGATTCACTTTGTTATGGGGCAGAAACTAACACACCATTGTAAAGCAATTGTACCCCAATAAAGATGTTAAAAAAAAAATTATCCACTTTAAAAAAAAAAAAGAAAAAAAGGGAGAAGACTCAAATCAATAGAATTAGAAATGAAAAAGGAAAAGTAACAATTGACACTGCAGAAATACAAAGAATCATGAGAGATTACTACAAGCAACTATATGCCAATAAAATGGACAATCTGGAAGAAATGGACAAGTTCTTAGAAAAGCCCAAGCTTTTGAGACTGAACCAGGAAGAAATAGAAAATATAAACAGACCAATCACAAGCACTGAAACTGAGACTGTGACTAAAAATCTTCCAACAAACAAAAGCCCAGGACCAGACGGCTTCACAGGCAAATTCGATCAAGCCTTTAGAGAAGAGCTAACACCTATCCCTCTCAAACTCTTCCAAAATATAGCAGAGGGAGGAACATTCCCAAACTCATTCGACGGGGCCACCATCATCCTGATACCAAAACCAGACAAAGATGTCACAAAAAAAGAAAACTACAGGCCAATATCACTGATGAACGTAGATGCAAAAACCCTCAACAAAATACTTGCAAACAGTATCCAACAGCACATTAAAAGGATCATACACCATGATCAAGTGGGGTTTATCCCAGGAATGCAAGGATTCTTCAATATACACAAATCAATCAACTTAATTCACCATATTAACAAAATGATGAAGAAAAATCATATGATCTTTTCAATAGATGCAGAAAAAGCTCTTGACAAAATTCAATACCCATTTATGATAAAAACCCTACAGAAAGTAGGCATACAGTGAACTTATCTCAACATAATAAAGGCCATATATAACAAACCCACAGCCAATATCATTATCAATGGTGAAAAACTAAAACCATTTCCTCTAAGATTAGGAACAAGACAAGTTTGCCCACTCTCACCACTATTATTCAACATAGTTTTGGAAGTTTTAACCACAGCAACCAGAGAAGAAAAAGAAATAAAAGGAATCCAAATTGGAAAAGAAGTCAAGCTGTCACTCTTTGCAGATGACATGATACTATACATAGAGAATCATAAAGATGCTACCAGAAAACTACTAGAGCTAATCAATTAATTCGGTAAAGTAGCAGGATACAAAATTAATGCACAGAAATCCCTTGCATTCCTATACACTACTAATGAAAAATCTGAATGATAAATTAAGGAAACACTCCTATTTACCATTGCAACAAAAAGAATAAAATACCTAGGAATAAACCTACCTAAGGAGACAAAAGACCTGTATGCAGAAAATTATAAAAAACTGATGAAAGAAATTAAAGATGATACAGACAGATGGAGAGATATACCATGTTCTTAGATTGGAAGAATCAACATTGTGAAGTGACTACCCTACCCAAAGCAATTTACAAATTCATCACAATCCGTATCAAACTACCAATGGCCTTTTTCACAGAAGTAGAACAAAAAATTTCACAATTTGTATGGAAACACAAAAGACCCCAAATAGCCAAAGCAATCTTGAGCAAGAAAAACATAGCTGGAGGAATCATGCTCCCAGTCTTCAGACTATACTACAAAGTTACACTAATGAAGAAATTATGGTACTGTCACAAAAACAGAAATACAGACCAATAGAACAGGATAGAAAGCCCAGAGATAAACCCACACATGTATGGTCACCTTATTTTTTTCTTTTTTTTTTTCCTTTTTTGCTGTACGTGGGCCTCTCACTGTTGTGGCCTCTCCCATTGCGGAGCACAGGCTCCGTACGCACAGGCTCAGCGGCCATGGCTCACGGGCCCAGCCACACTGCGGCATGTGGGATCTTCCCAGACCGGGGCACGAACCCGTGTCCCCTGCATCGGCAGGCGGACTCTCAACCACTGTGCCACCAGGGAAGCCCGGTTACCTTATTTTTGATAAACGTGGCAAGAATATACAATGGAGGAAAGACAGCCTCTCAAATAAATCGTGCTGAGAAAACTGGACAGCTACATGTAAAAGAATGAAATTAGAACACTCCCTAACACCATACACAAAAAGAAACTCAAAATGGATTAAAGAGCTAAATATAAGGCCAGACACTATCAAACTCTTAGAGGAAAACATAGGCAGAACACTCTATGACATAAATCACAGCAAGATCCTTTTTGACCCACCACCTAGAGAAATGGAAATAAAAACAAAAATAAACAAATGGGACCTAATGAAACTTAAAAGCCTTTGCACAGCAAAGGAAACCATAATCAAGACGAAAAGACAACCTTCAGACTAGAAGAAATTGTTTGCAAATGAAGCAACTGACAAAGGATTAATCTCCAAAATATACAAGCAGCTCACGCAGCTCAATATTAAAAAAAACAAACAACCCAATCCAAAAATGGGCAGAAGACCTAAATAGACATTTCTCCAAAGAAGATATACAAATTGCCAACAAACATGTGAAAGGATGCTGAACATCACTAATCACTAGAGAAATGGAAATAAAAACCACAATGAGGTATCACCTCACACCAGTCAGAATGGCCGTCTTCAAAAAATCTACAAACAATAAATGCTGGAGAGGGTGTGGAGAAAAGGGAATCCTCTTGCACTGTTGGTGGGAATGTGAATTAATACAGCCCCTATGGAGAACAGTATGGAGATTCCTTAAGACACTAAAAATTGAACTACCATATGGCCCAGCATTCCCACTACTGGGCATATACCCTGAGAAAACCATAATTCAAAAAGAGTCATATACCACAATGTTCACTGCAGCTCTATTTACAATAGCCAGGACATGGAAGCAACCTAAGTGTCCATCGACAGATGAATGGATAAAGAAGATGTGGCACGTATATACAATGGAATATTAGCCATAGAAAGAAATGAAATTGAGTTATTTGTAATGATGTGGATGGACCTAGAGTCTTTCATACAGAGTGAAGTAAGTCAGAAAGAGAAAAACAAATACCATATGCTAACACATATATATGGAATAAAAAAAAAATGAAAAAAATCTTTGTGAATAACATAGTGACAGAACAGGAATAAAGACGCAGACGTAGAGGACAGACTTGAGGATATAGGGAGGGGGAAGGGTAAGCTATGACAAAGTGAGAGAGTGGCATGGACATATATACACTACCAAATGCAAAATAGATAGCTAGTGGAAAGCAACCACATAGCATAGGGAGATGAGCTCGTTGCTCTCTGACCACCTAGAGGGGTGGGATAGGGAGGGTGGGAGGGAGACGCAAGAGGGAGGAGATATGGGGATATATGTATATGTATAGCTGATTCACTTTGTTATAAAGCAGAAACTAACACACTATTGTAAAGCAATTATACTCCAGTAAAGATGTTAAAAAAAACCCCACAAAACCATGCTGTTTACAGAAATACACTACAGAATAATGACGATGATGACTGACAGTACACTTAATACCTTATATTAATATGTATTTCTTAAAGCCGTTCAAAAGCCAGTCCCTACCAGGAACTCACTTTAATATAAAACCAGTATTTTATTGCCATAAATTAGCCACTTTGTTTAATATAATGGTGAAGAATCAAGGTCTAAAGAAGTAAAGTCATTTTTTCCAAGATCAAAAAACTTGTTAGTGTCATGGCTATGACTAGACTCACCCTTCTTGTATTTATCATCTACCAATGTCTTACCCTCTACGTTAGTTACCTAATGCTGTATAACAAATTATCACAAACTGCATAGCTTAAAACAATGCACAGTTTTGTTTCCCTATTTCTTTGGATCATGATTCCAGGCATAGCTTAGCTGGGTCTTCAGGACTTCACACATGCCTGTAATCAAGATGTCAGCTGTCCCATCTCGAGTCAGGCCTAGGGAAGAGTCGGCTACCAAGCTTATGGGGTTGTTGGCAAATTCCAGTTCCTTACTGACCACAGAACCAAGGGTCTCAGTTTCTTGCTGGTTGTTGGCCAGAGACCACTCTCATTTCCTTGCCACAATAACCTCTCTATACAGCAGCTCAAAGCAAGGCAGTTTGCTTCAATAAAGCCAGCCCATGAGATGCTAGCAAAACCATGGTATAAACTTCCATAACTTAATCATGGGGGTAACAACCTATCACCTTTGTTGTATTCTCTTGGTTAGAAACAAGTCACAGGTCTTACCAACAGACCTGTGAGGGGAATACACAAGGGTATGATTGAGGTAGAGATGACTGGTGGGTCACCTTTAGAGTTTGTGTACCACATCCTCCTTACTGAATTCTTTGGAATAAGGCATGACATCTTCACCTCAGCTACTGCCATCATCCTGGGTTTTCATTGCTCCCATAAATCAAGCATCCAAGGACCTATCCTTCCACTCATCTTATCCACTTCTGAGATCATATCAGACCTTGCAATTGCTTATAATTGAACAACCTTCCATTCCCCTTTGGACTTAGGTACTCCATTCTCATCAATCAACTTTCAGCTCTTAGGTTATATTTCCACAGATTTTTATGCCCATCTCACAGTAGTATAGGACCTATGTCAAATGCTTTCACATAAAGATTGTGAACCGTGCCAACACTTCATTTATAATTGAAATTTTTGAATTTTTTAAAAAAAAATATCTCCTGTTTTTAGGTTATAATTTCCATGATACTATTTCCCCCACTGTTAGCATAGGACTTGCCATGCACTGAGATGCAATTGATATTGTTGGCTAAATTGATGAATGATTCATAGTTAGAACTAAAATTTATCATTGATCTTCTATCTTCCTCATTCTTATTCACCTCCAAGCTCTTGAAATAAAACTTACAAACTCAATATGTGAACTTCCTTATTATCACCTATTCTGCCTTCTATTTGTTCCATACACACTGTTTTTCACTAGCTAAGATTATTTTCCAAGGCCTAAATGAAAAGCTGTTCCTCAGAAGAAATATTCTCAACTTTCCAAAGATTTTGTTATTAAGGAAATCATTTTCTGTGTTTTAAAGATACCATGTTTCTTGTGTTAGTTTACACTTAAATGATTTTATAAGAAAAATTGATTTTTCTTAAAACAAGTAGTATAGAAAAAAACATTTTAAATGATATTTAGTAAAAATCAGAGTTTATTATGTGCTAATTCTACCTCTATTATAGATAGGAGATTTATGTAGAGTGGTTGACATAGAAACAAGAAAAAATAGGGGTATCCTTACTTAAAGTGATCCTATGTACCTGGTAACCATATGTTGACTAGAATTCCAAAGGCCACAGGACGGACAGAGGAAGAAATCAGAATTTATCAGATAATAACACTTCTCTCAATCATTCTAAATATACATTAGATGCAATTTAATATTAAACTGGTCGGGTGAACCCATCCTTTCTAAACATAGGCAAAAGAATAGATTAAAAAATAATGAAATGAAGAGAAGTTAAGGTATTGAAGGACAAAGAATTTAAGTTTCTCGCCAACAAGTGCTGGAGGCAAATATTGTAACAGAAATCACAACTCCCCATAAATGTTGAGATTCTTAAGGTAAAGTTTAGGGTTCAAGGAGAGACTTTAAGAGTTCAACCCCCTTCTGAAATTTTATACCAGGAAATGCTTATTTTATTCCAGGACAGGACCTCTCTTTTTCTTTTTTTTTTTTTTTTATCAGATCCACAAATGAATCCTTAACCAAAGTACTCCATGACAAAAAAACAAAAATGTTAAGAACTTTGTATTAAATGTTAAAATCACACCACACCAGTTCACCTACTCATCAGGCCTATAATGCAGCCAGACCTAACCAAACATCTAAGAAGGAAGCATTACAATCTGAATCACACATGCCATAGACCTTGCCCTCACAATCCTGGTTACACCTGTCTAGTGCTCTAAGCAAAAGGAAAATTATAATAGCTATATCAGAACTTCATCAGGAATACATATACTTCAGACAAAATTTTCCTAAGAACTGAACCAGAATCCTTTCCCAGGCCCCTCACCTCAGTTACCCTACTCTTTGGACTGCCTTTCTCAAAAATTTCTAAGTCTCCTTCCAGTGCCTGAGATGGGATGAGGTTGGCCCTGCCATTTAAGCTTGGTGATCGAAACCCAGACCAGCACCATGTGGACTCTGGTCACCATTTCAGTCCTTGAGAACTCTCTCTAAGCCTCTTAATTCCCCAATTCCACATGTGAAGTTCACCAGATGCTCTAACAAGCTCTAGGACTCATGCCTATGAAGTCATCCTTGGACCCCAAGCCATGCTCACTTCCAAGAGAGTGGCCTGGCAAGTGAATAATTTCCTCTCCCTTATAGTGCATTTCTTTTTCAAGATTGTACAAAATTGGCCTTCCAGAATGGTGTAGCCATGCTGATTCTGGTGGATTCTCACTTATATTGGCTATGAGTTCAGGGCTCTGGGCTACCAACTACCCACTGCACCTTGGTCTTGAGCTGGAGGACAGACCCATGCATCACCTTTTGCTGGTCTATCAATGCTCACCTGCCCACGCATGTCACTACCGCAGTACCCACTTTGATCCAAGCACTCAAAGGTGGCAGAATGGGTGGTAAGAGGCTTTTACTTCCTGTGCCCTCTGCTGTTGGACAAAGGACAGTCATCACATTCTTAAACGCTCTAGAGCACATGTCAGGCAGCCCTCCAGTGGTGGCTGTGTCTGCCTCTTCAACGGGTTTTAGAGGGTTCCAAGCGACGTCCTCTCTTGCCTCCAACTGATATGCAGATTATCACATTCTGCTGGGTCAATTTTAGGTCCAGCCAGATGAGGAAAGGATGTCCTGTGTATAAATATAACTGTTTTTCTCACTCTACCAACAGTCCCTCCCCTGTCCTTCCACTTGATGGTGGTGTTTGGAAGACTAAAGTATGGTTAATATTGGAAAAAGTTCACATTCTAGGATGCGGTGGTTTAGGGCCTGAAGTGTTCTGTACAAGACAAGGTGGAACATGTGTTATTTTGTACTTATGACGTAAAACTCCAAATGGTAAGTACAACGTGACCAGGAAACAAACCGTTGCTTATATTTTCTTGCATGATCTGAGTAAGACCTACACTTTCGGTCATCACCAAAAGAACAAAGTCATAACTTTTGACAGAATCATTGGAAGCCTGTATTTGTGGGTGGCAGTAGGGATGCTGCAGCACCATGAATAATGACACAAAGAGCATTAAATAAATTGTATCAAGGAACAGCAGAGCAAGAAATCTGTATCGTTGCAATAAAAACAGGTTCCTAAGAGACATGACGTTGTGAGAAAAAATGGAATTGCTGCCTTTTCCTCACATTCTGAGAGATGAAATGAGCCAGGAATAGTATATTTGGCAATAAAAAGATGGAAGAGATGGATACTAGACCTAAGAGGGAAAGATATGACCTGACACTATGAAAAATCTTTATGTACACTGATTAAATAACACAGAAATATGTAACACATCTACCAAATATTCTAAATTTTCATTAAAAAATCACTACACCTCATACGAGGCCATGAGTTCTAGATTTTTTTTTTTAAAAAAACAGCTTTAATAAGATATAATTCACATAGCATAAAATTCATCCCCTTAGGGGCTTCCCTGGTGGCGCAGTGGTTGAGAGTCCGCCTGCCGATGCAGGGGACACGGGTTCTTGCCCCGGTCCGGGAAGATCCCACATGCCGCGGAGCGGCTGGGCCCGTGGGCCATGGCCGCTGAGCCTGCGCGTCTGGAGCCTGTACTCCACAACAGGAGAGGCCACAGCAGTGAGAGGCCCACGTACCACAAAAAAAAAAAAAAAAAAAAAGATATTGAATATCATTCCCTGTGCTATATAGTAAATCTTTTTTGTTTATCTATTTTATATATAGTAGTGTGTATCTGTTAACCCCATACTCCTAATTTATCCCTTCCCCTTTCGCCTTTGGTAATCAAAATTTTGTTTTCTATGTCTGTATGTTTCTATTTTGTAATGCTTATTAATCATTTTTATATCTTCCTTGGGAAAATGTTTAGTCAAATCCTTTGCCTACTGTTTAAATTAAGTAATTTTATTTTATTTTTGTGTCATAATATTTTACATATAAACTGGACACTAAGCTCTTATTAGATATATAATTTGCAAAGATTTTCCACATTTTGTAAGTTGTCGTTTCACTTTCTTCTGTTCTTTAAAGCACAAAAGTTTTTAAATTTGATTAAGTCCAACAATCTATATCTTTTTTTCACTTATATTTTTGGTGTCATATCTAAAAAACTATTTCTTAATCAAAACCTATGATTTAAACCTATGTCTTATAAGAGTTTCAAAATTTTAGCTCTTATACATAGATCTATGATTCATTTTGAGTTGATTTTTTTATATGGTGTGAGGTAGAGAGTACAACTTAATTTTTGCATGTAGATATCCAGTTTACTTTTATTGGGGATTTTGAAGTCTATTTTCATAAGCAATACTGGTTTGTAATTTTCTTTTCTTGTGATGTCTTTGTCACGTTTTGGTATCCAATAATACCGGATTGATAAAAGTTTTGGGTAAGTGTTCTCTCCTTGTCTCATTTTTTGGAAGAATGAGTATAGCACTTTTGTTAATTCTTTTTTATATGTTTGGTAAAATTCACCATCGAAACCATCTGGCTCCTGGCTTTTCTTTGTTAGCAGGTTTTTGATTACTAACTAAATCTCTTTACTTGTTACAGGCATGTTCAGATTTCTTTCTCCTTCAGTCAGTTTTGTAAACTGTGTGCTTTTAGGATTTTTTCAAATTCATCTAGGTTAATCACTTGTTGGTAAATAACTGTTCACAGTATTTCCTTACAATCCTTTTAAAAATTTCTATGAAGTCAATGATAATGTCCCCTCCATTATTCATGATTTTATTGTTTTTTTTCCCCCTTGATTAGTCTAGCCAGAGCTCTGTAAATTTTGTTAATCATTTCAAAGAACCAGCTTTTGTTTTCATTGATTTTCTCTCTTGTTCTTCTATTCTCTATTTCATTTACTTTCACTCTAAATTTTATTTTTTTCTTCCTTCTGCTTCCTTTAGACATAGATTGCTTTTATTTTTCTAGTTTCTTAAGGTTAGAGGTTAGGTTATTGACTTGATATCATTTTTCTTTTTAATATACATATTTACAGCTATGAAATTCCCTCTAGGCATGTGTTTTGTTTCATCCAATATATTTTGAA
This sequence comes from Delphinapterus leucas, assembly GCF_059928025.1. NCBI lineage: Eukaryota > Metazoa > Chordata > Mammalia > Artiodactyla > Monodontidae > Delphinapterus > Delphinapterus leucas. The sequence goes on from NC_143135.1 coordinate 21,337,903, forward strand.
TACCGTGTCTTTTTCTTCAATATTCTCAAAATATTACCTTACTTCTGTTGTGATTTCCTTCATGACTCATTGGTTGTTAAAGAGTGTTTCATGTAATTTCCACATTTTTAAAAATTTCTCAAAATTCCTTATGTTGTTGATTTCTAATTTCATTACTTTATGGTTGGAGAACATACTTTGTATGATTTGAATCCTTTCAAATTAATTGAGGCTTGTTTTATGGTATAATGTATATACCATCCTGGAGAATACAGAATGTGCACTTGAGAAGAATGTGTATTCTACTATGATTGGGTGAAGTCTTCTATAGATGTCTGTTAGATCTAATTGGCTTATAATGATATTCAACTCTCTTATTCCTATTAGATCTTCTATCCAGTTGTTTTATCCATTATTAGAGTGGGGTGTTGTAATTTCCAACTATTATTGCTGTATATTGTCTATTTTCCCTTCAATTCTGACATTGTTGCTTCAGGTGGTATGGAGTTCTGCAGTTAGTTGCTTACATGTTTGCATTGTTATGATCTCCTGATGAATAGCACTTTTATCCTTATAAATTTTTTTATTTGTTTTTAAGAACAATTTTCTCTTTAAGTATATATTTTCTGATAGTACAGCCATTCCAGCTCTTTAAAATTTGTTTGCACAGTATATCATTTTACATTCCTTTGTGTTCAATTACTTGTGTCTTTGAATTAAAAATGTGTCCCTTAAAGACACTATACAGCTAGATCATCTTTAATCCATTCTTCCAATTGCAGCCTTTTGAATTGACTGTTTAATACATTTATGTTTAAGGTAGTTATGATAAAAAAGGATTTATGTCTGTCATTTTGCTATTCTTTTCTACAAATCTTATGTTTTTCTTGTTCCTCTATCCTTACACTGATGCCTTATTTTACGTAAATAAATATTCTCTAGTTCATTATTTAAATTCCCTTGTCATTTCTTTTACTTTTTATTTTCAGTTATTTTCTTAGTGGATGCCTTAGGGATTACAACTAACATCTTAATTTATAACAATCTGGTTCAGATTATTGACATTTTTAATTGTATACAAAAATTTGCTACTATATAGCTCTCTCCCCCTTCTTTGTGCTATTACTATCATATAAATTACATCTTTATATGTTATAAGCCCGTAAATACAGTTTTATAATCATTGCTTTTGCAGTAGTCTGTAAAATCAAAGAGGAGAAAAAAATAGTTACAAACAAAAAGTATATTTATATGTTTTTTAAAATATTTACCTATGTAGTTTACTGGCCTTTACTTCTTCAGGTGGTTTCTAGTAACTGTCTAGTGTTTTTTCATTTCAGAGACTGAAATGTCATTTCATTTCAATGACTCTCATCAGTATTTCTCATAGAGCAAGTCCATTAGTATTTTTTGTAGAGCAGGTGCGAAAGCAGCACATTCTCTCAGGTTTTTTAATCTGCAAATGTCTTAACTTCATTTCTGAGGGAGGGTTTTCCTGTATATAAAATTTTTGGTGAGAGTTTTATTCTCTCAGCACTTTAAATATGTCAGCTTTCAGGACTCCATGGTTTCTAATGAGAAATGATCTGTTGATCTTATTAGGGATGCCCCTTCATGATGATTCTCTTCTCTCTTGCTGCTTTCAAAAATTTTTGGCACTGGCTTGTAATAGATTGATTATGATGTGTCTAGGTGTGAAACTCTGAGTTTACACCAGTCAGAATTTGCTGAGCTTCTTGGATATGTAAATTGACATCTTTCATCAAATTTGCCAAGTTTTCAGTCATTCTTCCTTCAAATTCATGCATCCCCACACACACACACTTTTTTTCCCCTTTCTCCTCTCTTTCTATGACTTCCATTATGCTTATGCTGGTACACTTCATCTTGTAAATAAATACACAGGTCTCTGAGGCTTTGTTCATGTTTCTTGATTCTTTATGTTTCTCAGCCTAGATAACCTCAACTGACCTATCTTCAAGTTAACTGATCCTTTCTTTACCAGTTGAAATCTAGTATAGAGTCCCTGTAGTAAACTTTTCATTTCAGTTATTTTAATTTTCAATTGCCCTCCACTAAGGGTTTGTTATTATTGCTATATGCGGTGGTGGTGGTGGTTTGTTTTGTGAATACCATCCTAAATTTGTTTCCTAAGGACTGTGCTCTTTGCCATTGTGGCCACTGAAGTTTCTGCTTAGTTAGTTTGATGGTCACCTGATTATTGGATTCAGAGCAGCTGTGCATATTTAGCTCTATCAGATATATAAGAAAAAGATCAGATTACTTGACATTCATAGCCCTCACCAATCAATGTTTATTAGTGGTTATTTATTGCAGGTATCTTGCTTTGAACTAACATTGTTTACCCCCCTAATATTTTAGTGCCTATTTATTATGATGATTTTTTCCAGCTTTATTAAGATATAATTGACATATAATATTGTGTAAGCTTAAGGTGAAAATCTGTTGATTTGATACTTATATACTCTGAAATGATTACAACCATAGTGTTAGCTAACACCTCCATAACATCACATCATATAATTACCATTTCTTTTTTGTGGTGAGATTTAAGATCTACTTTCTTAGAAACTCTCAAGCATACAATACAGTATTATTAACTATAATCACCATGTTATACATTAGATCCTCAGAACTTACTCACCTTATAACTGGAAATTTATACTCTTTGAACAGTATCTCCCCATCAACCTCTCCCCATTAACCCAGGCCCTGATAACTACCATTCTAGCATAGTGACAATTTTTAATATATACTATTACATGTGCTGGGCATCAAAGAGAAAAAGCCAAATAAAGGAGGCTTAGGTAGGCTAACCTTAGGTAAAACAGACAATGAATAATAAAGATTATATAGCATAATTAGTATTATGAAAGGGAACTGTAGAATCCCAACTCTTACTATTAAATTCCTACTTGACATTCAAAAAATAATTCTTCTTTGCACTAATGTCTTTTTTCCAATATTAAATATAATGTGTACCTCATAAAAATAATAATTGCATTCATTTCTTTTAACTAGTATACTCATATCCCAACTTAGAACTAACTACAACTTTCTTGTTTGTCAAGGTTGATAACACATTTCCTACTCAGCCACTTTTATTTAATTATTCACTCTATCTTTTAAGCAAGTGTATGCAATTCAGTCCCTACTTAATGAGTGTGAAATGGACCATTGAGTTGTCTCATTTCCCCTGAGAAATGTTGATCTATTTTATTTCCTTTCTAATTAAATAACCTTTACCACTGAGCTTGTCTGAAAACCTTTCTTTTCCTCTAGAATCTAATGTATAAGACATGACACTTTACCTTGTTCAGTGTAAATTCAAAGTAAAGCCATCTTTTTCAACAGAGAATTAATATTTATTTTCTTACATTCTTAGATTATCAATAATCACTTTTAAACATTCTGTATGCTTTTTAAAAAATGTTTCATGAAAAATTATTACCGTAAGTGCACAATTCAGTTATTTTCATAAATTGAACAAATCCATGTAACCAGCACCAATACTGAGAATAGTCAACACTAGCACAGAGTACCCCTTTTTTGTGCTACTTTCCAATGATAATATTCCATCTAAGGGAAACCACTTTTCTGACTTCCAAAATCATCTATTAGTTCTGTAATTTATTTGGATGAGTTATACAGCATGCAATTGTTTGAGCCTGGTTTCTTTCACTCAACATAGTACTGAGATTCATCCATTTATTCTTATTGCTGTATAGAATTCTATTTGTGGACATGCTACAATTTATCCATCCTACTGCTGATAGGCATCTCGTTATTTGCACTTTGTAATAGTTGAGTTTAAGAATATTCCAGAGTATAACTTTTGGTGAACATAGGTAAAAATAACACAGTTATTTTTAATGCACAAAACAAGGAATTAAAAGAATGCTATACAATATAAGTGCTATTAATAGTTAAAAGGGTAACAGCCAGTGATGCTGAATTATATAGTTATCCCTTTGACTAAACTCATCACAGGAACATTTGGCATCTCACTCGTATGGGTCTACCTCGTCTGGAACACATTTATATTCTCTTCTCACTAATGAAGAATTAAATTTAAACATATTTTACATTGTTTTCTGAAAGTTATTTTACCGTGTTTAATAGACAAAAGTTCACATGCCTAGATTAGAGATAACCAGACTAAGGAGAATTAACAAGGTGAAAGACCTGGTTAATCTAAAAAGATGCTGGCAATTAGATGGATGGAAAATGTTATGCATCACAGAGGAGAAAGTTAAACTTATAATTAATAAACTATTAAACATCCATACTTACCATGTTGTATCACAAGAGCATTTCACTAGTATTGATCACCTCACATATTCATAGCCCAAATTCTTTATCTTTTAAAATGCTGATCCTGCCAACATGAATTGATCCCATGCCATTATTTTGTCACATTATCATCTACTAACTGAGGGAGGAGCTATCTCTTGATCTAGGTATAACTACTCTCCTGTCCCTTTTACCTTATTAACTGCCCTGTTTGAGAACAGGAGTGTTTCAGCACTGTATCTAAGTATACTGGAGAATTATGAGTCAATCTGTTTATGTGATTTTAATGATCAGAAATTATAATTCATGGTGATAACCATAATCATATATTTTAAATAAGAAATGGAAGAAAGAAAGTTCATTGTCTGGTCAAAAAATATCAGAGTTTGGTTGTTTGGAAAACTGGTCCCATCCACCTGGTAGAGAATGACTTCCGTGAAATTTTGGAAGGCTCTGCAGAATATAACTAACTTCAAACTGAATTTAAACATTTTTTTATCTTTTCTGATGAAGATTTCCTTCCCATCTCACACTCTCTTCTCAGAGAACCTATTTAAGATTAAGAATCTATTTAAGTTTAAAAGAATCTATTTCCATGCCTTTATAAGGAAAAAAAACAATCCTCCTCCTTGCTGATTGGATAAAATGTAGAAATGGTGAAGCCCTAGCCAATCAGATTTGTTCTTCTTCCATCCAGAAAGCTGGAAGTAGAATTAATTAACCTCCACCAGCTCTTGAACGAAGACATCAAGTAAAGCTGGGCTGGGGCTCTTGTTGTCAGATTACAAATGTGTAAAATCCATTCTGTGAAGATAAAAGAAGTAACAAAGAATACAGCAGATTTTCAGAGACCATATGTCCTCTGGGATGAAAATAGAGCAGATTTTCAGAGAAGACCGTATGTCCTCTGGGATGAAAATATATGGGCTCCTCAGAGGTTTCCAGTGCTTTTGTTCAGGGCTGCGTGAGTCCTAGATATACTCCTAGGCCGAAAGTTCTGTGAGAGAGTCCTGTATCCTTTCTAACATTTCTCCTTTTACTACAGACTGATCGAAGTAATCTTTCTCTGGCAAACAAACAGTCCTTGAAAATGTGTCCAATGGTAATAAATTCAACTCCTGATGAGACAGCCCCAAGAGCCTTTGGACTCAATCTGATAAAACGTCACTGCATACTGGGTGTTTGGAGCCATCACCAGCCCAGGCCGTTTCTCGTTCCTCGTAGACGCAGGCAGTAAGTTCCTGCACCTGGCAGTGCAGCACCGTCCACTCTCCAGCAGTGCAAGCGTCTGTGGCCGTGAGCTGGGGACACCACAGGGACGCTATCTGCAGAAGGCAGAGTGTCTGGCGTAAGGACACCTGCGGGTGAGAAAACGCACCTACAAAGTGGGGGCTCTCTCTTACTCTGCATAGTTGCAGCCTAGTCTAAGCTACCACTGGCCATATTGCCCAGGTCTTGGTATCAGATTTCTTATTTCCTGTACACTTCTGAGTTCTTCCTATGAAAACACTGATAATAATAGAAGAGAGAACAAGGACTCCTCTTATATATTAACTCCTCTCACATGGAAACTCCTCTCACATATTAACTCATTTAATCCTTATAAAAAGCCTAGAAAACACAGAAATGTTAGTAATTTGCTTAGTCATACAGCTAGGCAGGGTAGGATTCAAACCCTGAACTGCAGGGAAAATCCTCTTAGTCACCCCATATCGATAATCTGGCAGTGGGGAGCTACTGCCCCTCTGACTCTGAACTGCACTACGCCTAGGCTCTGGCTGTAGCCCAGTGTTTGAAGCAATGCATTTCTTCGGATCTCACTATCTGTGCTGAAACCAAGCTCTCCACAACCCTCTTGGAAAATGAGTACTAAAGGCCCAGGTACCTCCATGGTGGAGGCTAAGAAGCAGCAGTTCACACAGCTATCCTTTTCTATCCTTTTGCTTATAAACGGCATAATGTTCACATTCTGGTTCTTTCACTTGCTACTGGTAAGTCCTTACACAAGGTCCTGCTACGCTACACCTCACATTTCATCAGTGAAAAGAAGAAAACAAACGTGCTAATCAAAGTTGCAAGACAAATTAAATGACATGGTGTATATAAAACATAATTCTCAAAAACACATAGGCTGTGTTTTCCACCCAGGTCTCACACTCTTTAATATGAACATAAATAAAAACGTATTCAAATATTTGTTCCACACTGCATCTCATACATGGCTTCCTGCTCAGTTTTGTTGCTCATTATTTATTTTGATGTTTTCAGGACACTTTGCAAATTAATTAGCAGACTGCTGCATTCAAAATTCCATTTTCATTCTTGTTTTTCTTCTGAATATTTTTCTCTCCCACTTGAAGTGAAAATAAATCATTAAATTCTATCACAGTCTGATTCTTCCTCACCTTTGAAGTTGGCATCTGAGGTTTCTACTGGAGATACGGATTCTGCAAAGGACAGTTTTATTACTCATCTTGGGTAAGCAAGGATTAGGGAGATAATCAAAGGTCACGGTTAAAGCTGTGCTGAATTACTTTTCCAGACTCCGGGAACACAAGCAAACAAGCTCTTACCAATGTGTCTGTGGAATCAGACTTCCTGCAAGAAAGACTGCCCCGCCTGCTTTAAGACTTTGTATCTCAGCCCCTTTCACAACTGAGAGAGCATCTGCTCCTGGTAGACTGAAAATTATTTGCTGTTTTTAAAGAGGCACTTCCCTTCCTTTGCCTCGCTCATGAGACAAGCCACATTGTCCCTTAAATTCTATGAAGTAGACTGGGATGTTGACTCAGTAATCCTGGGCACCACTGGGTCAGCAGCTGATTTTCTCCCAGTTGGGCCCTGACTCTCACCCATTTTCCCGTCTAGTGACCACTCGTTTGGACTAAACAACAGCTTGGAGGCATTTTCTGCTTGTTTTCTAAAGCCTCTAAACTTATTTACTCTCTATAGGCCCCCACTGAATATCATAAATTAATTAAACACAACTCTGAGACCCATATATAGTTTGGCACTACAGTTTAAGAAAATTCATGGAAAAATCAGAATCAACAGCTTAATACATTCCTTCTTCTCTCTCATGGTTTCCCCTTCCAGCTGGGATATCTGTATATGGATCCCAGCTTGGAACACAATTATTGCAGTAGGAGAGAAGAAACCAGCAGTGAGAGAGATTCTCTGGCAAGTAGCTCTGCACTACCTAGGGAAGGCTGCCTCAGAGGGAGGCGTCAACAGCTGCAGACTGTCATATAAAAGACTTCCAATGGGTTAAGTAACTTTGAAGAAGTGAAATTCTGTCGTCCAATTTTATTTGTCTTTGAATCTGACTGCAAGGACTGCTACTTATTACAGAGCTGCCTAGCAGGTGCTTACAAAGTCACCGTTCTTTATATTAATCCAGACAACAGGCCATTAGGAACTGTGACTTTAGTTTTGGAGGAAAATACAATGTGCTTGGTTGCATTGAAAGAGATGTTCCCATGTTTTCCTTCCTTCTGGTTTTAAACTTGAGATCCTTTCATATCCTTTGAGATTTGCGGGTGATGGAGGGAAAGTCAGACAGTATCTTTTTTGATATAAATAGACTGTCACATTTTGAAAAAAGGGGGGTTCTATCCTGAAAAAAGATAGAATATGAATCATTAGGATTGGCATTCCATAGTAGACCAAAGATTCTTAGGAAGAAAAATAATATAGTTTTATTTTCATCTAAAATTCTAGTCATGTTAGATCACAAGAGGGATACTAACATTTTTACACAATATTTTGCACGTTACTTCGCTTGATTATTTCAGTGCTGCCAGATATTTTATTCTCTTTTATTAACTGCAAGCTGTAAGGATCAGAGAAGTGAAAGAAATTGTCAAAGTTCATCCAGCTGCTTGGGATTGATACTCGAATCCAGATTTGATTCAAGTTTGGAAGTGGAAGCTTTGTGCCAGATTCTGGGAAGATGGTATATGCCATCCCACGGACTGCGGCAGGCACACAAAAGGGGATCTGCTAGAACATAATCTCCATGGACTCACACCACAACAGATATCTGTCTCTTCACTGATGAACCCGCAAGGCCTAGTTAAATATCTGGCCCATGGCAGGGCTCAATAACTGTTTATTGAAGAACTAATAATAGGGCTTCCCTGGTGGCGCAGAAGTTGGGAATCTGCCTGCCAATGCAGGGGACATGGGTTCGAGCCCTGGTCTGGGAGGATCCCACATGCCGTGGAGCAGCTAAGCCCGTGAGCCACAACTACTGAGCCTGCGCGTCTGGAGCCTGTGCTCCGCAACAGGAGAGGCCGTGACAGTGAGAGGCCCGCGCACCGCGATGAAGAGTGGCCCCCGCTCGCCGCAACTGGAGAAAGCCCTCGCACAGAAACGAAGACCCAACACAGCCAAAAATAAAAATACATAAATTTATTTTTAAAAAAAGAATTAATAATAAATAAATGGATGAATGAATAAATAAACAATTTTTGAAGCAGGAACTGGCATAGCAAAATGGCAAGCCAGGTTTGATGTTACCTTTTCAAATTTTTAACCATTTGTTTTCTTAAAGCATAAAGAAAAACAAAAACATTTTTGTCAAACTTTGCTATTAATACTACAACTTTTGGTTTTATCAATTTTCCATCAAAACAGTAAGCATTCTGACGTGTAATAAACTTCTAAGGAAAGTGGTACAGATACTAATAATAGAGATAAAAAATTAGCTTGTAATAAAACAGATGAATTATTATACATAACAATATTCTCAGTCCAATATAGAACTGCTTCCCACTGTCACATTTCTTCTATTATGTGGAACAGGAACCGGGAGGAGGTAGAGAATGATGGGTTGCAAGCAGGCTGACAAGATAATTAAGGTGGGGAGGACTATATTTATGGAAAAGTATTCCCATTTTGCCTGAGGAGAGAAGATCTGCTGTGTACTAAAATTATTAGTAGTATATACGTTTCATCTTTCTCACTTGGTATGTCAACTCTTTGGTGATGTCAGATAAGAGAACTATAGGGCATATAGACTTGAGGATCCCACACTGGGGAAAGGTAGACAACTACATTCTACTCTGAGACCTTTTTCTTTTTAACTGAAGTATAGCTGATTTACAGTGCTACATTAGTTTCAGGTGTGCAACATAATAACTTGGTATTTTTATAGATTACATGCTATATGAAGTTATTATAAAATATTGACTATATTCCATATGTTGTACACTACATCCTTGTAACTTATTTATTTTATACATAATAGTTTATGTCTCTTAATCCTTCACCAATTTTGCCACTCTCCCACCCCACTACCTCTGGTAACCACTAGTTTGCTTTTTGTATCTGTGAGTCTATATCTGTTTTGCTATATTTGCTCTTGGTTTTATTTTTTAGATTCCACGTATAATTGAAACATACAGTATTTGTCTTTCACTATCTGACTTAGTTCACTAAATATAATACCCTCTAGGTATATCTGTGTTGTTTCCAATCGCAAAATTTCACTCTTTTTAATGGCTGAGTGAAAAGTACATTATATATGTATATACCACATCTTCTTTATCCATTCATCTGTTGATGGACACTTACGTTGCTTCCATATCTCGGCTAAATAATGTAGCTATAAACACTGGGTGCATATATATTTTCAAATTAGTGTTTTCATTATCTTTGGATGAATACCCAGGAGTAATTTGCTGGAGCATATGGTGGGTCTAGTTCTAATGTTTCGAGCAAGCTCCATACTGTTTTTCAGAGTGGTCACACCAATTTACATTTCCACCAATAGTGTACAAGGGTTCTTTTTTCTCCACACCCTCCCCAACAGTTGTTTTTTTGTTTTGTTTTGTTTGTTTTTAACATCTTTATTGGAGTATAATTGCTTTACAGTGTTGTGTTAGTTTCTGCTGTCTTTTTGACAATGGCTATTCTGCCAGGTGTGAGGTAATATCTCATTATGGTTTTGATTTGCATTCCCCTGATGATTAATGATGTTGAACATCTTTTCCTGTGCCTGTTGGCCATGTGGATGTCTTCTTTGGAAAAATGTCTATTCAGGTCCTCTGCCTATTTTTTAGGTAGATTGTTTTTTTTTTGCTATTGAGTTGTGTAAGTTCTTTACGTAGTTTACATATTAACCCCTTATTGGACACATTATTTGCAAAATAGCTCAGGTTATCTGAAGCAACTATTAGAAATAATACCTTATAAGTATAGCTTGAGAGAAGTAAAGTTGAACATTAACATAAAAATATATGTAGATGATTCTTCTATCAAGTAAATAATTTAATACATGCAGTGCTGGATAAGGAAACACTGTATTTTGTACCTCTGATACTAATACACATGTGTATAAAACCTGAACACGTCATTCCACTTTCTATCATTTCCTCAATGAAAATTATTCAGAACTACTTTTAAATTTTAATTTACAGGTTTTTGGTTTGTTTTGTTTTAAATATTTGTAAAGAGGAAAAGTGTCAACAAATGTACATGTTATCCTCAACAAAATAAACTACCTGGCTTTGTGCCCCAGGTCACAAGTGAGGCTGAGTCCAAACTGTCTTAGAACATAATCTTTTAAAAATTAAAGTCCTTTCCAGGTATCATACAAAATCTATGATACCATTCTATAATACTAAATTTAGATTGATAAATTCAAGCAAAAATATAAGTATTATATAACCTACTTTGGAGGCTTATAGGACAGAGTAAGTAATCAGCATGACTAGAGTTTGAATTTTAACTCTGTCACTTCCTACTATGTAACTCTTGCCAAGTTACTTAACTACTGTGATCTTAATTTTTTTCCCCTTTTAAACCATATTGCCACTACATCGTGGTATTGTTAAGAAGATTAAATGAGAAAACAAAATTAAAGCAACTAGTAATGTCTGCCATATAATTGGTGTTCAGTAATATGAGAGTCATCTTTCTTTTGTTAGCATATTCATTCCTATATAAAATATTCATACCCTGTATAAAATTTTACATTATAAGGAGTGCAGAAATCTTCATTAATCTTCTACCTTATGTTTTAAGAACCAATTGATATTTCTTACCTGAATCAATATTTGAAAATGATTTCCACAATGTATCATTTCTTCAATTCATTTAAGTTGGCATTCTTAAGCACAGTTTTTAGTCATCAACTAGGATTAATTGGCTACCCAGAAATTTCATTCTTCCACGAAGTTAGGAAAGTATATGGTAACACTCTTCTATTAATAGCCAATTTTGAAAATGAGTATTTTGTTTATTAACCACCATAAATAATGGCAAGTATAATTCTTCTGGCTTTCTCATTTTGTTATTATTATTATAGACTACTAAGTTTTCATTTACTTAATATGTCTATATAATCTACAATATTTTTCTTTATGACACTCTAAGAGTCAACATTTGGCCACTGTGAGATTCTTCAAGCTGAGTCCTGCCCTTTTAAGTTGATCTATTATTTATTGAAAGCTTTCTTGCTTTCTGGCATAACAAAATATCTGAACTCAACAATATTTTCTAACCTTCTCCACTGCAATGACCTAGAAACAATGTCATCCCATGTAAAATGAAAATTTCTAGTAACCAGATGTGACTTCTAATATAATTTCCTAAATTTGCTACTAAAAGAAATGAGGCATCCTTGAAGAAATGGTTGATTCTATGTCTCAAATAGGGAAATTCCAAGATCAGGTTTTTCAAATCCCCAATTATTAATCTTGCACAGACAGCAAAGGGCCATCAGACTTGTGAGGAAAGATAGAGGTAAAATATTAAAAAATCAACTTATGAAAAACATATACTATATAAAAGAAGTTTAAAACATATATATTGGGCTTCCCTGGTGGCGCAGTGGTTGAGAGTCCGCCTGCCGATGCAGGGAACACAGGTTCGTGCCCCGGTCCGGGAAGATCCCACATGCCGCGGAGCGGCTGGGCCCGTGAGCCATGGCCGCTGAGCCTGTGCGTCCGGACAACAGTGACAGGCCCACGTACCAAAAAAAAAAAACAAAAAAACAAAAAAACATATATATTTTAAACACACACCCATATATATATACACATATGTAGTGCACTCAGACAAATAAACAAGGTAATGTATATATAAAACAAGAATAGAGTACTAAAAATAAAGGAGTATTTGACAACAAAAAATAACTCTGGGGAATTAAGTGTATGATAGGAATTTAAACCTCCAGAAAATTAAATAAGGGTAGGAGGACCTTCAAGATGGTGGAGGAGTAAGACGTGGAGATCACCTTCCTCCCCACAAATACATCAGAAGTACATCTACATGTGGAACAACTCCTACAGAACACCTACTGAATGCTGGCAGAAGACCTCAGACTCCCCAAAAGGCAAGAAAATCTCCACATACCAGGGTAGGGAAAAAGAAAAAACAGAGACAAAAGAATAGGGGTGGGACCTGCACCTCTGGGAGGGAACTGTGAAGGAGAAAAAGTTTCCAAACACTACGAAGCCCCTTCACTGGCAGAGACGGGGGCAGACGGGGGGCGGGGGTGGAGCTTCAAAGCCACAGAGGAGAGCACAGCAACAGGGGTGCATAGGGCAAAGCAGAGAGATTCCCGCACAGAGGATCGGTGCCGACCAGCACTCACCAGCCCGAGAGGCTTGTCTGCTCACCCGCCAAGGAGGGCGGGGCTGGGAGCTGAGGTTCGGGCTTCGGAGGTCAGATCCCAGGGAGAGGACTGGGGTTGGCTGTGAGAACACAGCCTGAAGGGGGCTAGTGCGCCACAGCTAGCCGGGAGGGAGTCTGGGAAAAAGTCTGGAACTGTGGATTAAACATCCACAATCAACTTGAAGTTCCCTGCATCTCCGGAATTCCTGAATAGACAACAAACCATCCCAAAATTGAGGCTTTGGACTTTGGGAGCAACTGTAGACTTGGGGTTTGCTTTCTGCATCTATTTTGTTTCTGGTTTTATGATTATCTTACTTTGGTATTTAGCATTTATTATCATCAGTAGATTTGTTGATTTGGTTGCTCTCTTCCATTTTTTTTACATATAGATATATAAATGTTTTTGCTTTTTCTCTTTTTGTGACTGTGTATGTGTATGCTTCTTTGTGTGATTCTGTCTGTATAGCTTTGCTTTTACCATTTGTCCTAGGGTTCTGTCTGTTCTCTTGTGTGTATAGTTTTTAGTGCTGGTTATCATTGGTGGATTTGTTTTTTGGTTTGCTTGCTTTCTTCTTTCTTTCTTTTTTTCCTTTTTTATTACTTTTTAAATTTTTAATAATTTTTCTATTATAATAACTATTTTATTTTATTTTATTATTTTCTTTTTTTCTCCCTTTACTTCTGAGCTGTGTGGCTGACAGGGTCTTGGTGCTCCGGCCGTGTGTCAGGCCTGTGCCTCTGAGGTGGGAGAGCCGAGTTCACGACATTGGTCCACCAGAGACCTCCTGGATCCACCTAATATGAAATGGCGAAAGCTCTCCCAGAGATCTCCATGTCAACGTGAAGACCCAGCTCTACTCAACGACCAGCAAGCTCCAGTGCTGGACACCCAATGCCAAACAAATAGCAAGACAGGAACAAAACCCCACATATTGGCAGAGAGGCTGCCTAAAATCATAATAAGTTCACAGACACCCCAAAACACACCACCGGATGTGGTCCTGTCCACGAGAAAGACAAGATAGAACCTCATCTACAAGAACACAGGCACCAGTCCTCTCCACCAGGGAGCCTACATGACTCACTGAACCAAACTTAGCCCCTGCGGGCAGACACCAGAAACAATGGGAACTACGAACCTGCAGCCTGCGAAAAGGAGATCCCAAACACAGTAAGTTAAGCAAAATGAGAAGACAGAGAAACACACAGCAGATGAAGGAGCAAGGTAAAAACCCACCAGACCTAACAAATAAAGAGGAAATAGGCACTCTACCTGAAAAAGAATTCAGAGCAATGATAGTAAAGATGATCCACAATCTTGGAAATAGAATGGAGAAAATACAATAGACGTTTAACAAGAACCTAGAAGAACTAAAGAGCAAAAAAACAATGATGAACAACACAATAAATGCAATTAAAAGTTCTCTCAAAGGAATCAAAAGCAGAATAACTGAGGCAGAAGAACAGATGAGTGACCTGGAAGATAAAAGAGTGGAAATATCTACTGCAGAGAAGAATAAAGAAAAAAGAATAAAAAGAATTGAGCACAGTCTCATAGACCTCTGGAACAATATTAAACGTGCCAACATTCGAATTATAGGGGTCCCAGAAGAAGAAGAGAAAAAGGAAGTGACTGACAAAATATTTCAAGAGATTATAGATGAAAAATTCCTTAATATGGGAAAGGAAATACTTAATCAAGTCCACGAAGTACAGAGAATCCCCTACAGGATAAATCCAAGGAGAAACATGCCAAGACACATAATAATCAAACTATCAAAAATTAAATATAAAGAAAAAATATTAAAAGCAGCAAGGGAAAAGCAACAAATAACATACAAGGGGATCCCCATAAGGTTAACAGCTGATCTTTCAGCAGAAACTCTGCAAGCCAGAAGGGAGTGGCAGGACATATTTAATGTGATAAAAGGGAAAAACCTACAACCAAGCTTACTGTACCCGGCAAACATCTCATTCAGATTCGATGGAGAAATTGAAACCTTTACAGACAAGCAAAAGCTAAGAGAATTCGGCACCACCAAATGCTAAAGGAACTTCTCTAGGCAGGAAACACAAGAGAAGGAAAAGACCTACAATAACAAACACAAAACAATTAAGAAAGTGGTAATAGGAACATTTATATTAATAACCACCTTAAATGTAAATGGGTTAAATGCTCCAACCAAAAGACATAGACTGGCTGAATAGATACAAAATCAAGACCCATATATATGCTGTCTACAAAAGACCCACTTCAGACCTAGGGACACATACAGACTGTAAGGGAGGGGATGGAAAAAGATATTTCATGAAAATGGAAATCAAAGGAAAGCTGGAGTAGCAATTCTCAAATCAGACAAATCAACTTTAAAATAAAAACTATTACGAGAGACAAAGAAGGTCACTACATAATGATCAAGGGATCAATCCAAGAAGAAGATATAACAATTGTAAATATTTATGCACCCCACACAGGAGCACCTCAATACATAAGGCAAATGCTAACAGCCATAAAAGGGGAAATCGACAGTAACACAATCGTAGTAGGGGACTTTAACACCCCATTTTCACCCATGGACAGATCACCCAAAATGAAAATAAATAAGGAAACAGGGGCTTCCCTGGTGGCGCAGTGGTTGAGAGTCCGCCTGCCAATGCAGGGGACACGGGTTCGTGCCCCGGTCCAGGAAGATCCCACGTGCCGCGGAGCGGCTGGGCCCGTGAGCCATGGCCACTGAGCCTGCACGTCCGGAGCCTGTGCTCTGCAATGGGAGAGGCCACAACAGTGAGAGGCCCGCGTACAGCAAAGGAAAAAAAAAAAAAAATAATAAGGAAACAGAAGCTTTAAATGACACATTAAACAAGATGGATTTAATTGATATTTATAGAACATTCCATCCAAAAACAACAAAATACACTTTCTTCTCAAGTGTTCATGGAACATTCTCCAGGATAGATCATATCTTGGGTCACAAATCAAGCCTTGGCAAATTTAAAAAAACTCAAATCGAATCAAGTATCTTTTCCAACCACAAAACTATTAGACTAGATATCAATTACAGGGAAAAAAATACAAACACATGGAAGCTAAACAATACGTTACTAAATAACAAAGAGATCGCTGAAGAAATCAAAGAGGAAATCAATAAATACCTAGAAACAAATGACAATGAAAACACAATGACCCAAAACCTAAGGGATGCATCAAAAGCAGTTCTAAGAGAGAAGTTTATAGCAACACAATCCTACCTTAAGAAACAAGAAAAATCTGAAACAAACAACCGAATCTTACACCTAAAGGAACTAGAGAAAGAAGAACAAAAACCTCAAAAGTTAGAAGAAGGAAAGAAATCATAAAAATCAGATCAGAAATAAATGATAAAGAAATGAAGGAAACAATAGCAAAGATCAATAAAACTAAAAGCTGGTTCTTTGACTGGTTTGCAGGGCAGAGGTGGGGACACAGATATAGAGAACAAACGTATGGACACCAAGGGGGGAATGTGGGAGGGGGGGTGATGAATTGGTAGATTGGGATTCACATATATACAATAATATGTAAAGATAGATAACTAATAAGAACCTACTATATAAAATAATGAATAAAATAAAATTCAAAAAATAAATAAAATAAAAGCTGGTTCTTTGAGAAGATAAACAAAATTGATAAACCATTAGCCACACTCATCAAGAAAAAAAAGGGAAAAGACTCAAATCAACAGAATTAGAAATGAAAAAGGAGAGCTTCCCTGGTGGTGCAGTGGTTAAAAATCCACCTGCCAATGCAGGAGACATGGGTTCAAGCACTGGTCCGGGAAGATCCCACATGCCACGGAGCAGCTAAGCCCGTGTGCTACAGCTAATAAGCCTTCACTATAGAGCCCGCAAGCCACAACTACTGAGAGCATGTGCCAGAACTATGGAAGCCCGTGCACCTAGAGCCCATGCTCTGCAACAAGAGAAGCCACTGCAATGAGAAGCCTGCACACTGCAATGAAGAGTAGCCCCCATTTGTCGCAACTACAGAAAAGCCCACACACAGCAACGAAGACGCAATGCATCCAAAACTAAATTAATTAATTTTAAAAATAAGAAGTGAAAAAGGAGAAGTAACAACTGACACAGCAGAAATACAAAGGATCATGAGAGATTACTACAAGCAACAATATGCCAGTAAAATGGACAGCCTGGAAGAAGCGGACAAATTCTTAGAAAAGCACAACCTTCTGACTCTGAACCAAGAAGAAATAGAAAATATAAACAGACCAATCACAAGCACTAAAACTGAAACTGTGATTAACAATCTTCAAAAAACAAGAGCCCAGGACCAGTTGGCTTCACAGGTAAATTCTATCAAACATTTAGAGAAGAGCTAACACCTATCCTCCTCAGAGTCTTCCAAAATATAACAGAGGGAGGAACACTCGCAAACTCATTCTATGAGGCCACCATCACTGTGATACCAAACAAACAAACATGTCACAAAAAAAGAAAAATACAGGCCAATATCACTGATGAACATAGATGAAAATATCCTCAACAAAATACTAGCAAACAGAATCCAACAGCACATTAAAATGGTCATACACCATGAGCAAGTGGGGTTTATCTCAGGAACACAAGGATTCTCCAATATACGCATATCAATCAATTTGAAACACCACATTAACAAATTGAAGGATAAAAACCATACGATCATCTCAATAGATGCAGAAAAAGCTTTTGACAAAATTCAACACCCATTTATGATAAAAACCCTGCAGAAAGTAGGCATAGAGGGAACTCACCTCAACATAATAAAGGCCATATATGACAAACGCACAGCCAACATTGTTCTCAATGGTGAAAAACTGAAATCACTTCAACTAAGATCAGGAACAAGACACGGTTGCCCACTCTCACCATTATTATTCAACATAGTTTTGGAAGTTTTAGCCACAGCAATCAGAGAAGAAAAAGAAATAAAAGGAATCCAAGTCAGAAAAGAAGAAGTAAAGCTGTCACTGTTTGCAGATGACATGATACTATACATAGAGAATCCTAAAGATGCTACCAGAAAACTACTAGAGCTAATCAATGAATTTGGTAAAGTAGCAGGATACAAAATTAATGCACAGAAATCTCTTGCATTCCAATACATTAATAATGAAAAACCTGAAAGAGAAATTAAGAAAACACTTCTCTTTATTACTGCAAGAAAAAGAATAAAATACTGAGGAAAAAACCTACCTAAGGAGACAAAAGACCTGTATGCAGAAAACTGTAAGACACTGATGAAAGGAATTAAAGATGATACAAACAGATGGAGAGATATACCATGTTCTTGGATTGGAAGAATCAACATTGTGAATAAGACTATACTACCCAAAGTAATCTACAGATTCAGTGCAATCCTTATCAAACTACCAGTGGCATTCTTCACAGAAATAGAAGAAAAAAATTCACGATTTCTATGGAAACAAAAAACCCCGAATAGCCAAAGCAATTGTTTTTTAACTTTTTTTTTTTTTCGGTACACAGGCCTCTCTCACTGTTGTGGCCTCTCCCGTCGCAGAGCACAGGCTCCGGATGCGCAGGCTCAGCAGCCATGGCTCACGGGCCTAGTCGCTCCATGGCATGTGGGATCTTCCCAGACCGGGGCACGAATCTGTGTCCCCTGCATCAGCAGGCAGACTTTCAACCACTGCGCCACCAGGGAAGCCTGCCAAAGCAATTTTGAGAAAGAAAAACGGAGCTGGAGGAATCAGGCTCCCTGACTTCAGATTATACTACTACGCTACAATAAACAAGACAGAATGGTACTGGCAAAAACACAGAAATATAGACAAATGGAACAGGATAGAAAGCGCAGAGTTAAACCCACACACATATGGTCACTTTATCTTTTATATGGCTGAAAGAACATACAACGGAGAAAAGATAGCCTCAGGCTTCCCTGGTGGCACAGTGGTTGAGAGTCTGCCTGCTGATGCAGGGGACGCGGGTTTGTGCCCCAGTCCGGGAAGATCCCGGGAAGATCCCACATGCCGCGGAGCGGCTGGGCCCGTGAGCCATGGCCGCTGAGCCTGCGCGTCCGGAGCCTGTGCTCCGCAACAGGAGAGGCCGCAACAGTGAGAGGCCCGTGTACTGCAAAAAACAAAACCAAAAACAAACAAACAAAAAAACCCAGCCTCTTCAATAAGTGGTGCTGGGAAAACTGGACAGCTACATGTAAAAGAATGGAATTAGAGCACTCCCTCACACCATACACAAAAATAAACTCAAAATGGATTAAAGACTTAAGTGTAAGGCCAGACACTATAAAACTCTTAGAGGAAAACATAGGCAGAACACTCTATGACATAAATCACAGCAAGGTCCTTTTTGACCCACCTCCTAGAGAAATGGAAATAAAAACAAAAATAAACAAATGGGACCTATGAAACTTAGAAGCTTTTGCACAGCAAAGGAAACCGTAAACAAGACAAAAAGACAACCCTTAGAATGAGAGAAAATATTTGCAAACGAAGCAACTAACAAAGGCTTAATCTCCAAAATATACAAGCAGTTTATGCAGCTCAATATCATAAAAATAAAAACTCAATCCAAAAATGGGCAGAAGACCTAAACAGACATTTCTCCAAAGAAGATACACAGATTGCCAACAACACATGAAAGGATGTTCAACATCACTAGTCATTAGAGAAATGAAAATCAAAACTACAATGAGGTATCACCTTACACTGGTTAGAATGGCCATCATCAAAAACTCTGCAAACAATAAATGCTGGTGAGGGTGTGGAGAAAAGGGAATGCTCTTGCACTGTTGGTGGGAATGTAAGTTGATACAGCCACTATGGAGGACAGTATGGAGGTTCCTTAAGAGACTAAAAATAGAGCTACCATATGACCCAGCAATCCCACTACTGGGCATATGCCCTGAGGAAACCATAATTCAAAATCAGTCGTGTACCACAATGTTCATTGCAGTTCTATTTACAAGAGCCAGGACATGGAAGCAACCTAAGTATCCAACAGCAGATGAATGGATTAAGAAGATGTGGTACATATATTCAATGGAATATTACTCAGCCATAAAAAAACAAAATTGAGTTATTCGTATTGAGGTGGATGGACCTAGAATCTGTCATACACAGTGAAGTAAGTCAGAAAGAGAAAAACAAATACCGTATGCTAACACATTTATATGAAATCTAAAAAAAAAAAAAAACTCATTCTGAAGAACCTAGGGACAGGACAGGAATAAAGACGCAGACAAACAGAATGGACTTGAGGACACTGGGAGGGGGTAGGGTAAGCTGGGCGGAAGTGAGAGAGTGGCACTGACATATATACACTACAAAATGTAAAATAGATAGCTAGTGCGAAGCAGCCGCATAGCACTGGGAGATGAGCTCGGTGCTTTGTGTCTATCTAAAGGCATGGGATAGGGAGGGTGGGAGAGAGATGCAAGAGTGAGGAGATAGGGGGATACATGTATATGTATAGCTGATTCACTTTGTTATACAGCAGAAACTAACACAACATTGTAAAGCAATTATACTCCAATAATGATGTTAAAAAAATTAAAGATAAAAAATAAAAATTTGAACCCCCCCAAAATATATATATATAGTTTTCAACCTCAAAAAAAAAAAAGATTTCTTTTCCATGATTCCTTCCCCCCAATTCCTATAAATTTTTTTCTTATATCCATTCAATTTTTGTCTCACTCTTGTCCTCTTTCTCATATGGAAAAAAGTCATTCTTTGTTAGAGCAAAATTGCACTTTTTCCCTTAAAAAAAACATACTCTGAATGTAGCAGCAAAAAGCTACGAACGTTCAGTAATAAGATAAATAAGTACTAGGGATGTAATGTACAACATAATAAATATAATTAAAACTGCTGTATGTTATATATAAGAAAGTTGTTAAGAAAGTGGATCCTGGGAGTTGTCATCACAAGGAAAGTATTTTTTCTTTTTCTTTTATTTTTATCTATATGACATGATGGGTGTTCACTAGATTTATTGTGGCAATAATTACATCACGTATATAAGTCAAATCATTATGCTGTACACTTCACACTTATACAGTACTATATGTCAATTATATCTCAATAAAACTGGAAGAAAAAACAAACAAAAAAACCCAGAAAAACTAAATAAGGGGATTTCATATGAAGAATAAAATAGAGAAAGAGAGAGAGATTAAATGAGCATAGAAAATATAAGTAAACTGGAGTACCATTCCTGGATATCCAAATTGAAAATAATAGAATTCCAGAAAGAAAGAATTGAAAAAACGGAAAAAAAACCATCACTAAAATCTTTTTTTAAAGTCCCAGGACATAAAAACCAATGTTACCAAATTGAATAGGCCTACAGAGCACATAGAACAATGGATGTGAACAAACCAACACCCATGCCCATAATCAGGAAATTATATATCACTGAAGTAATAAGGGTGGAGGGGAACAAGTCATATACAAAGAATCAAGAGCAGAATGTCTTCAGACTTCTAAACAATAAAGATGGAAGCAATACCTTCCTCATGCTAAAGGAAAACTAATTCCCATCTACTGAAATTATCAGGCAAGTAAGTAGACCAGTCAGGTCTCAAAATTTGCCTCCCATGTATTCTTTCTCAAGATGCTCCAGGAGACCAGGTTCTAACAGCATGAGTGAGTAAACTAAGAAAAATCACGTGGATGGACTCAAGAGAAACACACATGGAAAGTTGCCATTAAATCATTTTTAGCCTGAGCTGAGAATATCCTGGTTAGTTGGGTCCAGAGCCTTATCTACATTTGGCTTGTCTTGACCACATGCAAATGAATTTCTCCTCTTCCCTCTATGACCTGTCTTCTGGAACAGCTCAAAACATTCATCTTTACTCCACAGAGGTGTTCTGTTTCGACTTACTTCTGGAAGCTGCCGATGCACTATACCTGAGCGGGTGACCTGAAAGTCATGAATCATTTGCAAATTAGTCTGGACTCCTGTCCTTGCTCTGCTCACTGGGCAATGGGAGCAGGTCTGGCGTATTCGAGAGCATCACCACCAGGGTGGCCGGAGTGAGATGAGCTATGGACATAGGTGACAAGATGTTTGAGCTAAGTTTGTCAGATGGAAAGCAAGGAAAGCATACGATGCTAATAACAAGAGTGATTCTTTACACTTAAATCTGAGTCAGAAGCTTTATACAATGTCTTTGGTCTTTATAATAACCCGGCGAGGTAGATATTTTTATGTTCATACTACACTGGAGGAGACTGAAGCTGAGGAAATACATTATTTGGACTTCCATGGCCATGCAACAAGTTAAGGACAGAACTGAGGTTAGCACTTAAGGCCATATGTTACTCATCTATCATACTTTGTCTTCAAAATACCAGTTCTTTGCATAAATGCATCACAGAAAGTTTAAAAGTTGAGGTCTTATATTCAGTCTGCACTTATGATTACTGCTGGATGAAAAGACAACAAAACCAACACATTCTAAAAAATTTAAAAGTTAAACATATACTTGAATTAGAAGGGATTAAAGAATTATCAGAGAGGGCTTCCCTGGTGGCGCAGTGGTTGAGAGTCCGCCTGACGATGCAGGGGACACGGGTTCGTGCCCTGGTCCGGGAAGATCCCACATGCCGCGGAGCGGCTAGGCCTGTGAGCCATGGCCGCTGAGCCTGCGTGTCGGGAGCCTGTGCTCCGCAACGGGAGAGGCCACAACAGTGAGAGGCCTGCGTACCACAAAAAAAAAAAAAAAAAAAGATTGGCTAGCATTTTCTAGAACTTTGTATACATGGAGTCATAGTGAATATACTATTTTTTGGTCAGCTTTTATTCAATCAGCATAAATACTTTGAGATTCACCTATGTTCCTGCAAATAACAATAGCAAGTTCCATTTTTGTTACTAAGTAGTATTCCGTTGAATGTATAAATCACAACTGGTTTATTCATTCACTTGAGGATAGGCATTTGGGTTTTGGGGTTTTTTGTTTTTGTTTTTTTTTAGATTTTAGCTATTCCAAGTTAAACTGCTATAAATATTTATATACAAGTCGTTGTGTGCATATAAATTTTCATGCAACTGCTGATTACTAGGCAATTGAATATTCAAATGGGGATCCTATGAAAATTTCTGGAACTCTCCCCCTGTGCTCTGTCTCATCACTGTATTTTGTTCTCATCTCCCTCTCCTTAACACAGGAATTCTGCTGGGTTCACCTCTGTTCTCCCTCTCTGTGCCACAGCCTGGAAACTATAAAGGGAGTGAGTTGGGGCAATCATAGGACTCACCTCTTTTGTTTCCTAACTCAGAGTTCTCTGTCCTTTCAATACCTGTTGTCTAACTTTGTTATTTTATTTAAATGACTTGTTTCACATATTTCTGGGACCAAAGTCGTATTTGGTGGGGGCTTAAAGTATTGTTAAGAAAATCAAATGAATGAATACATTATATGCAAAAATTCACTACTACAAGGTCAAGTATTCATTCTCTCATATGTAGTACATTTGATTTTTCACATTTTATGAATTTTGAGGATTTTTTCACAGGCAGCAATTACAAATTGAAAATATTGTTACATGACTTTTGAATAGGTCATTTTTCCCTGGGATTGTCTTTAGAATCTCCTTATAGATGGCACTGATTTTCCTCAAGTGTATGTATGGGTTCTAAGATGATGTCATTATCCATGACATCATCAGAAAGACAATCTAGTGTATAATTGCCCAGGATTCAAGTCAGATTTAAGTTTTGTTGTTATTTATTTGGGAAATTATTTTTAAAAGACATTTTGTTTCTCGGGGATGTACTGTGAAAAACACACTTTTCTGTAGTTAGAGACATTAGAATTCAAATCCCAACTCTACAATTTGCCCACAGATTTTAGAGAAATTCCCTAAACTCTCTGTAGTTCAATTTTCTTATCTGTGAATTTCAGCTAATAGTAACACCTCCTTCTCAGAATTTTTAAGATTGTGTGAAAGAATCAGACACACAGCAGGTATTCGAAGAGTGGTAGAATTTTATATATTTATTATCCTGAACAAAGGGTTTATGATGGTAACTATTCTAAATTGGTTCACTCTTACAGGCTGTGAACGTTAATGCTATTGATTGGATTTTTCTTCTGGCTTATTGACTTTTTATTTGGGTTGAGTTCTTTGTAAATTATCTGTAAATGTTAAAGTAAAAGAAAATGTAGGCTAATTCCTATTTATAGTCCACTAATTTTAATCTCTCTTGTGTATAAACAATAAGGTAAACATTCTTGCTCTTTCCTGTATTACCAACAAGGATTGTGATGAATTCTCTTCTGAGTAAAAATATTGTATACCAACATCAAAGTATGTTAGGTCAAAAGGTTTTGATGCTACTGTCATTGCACTGCTGAGGTTTAACTTTAAGAAAAGTGATGAATTTTAATAAATGCTGCTTTTGTGATTCCATAGTGACTGCATTTGAAAAGAGAGTTGAATTATAAGCATCTTTAGGAAGTATTTATTGATACTATTATTACATTTATGTACACAAAATTAGAAGTCTGAATTTTCAGTAAATTTCACAGACTGGCCTGCTAAAGTAGTCAACTAGGAAAACCACATTTTAACATTTTTGACATTATATGATTTAAATGAGAGGTTAATTAAACTTCTTTTAATTTTTAAAAATTTTAGATAGGTTTTATAGGTACCACAGGTAGAGAGACAGAATTGCTTGAAAGAAAAACACTACTGATTGGTTGAATTTGAATTATCTGGATAATTATCATAATTACAATTTATGGCATAAAAGCCCAAGTATTTTTTGTAGTTTCATGGCTATGGACAATGAGGCAATCAATGAATACCCAATAAGCCTGCTGTTTGAATGAATCAATTAACATTTCACTGAAGTAACCAAAATATTTGCCATTGTATGCCATATTAATTAGAAAAAGCACACCTTCCAAAACATAATATTTATTCTAATGGAAATACGGTCATTAATTTAATCAAATCTAGTATGGTTAAGATAAGAAAAGATCAGGGAAATAAATATCTTTATATTAACTCCACAACCCAGCAAACACAAAAAGTTCACTAGTATTAAAACAGAGCACGGTAACCATTCTATATCAATAACTGAGGAATTTTCTGTTAGACATAATGCAGAAAGGACCACATTAAGTGACATCCCCAGTGGTTCATACTTCTATTTCCAAGAAAGTTGCACAGCATTTCATGGAATAATTATAGGAGAACCTATAACTAGGGTGAGGGTCCAAGTTGAGGCTGTACTTCCTACAAAGACTATACATGGATTTAGGACAACTTACTTATATTATTTTGCCTGGTCATATCCTTTCCCTATCTCCTTGTTGGATCATTTGCATTTTTCTTTATAATGTTTTAAGAATTCATTATATTTGTCATACAGATTAATAATATTTTATAATATATCATTTCTCTTTTTAATATGGATATGCATGTAGTACACAGGCATATTTTAATCTTTTTTTTCAGTTGTTACAACAAACACACTTATTTGTGCAATTATAAAAATAAAGTAAAATAAATCTGGAAACAAATAAAATCCACTTTAACTAAGTGATTCACCATGGGAAAACCATCAATGGCCCCCAAACACAGAATTAAACTGGAGCATTCATAACAGGTCATGCAAGACACTGTGCAACTGTCTTCTAGCTGCCTCATCACCCATGTCTCCGACACCTCAAACTAACCATCGCAGCTGCATTGCTGACCCTCTCCGCTGCCAGGGGTCCTCTCCACACCTTTGCTCACTCCACACCATTTACTTGGCATAACTGTCCCCTCCTCCCACTCAAGCATCGCTTAAATCTCACCTTCTCCTTAAACCTATTTTAACATACTGGCCTGAATTCTGCCTCCTTGGAAAACTTACAGAAATTTTTATCCATGTGCTTCATTTGGCAATTAATCCCAGACTACTTTTGGTCATTTGTCTGTCTAATCTTTTAATTATATACTTAACTCCTTAATATTTAGTATTCTTTACATAATATTATACATTGTCATTCTAACTATTACTTTACTTCACCTTTAGTACTTTGCATCAGTTGTTACTATTTTGGAATTTGAAGTACTTTAAAAAAAACTTTTAAGATTTATTTTGATAAAGTATTTGCAATGTAATTGCAATCTGGTAGTGACCATGGTCTGACTGATATCAATTCTTTGATATTTAGTGGGGCTTTCTTTATAGCCCAGTATGTGGTTAATTTTTGCATATATCGCTTGTGACCTTGAATTTTTTTTTTCTCTCTTTGTTCAGTGAAGACTATTTTGATTCCCTCTTTTAGTGCTTTAAAAATGTTGAGGTGAACTCCAACATACAAATATCTTGGAAGCCATCACTCCCACCCTTACAGAAAGAAGAAAGCTAAACAAAAGGAAAATCAGTGACTTTTATGGGATGCATCAGAGACCCGAGATTGCAGGGCCAAGCACCAACCCCAAACCTGTAGAGATGGGTTAATAGAGAGAGTCACAGTTTCAGTCTGCTTCTCTGGAGCAGCACCTTCTGGAGCCATGAGCTGGTAAAACAGTTGAATAGCAACTTAGATGAACTACTGGAGGCTGAGTATGGACTAGCGTAAAAATTAAAGAATTCCTGGTGATGAAAACTCAGGGGGCCCCTACACTTCTGTGGTTTTGCCTCATGGAATCCCACCAAGTTATCATGATGAAGAGATGAGAAAGATCACTTCATAGAGAAAGCAGCACCTTTGAAGGTAGCGGAGACAGCTTGGACAATTGCCCTGTTCTCTTCTTTCCTACCGAGCCAGTTTTGGCTGGGGACTATTTGACTGAGTCAGGCACCTCAGATTATCTTCATGCAATAATTTGAACGTTGCCTGTGTGATGGAGCTATTAGCTAACACTACAGTGGTAATCATATCCCAGTTTATAAATTTATCAAATCAACACATTGTACACCTTAAAGGTACACAATGTTATATGTCGACTATATCTCAATTTAAAAAAGAAAAGAAAAAAGAAAGTTGCCTAGTTAAGAGAAATGCATAGAAAACCTCAGTCTCTGAAACATTTAGAAAAATGATTTGAACAATCATTACAGAATGAATTACTAACAATTCCAATCGACCAAAATCAGTGCAATGCATATGCTTCAAATTCAGATACACTCTAGTGTCCTTCAGCGGTTCGAAAATGGCCACTCCAAATGATTGCTTTGTATATAATTCCGGTTTTATTATCTAGACATATTAAAGAGTTTACGTACTTACATATTGAAGCTTCAGCCTCAGGCTGCAGTGACTTATTGCTATGTCATGGATCATGTCCTTTTTTTAATACAGTCTTTCCCAGAGATACAACCCATCAAGTCACAAGCTGTATGTCACTGCTGTCACTATTCAGGAGAGTCAGAATCCAAGGGTCAGGTTTGTTCTTCAAGGACTTCTGCTACAGATAGAGGCTCATGACATCATCAATCACTTTTCTTTTTTATAGGTTTTTATTTCATTTTAATTTTATAACATAATGAACATAATTTTTCTGAATCATAGGTTTATTATCCACTTTACCCTCATACAGTGGAAATTAAAAGTTCATGGGAGAGGAACTTCAGAGCCTAGATATTGGAAAACTGTAGATAAGAGATTTTTTTAAAAATTAGGTTACACACTCACTCCACACACACACACACACACACACACCTTTACCAATGATGCATCACAATTTCCTAAAACCACACAAGAATTTTCCATTAATTTATCATTCTTTTGCCTTGGGAAGCAGGGTGGTGGTAACACGCATTTGTGTGTGGTTGTGTTAGGGGTATGGTGTGTCTAGAAGGAAAAAGCACAGAATTTTTAAGAAATCGAGAGTAAAGGACAGAATAAAACCTGAGGATAATATTCAGAAAGAATTGTAAGTTTACAAATACAAGATTTAAAGTAATTAATAGAAAAGCAAAGATACCTTAATACAGGAAAACTCTTTTGAAGTAATGGCACATGGAAGAAATGGCCATATTCACAGCCAGCAACTGAAGGGCAAGAAGGAACACTACTACGCACAGAGAAGGGGAGTTGTTGGAGGAGAATTCTGCCTTTACACATTTAGGGGAAAAAAAACATTTCTAACAACCTGGTGACTCCTCTGAGTCACCATCCCTGAGATGCGCAGCTGACTGAACTCCACTGGCAGTGATGGCCGAAAGGACTATGCCATAGTTAGGGCAACAGAAATCAGACTGTTTTCTATTAGGAGTTTGGACAAGGGATGGGTATCGATCTTAGAAGCTGTGACTGGTGGAGCAACTTTCCATTCTACCATACTGTATACTTAGGAAGCAAAAGTGGAACAACACAGAAAAGCATTAAAATAGAACAGACAGAAGCAAAGAAAAAGAACGTGGCCAGTAAAAGATGAAGGGAGTCCCTTATTTCAGTTCAACTGTGCATTTACTACAATTGTTTTCTGTGAAAACTCTCTTGTATTTTTACAATTAAGGATCATGTAATAAAGAAGAGTGTAGCTAGGAAACCAATAAATGTGCCCCTCTGCGTTTGTTTTTCCTAAAAGAAACACAAGAAACTGTTAAAACATGTTTACTGATGAAAAAAAGAACCAAGTGGGGGGATAGACCTTCGGTTTTGTTTTTCTATTTTTCTGTGTTACACTTTTTATATCAACAGGGATTATCTGTGAAGTGGGATTACAGACCATCTATGTATCTTAAATACCAATATAAGTTTCCTTTATAAATGTAAAATTGATCCGTCTCGTAACAGTTAATCTCTAACTAGAAAAGCAGACTGGTTTTATGCTTTTATCTACTGGGTCTGATGCAGGAGATACACTGGCCCCAGGCTGAACAGCTAGAGCTTGTCCCCTGTGGACAGATACTCCAAAAGAGCAGGAGGGAGAAGAGCTGAGCCCTGCCCAGATAAGAGACTAAAGACCACATATTCCTCATTCTTGAAGTCAAGGAGACCTTCCCGACTACACATGCACAGAGAGGCTCCTCGAAGTTCAAAAGGAAGGGGGCATTACCTCATAGTAAGTGATGTCAACCTACCCATAGGCCTCTTTGCTAGAATCCATCTTGGCTAAGAGATTCACGCATGTACACATGGGAGGACCCTGAGATAAACCAAATATGGACTCAGAACCAGGCAAAGCAAGATGACTGGCCAAAGGAAACCTGGAAGAAATGCCCCGTATAAGTGATTCAAACTACCTTGAGAGCATGACACTCTCTCTGAGCCCGTGTGTCTATCCACATGTACCCTTTTTCCTCCTAATATACACTTCACTTGTTTCACTACTTTCCGTCCCTCTGTGGAAATTCATTTCTACACAGCTGATGGGCCAGGGCCTTGTCACTGGCCACTGGTCTAGTGGCTAGGATTCAGTGCTCTCAATGCCACGGCCTGACTTCAATCTCTGGCCGGAAACTGAAACCCTGCTTTAAGCTGCCGCAGGCCAAGATCACCCAAGATCAGGTCTACCTAACATTAACTGTAACATTCTGATTCGAGAAAACAATTAATCTGCAAATCAAGTGTGAATAAACTAAATTTCCAAACTTTGCACATCTTTCCCATTCAAGTGGGCTTTGATATAAAGATGCTGCAGCAAGTGTAAAGTTATTTTCTCAGCATTTAAAAAAGTTGATTACTCAAGGTGTGTTAAAGCAATTTCGGCTGAACAATTATTTTAAATGTTTCTCAAACTAGAAACTGCAGGCTCAGCTTATACTTCATACATCAATCCTTTGAAATAGATTTCCCCCGAATTGAAAGAGCCAGATCCAACACTGATGACTTGGCAATTATCAAAGAGAGAAACTACGTAACGCTAATATTACATAGAGGCAATTTTCAAGTCGCTTTCATTCTAGTAAGATGGGGGGACTGTGTTTGCCTAGGTCAGATACAGAGTTCAGGTGGTGTGTGTTCCCTCACGTCACACTCTCTCCCCTTACGGCAGACATCACTAATAATTACGGCACTTGGTTTCAATGAGTCTAGGTGCTGTCTCAGATTCCCTTTCAACATTCTGTGAGAAAAAAACTAATTTGTCATCCCTATTTAGACTATAGTTTTTATGAAACTACAGTTTGGGGGTCTAAGCAGGAGGTAATAAGTGTTTGACATTAACTATAAATAATGAAATATGCTTTGATCATTTTTGTCTTAGGTATGCATTTCATGAGAATATTATAGTTTCCATCATTAAATCAAGGAAAGACTAATAATAAAAATGTTGAAATAAAATGCCACTACTTATTAAGTACCCAATATGTTCCGAGCACTGTACTAAGTCCTTTACCATATTTACCTAGTTTGATCCTAACCATAATTCTATGGCACAGGAACTGTTATATGTACTTTTATAAAGGAGGAAAACAAGACGTGAAATAACATGCTCAAGATTATTGAAAAATTCGTTGACAGCCAGTATTTCATAGCAAGTTGCTCTGCTCTGACTCCAAAGGCTATTTTCCTAACAGTTACGCTAAACTGCTTCTCCCTCTCAAAGTCCAGTATTCAGAGGCTGACTGTCCTTTGCTGAGAAAGCTGCATTGCAATGACCTCATTGTGCAGCACCTGAAAGGAGTGCTTTCTCATTAATTAAGGAAAATTCCCTTTTGGCAAGAGCAGTCCCCATTGTACTGAAAGCACAGCACTGCTCTCCAATTTAATCGGGATGCTTTCAGTTCTAATAGCACAGAAAGAGGCAGCTCTGAGTCATTACTTATTGCCACACTCAGTCACTGGAACAACCATCAAACATGGAGGGCTACATTCTTTATTCAGGTGGCAGAGCAAAAATAGTACTTCCTTTCCTTTCAACCTGAGCTGATCCGATTATTCATCAGTAGCTACTGATTTCGGGACAGTGGTTAAAGCTTAGGGTCTATCAAAGAGGTAACAATGGTCCACATGTTATTTTTATCACTTTCAAAGCCTAATGGAAATTGTCCAAATATCTGCACTAAGGCTTTATAGATTAATGAAGATATCAGGTGCCCCGATTTTGATAAAGACTGTATCAAATGAGTGTGGTTATTATAAAATATAACCCCAAAGCCGCATGTATTTCTCCCAAACAAATACGGGGTATAGGCACTTTCTGACAGCACTCACATCCCTGCTCACAAACATCTCCACCCCATATGATACCATCACTTTTCACTTGTGCTATAGATGTCAAAAGGAAATGAACCATAAAGTCTTATAATAATGCTTTCATGTGAAGGTCAGTTTATTAATGTATTGTCGCGACTATATTTAGCAGAATTACACAGTGAAACCCAAGATGCTGGGCTCCTGATCTCCTAGTCTGAAGTCAACATTTAGATTTAAATGGTACTACCTGCTTCTTCCCCCATCCCTACTTCTGGGACAGAAAGTGCCAGCATTTAATGAGCATATATTATATGGAAGAAACTATGTAATACTTTATAGTTATTCTCTCAGTTATCACCTACAACAACCCAATAAAGCAGGTGCCGTTATTATTCCTGGACGAGGGAAATGAATAACTGAGACGCACATTCATAGAGACAGTAAATGGCTCTGTTGGGATTCACACCAGTCTGATATGCTGCCCTGAATGTCACAGACAGAGACAATATGGGGCCTTTCTGGTGGTTCCAGAAGTGCTTTCC
Organism: Delphinapterus leucas; assembly: GCF_059928025.1. Lineage (NCBI taxonomy): Eukaryota > Metazoa > Chordata > Mammalia > Artiodactyla > Monodontidae > Delphinapterus > Delphinapterus leucas. The sequence goes on from NC_143135.1 coordinate 21,369,481, forward strand.
CCTTCATTTTTCTTGGCTCCCTATACAATGTTAGCAGAGACATTAATTCCTAGCATCTTCATTTTGCCAGTGTATAGAATCTGTCTCTTGAATTTGGACTGTGACTTTCCATACAAGAACCATTCCCTTTGTTTCACGTAAGGAACATTGTATGTTACTCCAATAAAGCCCCAATACTTCACTGATTATTTACCCTATTCCACCCTATGAGGAAGGATCATCTGGGTACACAAAATGTGCAAAAGCCTAGAACATTATCTGGGATACACACCTTTCAATAGAGTTTTGATTATAAAAAATTATAACAAGTTAAAGGTTCAAGGCAGGAAGAAATAAGAAGAGCAAGTTTCTCTACTACTAGACACTATAAAAATCTGAGTTCTGTGGTTTAACATCTTCCCGGGATGACTTTGTAGTAAAGCACATGAGATTTTAGCTGGATACTCTTAGTTGGTTCCATCATTCCCTTGACAGTGTGGTGCAGGGAATAAAGTTTGAGATAAGAAAGACATGGGTCTGAATACTAACTCTATTACTTAAAAGCTATGTGAGCCAAGGCAATCATAACTCCTTGGACTGAGTGGAAACTCCTTGGACTGAGTGGACGCCTGCTTCCAAAGGAAAAAAAAAAAAAGAAACTCTGAAAAATTAGCAGAAACGTGATATTTTAAAAAATGAATCAGTAACTATGGATAATTTTCTAATATACCTTTAGCAATGCTCAATAGGTACACACACACACACGCACGCATGCATGCACGCACACACACACCCATCATCTCACTTCATAATTCTTCCCCTCTTCTCTCATTCTTCATCTACTCTCTTTCACACACTACTATTAGACTTACTTCTGCCATCTGTTCCTAATTCTATTCTTTGAAACTCTTTTGCATGCAGCAATAAATATATAAATATAAATAAATAAAATATAGAAATATGAATATTTATAAATATAAATATGTAAATACCTTATATATAAATAAATAATAAAAATGTATAACAGCTGCTTAAAGCCAAAACTGAAAACGTAATCTCAGTTTTACAAAATGCTAAGGACTTTTGTATTGAATATATAGAAATAAACTTTTTAATCATTCTGACCCATATGGAAATTATTCCCAGTGTGCAATAGAAAATCTTAAGAAATTAAGATGTCACATAAATAGAGATGGGAGTCAGGAAGGTGACAATTCAGTTGGACAAGAGCTTCTTTATGTTGTTGAAGAATAAAATGACAAGTATCAAAATGTATAAAAGTAACTTAACTTACTATTATATTCCAGGGTTCCTCCTGTTTGGGAGAGTTAATCTAGGACATAACCATATACGTGATGAGAGTAAATTTTGTTTCTAAGGTGACATAATATGGAAGAGAAACCTAATTCTATTGTTTTACTCATACTCCCCCACCCCTCACTCTACCATGGTAAAGTGTCTTTAACATTTATCTCAGGAAATTCTTATTTTTTCTGTGTTTTTTTCTTCCTGTTTCACTTGTGAAATTCATGGGTATTTTCCTAAGAATACTGTGCAATATTATGACAATATGAGTGAAATAACCAATGAAAAACCTCTGGCATAACTGTCAACATATAATGTTTGAAGTGGGCAATGGTTCCCACTGCATTTAGCTGTAGTAAAGATTATATGGCTTATTCAAATAAAAATGCTTAGATTATCTTGCATCTAATATCCATGCAAAAATTTTCAATATTAGTATTTTTGTTTTACACAGGTAAAAAACTCTATTTGTAAAGGCAAAATCAGAAAAGCTTTATTTTCTAGACTCAATTAAAATAAATTTGTAGGCATATCAAAATGTCATGGACCTCCTTAAAAGGTGATGGAAACAGATCGACTGGCAAGATCAGGGGACGTTTCTGACCAACTCAGAGGTACGCTGCCATGAAATAAGGAGCAGTTGTCTTTTGTATGCTGAGTTTCCACAACCAGAGTTAGGATTAAATTGTGATATGCACTAAACCATTGCTCTACCTTTCTCAAAAGTCACTTTGTTTTTCTCATCAGAGGACACACCAATCAGATTCTTTTTTTCTCAGTTCACACATTATCAAAAATACATTATGGGCTTTCCCTTAAAACGTGAACATAGTCTTATCTTTAGTCTCAATAGTTTAATCAAGTTTTATTTTCTTGAGGATCTTAACTGACAAGTTCTTATATTGCACTGTCATGATAACATGATAAGAACATATTAAAAAGTTTAAGTCTTTGCCTTGCCAGTTTTTAAATGCATTTTCACTGCTCCTGGTTGTATTAGTTTTATATTGCTGCCACAATAAATTGTTTAAAACTTAGCAGCTTAAAACAATACAAAGTTCTGATTTTATAGGTCTGAAGGTCGCAATAATGACACAGGTCTCCCTGGGGTAAGATCAAGATGGCAGCAGAGGCAAGCTCCTGTGTGGAGGCTCCAGGGGAGAATCTGACCCGGTGCTCATTCAGGATACTGGCGCAATTCAGTTTCTAAAGGTTGCAGAATTGAGATCCCTATTTTCTTGCTGGCTGTCAGCTGAAGTCCATATCCAGATTTTAGAGGTCTTCTATTCTACATGCCTTGACTGGTGGCCCCTTCCTCTGTTTTCAAAGCTAGCAACAGCTGAGTCTCTTTCATGCTTTGACTCTCACCTGCCTTCACCTCCATCTTCTGATTTTTAAGAACACATGTAACTGCACCAGGACTATCCAAATAACTGAAGATAACCTCTCAGTTTTAAAGTTTGTAACCTTAATTCCCTCTGCATGGTTTCTTTTGCCTCATAATATAGCACAGTCACAGGTTCCTGAACTACAGCATGGCTATCTTTGGGGAACCCATTATTCTGCCCACCACACTGATTCTCTAGAATCAGTGATTCTCACAGATTCTCTAGATAGAATTTGTTGTCTAAATACTAGAGACAGACAGACAGTTTCATCCATAAGAGCTAAGCAAAATGATGCATTATGAGAATCTAAGAGAAGTGAATTGTGGATTTTGTCAAGTTTTAAAATCTATATTTAGAGCTCTGAGTTTGCCAACATTCTAAAAATCAGTTAGGCAATGTGCTGAATGTTTCACTTACCAAAAGGTTATGCAGGCAATGTAATCAGAGACAAGACTGTCCAATCCATCTAATAGCTATTTTAAGGGATGGTTCATATCAAAGAAACAATATTTATTGAGCATTCACATTGTACAAGGTACTGTTCTAAGTACTTTATATTTAATCCTCACTGCCACCAGGGGTAAGCTCTCCTATTTTTAATATCTTTTAAAAGATGAGCAAGCTGAAGGGCAGAAAATTTATATACTCAGTAATGAGGCAAGCTGATATTTAAATACAGGGAGACTACCTTCAGATCAACTATGGCCAAGAGAACTTTCAGAAATGATGGAAATGTTCACACCAGACCTGCCCCATAAGGTAACTACTATCCATATATGGCAACTGAACACTTGTAATGTGGCTAGTGTGACTGAGGATCTAATCTTTTAATTGTGTTTAAGTGTAATTAATTTTAACTTACAGAGACTTATGTGGCTAGTGGCTACCATATTGGCTAGTTTTAACTCTAGGGCCCATCCTCGTAATCACCTCACAGAAGTCTCAAGAAAGCACTTTCTTACTTCTTGATTCATCTTTCATAAAAATGTGCACCACAATTCATGTTATGCTTACCATTTCAGAGTTTAGAAACAGAATAATTCTAGCACTGTAAATGGCTTAATTTAACAGTTTATCTCTTGTAATGATCTGTGGAAACAAAACAGAACAGAAATCTGCTTGACAGACCATTTCATCTTGTCTTCTACTTCCTTTTAGGTGAGAGAAATCACTTGTGGTTAATATGCACAGTGCTTTGTAATGTAACACTATGATGTAAATTAAATTAGCATTTGGTTTTCTCGGCAAATGTAAATCACCTTTCTTTTCTTTTCTCGTTTTTGGCTTTATTGTGGAAAATTTCAAACATAATACAAAAATAAAGATAATAGTATATTGAAACACCACATCCCCATTATCCAGCTTTAAAAATGATCAGCTCATGGCTACCTTTATGTCTTTACCCCCGCTTATGAGATGAAGCATACGATGTGTTTCAATTGATTAAAATTATTATCCTAATTGATGCTCAAATGGTCCCAATGTTGGTTAGTGGGAGACTATTCAATTAGCTGTTGAATCCTTTTATTTTCTGCATTTTATTCTACTAGCTGTATATTTAGGTTCATATGTTTCATCTAACTTTGGATTTCAGTGAGTTTTAATGTAAGTTAATTTTATAATAATGTAGAAATTTCACAGGGTTGTAAAATGAAATATAAGAACAAGGTATATTAAAAACAACCTATATCCCTGTCCCCTCTACCCCAATTTTATTTCCCCTTTGGGTAATGATTTTTTATTGCAAGGCTTATCTTTCCATTAAAAATATATAAACAAATACATTCCACTCTTGGATCAAAATATAGGTTAGCATACACACCTTCTACTCCTTGCTTCACTTAATATTTCTTGGCAATCATTCTGTAGAAATATATAGAGATTCCCTGATTCCTTTTGTTACAGCTACACAGTACTTCATGGTGTGAATGAGCTATTTTTTATCCAACAAGGTCCCTGTGGATAGATATTTGCTTTCTTTTTAGATTTTACTATTACAAATAGTTCTGCAATTAATACTGTTGTTCATAAATCTTTTTATATCTTTACCAGTGTGAGACTCTCTTTCTTACACATAGATACGGGAACAAATGGAAGAATCTGATTTGTAACTCTCTGAAAATAAAATGTTTTCTGAAGAAGGTCATTATGTGAGAGTCTAGTTTTAGGCATTATGTGGGAATATGACCACTCAATTCACTAAGATAACACAAACTACACATACACACACACACATAAAAATGTAAAGATGGTGAGTGATTTGCACAAATCACTTTTAACATCCCTTGTATTCTTTCCTTAGCTGCAAAGCTAGAAATTCACACTAAAAGATGGTTAATATACCTTTTACTTGAAAATCCCAGAACCACATTACTGTTAATGCTGCTTTACACGTTGGTAATAGAGATAAGGAAGCAATTTCTATCACTGTCTCTACCTCTCTCTAAATTGTCACCAAAAGGAGAGAATGTCAGCCTCTATTTTTCAATTCCAGATCCTGACCGGGCCACGTTTGCTAGAGGATAGTGACTGTCCTTTAAAGGATCTCATCCATGCAGGAGGTTCTCTGCATCTTTCTCTGGCTCTCTCTTCTCTATGCACCCGTGGTATGGAGCTAGCATACTTTGCATACAGTGTTGGGTTTTTTCTTGATATCTTTATCTGTCTCTCTGTACCATCCATCTATTACTGGTTCCCTCTATATATTGAAAAGCCAAGTTCATTTCCCACAGAGAACAAAGCCTCTCTTCTGCAACTTGGCAGCCAGTATGCAGCCTTGGGGACAAATGTGACCTCTTTTATGCTATATTTTTCTGATTACATACCATCTTATGTTAGCAGATGTCATGAATTGCTCTTTTATCTCAAGCCTTTGGGCCTAAAGAGCTTAGGAAAATGGATGCTTCACATAGTCTTATAAAACTTACCAGATTTGTCAGAATTGTATGGTTAGGGGCCCAAGACTATCTAACAACGTATTTTACTACTTTACAGTTTGCAGCCACTAATCTCCACATATTTATCTTCCTCACAGATCTAAGTAAGTTTATTTTTCATGCTTCTGTAGTATAAACATTTGCACAAAGACCAGAGATCAAAGGGATATTTGATGCTTAACTATTTGAACAGTACCATTACTGCTTTTACTGTCTTCCACAAAATGCCATACAATGAATTTGGCTACTAGATACAGGAAAGTCTCTCTTCTGATTACTGAAGAACAAATGATTGATGCTATTATGTGATTCTATTCCACAGCAAAGTATGGCTATCACCAATAAATATAAGGAGACATAAGTTCATTTTACAGGAGAAGGTTGATGTGTCTACTTGGCATTTGAGTTATAAATTAGCCTCCTTTTACCTCTAGCTGTATAATATATTCTTAAATTCATATAATTTAGAACAGAAATATATCCTAGAGGATCAACTAATTTTATAATGATTTATTGATAAGTAACAAAAAATATCCTCTGGGCTGTGAAATTTTGTGACTTTATAATTCTTACTGCATTGAAATATTTGCATATTAAAATAAACTGTGATTTTTTTAAAAATAATGGCATCCTAGAGAAACTGTATCAACATCACTCATCGTTTATGTGTTATGGGTAACAAACTAAAAAAGAAGGACCATGCCTAGAATCTCTGACCTGGGTAACGAGATTTTGCTTAGCTTATGCTTCCAAAAAGAAGGAAATCAAGAAAACAGAAAGAGTAGCATTAACCACACTGTAAGATACAGCCTTAAAAATCACTGAAATTGTATAAAACCCAGTTTCTTCATCTATTGAAGGAAGTTAATACCTACCTCAAAAGTTTGAAATATTAAATCAGGTGAGCTGATACATGAAGGAGTTCTTCATAAGCAGTATTTTCACAGGAGGAAAGTCTGGCAAACATAGTTTTCCAGACTTTCATTTCCAAACATCGTTTCCATAGTGAAACGATGGCTTCTTTTAACTCCCCTGCAGTCTACTAGTAGAAGAAAAACAGAGACTTTGGGGCTGAGAGTAAGAAGTATCTGGGTGAAAACCAGTGGCCACCCCTTGGCTATTCATCTTGAATAATGCATCAGCTCAAGTGAGGAGCAGCAAGGAAATCTTTGCACCACGACCTTGATTATGTTATGTGTATACTTTCCTGTACTGGTTAAAGATTCTTTTCTTGTGATAAGCACAGACAACCATAAGAAATAATCATTAATTGAGCACCTACTATGTTACATCCATGTACCAGTATAATCACTGAATATGGCATTGCCTACTACCATACTTATTTATAAGCAACTCTTTCTCTCCAATATCCCTTTAGGTAGACAAATTTTATACCACATCATATATAACTGTATTTTGTCCCTCCCTTTAGTATACAAGCAAAGGATGGTCACCTCACCCAAACGCATCCAACTATAAGGTATATACCTAATCTATAGCCCTTCTAGGGAACAAAAAGCTATGCCAACCAGAGTCCCTCTTTTGTGAAACTGAGCTTATAAATAGTAGGAGCAAGAGGCAATTAGCAGGAGACTCGGTGCTGAAAAGCTGTGATGAGGAATGATGTTAGACATGAAAGATCATGTTTAGGTGTAAGTTGTGAGGGAGCAGAAGTAAGTACACGAAAGCTGTGAGGAAAAAACTTAGAATACATGGTGAGGATGTTAATTAGCAAATAGATGGAAGCTGAAGTCCATAAGTATTAAGACTTATCAGTCATCAAAATGATAGCTTATCAGCAAGGACTCTTTCATTTGCAAGTGACACATATCCTATTTAAAATCTGCAGGGGAATTCTAGTTTAGACAGAGCTGAATCTAGGTACTAAAAAGCTTGTATCTGGAAGTTTTACTGTACTTCTGCTTTCCTACATGTTCGCTTCACATTCTCAGTCTGGTTCTCCTCTCATGGTGGCCCACAGTAGCTTTATTCTAATGGACTCAATTTAGGTGGAAAGGGGAATTTCACTTTCTGAGAGTTTCAAAAGAAGTCCCAAATTCTGTGATGCTCTGATTGGCCCCATCTGGGTAAGTGCTCATATCACTAGAGTCTGGGTAAGCCAGACCCAGTGAAAAAAACTAAACTTGAGATTTTGAAGATGTTATTACCCAAGGAAAAACATGGTGATATTACTAAAATAAGGCTGAATGGGTGCTCAGTAGGCAAAAATACAGAGGCGGCCTATAACCTTGAATCACGTGTAGCTATAGTTTTTCAAGGTTATGAAAACCATATTGCTGAACCAGCAGTGGTAATTTTAGAAATCACTACCCATATTTATATTCAAGAAGACACATTTATATATCATTATTATTCAATTAATCTACAAATATTAGTTGAACAATTATCATTTGCCTACTACTGACCCACGCTCTGGGAATACAGTGGCAAACACTAAGAAATATACATAATAAGTAAATAAATAAATAAGCAAGAAGCTATGCAGAGAATTAAAAATATGGTAGAGGAATAAAATGACTAGGTGACAGCATTTTTTTATAGGGAAGATCTCTCCTGAAAATTTGATATTGAAGATAAAATCTATCAAAAAGGAACCATCCAGCTCATTCCAGGCAAAGAAGTAAAGTAGCATTTGTTCATATATTTTATTTAACTATTCCATGGCATTTAATGACTGGCGCCTTGTACTAATAAAAAGGTGCTTCTGGGTAGCCTGTACTTACCATATCATAAACTAACTAAATTTTGATACAATTACTTATTTAAAATCTTTCCTATCCACCAAAAAATAGGCTCCCTATTGGCAAGGACTTTACCTGTTCAGCTGTGTATCCCCATGTCTAACTCTTGGTATGTACTCGGTAGATGTCTGCAGATGAAAGGCTGAATGCAAAAGAATTGATAATATTGAAAACCTATTCATCTGACCTTTCACAAAACAAAAAATTCAATTCTCTTTTTTTATTCCAAAAGGAAAAAATAATCAATGTTTTAAAAGATTGGCAAAGATATCATCGCAACTGTTTTAGAGTTGATTATAGGATGAATTAACAGAACCATACTTAGTGTTGAGAAGAGAAGGAAGCTTGACTGTGAGAACAGGAAAAAATGTGTGTCTGTGCATGCGTGCGTGCATGCATGTGTATGCACATATGTTCGCACCCACATGGAATTCTCAAGATATATAAAGAATGAGGAGAAAGAAAACAACATCCCTTGCAGCTATACCTCTACATGGAAGATAAGAGAGAATGTTGACATCTGGGGCAGGTTACTCATGATGTGAGAAGAGTGTCTCGTGCTGTCACATGGGTGGTGACCATGCTGTCATTTGGGCAGGGCTAAAGCTGTATGTTCCTATATGTTAGGGAGGAAGACTGACATAACCACTGGCTGCAGTGGAATGTTTCTCCCAATAAACACCCTCCTGGGTGAAAAAGAAAATGCCCACAGGAACCACATGTTTAACAGAAAAATGTAGAACTAGGTCCAGTGCGTGAAATAGGTGAGTGGTGAATATGTAGCTAGCTGGAAAGCACTGAACTGGAATCAAGGAAGAAGCAACAACTGACCTCTGTCTGGTTGTTGCCTTGGTGACATGCAACCCCAGGGTTACTATCTGTTCCTTGAAAATTCAGTGAGATAATGCATGTGAAGTTCTGGCATGATTCTGGCCCATGGCAACTACAAAAGTGATGTACGTTTTTATATTTATTACTGGATAGAGTTACAGATGCATATTTTAAAATTATTAGCACTGGCTTTTACTCATCTTTGGACTGTGGTTGTTTCTGATTCACAAGTCTAATATGTCAGTGCAAAGCAGCATTTATCGTAGTTTTTATGGAAGCAGAATGAATTTTATAGCATCAGATCTATTATGTTGCTTGGACTGACAGTGGTCTGTCTGCTCATGTCTAAATGCAAGAACCTACATCCTTACTCTGTGCTAGAACATCTGCAAATGTTTGGAACAAAGCTTTTAGTTCAACCCCAAAGCATATAATTCCATAACAGCAGGTATACCGGTAGATGAATGAAGCACTTTTGATACTGGACCCCAAATCTTAGCCACCGTGTGTGCTACTCAACTCAACCCAACCCAACACATATGTGTAGAGGACTTGCTTGATTATGCATTTCAGATGTTTTACAACTTAGAGGAAATACAACAAACAAGCAATTAACTGTAGCTTGAGTCAGCTTTCTTGAAGACTCTTCAGCTGGGAGGAATTAGAAGATAACTTAATGACCATGTGAAAGAAACAGGATTTTAACATCTCCACCATCTTTAACACTGGTGTCCTATTGGTGACTTTAAAACTGCCCTATTTCAAGGTAACTTTCCTCTCATCATTTTTTCTAGTTTTAGATGACATGGTCTGGGAAAGTAAAAATAGAGTATCATTTGTTTTTTGTCCTAGGTACTTGGGTAAAGAGAATCAATATTAGGGATTGTAAATGGCTTGTTAAGGAGCTCAACCTGATCACATACGATCAGATAACAACCTTAGTATTTTTCCACCTCTGCCCTCAAATGTATTTTGTCAGGTATCCTTTGCTCCTTTCTGGACAATTACTTGGATAGAGTTGTAAGCTTTCTAGTGACAGAAATCCCATAATTTTCAGGTATTATATCTTGTATTTAAAATGATTAAAAATAAGATTATTTTTACTCTTTCCTTCAATTGAAAGCGTTTCCTGCCCCACAAGTTCACACCTGACCAACAGTGGGGTAGTTGGGTATGGTCTATTCTTTCTCTCTCCTTTCTCCAACTTCTTTTGTTCTGGTAGCTCTTCAAATTCAGGGGTGGGGAAAGAGGGTTAAAGGGAAAGTTTAAAATTTTCTTTAATTAGCAAGTGCTTGCTAGAGGTCTGTTTTGGCTGTCAAATGCCCTCTTTCATGCCTAGCAAGTTACTTTTGGAGCCTTCCTCTGGGACCTTCCCACTGAGAGACATGCTCTTGGCACTATTCCTTGATGCAGGCAATGGAAATCCCCACACATTTCTTACAACTTCCCCTGGGCTACTGCCTCCCAGCTGTGCCCCTAAGTGAACACAGCCAGAGGCCATCCTGTGTGGGGATCTTCCCAGGTGATGCAAGCTCAGCTACTTTCTGCAGCATCCACTCTGTCAATGGGGACATTCATGCACCCTGGCCTGGCCAAGCAGTGCGAGTGTGGCTGGTCCTACTGCAGCCTCCTGCCTAGCACAGGAGAAGAGCTCCAGAGAGCGTCCCTCCACCAGACTTCCCCAGGGTAGAGTCGGGTACTAACCAGACCCCTCAAATCTCCATCACCCCAAACTCTATCAATCTGTGTTCAGGGAACAACCCTGTGGAGCCTGTGAGTCCCTGTAATTCAGAAAACTTCCCTCATTATAGTAAAATGCCTTCTCTTGTGAAAAGCCACCTCCTAGGCTCTCCAACATATTCCTTGGCTGTCATTTTCCCTATGTTCATCGCCTGCCTCGTGGACAAAGGAGGGAACTTCCATAGTGCATTTTATTCCTATGAATTCACTACAAAGAGATCTCTCATTCAATGAATTTCCAGCCTCTCCCATACGCTGTTGAGGTCCAGCATGGCTATGTCTTCACAAACTGTGAAATGATGTATGCTTTACTCCTCTTTAGAACACGTGAGCACTTTTCACCTATTTTTTTCAGAGTTGAGGCCTCGGGTAAAAACCCTGGAAAGCAGGAATCGTTCGATTTGCCATCCAGTTAGAACTGTTTCATATTTTCCTGAATTTCAAAGTCCTGTAAAGATGTAATTCTTCCTTCATAAATCAGTATGCCTCAGAACTTTGGGCATTACAAAAATACACAGGGGCTTAAATATTATAGGGCCATTATTACTGAGAAGTCTGGTTTGCCTGGAAATGCCTAGAAACTAGATGATTTGGGGGTCAGATATCAGAAAGGGAATACTTCAGGCTAGTTTCCCCAAAGCAGACACTGAGACAAGTGACCTATTAAAGAGAAAGTAGGGAACCCCACAGCAATGAAACAATGCCAAGCAAGGGAGCCATATCAAGCATGTCCCTGGGAATACAGTTCCAGCCTAATCCTATAATAGACCAATAGGGCTCCGGACTACAAATTGTCACAGAATTACCTAATTCGACATTATATTACCATACTGGTCAATTACTGCCTAAGACTCTCTATAGAGGGGTGGACAGACCTTCCAGGTATTTCTAGCTGTCTGATTACTAAGGATTTTAAGGAATCTAGTCCAAGCACCAGCTGTCCCACTGGATATAATCCTGTAAGAAAAACATAACAGAACACCCCCTCTTTCTTTTGTTCTCCTTGTTGTTTGATCTGTTCTGAATATGTATACAGAGGGAATGCAATAGAAAAGAGACTGAATATAATACACTGTAATATTGGGAGTAGAATATTGATACTATATTATAATATTGACAATGCTAATCACTTTTCATGGAAGCATTCCTCTGTGAGTTAGCACCAAACAGGGACACCATGGTGAGGGAACAAACATCCTCATCATGTCCCCTGTGATGACCCCAAATCTACATTACTCAAAGGCCTAATCAGCTATAGCTGCTAGAAAGTGAATCTCAGTACTAACATCACATTGAAAAAAACTCTGGATAAATTATTTTAGTTTTGAAGGGGCAAAGAGCTAGGAGAGATCATAGGTGGTTGATCAGACAAAGAAAGTTTTGCTCTTTTTGGTTTTTTTTGTTTTTGTGGTACGCAGGCCTCTCACTGTTGTGGCCTCTCCCGTTGCGGAGCACAGGCTCCAGACGCGCAGGCTCAGCGGCCATGGCTCATGGGCCCAGCCGCTCCGCGGCATGTGGGATCTTCCCGGACCGGGGCACGAACCCATGTCCCCTACATCGGCAGGCGGACTCTCAACCACTGCGCCACCAGGGAAGCCCAAGTTTTGTTCTTGAGCAACGCAAAATGCGTAGAGAAGAGACTGAGAAGAATAAGGTAAATTGGGAAATCAGCTTGAACAAAGCTAGAAAAAGAGTGAGTAGGTATTGGTGGGAAGAGAGGTAGAGGAGGAAAAAACTGGAAAGGTAAGTCAGAGTGTCTTATGAATTTTATAAGTATAGACTCATTTCTGTAGCCAACTGGAGGTTGCTGACCAGGCAAAGGATACAAAATCATTGTATGTATTTGATTTAGGCTATAGACTCAATTTTCAATGAAATACCTAGACATGAACTGTTTTATCAAAGTCAAAATATTGATGCTATACATGTAATGTCCATCCCGTAACTAATTTGATGATACAAAGTAGTGACTTAACAAGAGCATGGAATCTCATTTCTAAAGCTTGGAAGGTAATGTCTTTGGTAGAGGGTTGAGGGTGAGAAGGGAAAATATCAAATACTATTAAGACTAAATTAAAGTAGGTTAATTTAGTAAAAATTAATTATAAATTAAGAAAAACATTAACACCGTTATGAAATCAAACTTGCATTCTAGAGCCATGCATATCCAGGTTCAGCATACTCTTCCAAGAAAGAAGAGCAAAGAAATGTGTTGAAGTGTAAAGACCACTAAGTTAGGACTCAGTAGTTTGTGCTCTGCTATTAACTAGCTATGTGACCTCCTCGTGGTACGTCAGTTTCCCTCTCTGCAAAATGAAGGTATGGAATGAACCAATCTTCTACGTCCTTTCTAGCTCTATGATCCTGTGTGAAGGGGAGGCTCTTACAGGATGGAAAGATCAATGGTGAGGAATGTATTTTTTATAACATCCAGACTAATTAGAGGTGATTGAATAGCACAAAAGATATGTGGATCATTAATGATCACAAGCCTGGAAACCACAGAGTCTATTATTTTTTCTTTTTCTTTTTCATCTTTTTTCTGTAAAGAGTTTAATTCTCTTCTTGAGCGCTCATATGTGAAAAATTTATATTAAGATGTTGTCATCACAGTCAATGGACCTAATGAAGTATAACCAGTCTCCAGATTTCACTTTTGATGTGGGTAACTGATCTTATGAAATGTTTAAGTATATGAATGACAAATATTTAGAAGTCATTCCTTGATCCCATTTTGTATCTTTACAATGCCTACAATTTGAAAGCCCCTGATGGTGATTTTGCCTATTTACTTTTATTAATTTATTTTAAATTTTTATTTTATTATTGGAGCATAGTCGATTAACAATATTGTGTTAGTTTCAGGTATACAGCAAAGTGATCAGTTATACGTATACATGTATCTATTCTTTTTCAAATTATTTTCCATTTAGGTTATTACAGAATATTGAGCAGTGTTCCCTGTGCTATACAGTAGATCCTTGTTGGTTATCTATTTTAAGTATAGCAGTGTGTACATGTCAATCCCAAACTCCCGATCTATCCCTCCCTCCCCATCCTTCCTCCCTGGTAACCATAAGTTCATTCTCTAAGTCTGTGAGTCTGTTTTTGTTTTGTAAATAAGTTCATTTCTATCTTTTTTTTTTAGATTCCACATATAAGCGATATCATATGATATTTGTCTTTCTCTGTCTGACTTACTTCACCTAGTATGATAATCTCCAGGTCCATCCATGTTGCTGCACATGGGTTATTTCATTCTTTTTAATGGCTGAGTAATATTCCATATTACATATGTACCACATCTTCTTTATCCATTCATCTGTCGATGGACATTTAGGTTGCTTCTATGCCTTGGCTATTGTAAACTGAGCTGTAATGAACACTGAAGTGCATGTATCCTTTCAAATTTTTAATACAGAGGCCCGATAACTTTGCAATCTTTTTAGTCCTAATATCATGTCACTGATTTTCCCAAGGCAATGGGCAAAAATGATTGATAGCATTTTACATTTCTAGAAGGAGCACAGAAGGTGCTTCACATTTTCTCTTGTAATTAATTAAGCCTCCAACAAGAACATATGTTTGTGTGGTATACAAAAGGAAAAGTGTTAAAGGAAATAGATTCATTTCCATTTGGAGCCAATGGTTAGTGAACGAAAGCAGAATCTCACCTACAATGTTGAGCAAAAGAAAATTAAAAAGTGAATCTAGTTCAAATTCAGTCTGTTTGGCAACCTTTAATTCACAATTAACTGGTGTTTCAGGACAGATTAATTACATGGTATTAACCATGCATTACAATGGTAAATTCATTTTTTATTCCCCGACATTCTAAGCTAATAGAGCTCACCATACATGCTAACTACTTTCGGAGCCACTAAATGTAATTCCCATGTCAAAGGTGGAACCTGTAGTTCCTAAGTGCTTGGTATTTAACAAGTATGTATTTCCTCAGACTAAAAGAAGCAAGCTATAGTGCAAATAGCAGGATTCTGAAGTTAAGCCTGTGCTTGAATCTTTGAATCTTGGTTTCTCCACTTAAAAATAAACTTCTGTTTCATCAGTAAGAGAACTGTTGCATTGATTAAGTAGAGCAATGTATTAATTTCTTCTCTACCTATATAACATGGGAGTGGACACTTAAAGTTGTCTGTCACTCCCAGAACACATCACATTGCTTTGTGCTTTAACTTTTCTGTTCCCTCTCCTGACATGACATTTATATTCTTCTCCAGCTGTTTAATTCCATCTGATTCTTCAAGATCTAGAACAAGAGTCAGCAAAGTATGGCCAGGGAGACAAACTACCTCCCAACCGCAGTTTTGTAAGAAAAGATTTATTGGAACATAGCTATGACCATTTGGTTTTGTACTGGTGATGGCTCTTTGCATACTACAATAGCAGAGCTGCTTAGCTGTGACCAAAAGACCCTTTAAAGAAAATGTTTGCTTCCCCTTAATCTACAGTCTCATATGCTCTATGCAGCCTTTCCTTGTTCAACAACATGCTTGTTTCAGTATTCTCTGCACCATAACTTAACTATATTGTTAACATGAGCCCAGAAAAGTGGAGACTGCATTTCAGTTTTCCGTTTTCATTTTTTTCCCTCTGCTTAACATAATATCAGGTATTTTCATGTTGGCACCCAAACATTTTTGTTTGGATTTAAAAATAAATTATTGAAAGTAAAATCTCCTAAAGTTAATGTATAGGTTGGATGCCATTGTAATTAGAATACAAATTATTTTTAAGTTTTTTAAGTTTATGGAAAAATACACACACACACACACACACACACACACACACATACACAATCCAAAACTGAAAGAGAAGTTCAGGAAGCTAATGTATGTGTTTATTGCTCAGAACGAGAGGATGGACCTCTGAGCATGGGAGAAGGGAGCCAACAAGTTTTTATACTGAGAACTCCAATGGGCTTCATGTTGGATGAGACCTATTGCAGGTGTGTTACACAGTGCTGTGTGCTTATGCCTGTGTAGAGCTTGAACTACACATATTCAGTTGGCCTCAAATTTGATTCAGAAACAATTTTTTTCCAAACTAGAAATCCTCCCAACCCCATGCTTTCTGGTCTCTTAACTTTAGTCACCGCTGCATACAAAACTGCCAGTATTCCAAACATGACTGATTATTCTCTGTTATCATTCTGAATATATCCCACATATATTTAAATTGTTTCTAATCTACAGGACTTTTATCTTTGAAAAGAATATATGTAAAATAAAATCTATGATTATAAAACTGAGACTAATTTCTTCTCATGCAAAAGAGCATCTATTTTCCTTATTACTAATAGTATCCCCTGCATGTTGGTAATTACAAGTGCTAAATTACCATGTGGTATGAAAGATGAAAATATTACCTGGCTTAATGACTAGCTGCATTGTACTCAGAGTGTTTCTGTTTCTTTTAGGTAACCACAGCATAACATGTACAAGAAATATTCCCAAGCTGATTTCTCAGTCAGATTTTGATTTTGTCAGCTTTATTTACTTTGATTAAATAACGCCAAAGTCAGGAAACTTTTTGTAGATGTTTAGAGTTCCTTTTAACTTTAATTTTTTTTTAACATCTTTATTGGAGCATAACTGCTTTACAATGGTGTGTTAGTTTCTGCTTTAATTTTACTTTTATCTCTAAGGGTATTATGACTTCACTCTTTAGCCAGGCCTTAAAAATATTGGCCACCACTTCGTTTTTATCTTTTAAGAATCTGAAAACTTATTTCAAGTCTGCCCCATCTCTGTGGATAAATCCAGCCATCATTATTGTCTTTTTCTCTTTTTTTGCCCCTGTATATCTGCTACAAGAGGTTTACATCATGGTTACTGAGGCTTTGGTTCACTTGCTACAGTTTGTGTGCCTTTGCTTTATAAAATGTTGCCCTTTCAAGATTCCTAAAGCATCATACTAATACCACATTGTATTAATGCCTCAGGACACAGATTCTACCAGAAGTGAATCATGGATGTCCAAACTCAATTGCCATAGAAACAGGGATTATAATCCAGATTATCTATCATTTATGCACCGAGAATAGCAGCAATCAGAACAGAGAATCTGTGCAGTTCCTGAGGTCCTGGACAGCCACTCTCATGACATTCACTGCTTCATTTATTAGCACCTATTTATAATGCAAGACCATTCCTTGGATTCTACCTGGACTATTCCCAAGAGCTGTGAACTAGTAACCAATAAAATGCAGCTATAGAATTAAAAACTCTTAAGATGTGCAGTTATAGAATTAAAATGTGCAGTTATAGAATTAAAAACTCTTAAGAAAGAGGGAAGGTTGTTATGTCAGTGATAATAGCATTGTGTGTGTGTATGTATGTATGTATTGATTGATTGGCTGACTTACTTATTTTGACTGCCTAGAATCCATCTCATTTTGTTCTTGTAAAAGCACCTCCTAGTCCCTTTTAAGGAATTAACTCACCATCAATGTGTTTTCTGAGTCTGTCAGTCAAAGTATTCTATTTTTGACTGGCCAAGGAGAGAGCAAATGGCCCAAGCCAGTTCAACTATGCTCTCTACTTTCAAGTTTGGAAATCTGAACACTGAAATTCAGTGACAGATATTTTTAAAAAACATCCCAGAGCTGACATCCCCTGAAGAGACAGTCATTAAGCTCAGGAACCTGGATCACCTGGTCTACCCAAAAGTAGTACTCTGTTTTATTTCAACTCTGTGAGCCACATCATATCCTTCCAGTGAATTTCCTTTTTGACCTATAGACCCAGAGTACCCAATTTACAGTGTGCCTAATTTAGTGGTTCTTAAACTTGGCTACAAAAGAAAATCACCTGGAAAGTTTTAAAACTTCCATTCCCCAGGCTGCACCCCAGACCAATTACAAAATAATTTCTGAAGGAGTGGGCCCAGGCATTAATTTTTTTTTTTCAAGGCAGGCATTAATTTTTTACAAGCTCCCCAGATGATCCTGATCTGCAGCCAAGGTTGAGAACCACTGGCCAAATTTATACAAAAAGCTACCGTGTACAGAACCCTTGTTGAGTGCCAAGCACCTAATCTCATTACTGCCTTACAACAACTTTAGGAAGCAGGTATTATTCTCATTTACAAGAGGAAAACCAGATCATGCAAATGTTAACTAAATTGTCAGAGGTCACAGAGACTAAGGGATGAAGATGTAATTCATATCCTGAATCAGGTTATATTACTTCTAACTACTACTTTAGCCAAAAACTTAAGAAAATGGGCTTAACTTGGAGCTAAATTTCAGTCGGTGGTTTCTAATGTTTTAATACAAACACAATTTTGTTTTTCCCCAAAAGATTCCTATGTGAAAAATTAATTTCCATGGAGAAAATGACAGTTGAAGCAGAGGATAACCACCTGCATGGTGCCCTCTTGATACAGGTTGAGGACTTCTGGGTCCCCACAGATCACTACAGGAAAGCCTCTGATCCAAGCATCTTGAAAAGAGAGGAAAAAAGGAATTACATATTATTATTTGATAAGAAAGAGTATATCAATTTTCAGAGAGAGAAACTGATCCTATGGTTTCCAAATTCTCAAAGAAATTATCTAAAGGTAACGAAAATGTCATTGGACAATATGATAGGTATTCTTCTGGAGTGATTGTTCACAATACATAGTGATACTTTTCATGGGTTTCTCTTATGTAACAAGACTACAATACAGTGGAGGGGATTCCACGGTGAATTTAACACACTCTAAATATAAGCTATGCAAACTCCAAAGAGTCAGTTCTATTGAATTTTTTTTTTGTACTCAAGGGCTCTACAGGATGCTAAACGAATTGCTCAGCAATTCAGTTCTACCAGTGTTTTCAGAAAAGAAGAAAAAAGTCAACCCAAGCGGTCCATCCAAAAATCTCTTGAGCTTGCTCTATGCAGTTTCTTTTTCTCCTTTATTCTGCTCTGCAAATGCTAGCTGTTTTGTGGTCTCCCCAGATTTCTATTCCTGTCTCCTCATTTAAGAAAGACTTCTGAGCTCCATTTGCGACCCCACACCTGCAGCCTGGAAATGACTCCCGGAAATAAACTTTATAATCATAGGACTCATCATGTTTCTTTCTTTTTTTTTCAAGAATTAAATCCTGATGGCTGGTTGTCTAATATCAGGAAACAGATATTGCATACATGTGGTGTGATGTTATAGGGTTTTTGGTTTATTTGTTTTGTTTTAATGAGATTACAGTTCCTGTAGCAGTTAATTCTTCATGGGCAGAATCAGAAGGCTCTCTCTTTCTTTGTTTTAGTTGTGATTTTTTGTCTTTTTTTTCCTTCAATCAAAAGATGTACTAGTTAAGAAGAATGTATTCTATTACTATACAGAGAGGACAAAGTCTACATTATTTCTCTTATAATATTTTCATATTATACAATCTTAATCACTAAGAAATTTTAGTACAAGTATAGAGACTGTTGTAGAATGTTTTTGATCACATGTAAACTAACTCCTATATCTTAAATATAACAATGATAAATCCATGCTTCTTCAGGAGAAGAATTTGTATTAAATAATTATAGAAGAGTGTCATGGATAGATGATAAATTTAATCATTAAAAACTTCCAATTGTATGAGATATTTCAGGAAAACTGTAAAAAAAATCAAAACCAAGGCAAGTATCAGCTCCAGCCTTATTGATGGGTCATTTTTGTACAACAGGTGCTGTACACGTGTGGGCAGAAAAGGAGCCAACCTCCTGAAGTCGATTGTTAGAGCAATAAGGAATTTCCCTAACCTCTGCTCCCATACCCAAATGTCTGTCGAGTGAAAATCATACAAAAGGTGAGAGCATACATTGTTACACATAAACATCCCATTAATTAGACATACCAAAACAAACACTGATTGTTAGAGAATACAACACAGAACACCTATGGAAAGACAGATTAAAAAAGAAATATTGAATATTTATTTTTTAAAAGGTGGGGAAGGAAGTACAGATACAACTGAGATGCTAAAATTATAGGAAAATGCACTGCTACATTTCTTCACCTAGCGTTCTCCTTGAGCCTACTCCAACAGCATTTTGTGCACTTCACGTCACAAACTTCTGCCATCACAGACAACAATGACCTCCAAGGTGCCAAATGCAATGTTCATTTTCAGTCCTCATCCAGATGTCTCAAGAGCATTTGACAGAGTCAATCACTATTTCTTTTCAGAAATTATTTTTTTCCTTTGCTCTAAGACAAGACACATTTCTATTTCTCCTCTTGCCTTGCTCCTTCTCTGTATCTGTTTATGGTTCCTCCTTCTCCTCTTGATACTACAGAAGTCAGGCTTGGGCTGCTTCTCTTATCCAGCTGTGCTCCACAAATGATCAGAGGCAGTGTGTTGACTCGCAGTATAATGTATAACCTGATGACTCTCAAGATTCCAGCCCAGACTGCTTCCCTGGACTCCAGATGTTCTACTTTATTATTCATCCTATGTATTCATTTGGACATTAAATAAGCATCATAAAATGTATCGATACATGTTTGAACAAGATTCCCAATCCCTCACCCCAACCTTAAATTCGGTTCTCTTCTCTTATTCCCTACTGCAATAACTGTCATTAAAATCACCCAGGTTTTTAGGACAAAAATGTTGTCAGGATCCTGATCCCTCTCTGTTTCACAATTCACATCTATTCCATCAGTAAATGTCATTTTTGAGATATATCCCAAATGAAAATTTGTGTAATTCTTTCTAGCCCCCTAGTCCAACCACCATCTTCTCTCATCTGGACAATTATAATAACCTCTTAACTGGTCTCCTTGCTATGACTGCTTCCTTCAAAGGTATGTTCTCCACACATGGTGGTTCATTTAAAAACGACTGTCATGTTGTGTCGCAACCCTGCTCAAAACTTACCAACAGCATCCCACTGTACACAGACAAATATGAATCTTGACCATGGCCCCTTGATTACTCTCTGACTTCACCTCTTCTAATAGTCTGTATCTCAGTCACTCTGTTCCAGCCACACTAATTTCCTTGCTGTTCTTCCCACACAGTAAATACAACCAGTATGCTTCGACATCAGGACCTCTGCATTTGAAGTTTCCTCTCCCTGTATCGTTCTTCCCCAAGGTAATCAAAGATTTACTCCTTTTGTTTCATGTGTTTGTTCAAATGTAACTTCCTCAAATAGACTTTTCCTAAACAGATTATTGAAAATATCATTTTATGTCCTTCCATTGTGTTCTCCCTAACACTGATCGTTACCCGAAGCTACTGTATGTATTTATGAGTATATTTTAATTGTCTCTATTCCATTCTAGAATATGAAGTCCACAAGGGCAAAGTTTTCTTTCTGTTTTGTCCACTGTCAAAACTACACTGCCTAGAAAAGCATCTGGCACTTAGAAGATATTCATTACATATTTAATGAAAAGTTAGATGTAATGAAAAATCGTCAATATATACATTGCTAAATTGACTCAATACTAAATAGAAATTTTCAATAAACAAATTACTTTGAAATATATTGATTCTGTAATCCAGGAGTAGACAAACTTTCTGTAAAAAGACACACAGTAAATATATTTGGAACATTTTGGGTCTACAGACTCTGTTGCCATTACTCGACACTGCCATCGTAGTACGAAAACACAGACAACATATAAGTAAATGAGCATGGCTATATTCCAATAAACCACTATTTACAAAAATAGGGTCAGATTTGTCTGGCATGCTGTAGTTTTCCAATTACTACTGTAATAAGTAAATCAATCAATCAATCAATCAATCATCTATATCTCTCTATATATCTATACCACCCCTTATATCTATACATAAAATCTGTGAAATACACACTACAACCACAAGGTTTTAAAATGAATTTTTTCAAACCCTCACGGAACAGGTAATGTTTATTTTATAAAAAATAAAAAGAAAAAATACATTTAAATTTATTTAATGAGACTAGTATAACCCTGATACTAAATCTAGGCAAATACAGTTTGAGAAAGGAAAATTAAACCCAAACTTATTTATGAATATTGATACAAAATTCTAAGCAAATCATGAGCTAATTAAATTAAGCAATTTATAAAAACATTACAGCCAACTGGGGTTTATTCCAAGAATGTAAATATGACATATTTTTTAAGAATATAAAAATGTATTTAACCACCATAATGGAATTTATGGAGACAAACTATGATCATCTTAATAGGTACTAAAAAGCACTTGATAATATCCAATACTTATTCATGATAAAAAATAATCATAGCAGGGCTTCCCTGGTGGCGCAGCGGTTGAGAGTCCGCCTGCCGATGCAGGGGACACGGGTCCGTGCCCCGGTCCGGGAAGATCCCGCATGCCGCGGAGCGGCTGGGCCCGTGAGCCATGGCCGCTGAGCCTGCGCGTCCGGAGCCTGTGCTCCGCAACGGGAGAGGCCACAACAGTGAGAGGCCCGCATACCGCAAAAAAAGGAGAGGCCACAACAGTGAGAGGCCCGCGCACCACAAAAAAAAAAAATAATAATAGTAATAATAATAATCATAGCAAAGTGGAATAAAACTGAATTAAAGGACAATATGATTATAAAAAATAATAGTTCTAATATTTATTAGGAGTCTATTAGCTTATTCACGGAAAAGTAATCTCAAACTGTTGATCAGTATATAAAGAGATAATAAACCTCACATATTAAGAAAATACAAAATAATCATAACAAAAAATAACAGCTGTTAACCATGTAGTAGGCCTTTTATAAGTATGTTATATTATAAATCCATTTAGTACATTTAAGCGTATCTTATACACTTAAACCATTCATTGGATACAATGCCCCTGCCCCAGAAATTGAAAGGAATAATAAACCAAGAAGGTGAATAGGAAAACAACTGTTATTATTAATCCCTGAGACATGGTCCTATGGCCAAGGCCGGCTTTTTTTTTTTTTTTTATTGAAGTATACTTGATATTCAAAATTATATGTTACAGTTGTACAATATAGTGATTCATGATTTTTAAAGGTTACACTGCATTTACAGTTATAAAATATTGGCTATATTCCCCCTGTGTTGAACAATATATAGCTTCTTTTATGCCTAATAGTTTGTACCTCTAATTCCCTACCCCTATCCCTTTCCCCTTCCCCATTGGTAAACCACTAGTTTGTTCTCTATATCTGTGTGTCTGCTTCTTTTTTGTTATATTCATTAGTTTGTTGTAGTTTTTTAGATTCCACATATGAGTGATATCATACAGTACTTGTCTTTCTCTGTCTGACTTACTTCACTTAGCATAATACCCTCCAAGTACATCCATGTTGCTGCAAATCACAAAATTCCATTCTTTCTTATGGCTGAGTAGTATTCCTGTGTGTGTGTGTGTGTGTGTGTATGTGTGTATATAGCACATCTTCCTTATCCATCCATCTGTTACTGGACACTTAGGTTGCAAAGCCAGTTTTTCAGTGTTCTCTAATGCTTTGTGCACAAAAAAGAATGCAAGGGCATTAAACAGCAGCATCACCTGCAAGGAGCCTAGGCTTTCTTTTTGAAAGGACCTGCGTACTGCTTACTACCTGCACAAGTTTCCTATTGCTGCAATAACAAACTACAGCAAACTTAGTGACTTAACACAAATTTATTCTCTTACTGTTCTGGAGGTCAGAAGTCTAAAACAATTTTCACTGCGTTAAAATCACAGTGTTTGCAGGACGGATTCCTCCCAGAGGCTTTCAGGGGAGAATCCTTTTTCTTGTCTATTTTATCTGCTAGTGGCCGCCTGTATCCCTTGACTCCTCGCCCCTTCCTCTGTCTTCAAATTGCATCACAGCAATCATTGCTGCCATCATCACATCACCTTCTCCTCTGACTTCTCTTATGAGGACAATTGTGATGACATTGAGCCCACCAGGAAAATCCAGGACGCTCTTCCCATCTCAAGAACCTTAATTTAATCACATCTGCAAATTCCCTTTTGCCATATAAATAACACTAACAGATTCCAGGGAGTAGAAATGTAGACATATCTGGGAGCCATAATTCAGCTTACTATACTATTTTAAATTATCTGAACTTGATCGTAAATGTTACTTTGGCTTCCAAAAAGCTTATCAGTGGCTTCATGAAAAAAAAATACTAAAACAAAAACACTGTTTGAGTTGTTATTGTGGAAAACAGAAAAGACTGAGATATGGTCCTGTTCTTCCAAAAGCTCATAATTTCCTGGGCAGCTCAGATGCAGAGCCAAATGTAAACAGATTCGGGTAGAATCTGAGCAGATTTTCTCTTTTTATTACTTACTACAGAAGCAGAACTATGTGTGTTAATTTTCTGAATATTTTCACACTTCAACCGGCCAAATAAATCAGTATTTAAAATGGTAATCATACAGTAGGGCTGTATTCAAAGGTCAGTGCATGAGGCATTTAAGAGGTCATGACTAAGGTCACATTTTAATGTTTCAGTGTTTTCTGAATTTACAAAATCATATCCTGTGATATTACTCTCTAAGCAGTAAAAGTTTTATACGTCTTTAAAGGCAGCATCTAAAGAAATAGTTCCTAAACACTGATATTTGGTTTCATACTCCATGATGAAGATTTCATTTATTTGAGATGAATGATGACAAATATGAAAATGTAAGGAGTTTTTCATAACGCTAATATATTCAGTTTTAAAACTGTCCTTTCAGTCCTTCTCACCATTTTTCTCTTGCTTTTCAAAAATTGTAGGAAAGATGATAAGTAAATCTTTACCAATTGAAAAGTAATGATTTAGCAAACATATGTCAGTAGCAAATTAATACACGCACACACACGCATACACATACACACACACACATATGCATGCATACATCCTGGCTGATAGAATTCAAAAATCAAGGAGCCAATGATCTATAGCTTTGATTAAATAAATTAGTAAAAAATCAGTATTAATGATAATATCTATAATTGTATAATGTTTTAAAATTTACAAAATAAATTTATGTCCATTAGCTCGAGTGTTTCTCTCCCACCTCAACAATAACCCCATGAGGAAAAGATGTAAGCAATTATTATTCCATTTTCTATGTTTTGTAAGTTTATAGGTTGAGACATTGAAGCATGAATTTTTAAATGACTTATTTAAATGACTTCCAGTTGATATATTCACTTATGCCTAATTATGTCATCTTACACTATATCCTTAACTACTTCTCAGACATTCAGTTCACCATCCAGTACAAATTGAAACGTGGGTCTTCCCTGATGGACCCACAGCCAGCCCAAGTGCTGGATGTTTCCTCCACCACTTGAGTTGAACTTGTTTCCTGTGTACCACCTTGTTCCAATGGTACAAGGGATGATTCTCTTGCACCAATGAGGCTAAGAAGGGACAGGCTTGCTCCCTAGGATTGCTTTTATGACACCATTATTTTCTCTCCTTCTTAAACTATTCCTTCCAGCTTTGAATCTCCTGACTTCAATGGGGGAAATAATCATCTATTTTGAATACTTAAGAGAAGTCAAAAAAGATAAGGTCATTGATATGATACAGGCAACATGGTCAATATGATCAGCTGTTTGGCAGCACAGAGACAATCAGTCATGCAGAGTATGCATCGGAGAGTGCTGGGTATGAAACCTATTTAGAAGGAGATAATTGGCAAAGAAACCAAAGGATATTAATAACTCTTTCAACAGAGTTGCTAGAAATAGATATAAACAAATGAGGATATTAGAGGATAAGAAGGGGTTAACATAATTTTGATTTTGGGGGGGCAAGTGATACAGAAATAATGTGCCAGTGTGACTCTTTTATACATAATATCCCAATATGCTACTCTGTGAAACAGCTGGACAATAATTGGAACTTCATACTTAATCAATTTAATATGAAGCAATAATAGAAAGTGCTAAAATTCCATTAAATTATTCTTTGATGGTGTATTGTGGCAACAGCATTCAAACCAGAAACTCTAGAGGTTACTGAGTCAGGTAAAAAGCTGTAAATGATGTTATGTCATTTACTGTTTCATACTGTTAAAGCTAGGTGGGCCTGGAGAGACAAAACACTATTCATAGATGAGAAAACTGATGTACAAAAATATTGAGTTGACCAAGTTGATAAAACCTAAATAAGTCATTTGGTTTGGTGATTTGGTGTATTTTTCCTAGGTAGAATCCAAGAAGACCAAAGTCAGAGAATCTATTTTGAGAAAAGGCCATTGGCCAATGGAATTCATTGTTCTTTTCAGTGCAACTTTCAAGAACTCTTGAATGAGGAAATCCTAATTTCTGTAAGAAGGGTGACAGGGCTACATTTTGGAGTGTCAACTAGAGGTCGCAAGCAAATATGCTCACGAGTATTAAGTTCCTCTCATTATAATATAAACGGAAAAATAAAACTTTTAAAAAAAAACTTACGTTTGAAAACAAAATGAACAAAGAGATTCCACAACTTACAAGTGAGATTACAGGGAGCTAAATGTATTTGTAAATGTAGTGAAGAGTACCACTGGCAACTAACCCCAAAAAATGAGACTCTCTACCTCATAGGATTATTATATGTCTCAGTAGTTTTACTTTTTATGTCCATTTATTTGAGGCTTTGTCTTTCTCTCCTGAGGCTGTCTACTTTACTGCTTTTCCTTCTCTGACTGTTACCAAACTTCTAGAAATCCTAATATGAAGATACACACTACAGAGACAAGAATTTTCTGAACTTTTCCTTTGTTGAAGAATTTTACTGTGCACTTAAAAATTTTGCCAGAAGAATACACATCTTTATAAAATAGGTATTATTAAAACATTTTAAAGATGAGGAAACTGAGGTATAGAAAGATTAGGTCACTTGTATATCACACAGCTTTGAAAGGTGGGAACTGGAATTGTAATTTACTACTGAATGATTTCTAAGCCCATGCACTATCCACTATGTCAATACTTCCATAAGTATATATATATTTTTTTATTTGACACATCTATTGAGAAGAATTTATGTATCATATGCTTAATTCACAGATTCTCAACCAAAGGTGAGTCTGCACCTCAGGGGTTATTTGGCAATGTCTGGAGATATTTTTGGTTGTCACAACTGTGATAAGGGGATCCAGTAGCATCCAGTGTGTAGAGGCTAGGGATGCAGATATTATATCAGACAGCTTGCCACAGCAAAAATTTATTACACTCAAAATGCTGAGGTTGAAAAACCTTGGTCTAATATCAAAAATTAGTTTACGGTATTTCAACTTCTGCTTAACATGAAAAAAAGAAACAAGAGAAAAATCCTGATAAGATACATCATAGTTATTTAAAACAATCAGATACATCATAGTTATTTAAAACAATAAGAGAGTGGAAGATACAAAGAATCTTGATAAGCTAAATTCTACAAAGTGAGAGGCCCTTCCTAGACACAGGGCTGATCTTAGCACCGATGACAGGAGAGGCAAAAGGAGGAGAAACCTACCACCAATGAAGGCAAGGAAAAAACACTGGACTGTCCACAAAATTTTAATGACCACATGGGGCCAGAATGATGAAGCAGATCACCAGGGCCTCGCTCACTGTGAATCCACAGCCAGTGGTCAACTGCTTCATACGAGTCTTTACCATGTACGTGTGAGGAATATGCTTCAGTTTGAGGACAGAAGAAAAGAGCTAAGAGGAATCCCTCCACAGCACTCCAGGCCTTCATAAGAGCAAGGAAGTAGCTGCCAAAAACTGTGCGTGTGGCCGGAAACCTGAGAGAAAACCCTCTGAGGAACTTAGGTCTCATGAAGTACACTGCAGGCCTTCTAAAGGCTGAGGGCATCGAAAAGGTGTGAAGATAAATCCATCAAGCTCAGAAAACCAGAGTCTGGATTGAAGAGGGTAAGTCTAGATGCTGCCCTCATAACATCTGAAGCCAGTGATCAATCAAGCCTAAATAATGCTATAACATAACCCAGACCCAACCAGAGCACAAATTATGGCCTGACAGAGGAGGAATGTGCTCATTTCCAGAGATAAATATTATTTACTTTTGTCTCTAACATTCTTAAATACATACTAGGGGGCATATGACAAACAATTCAAGGCATGTAAAAGCAAGAGAATGTGACTTGTAGTCAAAAAAGAAGAGAGAAATTACAGTAGAAGAAGTACTTGAAAGATAATGACTGAAAATTTTCCTAAATTAATGAAAGACTACAGTCCACACATCTCATTAGCTCACTAGCTCAACTAACTCTAACCAGAATAAAGACACAGAGTCAAATTGCTGAGAAAAACAAAAAATGAGGAAAAACCTAGAGGTTATACAGTGGTAAAAACACATTATACACATGGAAACAGCAAAAGGAAGGTATGCAGTGAACAGACTCTCAGATGATGGCCATGATTCCCATGTCTTATTCACACAGTAATCCCCTCCCCTTGAGTGTGGGCAGGGTCTGTAACTTGCTTCTAGCCAATAGACTGTGAAAAACACAACAGGATATATGTGAATATGAGTGTGTTATTAGATTGCGTGATTAGGTTACATGCGATTACAATGTTTGTATTGCTAGGAGACTTTTTTTTTGACCAGTTATTTTTCTAAATTTATTTTTAAATTAATTTTTATTGGATTATGGTTGCATTACAATGCTGTGTTAGCCTTCACTGCACAACAAAATGGATCAGCCATACGCATACAGATATCCCCTCCCTTTTGGACTTCCATCCCATTTAGGTTACCGCAGTGCATTAGGTAGAGTTCCCTGTGCTTTACAATATGTTCCCATCAGTTGTTTATTTTATACACCGTATCAATAATGTATATGTGTCAATCCCAGTCTAGCAATTCCTCCCACCCTACCGCTTTCCCCCTTGGTATCCATACGTTTGTTCTACAAATGACCCAATTTCATTTGTATTGCTAGGAGACTTTTAGAGAAAGAGGCAGGCATGTTGAGAAGATCACATACCAAGAAACCGACAGCAGTATCCAGCCAATAGCCAGCAAAAGCCTGAGGCCCTCAGTCTGACGGTGAATAAGGAACTGAAGGCTTCCAACCACCTCAGGAGCTTGTCCCCAGCTGAACATCAGTTGAGACCTCAATTGGCGCAAACACCTTGATGGCGGTTCTGAGAGATGCTAAAGCACAGGATCCTAAACCCTGCCAGGACTCCTAACCCACAGAAACTTCTAGAGAAAAATCTATGTTGTCTTAAGCCACTAAATTTACAGTAATATTATTATGCAGTAGATCACTAATACAGAACCATAGCTTGATTCACACAGAAAAAAATGAAGACAAGAAGACAATGGAACATCATTAAAGTGCTAAAAAGGAAAAAAAAACTTGCCAACCTAGAATGCTAAAACCACCATTTATACCTTCAATATAAGAAAAATGACATTTCAGATAACCTAAAACTGAGAGAATTATCTTAAACATATCTGCACTACAATAAATCCAAGAAGTCTTCAGACTGAGGGAAATAACACAACATTGTCCCTGAAGTAAGAAGAGCACTAGAAAGAGAGAGTGTATGGGTGGATATGAAAGATCTTGTTTTACTGTACACATATGCTTGTGTGTGTGTGTGTGTGTGCATGTGTGTGTATACATATGACTATTGACAACATGAAGTAAAGAGAATCATAAAATCTTACTATGAGATTCATAACATATGAGAATAAAAGTCAAATGGTGGTAGATAGTAAATGGATTCAAACTACTGTATAGCATGCAGAATGTTTATGATACACTACAATATTATTTGAGGGTGAACTATGATAACTTGAAGATGTTTACTGTAATCTTTAGAGCTGCAGACAAATATAGTACCTAGAGCCATACTGGCTATTGAAATGTAAATTTACATTAATTAAGACTTAATTAAGAATTCATCCATGCTACTTAACAACAGAAAGAAACAAAAACCCGAATACATATAAAACTGTAGATGAATGCAAACATAAATATTAAAATTATATAAATCTGTATCAAATTATATAAACAATGAAATTATATTGAGTCAAATAAACCTGTCATAAGATATCAAATATTATATAACATCATTTATATGAGGTTCCAAAACAAGAAACACGCATACATAGTCATAGAAATCTAAAAGCATCTGCCTTTAAAACAAAATCTCTGCACTTTGTATGTAAATTGTACATGGGTTTTATAAAAAAATAATTTATCGCTAAAAATTTATTAGCAGAATATTATGTCTCAAAAAATTTTCCTTTAATTCCTTGTCTGTGATTCAGTACCTTCAATAACAGAACAAAATTCTACATTATTTGTCCTAAGAAAAATTTGAAATAGGAAGATTGTTGCAACTGAATTTAGAACTCCTCTAGTTTCTTCAAGGATGACAACTTGTGATGTTCTCTTTACACGTGTCCTAAAATATTCTTGTGATAAGGAAGAACTGAACAGGGGATTTCTAATACTATGTAAGGTAAATCCATGGAGACAGAAAATAGATTAGCAGCTGCCTAATAGGGGTTGGGGGAAAGAATGGATAGAGATTAACTGTAAATAGATATGAGTGATCTCATTAGGATAATGAAAATATCCTAAAACTGGATTATGGTGATGATTGTACAACTTGGTAAACTTACTAAAAAATCACTGAACTGTACACTTCAAATGGGTGACTTTTATGGTATTTAAATTATACCTAAATAAAGTACAAAAATTGTTTAGAACTGTGTTTGAGTGGTGAAACTAACCAGCGTTTCTCTAAATTAAGATTTAGTTCCTCACACATGGAGATGTTGACACAAATGAGGAAAAAAAAAAAAAACAGTTACTACTATAAAAGAACACATATTATTTCTGGCTGTTAAGAGATTAACAAATTTTGACAATTAAGTTAAAATAGATACTTACAGAAAGTTAAATATGAAACCACAACTTCCTTGCTAAAAGCAAGAATGGGGAAAAAAAGCACTCCAAACTGAAAGTTTAGAATGTTCTCCAAGGTATATATGGAGAGGTGCTCATTAATAACTTTTTCATATACTTTTTTTTCTTCACAAGTTAGAGGCACCGTGCTTCTCAATCTGAGAGAAGCAAGATGATGTGAAATGCCTGCTTTTCCCAACTATACTTACTTAAGACTTCAACTCAATTCATATAATACAATAAAATAAAAATACTTAGTTTGGCTAATCAGGGTTTTTCAACTTCAGTAGTATTGGGGGGTATTTTAGTCCTGATTACTCAACTACTCTTTGTTGTGGGGACTGTACTATGGAGTAGAGTATGTTTAGCAGCATCCCTGGACTTTATCCACAAAAATAATAATAATTAGAAGGATGCATCCAGAAAGATAATCTTAACGAAAAAAAAATTTTAAATTATAGTGTTTATATTGCTTGTAGGTGTTGAGTAATTCCTAACACTTTTAGGATGGGGTTTACATTTGGGAGATAATGAGGGAAATGAGATACCCAAGGAGTTTAAGGGAGGCTTCACATTTATTAGTAAGGTTATAATAAAGAAAAAAAGAGACCTAAAACAAATAAAATACAAATGTTTATAAACTGGGTGGTGGGGACATTTGTTTTGGTTAAACTAAACTCAAGTAATTTTCGATACATTTGACGATCTACCTATCTATCTATCTATCTATCTACCTACCTGTTTGTGTAAATTAGCATATAATGATTAATAATAATAAACTGAGATTCATAGCATTATTTTCTATAGAGTCCTGGAAGATTTTGAGGATATTTCTATTCTCCACCTTTGTTTACAGAATCAGGAAGAAGAGCAATCACAAAACAAAACTGTATCCCTAGAAGCTATAAGAGTCCTACGTACAATATAACAATGTTGCTATTTCACTACCATGTCAATATGGCTTTGTTTCTAAAATAATAGCCATCGTTCACCACATAACTACCATAGGGGAATGTTTAAAAATACATGTTTAAAACATAATCCACTTAAAAAACTGGGGACTAATTATTCTTACTGTTGGCACAGAATTATATGACAGTCAAGGTACAGGCAAATAATTATCTTCAATTTCTGAAAAAGGGCAGAAAACTCTTAGCAGATATTGTGATAATCCACTGTGTTTATTACATAGTTCAGTGTTATAGAAATTGAAAAAACTAGGTTATCAAATCATGTCCCTTCCAACAAAAATAACTCCATATGATAAAATACTGATAAAAAGAATTCTATTGGTAGTTATTCCTGTTCCCAGAAATTAGCACAATAAAGGGTTTACATTAAAATTGAGATAACAGAATCCCAGATTTTCTCCTTTTAATTTTACAGTTGAAAGATCCCTTAGAGGTTGTTTAGCTCTTATTTTATAGATGTGGAAAATGAGATTCAAAAAGTTCAAGTTACTTCCTTCTCCAGGGTCACCCTGTGAGTTAGTCACATAGCTAAGTCTAGAACTCATATCTTCATCCTTCCATGTTCTTTCCACACTGCCAAAGTGAATCCCAGTCATATTATCTATTTTATAAAAGAATATTTTTATAACACAACATGATGGCTTAATCAGTAACTACATGGCTAATGTGCATTTCAGAACACATTAAGAATATTAATGTCATTATTAGAAGAAAAGGCCTTTATTGCAGTTTAAGCTTTCATTTTTTTCCTCACTAACTGCATAACCCTAGTTCTTAAGGGGGAAAAAAAAATCAGGTTCAGTCAGCAACTCATAACCAATGCAAACTCCATGACACCATCAATATGACAATCCCAAGGTCAAAAGACTAGATCATCTCATCAGTCCATTCCGTGCAACTCAAGGAGGTCAATCACTAGGAACAATCAGCTAACCTACTCCCCACAAGAACTCTAACTGATTTAATGTTCCCAACATCTGTTGTCAACAAAGGAAAATAACGGGAGCAGAGACTCGATTTGCATCCTTCTATTCTAAAGCATTCAAGACAAACATGAGAATAAACACACTTTATTCTCTGAACTGCTGGCATTTCTCTGTTTGCTTTTATCTGGTGTTTCATTTAGCTCAACAAATTTTACTTTCTTCTTTATCTCTTCCTTTGAGGCTCAGAATTCCAGAGCTTTTATAAAGAGCTACCTGGATAAGTCTTGCTAAGGACAGGAAAGCTAACACTGTTTTGACACACTGATATAAAAAGTTGGTTCAGCACACAGTGATTTGACTAAACAACTTTCTAAAATTCTCTCCTCAAAGGATGCATGTATATTCCCATTGTTACTAAAAGAGATTGTGAATTGGTTTCATTTTTGTATTGGCTTAATGATGCTGGCGGAAAGCACTGAATTTGGAGCAAGACCACCTTAGGTTTGTATCCTAAATAAAGATTATTTACCTCTCTGGGCATACATTTGTCACAGGATAAGGATAACAATATCAATTATATCAGTTAGGATTATATTTAGCTGCTAGTGACAGAAATCCTAAAAGTAACAAAGGTTAAGCAAGACTGAAGTTTATTGTCTCTCAAAGCAAGTAGACCATGATTGATATGGTGGTTATTTGTATCAAGGGACCAGAATCCTTCTGTCTTGTTATTCTGTCCTTCATGGCCTCTATCTCCTAATTCAGGGAGGTAGCATTTTGATGTAGGGACAAGGAGGAAGAAAGGAATAAAGATGGAGAGGTAAAGAGTACACGGATGTTGACTCTAAAAAAAAGCAGATGTATGGCACAAAGGACTTATGTCCTGTTGGCCAGAATTATATATGTGGCCATACCTAGGTGCAAGGGAGGCTGGAAAATACAGTATCCATTCTAGATGTACATATGTGCAGCCAAAAAGTAAGGATTCTTTCACTGTAGTAAAAAAGAATAATATATTGGGAAACAACTAGCATCTTTATCCCACCTACCCTAGAAAAGATTGCTGGTTTTCCACAAACTACATTCCCACGCCCCATGGCATTTAGATGTTACTATTTAACTATGCTCTCCCCATTGGGATAGCAAAAGTGATAAGTGCCATTTCTAGGCCTAGGTCTTTAAGATTATAAGTAGTCTTCCTCCTTATTCTTTTTGCACTTTGCACCTTTCCTTTGATCTACCTAAGACCTGAATTTTAAGGCATATGCTTTTCTACATAAATGAGGACAGTAACTTAAAGGAAAAAAAAAAAAAAAGGAAGGAATTCGGTCCCTACACAGCCATGCAGAGTGAAAACATTTGCTGACATGGGCCACTTACCCAGAACTAGTACGTTAGAGAACATTCTATGTATTTTCCTATGTGTTAACAGCAGTTAAACCTGACTTTGAGTGAAATATTTACCTCACAGGAATGTTTCTAGAGATCAAGTGATGTGATGTCTGTAAAGTGCTGGCAGTGCCTGCCCATAGCAAGCACATTAAATAAACATACAAACCTACCTACATATATAATATATTATAGAATATAATATTATAGAATTATAATTATATAATATTATAGAATTATAAAATTATTTTATGTATATTTATTATATGTAAGTGTATTATTATTATATGTATATCTAAGTGTGCATACAACTATGTAAGTAGAAACAGCAATCTTCTGAAGTGTCACAAGGGTCCACCAAAGTGAATTTTTTTTTTTTTTTTTTGCGGTACGTGGGCCTCTCACTGTTGTGGCCTCTCCCGTTGTGGAGCACAGGCTCTGGACGCGCAGGCTCAGTGGCCATGGCTCACGGGCCCAGCTGCTCTGCGGCATGTGGAATCTTCCCGGACTGGGGCACGAACCCGTGTCCCCTGCATCGGCAGGCAGACTCTCAACCACTGCGCCACCAGGGCAGCCCTAGAGTGAATTTCACATCAACCATGACATGCAGAATATGAATAATAACATCAAATATACTTTCCAAAATCTGGTGAAAACCCATGCATTACTGTTGCCTTGATAAAATAAGCTGAAGACTTACTTTGTTTATATTAACAAGATGGTATGTGGACCAGAACTACCTTAATCTTGTATGTATCAAGCACTCCCCTTATGAGCTCTCCAACACAGTACACAGAATAGGCCAACCCAACAATCAAAGAGCGGGATGAGGACGATAGAGTAGTATTCGGGGTTTGACTTCCCTGTAAAATTTATGTGCTTCTTCCTTCTAATCACAAAATTAATTCTCATAAATTTCTCATCTGATACAAAAATGTATCCAAACCATATTCATCACATGCCAGAGGGAAAGAAGCGAATTAGGAAAAGAGAAAGGCTGTTTGTCCTGATAATAGAGTGTATGTAACTCAGGACAGCATCCTCAGTTCTGACTGTCTGCTCCAATGCCTAAAGCTATAATATTGGACGTGTCTAGGCTCTTGGTTGAGCATGTAGCCCTGAATTCCAATTTTCTTCTCCCCATCCCAGGAAAACTGCTTCTTGCTTGTCCTCTGTGCTCAGTGCCACAAATCAGCAAATCCTCTGAGGAAAGAAAGCAGGTAAAAGTAGGTCCCAGTGCAAAGCATCCCCTGTCTTTCAGGTATCCTGGCCTCTCAAGTCCTGGGCTCCTTGTTGTTTTCTACTAACCTCAAACATAATTTTTTGCAGTTTATGTAGTTCTAGAAATATTTTGATGGGTAACTTAGTCCAATATATATGTCATCACACAAAGAAACACAAGTCAGTTTTGTATTGTGTCACAGCCAGCCTCCCAGGTGACTATCTCCTGATATTCTTACCCTTGTGCTCTCGCCTCTCATATTATTAATATATTAGGTTTGGTCGGTTGCAGCAATAGGATACAGCTAAAGTGACGGTATAGCACTCCTGAGGCCAGGTTACATAGACCCTGTTCTGCCTCACTCCTGAATCCCTTGCTCTGGAGGGAGTCAGGGTCATGCTATGTGAAAAGGCCTATGGAAAGGACAAGCAGGGAGAAACTGAGTCCTCCACCAAGAGTCAGCAAGAAACTGAGGTCTCCTGCCCATAGCCTCATGAGTGAGGCATCTTGAAAATGCATCCTTCAGCCCAGGTCAAGCTTTTGAACAACGGCAGTCTGAGCAGATAGCTTGACTGCCAACTCCCGAAAGACCCAAAGGCAGAAACAGCAGCTAAACTGCTTCTGCATTTCTGACCCTCAAAAGCTGCAGAACAAATGTGTGATGGTGCTTTTAAAATTTTTAGTTGTGGTAAAATACATATAACATAAAATTTAGCAGCTTAATCATTTTTAAGCATATAGTTCAGGAGAGTACATTCAACACTGCTGAGAAATCATTTGTGCAGGTATCAGGACAGAAGCGAGGTTGCTGGCTCAATGCAGCCAGGTTTAGAGTTAATTCTTATTCTGTTTAAGGGGCAAAATTCTTGTCCATAAATATAGTTCCACAAAGATTATCTATTTCTTATCATAGAATGCTATATGAATTCTGTCAGGTTGAATATTCTTGGTTGTCTGCTTCTCCCTCTCTGAATCTCTCTGTCTCTTTCTCTGTGTGTCTCTCTCTCTGTGTCTGTCTCTCGCTCGCTCGCGCTCTCTCTCCTTTTTTAAATTAAAAGCAGGTGCTTCCCTGGTGGCGCAGTGGTTGGGGGTCCGCCTGCCAATGCGGGGGGTGCGGGTTCGTGCCCCGGTCCGGGAGGGTCCCGCGTGCCGCGGGGCCGCTGGGCCCGTGAGCCGTGGCTGCTGAGCCTGCGCGTCCGGAGCCTGTGCTCCGCAGCGGGAGGGGCCGCAGCGGTGGGGGGCCCGCGTGGCGCAGGAAAAAAAAAATTTATATACATATATATATATATATATAATTAAAAGCTATTGAGCAAATTTTCAAGTCCAGCCAACTAAATCATAAAACAAACTGATTTTTCCCCCATTCCAATGGGATTAAACATAGAACTTGCTGCTGAAAGATTCTGTTGAGACTTCGGCATGAGGAGCAAGAAAGAAGGGGTGAAATAGGAAAGCTTCATCTCAACTTCCAAACATCTACACAAGTGAGACAAACCCTAGCCATATGTACTAAGCCAAACAAGATTTAGTTGCCTTCAATTATTCTTTTAAGGCTTTAATTAGGTATGCATTCTCACATGTCACAATTCTCTAGTCAGGAAATACTATTTTCTTATTTTTTTAATTGCTGTTTATAGATTTTTTAAGTCCTTTACTGCCTAACGTATCCATCCCTAACTTCTCCAAAGGCAGCTGCTCTCTGTAAAGCGCAATAATCTGGTATTTATTAATCATAATTGCTTATTTACCCCAGACTACCAATGGAAGAACTTCTCCCTGCAAAGTCAGCCATGTGATTAAATAAGGAGAAAAAAATACAAAAAACTTGGATGAACTACAGTGCTTACAGAACCAATCCTGATGTGAGGGACAGGAACAAGTAATTAGCTAGTAAATCACTTTATTATTCTTATTTGAAGGTCAATCAATCT
Organism: Delphinapterus leucas; assembly: GCF_059928025.1. Lineage (NCBI taxonomy): Eukaryota > Metazoa > Chordata > Mammalia > Artiodactyla > Monodontidae > Delphinapterus > Delphinapterus leucas. The sequence continues at coordinate 21,406,701 of NC_143135.1, forward strand.
ACTCCTCCTTTGTTTTTAGCCTTAGCTTTAGGATAAATTATCCCTTTTCTGTCTTTTCTAGCTATCTCCTAGTTATAATCTCTGCCATAACATGGAGAGTCCAAAGAAATAATTACTAAAATGTTGGTCATATTTCCCCATCAACTATACTATTTTAAATATTTTAATAATAATTTAGCTGATTCACACTTTAAAAACTTATAAAATGTACTTGTATCTATGCTAATGACAAGAGGAAATCATACTTTTTCAGTCCACAATGTTGGAAGCTAAACGTTGTGGAAGCATTATATAGTTGTGGAAGCGTTCCAATTCTATCACAAAACAGAAGCTGGTGTAGCTGCAATGAGACTCACATGAAGGAAAATTGCAAAACTTTTAAATATGAAAAGCAAGATAAAAATCTTTCTTAAATAAATAATATTGTCTAAATTATACATGTATTCTCCTTAAGATGACTTTTTAGGTATCCATAATGGATACTTTAAAAGTATCCAAAATGCCGAAGTGACATTATCCTTAGAGCCAGGGCATGTGCCTGTTAGAAACTGGGTGAGATAACGCCTAAAATTATGTATTAATGAAACCTGGGGCATAAGAAAGCTACCATTTTTACCAAAATAAAAGAACTAGACATGTGTATACCCACCCATGTATCACTGAGGAAGATTATCAGTTATCAGGAGAAAAGGAAAAGAAAAATGTACTTGACAGGGGGATGAAACCACAATATACTGGATTGCATTACGTAATCCCCAGAGTCACACAAATGCCTTTTGATCAAGCTTTATGATTATTTGCACTCTTCCTAAGGTCCAGAACTCAGGCTATCGAGAGAATCTTAATTGTCAAAATGATCAAGGCATTTGTACACCTGGTAGCTCCTGACCATCGGGACAGAACCTAACTGAGCCTCACCTCCTAACCACACAATACCTCTCTCACCTGCCTGCATGCTGCCTCTTTCCTGGGTTTTCCTTGTTAAACATGAGGAATAGGGGGCTGTAGAATCCTCCTGGGCACTCAAGCATATGCAACTTTGAAGGGCAAGTAAGTTCACACCCATGTGTTGAACTTTTCAACCAATGGGAGATAGAATCCAGTGCATCCAGCAGACAAGTCTTTTCTCCTTTCTAATGAATTCTCTCCCTCCTTGCACTGCCATAGACACACTTTCCAGGACACTACTGATAGGTGACTTATAAGGCTGCTCAGAGGCATGATCCCAAGGATGAAGTTATCCGTCACACTTAGCAGTGGCCAGACAGACAGAACATCTTCACGTTGACTCTTCTTCACTCCCCTTCTCCCACACTCCTACTCTAATTTTACTCCTTTAAAATAATAGCATGTTGGCCCTCTTCCACAAACTTTGCTTTTTCTAGACCTCAGATAAAAACAGTCAAATGTTGCATGTGGATGTGAGGTACAAATTCACACTATGAAGTGAGAGAAAATATTGCTGAGAAATTGACAAAATCTGGTATCAAACCATCGAAACTTCTATTGATCTGACTGAAATAAGAAGCTGTTCCTACAGAAACATTTTCATAGCCGAAGGCTCATGGGACTCCCAGAAAGGATAAAACTCTCAGCAGCTGTGAGCTCAAAAGAAAATAATTACAAACCACATGAAAAAGAATGAACTTTCATAAGCGATAGTAAATAATGCAAACATTCAGGAAAAGTACTTAAAATAATAGAGTACCTTGAAAGAATCTATTTAAAAATATGTTTAAAATAACTAAAGACATAAAATAAGGAATAGAAAACAAAATCAAGTAACCAAATAGTATTAACCAGAACAGGTACATTTTTATAAAGGAATCAAATAAAATTGCTATAAACGTAAAATAGAGTAATTGGCAATAAAAGCTCAGTGTATAAGTTAAAGAACAGATTACACAAAGCTAAAGAAAGAATTATTACACTGAATTCGGTGTCTCAAGACACTAAAATGGAGCACAGAAAATAAAAACATGATACCATTTAAAAAGTGGTTATTTTCCACATGTGACAAGCTAAAGGCCCAGTATATATGTATTAGGAATTTCAGAAGGAGAACGAAAAAGAGACTGTGGGATGCACAATGCTTGATGTGCCAATGAGTGAACAACTTTCCACAATTATATCACTGCAACTGCAAAATTATTTGGCTACCTTTCCACTTTAGAGCTCAAAAATAATGTCATTTGAAAAACTAAACTTGCTTTAACATTTTTAACAGGTTTGGTGTATTTCTTTGGCACTCATGTTTAAAACCGCTAGATTTGTATTTCTCTGTCTATGGTGGTTTTTATTCACAAGGCATGACTTTCAGTTACCAGCCAGATATTCTTAACATCAGGTTTTTTTTTTTCAACTGCCCAGCAAAGAACAATCCTTAATAGACTTGGAATCACTCAGACCTCTTGACATACAACCTACAAAAGTGTATTTTACGGGCTTCCCTGGTGGTGCAGTGGTTGGGAGTCTGCCTGCCATCTGCCGGTGCAGGGGACGCGGGTTCGTGCCCCGGTCAGGAGCGGCTGGGCCCGTGAGCCATGGCCGCTGGGCCTGCGCGTCCGGAGCCTGTGCTCCACAACAGGTGAGGCCGCAGCAGTGAGAGGCCCGTGTACCACAAAAAAAAAAAAAAAAAAAAAAGTGTATTTTACAGAAGTATGTTGTCTCCTTACACAGAGTGAATTGTTTCCCACAGATACCTCTGCAAAATGAGTAGAATCAAAGGATTTACTCATAGTTCCACTGAAGTTAGAGAAGTATTAAAATATTTTGACAGAGTTGAATATTTTAAAAGTATTTTATTGTTACATATTTCACCCCAGGTGTGATTTTCTCTTCTTTGTATTTATCCCGCTTGGGATTTTTCTGATACTTTTGTCTCTGAGGGTCGATATTTCAATAACTTTGGGACACCTGGGGGCACTATGTCATTTTCTTTCTGTCCCCTCTCTCTCCACTCTCAGGCTAGAATTCCAATTACATGTATGCTAGATAACATTATATTGTTCCACACAGCATTGTTCATTTATTGTCCCCAAGTTTCTGCTCTCTATTCTACAGTCTGGGTAATTTCTATTGATTTTTTACTTCAGTACTAAAAACTTCTTTTTTTACAGTTTCCATGTCTTTGCTAAAATTTCCTATCTATTCACTTATTGTGTACATCTGTTTCTGCAAGTCCTTGAACGTATTTATAGTATCTGTTTTGAAGTCCACATCTGATCATTGCAACAGCTGGGTCATCTCAGGGCCTATTATATTGAACACTTTTTTTTGACAATGCATGAAACTTTCTTACTTCTTTACATGTCTTGAAAAACAACATTTTTTTAATGCTGAATATTGTGGATGATACATCATAAGGAGTCTGGATTATGTTGTTTTCCTTCAGAGGATGTTGACTTTTGATCTTCCTGTCAGAACAAAATTACTGACAGATAGTCTTGGTTTTACATTTTGTTGGTGCTAGTCTAATTTGTTTTTATTCTTGGAGTTTAGTCAGTAGTGTGGTTTTTACTGATAAGGCGACGTGTCCTTTCTGGGGTCGTAACTGATGTCTGTGGTGCTCAGTCAGCAAGGCCCCCCCACGGTGGCTGGGGTGGAATTCCCATGGCCTCCAGCCCACACTTCCCCACCTTTAACATCACTGCTCAGCCCTCAGCTCTACAGCAGCTGCTCTCCGCCAGGCCTCTTGGAGGGGTGTCCTGTGTCTACTAGCTCGGCACTTGGTCAGTGACCCTCAGAGAACCCATCAAACATCTGGGCCCTGCTTCTCTGCACAGCTTCTTCCTGTAAACTTCCCTTCCTTCCAAATTTCAGCTGCTTCGGCAGCCTAGAATTTCTCCGTGAAGCAAGACCTCCTTGCTCTTCTGGGATTTAGCCCACTACACGGTATTCTGGAAAGTGTCCTCAAGTATTAAGTCTGGGAACATGTAGGGATCACCTCCCAAGGATCACTGTCTTGCATTGCCTGTGGTCTAATGCCTGAACAGAATTGTCTCGTATACTTTTTGCATTTTATAGTTGCTTATGGCAAGAGAATAAGTTTGAAACCATTTACCCAAACATGGCCAGAAGTGAAGCTTCTATAGCATCGTGTTTAAGAACAAAAGCATGAACAAAAAAATTAAAAACAAATTAAATATTCGTTAATATGTAATCAGTTAAACTATGCTACATACTTATCTTGAAACTCCATCTGCCTTTTAAAAGAATGATGACATGGAAAGATGTCTAAGACACACTGTTAAATTTTTTAAAAAGTGTTCACAAAACTGCCGTTCTCTTTATGTGTATATGCACGTGCATAGGTATGCAAAATGTAGGGGAAAAAAACTTCAAGGATAAACTCAAAACTGCAAATATACTGTCACTTCGAAGAGTATGACTGGAGACAGTAGTGTATGTGTGCTCTGTGCTTTAGTCTACATGTCTTTGTGGTATTTGGATCATTCACAAAGTGAAAATTCAATAATATTTTTTAAAAATAAAATCATTCAGAGAACTTTGTACTGGTAAATTGCTTGGGAATCACTGTCAACACTTTTTACTCTTGTTTTGTGAAATACCTGCTGTAACTTCAAGTTGAAAGCAACTGTAGTAAGGAAAGTGGAAACTGGACAAATTCACAAAAATATGATTATTTTGCTGGCACTGCCTTTCTTTCTTTTAGTCTTGACACCAATCTGTGCAGCGGCTCCCCTCTCCCTCTCTGTTGTCAAGTGCTGCATGCCTGAAATGCTCCTTCCTTCCTATTACTGGAAACCGACACGAAGGGTCCACCGTCTCCTGTGTATCTGACATGCCAATTTAGAGGGAAGATTTGAGGGATGAACACTTGACACAATTTATTTATTTTCAACTTGTGAGACTCAGAGTCTCCTCCAGGCCCAGGTTTGAATATTTGAGAACTACTTTGATGTCTTTCAACATCTTGACAAACATGAGGATTCAGAACATGCCAGAAATATGTCAAATGGAATCAGTCTCTCTGTCTCCGGGAATGATGGACACTGGTCTTTTAGGATCAGTTCCCAAAGACCGACCCACTCAAAATCGGCTAGTTCAAACAAGAATTCTTTTCCTAAGAGTTCAGAAATGCATGGGAACTGGAAATGACACACAGGTCAGCCAATCATTTCTCCTCCTTCTACTTTTCTCCTCACCACGATTCTCTATAAAATTAGTCACACTCATAATTAAGAGATGCCCTAGTTAAACTCTGGGAAATAAATAACACAGTCATGGGTAAATATTTCTACTAAAAATGTATGCTGTATATTCCAATTTCACTTAACCTCATAAATGTATTAACCATTTAATAATCCAGAATAAATCTGTCAGAATTTCTAGAATCTGGAGAGAGATTTCCTTAATTCCAGTCCTGGCTATGTCCATCATTGGCCCTGCAATTTTGGTGAAGTTACGTAACTTTTCTGTGTTTCTCTGTTTCTCATCAGTAAGGTGGGGATCATGAGAATGCCTTCATCATACTTGTTTGAGAATTGAGCAACTTGTGTTTAAAAGTACACAGGACATAATAAAGACTCAATATGTGGTAATTATCATCATCACCATCGCCACCATTTTTATAGTCATCGTAATTAATATCATCTCCTGAATGCTTATTTTACTCTCTCTTGTAAACCAGTAACGGTTTTCCATGAACTTATTTCTTTTCTTTTGGCTTTAAGGATTTTACTTTCTCTGAGCTGTGCTACACCAATAGTAACTGCTTAGTTCTGACACATGAATAATGGCTGTAATGTTAAAAGAATAAGCCCCAAACTCAAAGCAAGCACTCAGGGCATTTTAATTGAGTTTACCCCCACTCATATGGACTCATCACACAATAGTTTACCAATGCTTAAATGGTACAGTGGGTGCTCATCAAGTACTTATTCAATGAACGATGATTTTATGAGGAAAAAAATATACATAATTTCCGGGCTTCCCCGGTGGCACAGTGGTTGAGAGTCCGCCTGCCGATGCAGGGGACACGGGTTCGTGCCCCAGTCCTGGAAGATCCCACATGCCGCGGAGCGGCTGGGCCCGTGAGCCATGGCCGCTGAGCCTGCGCGTCCAGAGCCTGTGCTCCGCAACGGGAGAGGCCACAACAGTGAGAGGCCTGCGTACCGCAAAAAAAAAAAAAAAATATATATATATATATATATACTATATATATATATATACATAATTTCCATTCGATATTACTGAGGCAATAAGATCAACTGAACAGATTGAGAACTTTATGTCTATCTGTCTGTGTGTCTCTCTTTCTCTCCCTCTTTCTCTCAATATATGTATATATAAAACATATCCCCCTACAACTGGGTCACTAGGCAAGGCCTTGAGGCTTTACATCCTGTTCTCTAGAAAGCACTCTTCACTAGCAGAAGGAGCTCCAATCCCTAGTGCCAAGAAAGAACTGAAATTCAGATGCCTGGATCCATCCCACTATACCTATACTACTCGTACTTCCAAAGTGGTAGGACTAACTAATCCCACGTTCCTCTACTAACTTTTGTGACTTCCTTTCTGCTAGATATTCATTTTAAACTGACTCCATTAATTCGGGATGAAGAAAAGCATCTGAGGCATGAGACAATGTGATTTTGTCCCACACAATCCCCTTCCCAGGGTAATGCACAGAGACGTGAATTAAGACAGCATGTTGCTATGGGGAAACCTGAGGGAAATGTATTAAAGGCTGAGGCAACACTATGGTTGATGTATTTAAGGAACAAGAACCTAGTGCTGCTGAAGAGAAAAGAATGAGGAAAAGAATGGCCTGAAATGAGGTCAGGAAAAGCAGCCAGAGGCCAGATTACACAGGGTGTTGAAGGTTCTGTCAGACTTGGATTTTACTCTGAATGAGGTGGGAAGCCATTGAAGGGGGTCCCAATAGGGTGAGATATTATCACTTCTGCTTTAAGATCTTTCTGTTGTGTGTGAAATGAGCTGAAGTGACCTGAGAGTAGGAGAAAGAAGATTAGAAAGCTGTGGAGGGCATCTACTCTTCTGTTTCCTTGTTTTATGGCTATTAACACCCATCACACTTCCTAATCTTTATTAAAATAATCATGAGGTCAAGGACAACATCAGACTGCTTTTTTACCCATTGTAGTACTTACCATATTCCTTGATTTCTCAAAATATTTCTTGAAAGAATAAGAGTTATGAAAACAACTGGATTCCCATAGTTTTTGGTGTATTTAATGAGGCAATTTTTAATTATTGTTTTAAACAAATTTTCCATCATTTTGAATAAAACATCTTCCAAAAGTAGAGATTTGGCAAAGCAACGTAGATTATCACCATTGCATTACAGCAGTATAAAGAGGAATATTTATTAAATGGCCAATTGAACACATGGTTCTGTAGAGAAATACTCTTTCATTATCCATGTTGGCACTCTTTCATCAGCACTATATTTACATCAGACTAACAGGATTCTGTAAAGCTTCCAATGAACTAAATTTGCATATTTGACATGCATATGCTTTGTAAAATCTGCATAGTATTTAAATCATTACATAATCTTGCACAATAGAGATGAGTGACAAGAAACACAAGCAACCTCTCAACTTTCTTTCCTCTGCTCAAAATGTACTTCATTCCTTCGTAAAGAAGAAGAAACCCAGCTTCATCTATCATTTCCGAATTGATATGCATAACTTCGGCTCATCCTACCTTCTGCTTGTAAATCTCCATGCAGTGAGAAAGGGACACAACACAAGCCTGATGATTATAAACAGTACTAAATAACTTGAAGCTGCAGACCCTACAGTGTCACGGAAGGGTGGCACATTGAATATTAGATGGTCTAAAGAGACCCACAGGGGAAATGATGCAATTTGGATTGTTAAAATTATGTGAGCTTCTGCTTTCCTTCCTTTTGATTAACTCCCCACACGACACACACATAATTATGCTCCTCTAAAATCTAGAAAGTAAAAAGAGATGAGAAATTAACCAACTGAACTTTATAACGAAAAATTCTGGGAGTCTCTCAGATCCTATAACTTATTTATTCTTTATCTTTCACAGCATTATAAAAGTATCCATTGGCTATCTACTGTTTGATCTTTTCCCTCTTTGATGCAAAGTCCAGCAAAACAAATTTTTAAAGCCTGAAAATTAATCACAGTCTTATAAAGAAATTCCAGGAAGCAGGGAGGTTTTCCTGTTTCTTTGAAAAGGCTAACTTCAAATAAATTTATTTAATCTCTTTCTCCTAGATTTCTTATCTCATCTTGACCCAATTACATAAATAGGAAAACCAATGGACTTGATATTCTTCAACATTGTATTTTTTAAATAGTTACCATAAGACAACAATTCCCATTTAAATATTATTGGTGGATATTAACTCTCCTCTGTAAATACAATGTTTGGGAATCACATTACTTTTCTAGTTACTACTGCTTGTAACATACCACCCCAAAACAATGACATTTTTAAACAATTAAGTTCATGGATTCTGCATATCTGTAATGAATAGAGAGTATAGCAGGAACAAGTTGTATCTGTCCCATATCTGAAGTGAGAAAGATGCAAACGCTAAGGTGACTCAAACGTAGGGGTCTGGTGTTATGTAAACATGTCTGATGGTTGATGCTGGCTGTTAGCTGGGACCAAAGCTGGGACATTTCCTGTGGCCTCTTCATGAGACCTGAATTTCCTCATAGTGTGGTCCCCTCAAGATAGCCCTTATAGGGCTTCCCTGGTGGTGCAGTGGTTGAGTGTCCGCCTGCCGATGAAGGGGACATGGGTTCGTGCCCCGGTCCGGGAGGATCCCACATGCCGCGGAGCGGCTGGGCCCGTGGGCCATGGCCGCTGAGCCTGCGCGTCTGGACCCTGTGCTCCACAACGGGAGAGGCCACAATGGTGAGAGGTCCGTGTACCACAAAAAAAAAAAAAAAAAAAGATAGTCCTTATATCATGGCTCAGGGCTCCAAAGGTAAGTTTCCCAGATAACAAAACAGAAATTGTATTGTTTTGTCTGGCCAGGTCTTAGAAGTCATCTTGTAAGCCAGCCCAGATCCAAGGAGAGTGTAATTAGGGACCACTTCTGGATGACAGAGTGGTAAAGTTCAAAAGAGCACAAGGAATGGGAAATATTATACAGCCACATTTGGGGAATATTATCTACTTCAGCTACTTTTACTTTCTTATGTCCACTGGGAGGTACTTAAATGAAGGTCTTATACAAGCAACAATAGTAACCAGAGCAGGCAACCTGTGCTTATTATGTTAAAGTGAGTTCTCCCTCTTCATTTCTGGCTGAGAACTCAAATATGGGAAGCAAGAATATTTTGTACCCATATATTCTAAAGAGATTTGGGAGACTACCTACAGCAGACTTGCTAAGTAGTAAATACACACTAGTTTTTACCAATTTCAGTTCGTAAATCACCTCCAAAATGAGGCCTCCAGACACTTACAAGTTTCTCAGACTAGTGGAGCGGGGCATGGTAGTTAGACCTCCATCCTACTGATTCCTACTTAGTCTAAGCCACACACTCTCTCACTTCATCCACTTTACCAGTCTCCTAACTCATCTCCTCACACCTCCATTTGCCTCACTCCAATGTCTCCATCACAGCATAGAGCATATTTTAAGGAAATCTAATCAACTCGCTCTTCTGCTTAAAGTCCTTCAGTGGCTTTCCAGTAGTCGGCCCATCTCTACCGGGGCCCTGCCTTTGTTTCACCTGCTTGTGATTCATTTCTCAATCTCCAGCAGCATCTCTAGAGCTCCTGGAACAGGTACCCCACTTGACATCTGTTCTCAATTCCCATCACCCTCTGGAACTACAATTTTTCTTAGGTTCCACAACTTTGGATGTGTTTTCCCTTCTACCCAATATCCCCCCCGATTTTATCACCTTGATACAACGGTTGGTTTTCTCCAACACTGCTATGAGTTCCTTTGGCACCCTGTATATTTCTTGTCCTAACACTCATCAGACCTTATGGAAATTACCTGCTTCCTATCTGTTTTTTCCTCCAGAATGTAAATGCCATGAAAATAGTGACTATGCCTACCTTGACTGCCACATAACACCTAGAACAGTGCCCAGCACAAAATAAGAACTCAATAAGTAGTTGCTAAAAGAATAAATTTTAAAAAACAATCTTCAACTTGTTTTTCAATGTCTTGACAGTGCATTGGCAGAATTTCCAACATATATTTTTACATCATTATATGCTTTTAGGCTGTTTTTCTCCTCTTTTTAAAAAGCTTTATATAATATATAAATAGAAAAATAAAAATAAAGCACTAAGGCAAATCCTGTTGAGTTGAGAGTAATTCCACATATTTTCATGGATACCAAGATAAATGTTATCACTTGTTCAGGTATATAGTTTTCTTATCCATTCTGTTCTATAGTCTTATCAGCCTTTTGCTTTGGAAATGCTTCATCTCCATTGTACCTATGCTTGTTTAGATCTGTTAAGTTTCTGATTTCTAACTTTTTTTGTACAATCACATACAATCATATATTTCAGGCTCCTGCTTCTTTCTCCTATGCACGTACACACTTCCTCTCACTGCTGCCCCTCCCTCCTTCCCTTCCTGACTTGCAATCTTTAGAACTGAGTGTGAGTCTGTATCTTACAGCAGGATTACAAATGAAACAAGCTGAGCTGATACTGTAGCATGAAGGTAATTTTATGTTCCTCCAGGGTGATGAAAACTACATCTTGAAAATTTCTTAAAGCAAAAGGGCAAATGATGGGCATACAAAAGGAGTAAAATATCAAGATATGTAACTTCTAATGCATTTGCGGATGGGCACTATTTCCTTAGAGTTTAGTAGAAAGCCATGCTTCATTTTGTCTACAGAACAATCCTTCAGAATCCAGGATTCTATCAAAGGCATGGTCATTACCTTAGTGGATGGGAAGGTCAGAAAGAGCATGCACACCTGGACACTTCATCAGGAACCTAGATTATGGCATCTGAGAGTAGAAAAGCAAGTGCGTCTTTCTTTCACCTGAGCAAAACCATTTATGATTGAGAGAAAGGGAGTACCTGTAGGTTCAGAATGCATGAGGAAGAAACTTGACTTTATCAAATTCTTTTAAGACAGAAGTTTAATAATAAGAGCATGTCATATGGATTCAAAGCAGTATCATTCAGTCAAATGTTCTCCCACAATCAGAAGAAAAAAACCCAGCTACAATAAAAGCATTACAGTACTACCCATTTGAAGTAACCAAAACTTTCTCCATTTGTTAAAAAGATTTCCAATTCTTAATAACATCCTTTTGAATGATTAGTTCCTAGGGGGAGGGAGCGTAGATGTTAATAAGCAAGATTCCACATTAAGCTATTTGTTTATAAATTTCGTGAGAAACTCTGGTTAATTCCCTTTAGTTGTTGTGGAGATCACAGTTAATATATACTTGGTAAAAGAGAATGAGGAAGATACTTCTATAAACAATTAATTCTTTGGCACAAGTAAAAGGACTCATTAATTAATACTGCAGGCACAAAAGTGCTTCTAATTCAACTTTTCTATGATTCTATAATGCATAAGCTATAAGGCACAGAAAAAAATTTTAATATATTGGAAAAGAAAAATGGCTTCTGTTTTTGAACTTGTGGGTATTTTTCTAGGACCTTTCCTCAATAATTTTAAAAATTTTACTTATGCATACATAAATGCATGGAGACGTATTATCTTCATGTGTACATAATGCATGTACATCATGCATAGATATGTATTATCTCCGTGTACACGTGTACACGGAGATAATTTTTTTAATTTGTAGATTCCTTAGTAACACCCCTTTCCCCAAGATTCTGATCCAAGTTATCTAGTATACAACCTATGATCTGTGTTTTTAAAATATCCACTGGAGGACTCTGGAAATCCTTAGGGTAGATAACCATTGCTCTAAACAATGTAACCTCTCTCTTTTAGGCCAGTCACTCCCATAGCTGTACTGTCGTCTCTGTGTGGATGATTTTGTTACTGAACCAGGTCCTTGGACACTTTAATCAATAGAAATTGGTAAGAGGCCAGACAAGGAGTTCAGGCAAGGCTTTACTGAGGACTCGTGCTGCAGCACCAGGGAGCTAGAACAAGTAACAGGCTCCCTTGCTTGCTCTCTGAGGGCAGGCTGATTCCTTAAATGGGGAGAGGGTAGGAGCAGATCGATGGGTCAGGCTGGAGGGATGGCTTAGGTAGCCTGCCCACCCCCTTGATGGTGGTGTGTGCAGGGGTCATGTGCGGTATCCTGCTTTTTCTCCCAGCACCTCACAAGTGGTCATTGGTTTGTAGCATTTTTGTACCTTATTGTTCATAATCTTCCCCAACTGCGCATGCATGCAGGTATTTTTAGTCCCTTATAGCTTCTTTGTATTCTGAAACATTTGTCTAGGTGCAAGCACTCCAGTAAAGGGTACCAGGTCATCTCAATTTCACATCTGTATTTCTCATTTTGATTTCTCAGTAGAGATTTAGATCAGCAGTTCTAGCTCCACACTGTATTTTTCCACGCAGGTGGCTTCCTGAACCCAACTTCACGTTCAAAAAAACATCCATGAGAGGGCATTAAAGGAGACACACAGCTAAAAGAGAAGTCTGTGGTCAATGAATATTTCAATGTTGTTTTACCCTCATTTCACATTAGTCTGTTTGCTTTGTGTTTATAGCGCTCTCTAAGATCTGGCTTTCATCCTGTCTGGTGATGACTCACACTATTTCTTTTTTTTTAAATCTAAAGATGGTTTCAAGTCTTTTCATTCTAATCTGTGTATATTCATAGAGTTGGATTCTTTTATTTCCCTGTATTTTTCTAAGAAGGTTTTAAATATTGATACTGGACATTGGAAATTATATTTATGTGATTGATCAATATCATTACTGACAAAACCTCAGAGTTTCCTAACCTTGAAGAGGGCTTTAAAATAGTAATCCAGGCTAATGAGGTTAGTAATTATGACCCCAGGGGAATTCGAACTTCAAACTGTAAACAAAGATTTCAGTTGCAGGTTCACCCTTTCTCTTCATAATATGCAGCTGCTGACTATGGTGATCCATGTAAGAAAGCAAAGCCTTAATAAGGAAGGTCTAAGAAAATATGTCGCAATGTGGAAAAGATCTTAACAAATAAAAATCTTTGTAAAAATGAATCATTTGAGCTTCACTCAAAACGTTACCCTGTCTACACCTACGATATTTAAACATGAATTTTCCAATGATCCTGCAAGCCAGCTGTTACTACTTCCATCCCAAGAAATCCATAAGTACCAAGGTGATGATTAGGAAGGAGCTCAGTACCTTCTATCTAGACTGCATCATTCTTCAAGACCCCTTTCAAACACATCTTCTCCATAATATCTCACGTGATTCCATAAACCAGATATGATATTCGTCCCTCTGAACCACACCACAAGGAAATAAAAGTTTTAGCACTTATTTTATTGTGTTTCATATTATCATTGTGTAGCATCTTGTTCTGTTTTTGAGGCACTAGTTTCTTCAATATTTCAAGATCTGGTTCATGTAGTAGGTACTAAAATAACCAAGTCGCATAATAGGTACTTAAATAGACAAGTTAATTGAACCACTTTCACCACCACTCAATCTGTGTCTTTCCAATCTCTTCAATTTAGAAACACATGGACCTTTGTCAGTTTCAGTAGCAGAATCAATTTCATTTGTGAAAATAATAAGTGGTGAAAGCAATGTTAGAAGAAGGTAAGAGAGCAGTATTATGGAAAATTCTTGCTATTCTTGGCCTACAGACCACGGATCAAGTTGGTGCTTCAGTGTGCTATCTCTTTTTTATTGCTGCCTCTGCTACTGTCATAGCCACACCAGAAACTCTTTACATCAGTTTCTGAGTGCTGGTTGATATTTCCATTTCAAGTATAGAACTGAGTTCTCAGAGATGCTGTCCAGTTTGCAGCAAGATCAGTCCTCATGGGAATCTTTCCCAGCCCTGATCAAGAAATGAGGAGAAACAAGTCTGAGCGATAGAGAAACAAGTAGAATCAGTTGCTCATTCTACTGACTCGTTTCTTCTTTCTTATTCCGACCCTTACCAGACACTCTTTCCAAATGTTTTCCTGCTGTGGAATTGCAGTCTACACAGCAGTACTTCTCTCCTTTTTCATTAGAACTTCGGTTGTTTGAGGTATTCTTCTGTCATAAGGTACTTGGTAAAGCATTTTAGAACAGACAGAGATTATGATTGCAAATTCTGGTATCAAGAATGCAAATAACAGTATATATCAATAATTACATGATCTAAGCATTTATATATGTGTGTGTGTGTGTGTATTCTTTTATCCTTAAAACATCTCCATGTGCTAGATACTAGTATTTTCTACATTTTACAGATGAGGAAATCAAAGCACACATTAGCTAAGGAACTTGCCCAATGTCACAAAACTGCCAAAGAGAAGGGCTGAGATATATATGGAAGCTCTCAGGCTCCCACATCTGTGCTCTTTAATAGTGAGTTATTTCTTTTATAAAAACCTACTCAATGAATCTCTTTTATTTATTATTTTTGGGAAATAAGATTTAGTGACAAAAGACCAAGGCTATGTCACTCATGTTATGCAGCCCAGACCCCAGGGTCAGAACCTGGTTTCAACCATGCAGGTTAATTGTGTTTTATCAACAGGATGCCACAAAGGCCCACAATAAACCAGACTGAAAAGGCCAGATCCATGATGGGGGGAAGTAGGCTAAAGGTCACCACCTGCCTTGATTTATCTCTGTGTTTCCATACCAACCCCTGAGAACTGAAGGACACTTGCCCTGATTTATCTCTGTGTTTGTTTCTAAAGTACCTGGTGTTTGGCAGAGATACTTCACAGGTGTACTTTGAGAGATACATGCTTTGAGAGATATACAGTGGTGGTCAACATCCCTGAACCGGCTAGAGGTGCCCAAAAGTTACCTTTGCTTCATTACCATGCTAAGCTCTCTGCCCAAAGGGGAGATTTGTACTCTGCTAGGCACAATTTGTGCCTGGTGCAAGGGAGCCTGAGAAATTGCACATGTGCCGGCTGTTCCTGGAAATCTCTGCCTTTTCCCCAGTTTCTGATGATACACCTGCCTCTTGCCCCTTAAAAGTTCCCCACTTTTCCTCCCTTCTGAGAGAAGATGCCTTTAGAGTAGGAGCCCCCCTTCTCCATTCTCTGGCCATTGAAAAACTCCTGACTTGATATGCACCAAACTTAGCTGCATCATTGGCAGCGCGAATCTGAGCAGGAAAGAACTCCCTGACTGAGCCAGGGGGGCTTCAGTTCTGCTAGGGCCCCAAGAGGGGGGCCTCACAACTAATTGGGTAACAGCTAGATCTTTGCTCCATACTTCCTAGTTGCTCAGTGACTTTGAAGAAGATTTGTAATCTTTTCAGTCTCGCTGCCCATGCGAAATGAACAGAATCATAGCTACCTACTGCTTCTAAATTGTTGTGAAAATTATATTAGATAATTAGTATGAAAACACCAAGCCCAATTAGACAAAAATATTCAATAAAATTGAGCTTTCTTTCTCTCTTCATTTGAAAATTTTCACAATAAAGCAAAGGAAACTTGTTTCCACTTTAAGAACGATGGTTTCCTACCTTTATATTGTAAGAATTGCAAATCTATGTAAGTACACAAAGCCAAATTTTCTGTGAGAATAAGTTAAGGACTGTCAGATTGATAGGAAAATACTACTTGCATTTCACAGAATCTTAAGATACCACTGATAGCAGGAAGCACCATTATTTACATATTGAAAGAAAAAAAAACTGCTGTTAATTAATCTATGATGATGCTTTATTGTCACTGACTGGTTATTTGTATGTATTAAAATCCTCTTTTAATCTGAAATATTTATATCTACCCCACCTACATTCCATTGGCCATCATTCATAAAGCTTCATGTAATAGCAAAGGAGGATGGGAAATGCAGGGCAACGCATGGACCTCTGATCAGCTGTCACCATGGGCATCCACTTCAATCCATCATTTTCTGGAAAAGCAACTACCTTAAAGTCACTCAGCTAAATAAGTGCCAAGAATGGGACTATATCGAATGTTCCATGACCTCAAGTATGCATGAGCTATCTCGGTAGTCTATAATGGCCCCAAACCAGATATAGAAAGGCCAAAACCTAAGCTTCTGAGAGCATCTTTTATGGACTGGAAAAAAAATCCGACAATATAATAAGTTATAAGGTCTTAAAACCAAGCAGAACCCTGCGCACTACCCCTCCCCCCAAGCACAAAGCCCCCTCTATGTCCCCTGCCTCTTGTGTGTAGAACAACGAAAGTCTCCCAGGCCTCCACTGGGTCACAAAAGAGCAGGCTCAAGCACTTGATGATCAGGACAATAGAGTCACAGAATCTTTCAGTCCGATGCACATTCCTAAGTTGTTTTACAGATACTATAACTGCCATCAGAGGGGAAAAGCTAACTGCACGATGACCAGACTGTAGCCATGACATAAACTGCTCCATCTTGAGCAGTACTGAATCTACGGATAGCACAATTCCAAGAACTGGCCTTAGGAGAATGGGATTAACACGACTGCTCATAATAATCTATATCTTTGTGGGCATCAAAATAATTGTGGCTTGTTCTGCCCATATATGTAAGCGGGCAACTAAAATTGTCAGCCAAGAGATGCTACAGACCCATGTTGACATCTTCCACTCTAAGAATATGGTGCCCTGTGTCAGCATGAAGAAGTTACAGAAGACGGACCTTCACCCACAATCCCATAGAAATGGAATGATGTTTGGCAGTGGGGATGTGTAAGCATCTCTTTGTAGGAAGCAGCTCTCTGCAGGAGGCCTTCTGTCTCATCATTTAACTGACCTTTACAACAGATGCCCCCATGCTTAACTATCCTCTGGCCCAAGCACATTGTTCAAATCTTTGGTCACACAAGCCTCACCTAACCTGTTGATTCTTTTCTTTCATTAAAGAAGTAAAAATGAAGAAAAAGTAATTAACAGAAGACTAGATCATTTCCCTAGCTTCCCCTTCAGTAATCTTGTGAGCAGATGGTATAAACAAGAGAGCATCTGAAGAAAGATCACAAGGAATCGACAAGACTGCATGCAGTGAGGGATGGCGAAGAGTCTGACCCGCTACCTCAATGATGAACTGAGATCACTTCCCCTTTTTCCCTTTAAAAACTTTCATGGTTGAGCAGAATCTTCCAGAGTTGGTTCTGGGACATGAGTCTGCCTTCTCCCCAGGTTGCCAGACTCCTGAGTAAAAGCAAGCTTTCCTTTTCCAACCAACACTTGCCTCTCAAGTATGCACTTTCAAGCGTCTGGGAGTCATTCGTTCTTTATTTCTTTTACTTCCACATCTGATCCATTAGCAAGCTGTGCCACCTCTTCGGGGAACTCTTTATAGACCAAATCACTTAATTGTAACAATACTCCACTCCCAGCCCTGGACATCCTCCATCCTTTTTTAATTTTCTACATAGAATGTATTATCACCTAAAATGCTATATGACCAACTTATGTATTTGGTTTGTGTGTTCCATCTTCAACTCAGCAAGCCCCTCCACGGCCCTGATAGAAGATAAGCTCCATGAACAGTTTTACTGTGATAGTTTTTTTCTATTTAGTTGTGATTTGTTTGTGATAGTTTCTTCTAGCTGTGATTTGTTCAGTTCCCTATATTCAGGCCATGGAACGCTGCCTAGGACATAGGAAGTAATCAATAAATATTTGTTGAATTAACAAATTAATTAATCATGCCACTTAATTATTGAATAAACAACAGAATAATCTTTATTTCAAATCTGTTTGGATAAAGCCCTTTTTCAGATAAAAGAACAAACAAAATAAAGTGCACCAAGAACTTTTCTCTTATACATTCCTAAAATTCTGTCTTTTCTTCCACTTTAATGGCAAAATAATAGTAACGTTTTCTCACTTTGGAAATAGGTAAGAGCATGTCTCGGAGTCTCTTGTTTCATACTGAAACAACCCCACCTTGTGGAATGAAGGGTAAGTTTGCTAAAGGCTCAAATATCCTGGCAGCATTTTTGCAACTACAGATATACAAGGCATTGTGTAACTTTGGCTTTTTAAAGTCTCTGCTGATTTCTAAATGTGTCATAATTGCAGCGGGTAGAGGTGCAGGAGACACAGGCTGTTTACTGTTCCAATTGAGCCACTCCCTACAGTGTTGTTTGAACAGCAGCTCTAAGTGGTTTTCTTTTTTGGATTTAAAAAGAAAATATTCCTTTGCTTCCTAATTGTGCCAGAATACTGATATTTGTTCTAGTTTGTTTTCCTAGAGGAATACCACACTTTCTCATAAAATGTATGTACCTTTTAAGAGGTATAACTCTACAATTATAGAGCAAACCACAGAGTGATACAGCTAACCAAGATGTAAAGTTCTGGATTGACTAGGGATATCACCTATTATATCCTGGGGCAATTCTGACTAACTAGACACTTTTACTAAGAAATACGATTTTCTGGATTATATTGTACCCTGAGCAGTATAAGTTCCAATTTAACCTAAACGTATTCTAAGGAAATAGCTGTTATTCCATTCAGTGTTAACCACCTTGGAAGCTCCAATGATGCTTTCTTTGAAGAATGAACTATGGGAAGTGACACATTAAAAATAAAACTTTTGATTTAAATGAATAATACCACTGTGCATTGTTCACTCAAAATTATGTTTTGGTTAGAAGCAATTTACTTTATTTTTAGTAAATGCAGAAATGAAAAAAATTCATGCACAGGATGTTACTGTGAGTTTTTGAAATAATTCTCCCTTCAAATTTTTACTTTGATATTTGCAAGTAAATTCTCCAAGAATTAAATTTATCCAAACTTCAAATACCTTAAAAAATATATTCTTATTTTCCATGTCACCCCTATTAATGTCATACAAAAGTAGTTTTATATAGTTAAATGTTCATATTCAGTTTACATTTTAGTCTTACCCTTAATATTTACAGTAAATATTTTTGGCACTGTAAGCAGTCTTTATTTCTAAGTAAAATTTCTTTATTTTTAATTATTGTATATAATGATTCCTCCATTTAAAAACCATTTCTAATTTATTACTACTATAATAAGAGCATAAGTTATTACCATTTTTATGATTGTATTTTTCTTTACAAAAGTTAATGAATAAAACTAAAGAAAGAATAGAATAAACACATATCATACTTAAACCCAGCATCCATGCATCAGAACATCAGAGATACTAGAGATTAGGCTTTTCCCACTAACAACCCAGTCCCAATAAATTCTCTGCAAGTCTATTAAATAGAAAGACAGATTTTTTTTTCTCCTTGTCAGTGCTTGTGGATCAAATTACAATTGTAAGGGCCATTACAGCTAAGCTACTCTCTTCCTTCAGGATGGTAAGAAGTAGTGAAATCTCAAGAGTAAAGGACCTAACATTGTAAATCAACTATACTTCAATAAAATAATTTTTTTAAAAAAAGAGTAAGGGGTCTAGAGTAGACTTCCCATACCCATCAACACTAAGGTGGATTGCTGAACAGATCAGATAGTGTATGTAAAGCGTTTTGAACTATGCCTGGCACACAGCAAGCATTCAATAAATGTTAGCTGTTATTATTACATTTTTTTACATCTATTTCTATTCAAAAGTAGAACTATTCTCCTTGGACACCTTATTCATTTTCGAAAGTTATATATTATTGTTTCCTGATTTTGGAGCACCAAGAGATTTTGCAAAGAACATCTTCTCCAAAAAAGGCAGACATAGCTGGGGCTAGAATTCAGTCCTGGAAACATTGTTTGTCTTTCCACCTGCTGTCAATGAAAACATGAAATAAATTCATTAATCCTGAACTATAATAAGTTCCAAATTGTAGAATCTGAAAGACTACCATTGGATTTTTACATTTCGGGTAAAATTATGACCTAATCTTATAGTCTAGAGGCGAAAAAAAAAAAAAAACATATCAAAAAACTGCTTAAATGCAAATTTGAGATTATTATAATTTCCAAGAAAATGAATTATAAGGTCTTAGTTATAAAACGGTACTAGTATAACCTTCAGAATCCATAACTCTTCAATTTCATTTAATAGAGTTGAACATTGTTAATTTCACAGTGACAGCAGGCTCTTTCCCCTGTGGTGAGTGAGCAAACAAAGATGGTAAAAGTCAATCAAGAATCCAGGATCACAATGCGGGTTCTATTAATTTACTTTCATGGTATGTTTTAGTTATTTTTAAAGCTCTCGTCACATTTGACAAAATGTACACACTACTAGACATCACTATGGGATATCACTTGTACCGTGGCTATGAATTATTTGGAAAAAAGAATAAGTGGTGTAAACTGTTTTATAAATGTAACTGATTAATGGGCTCATATCTAGTATATTCCAGGAAGCCTAAGAGAGAGCGCTCAGGCAGGCAAACACAAATTATGCCATTACTGAATCAGCCCCTATTGCCATTCATTGCTTAGCAATCCTCCCTTGCACATCAGTTTTTGGTGTGATTTTCATGACTAAAAACACGCTCTTTCATTTTCAGATTGCAATTTAAGTAGCAAATGCAATCACATCAGAGATTTAATGAAAAATGTCTCTCTCATTTTCTCATACACAGCATGACTGTAATATAATGAGGCCGCTGTGTCCTCTATCGGCTCAGGAGTCTTCACAAGGCCTACTCAAAGGCATTTCAGATGACAAATCCCTCTAACGTTTTTAGGCAATCTTGCTGAAAGGCAGTACAGTGTGGCACTTAAGAGCATGAACCGTGGAGCCTGATCATAGGAGTTCTTGGCCAGTTCTATCATTATCCAGTTGTGGTTTTCTTTTTTTCCAGCTTTAAGTAGGTATAACTGACAAATAAATATTGTATATATTTAAGGTGTACAGCATGATCTATATACATTGTGAAATGATTACTACAATCAAGCTAATTTACATATCCAGTGCCTCACATAGTTACCTTCTTTTGTGTGTGTGTGGTGAGAGCATTTAAGATCTCCTCTCTTAGCAAATTTCAGTATAGATTCTAGAAGCGGAGGAGGAAACTTCCACTCCTGATGGAAGGAGCTGCAAAGAATGTGTGGCCATTTTTAACCCACCATACCGCTACTTAATGACAGAACCTTCTCTGGCACTATCTTTTCTCTCTTCCAACTATTATTTTGTTCTTTTTTTTAGGATAGAGTTTTTTTTTTTAATTGACAAATAGCTGATTTACCATGTTGTATCAATTTCTGTTGTACAGTAAAGTGATTCAATTTTACATATATATATATATATATATATATATATATATATACATTCTTTTCTATATTCTTTTCCATTATTCATAAATACTGAATATAGTTCCCTGTGCTATATAGTAGGACCTTGCTGTTTATCTACTCTATATATACTAGTTTGTATCTGCTAACCCCAAACTCCCAAGCCATCCGTCCCTCACCCACCTCCACCTTGGCAACCACAAGTCTGTTCTCTATTTCTGTGAGTCTGTTTCTGTTTCATAGATAAATTCATTTGTGTCATATTTTAGATTCCACATATAAGTGAAATCATACAGTATTTATCTTTCTCTTTCTGACTTACTTCACTTAGTATGACAATCTCTAGATCCATCCATGTTGCTGCAAATGGCATTGTTTTATTCTTTTTTATGGCTGAGTAGTATTCCATTGTATATATGTACCATACATATCCAACTATGAGTTTATTTTTTGGTTTTTTTTTGACGTGGACCTTTTTTTTTTCTCCACTGTGTTGGGTCTTTGTTGTTGCATGCAGGCTTCCTCTAGTTGCAGCAAGTAGGGGCTACTCTTCATTGCAGTGCACAGGCTTCTCATTGTGGTGGCTTCTCTTATTGCAGAGCATGGGCTTTAGGCTCACCGGCTTCAGCAGTTGTAGCACACAGGCTCAATATTTGCGGCATGAAGGCCCTAGACTGTGTGGGCTTCAGTAGTTGTGCTGCAGGAGCTCAGTAGTTGTGGCTCGTGGGCTCTAGAGCACAGGCTCAGTAGTGGCGCATGGGCTTAGTTGCTCCGCAGCATGTGGGATCTTCCCAGACCAGGGATCAAACCTGTGTCTCCTACATTGGCAGGTGGATTTAACCACTGCACCACCAGGGAAGTCCCCAACTATGATTTTTAAATGTGATAACATAGCCAAGAGCTTGCAGGACTATCTCAGTTTCTTTGGACTCATTCTTCAATGAGTCTGGCTACAGATTGGCTTGAGATTCCTCTCTGAGGCTGCTGCGCTAGGAATAGGCACAAGTGTCAAGCTCTTAAGGCTTGCTCTAGCCTGAGATAAAACTCAAGGAAGGTTCTCCTTTCTGGACTTGAGAAACTCAATTTTCCAAGGCTTGTGATTAACACGGGAAAGGAAAATGCACGGGAAACACAGAAATATCTAATATGGGAGGCAGTCACCACACCTTGCTCCTCTCTCCATGGATAGTGTCCAGCAAAAACCACCTCTGCCTTGCTCTACCAGTTCCTGTACTGAAAGGAGTAAAGGCTATGTTTCATCTCAATCTAATCAATGGAGATTCAGGACAGTCCCTGTTATAAGTTTTATTTACTAGTGACACTACATACGAATAGACAAAAGGTAAAAATGAAAAACAAACATAAAAAGAAATGGATGCAAAAAGCATTAATGTAAATAGCCTGAGAATCATAGAAAATATGTATTTATCTCATATATTTACTTGTTAATGCTGATGATTTAACTTGGTCAATTACTATTTGAATATTGATCCTTTCATTAGACACCAAGGTAAAGGTAGTTTATTATGTTCTGGGATAGAGATTCTCTTAAAAGTGTGTCTTGAATGGGTGCATCTAAATTCACAATTTCCAATAGTAGATACAGAGATACAAACCAAACTAAGTCCATAGCAAAGATTCTACAAACAGGCCTATAAAGCATTTTACATTAGGCAACCTGAGTTGTGCACTTGAGTTATCTATGATGAATTTCTCCTTATAATATTTTAAAAGAGGTCATCTTTGCTTTCTTGTAAAGTGTGCTTTTTTAAGACTTAATTTTAAAATGGCCCTCACTCAATATATTGACATTGTCAGGCTTCCTTTTTCTTCAACTTCTTTTCTATCAAAACCATGTCCAAAAAAGCTTAGCTTTCATTTCCCCCAACCACACAAGTTTCCTATTGTAATTGTTAAAGAGTAAATGAAACTCCTCACAAAAAAAGAAGAAACATATGTATGTGTGTGTGTGTATTTCTCTCACTTGACCTATTTCATAAACAAATATCTCTTGATACTCTCCTTTCTTTGCAACATGATTTCATTACAATTCGGCAAACATCCCTTAAGGCTTTCACAATGGACAAGAAAACCACTCCAGGCTTGTCCGCGCCACCTCGGTGAGACAAACGACCATTTTTAAATGCCTGCAACCCTTTCTGCTAAAAAAGAAACATGCCTCTCATCCTATGGCCAGTGTAAACAGCACAGAAACAAGAGAAACAATAATTCAGGTCAGCATGAGCCAGCTCTACCACACAACAGAATCTAATACACATCTTAACAGTATGATTTAATACGGGAAAATAAAAAGTAATAATCAAAGCTTAGAGAAACTCTTTTTTTGGAAGAAAGTCAAAATGCAACAGGCTTCATTTACTTAAAAAGCACAGTGGTCTTGGGAACCACTTCCCAAGGAGCAAAAACCAGGTCTAATCAAGAAACAAAAACTTACCCCTCTACCAAACCTGGGGAAGTGGGAATTTGTAATATTGTTCCATCTTGATCCCATAATCTTTATAAGCAGTCACTGCTATGTGTCTCCCATCCTTCCACTTTTTAAATGAAATGACCTGTTGCAGTTATCTTGTCCTTATTTCATCATGTTACGAGCATGTAGGGAATCAAGAGGGTAGATAACTTGTCTTTTTAGTTCACAGATCTCTGGATCATAAGAAACCAAACTATATCTGGATTCATGTAAATCATGAGTTCCTGGACTCTGAGTCCAATATAATGATCAATGATTGCATGGATCATTGAAGGGGAATGGATATGCATAAAACGTATGTGTATGTAGAAAAAACATAATTAACTGGTCAGAGGAAGACTGTGAAAAAGTAATTTTGTCTACGGCTCCAGGTCATCATGTCTTTCTGTACTCATGCTCTTTTTGGTACCCTCCTACATAGGCTCTGGGTTTGGCCACATGCGTTGCTTTGGCCATCAGGTCATTAGCAAACCTGTCACAAACAGAGGCTTTAAAAGTACTTTGTATTTCTGCTCTTCTCCCCTTGATTTTCTATTAGTATATCTTCAGACTTGCCAGATACAGGTTGAGATATAAGTATCAGAGGCATTAAATCAAGGGTAGAATTTCTTTAATTAGACCAAAAATTTCTGAACATCAGGTAAGTGTCCCTAAGTAATATCATCATTCCTTGTTGCTAAAAAACGCCTAGCCAAAGGATACTCAATCAGTAAACTTCTGAGCGCTGACAAATGGGTGTTTTAAGCCACTGAGTTGCCTGCTGATTGTTACGCAGCATTATTTTAATAGCTAACAGATATGTTCTCTCAAACTGGGTTTCCCTCCTGCCTCCACATTATCATCACCTATGAATTATCTAGCTAGTAATCCACTAAACATTTTCATGATTATACTCTTTCCCCTCCTCACCAACACACACACACACACACACACACACACACACCCCAATCAGTCACAAGCGGTAGTGTCAATTCCACTTTCAGAGTATTTCTTTAACTATTTTACTCTATTCCTACTGTAACTATTCTAAGTTATGATTTCATAATATTAAAATTGTTTCTTTGTCCCATATCTACTCCCTGTCCCCTACCTTGTATCATTCTTTCATATGCCAAGAACATTATCCTAAAAGATATTCCATCATGTAACACTGTCAGGCTTCAACATCTCTGGCCAAACTTATAACTTGGCTTGCTATTGGAAACTCTATTATCCAGCCTCATCTTCAGACACATTACAGCCTTCATCTGTGCGCTAGAATTTATAAATTACTCTCTGATTTCCAAATACATGACTCTTTTCCTCTGTACCTACTGTTCATACTACCTAGAACTGCACTGTCCAATAGGGTAGCCATTAACCACATGTGGCTGCTTGAATGTAAATAAACTGAAATGAAATATAATTTAAAATTCAGTTCCTCATTCACACCAGCCACATTTCAAGTGCTCAACAGCTACATGCAGCCAGCGGTTACCATATTGGGTAATGTAGATTATAGAACATTTCCATTATCACAGAATATTTTACAGTTGATCTAAAATGTTTTCTCTCTTATAATAAATGCCTGCTCTAGTGAACTAGCCAGTTAGGTCCAAACTATATTTGTATTACCTGATATTCATGCCATTATTCCCACTGACAAAATATAGAGGAAAAAGGGAAAATTCAAGGATAATCAGGCTTGGATTTATCCCTTTACCAGGTTTCAAAAGGACTAATGAAAGAACTAGTTACACGGAATTACACAGAAGATAACTAATGAGTTTTATAATATGTGACTAATTTTAGAAGTGGGATTCAGAGCAATTCAATGGAATCCTAGTACTACTGATTCGATCTCTTATCTGATTAGCTTTCAGGGAATCCCCAGTAAACTCTGGTTCCTGTTGTGATCATTTTTCAAGGCCCAAATTCAAATTTCACCTTCTCTCTTTAATATTCCATGTCATTTCTTCCTTCTGAAATTGCCATATCCCACCCCATCTGGAATTAATTCTCATTTTACAGCCGTGGTTCTATTTTGCTTTATATATCACATTATACTGAGATCACATATTGGTTGAATTCAATAGAATTTAATGGACTTGAAAAATTATTTACTAATCATTATGAGATTCTACAGAATAAAAGTAGATTAAGAGGGTGACAGGAATCATGCTGTATATTATATATGTAATTATTATCTTAATTATGTAATAAATTGTTAAATATTATATTGATAATGCATTATCTATACATTATTTGATGACATATATGATCTATATTTTCTCTATCTCTTCCTGCCTCACAGTGTTCACTAGAATATTAAAGAGATCGGTGAATCTGAATCAGATGAATCTCAGTTTAGAGGCTTCTCAGGAAATCCCACATTTTAAAAGAGGTTATATTCAAAGGCAATGCTTATTAATTCATGTGGGTGAATATTGTTGAAGAATTTCAGCAACTGTAAGAGCCTGGGGATATTCTGGGGTAGAAATGTCTTCTAGTAACCTTCCAATCACACTGTATGGAGGGAGTCCAGTTCCAGCTATAGGAAGAAAACTGGATGCCAACTTTGATGTGACCTTACTCTTTCAGTCAACTAATACAGGTCACTAAACATGCAAATCAAGAATTCCATTTAAGAGAATTCTAAAACTACACTTCAGTTCAAGGGGAACCATTCCTGATAGAGCTTGTTTACCCATACAATGAACAATTCTACTGTGGCTACATTTCAAGAAGAAATCAAAGCAAAGCAATGGAATTTATTACATCTCATTAGGTGCTACAGAAGCATTCATCCATCACTTGCTAACGGAAAGACATTCATAGTCAGCTTCCCTTTAACAAATGTAATCAATACAATTGGTAATGAGAGTAGCAATCAGGTGGCAATACCCTGGGAGGAAAACCAAGTGCTTTGTTTAACAGTAACAACAAAATGTCAGAAAAATTTCATCAATGAAAGGCACTTATATTACTAAAAAACAAAAGCAAAAAATCCAAGCCCAAGTGCTTTACACTACACACTGTCTCTGGATTTTCCTTTTTTATTACAGCTTTTACATGGACTTATGACTAAGAGTATTGGCTCTCACTTCTGAAATCTCACTGTGCTTTTGCTGTATCTTACACCCGGCATTCAGGACTGTAGTTATAGTTGGACTTGTGTTATCTCTTGTCTGTGCTCTTTAAAGGATAGGCAATTCTTTAAACCATTGTACTCTTTGTTGTATCTATGCCTAGCACAACTGAGATACTGAATGAATGTCAGTTGCATTAAACAACTATTTATGTATATATAATATTAGCTTTTTCATATTATTTTAGCTAGTTAGACTCTTTAGAAAAAGCAGGATAGTGTAATGATTAAGAACAAACAGTAGTCTCAGTGTTTAAATATCCACTCTTTCAGTTTTTAAGTTGGGCAAGGCATTCAACTTCTCTAAACTTCAATTTCATTTCTAAAGTGAAATTAATAATCATTTTAGGGTTGTGAAGAATAAATGAAATAATACTAAAGGATTATTTAAACTAAGGAATTTTAAACTTTTATTATCATTAATTTGGTCAAACTCACACTTACCTTTAACAACTTCCCTAATGCTAAAATAATATTGTAGGGACTAAAATGATTAAGGATACTAATCGTAATTGGCAATTTGGGGGTTCATTTGTCAAAAATTTGGGGATATGAAAGAAGGTGATGTCGTCTACATCTTGTATTAAAACACACTGAAAGGAGTAAAAAATGCCCAATATGTGACAATAATAACTTGTTAACTTAAAGACAGTGCTTTGGATTTCAAAGCAGTTCCTCTTCACAGCAACCAGTTAAATAACCCAACACTTGGCTAAGATGAGTTATTAATTCCATTTCAATTATGAGAGATTATCTATAATTGGCAAAAAGTATCTTCTGTAGTTGCAGAGTCAGCTTCACCAGCCTAATGCTCATGCCAGAAAAGCCAAATGAATAACAGATTTGCTTTGAGCAACTTTCCAAATTTCTTGCAATAAGCCCCGTAATTTGCTTAAAGGTGTAATGTGCCACCAATAACTGGACTGGCTTGAATTCTGTTAGCGCAATGCACCATCTGCTGATACCATCCCTTCCTCCTAATTACAATTAATAGAGCGCCTTTGCCTTTTTCAATTTCCAATTCCAGTGCGTTCGTTGTTCAAAGCTGTTTGAGTCATTATGATTGTTGTTCTCCAATCATGGATGAATCCTCTCAAGAATGAACTGGGAGATAACTGGGTGAGGTGATGGCTTCACCATAAAAACTGATATTTAGGACAGAAAGTTAAGTGTGGATATGTGTGGATGTGTATACATACCCACACACCTATAGCACAGATTTAATTTTTAAAAGTATATGGATAGGGGACTTACCTGGTGGTCCAGTGGTTAAGACTCCACGCTTCCAATGCAGGGGATATGGATTCAATCCGTGGTTGGGGAACTAAGATTTCACATGCCACATGGTATGGCCTAAAAATAAAACAAAATAAAAATTTAAAAAATAGTTAAGATGGTAAATTAAAAAAATTTTTAAAGTATGTAGGTAGATACACATGCACATACACCCGTATAAACATATATTTAACTTCACTGAAAACCCTGATTTATAATGTTTATGTACTATATCAGCTTTTTCCTATTAAATGTGGACAATATTCACCCAAACACTATATTTAAATTTGTCTCCCAAAACATTCTAGTAATTTAATTTGTTGCTTACACTTAATTCTGAGGGTATCTTGTCCCTTTGTTCATGCTGTTATATGTTTGTTTTAGGGGGTGGTTGTCTGTTTTCTGTCGATTTTAAGTTAACTGAGCAGTTATTACAGCAAAAGACAATTATTTTGGGGTAAGTTCAGTCACTTGCTTGTTGTACAGCCACAATCTGGCTTCACACACATGAGCTAAACTCCTGCAGTGTGCCTTGAAGAACTCATGTCAATTATAATGACATTAATTTTTGCTAATGAGAATGTGATAGGAGAGTCAATACGTTGAACTTTAAATAAACTTGCTATGCTTCAAAATGATTTTCTCACAATGATCATATGTGTGCCAGTTGTATTAATGAGTGACTACCTGAGCAGAACCGTCTCATTGGAAGACCTCTAGTTTAAAATTTGGTGTAGTTGAATGCAAGGTTTTAAGCCAAAGTCAAATCAATCCAAAGTCCTTTTCTAACTATGCACTACTTTCACAGCTCTGAAACTCAGTTCCCTCATCTGTAATGTGGAGGTTAATAGAACCTCTCTTATAAAGTTGTTATGAGGAAGACAGCTGGCACGTATTGGGTGCCTAGCAGAGAAGAGATGCTGAAGGAATAATAATGTTCAGATGCTGAGTTGAGACCTAGAAGACAGTACAGAACTTTTACTAACTAAATGTTACATATTGCAGGGAAAAAAAGGCCTTTGACAGAATTAGTTACATGAAGACTCAGAAGTTAGGTTCACTGGCTTCATTTATAAAATATCCTAAAAGTTGAAGACATAAATAAATTGATTGAATAAAGTATGCTTCAAAATACACATCTGCAGTTATCTACCGTTTGGTTTTGTAATCAATTGCATTACAGAAATTTCAGTCTAACCCTTAGACTCAATTGATTCAGTAGTAAAAATCACACTTATAAATCACTAATGAATGCTTAATGTGCTAAGTATGTTACATGCATCAGTTACGACTTATGACAAATCTATGTGACAGTTATTGTTATTATTGCCATTTTTAAAATAGTTTAGAAGTTCAGACAAGTTACAATATTAGCAAACATTCACAGATTAGCAGAGCTCTGATTAGAACCTCCCGAACCAACCCTAACATCCAAAGATAGCAGAGAACCAACAGAGATTACAACAGAGACACCATTTCCCTGATAATGAGATGGACCCAACAGAGGAAGAGTCCCACAAAAGGGCCTGATTTGGACTCTACTTGAGACTAGCCTATAGAAAGGCCCTGGAAATAAATAAGTAAGTAAATAAATAAATAAATAAGGTGGGTGCTGGATGCAGCCAATTCAATTTGTTAAGTCCTGAGGATATGTGTGATAGATGAATCTGATATGGATGAAAATAGGGTTTTTCTCAGTACAGACAAAACAATTATCTCAGAATTCTCAAGTTGGTGCTATAACTAATGTACCCATGGATACATATGGATTAAACACAGTCAGATAAAGATCAGAGAGGCTAGAAACTGTGACCAAGTCAATGCACCAAAGAAGAGAAGAAAGCACACACTAAGCAAAGGGAACAAGTCTGCGAAGGCAAGTAGAAGATAGTGCTGACTGAGCAAATCCAAGGTCATGATACTGCCACCCCTACCCCTTCCATTTCCACGATGGACATCACTTACTAATCATGACACTTATTTTCCCCCATAGAGCTTGAAGAGACTTCAATTCCTCTGAAACCCAGTGAAACAGGCAGCCACTACTAACTGACATGGGTCGAGTTGAATAAAATCCAGTGGCTATCTTGAGTATACACTATTAAATAAATGTTTCCTGAGCACTACTGAAGTACCAGTCCCTTTAGGGACTCCAACTCACTCAACAAAGTATGATCCTTTCAAAAAGCAAAACAAAATAAAATGTTATTGTTAATAATTCATCATAGGAAAGGACAATGTGAAAACTTAAGATTTTTTTCAAAACCAAATGTTATATTAGATTTATATAGAACATATAGACCATTCCTGCAGTTAGAGGTAATCTTTAAAATCTCTAAGATAAAAAATAAAAGAAAAATTTATAAGCAGAAGTCCAGACACTTAACACTCAATCTCCAACAGTGAAGGGTGTATAAAGTTTTTTCCCCCAATTCTGCTCACCCCCTTAGTTTATCTCATTGGTTATACAAATAAGAAATCTCTGTAACTTTATGAACACTGGCAAGGTCAGACAACTGGAAATTCTGTAATGTCATAGAATGCTATGGCTGACAGTAAGTAGTAATCTAGGTATCTGGGTTAATTATTGAAATTGGGGATGTCGAGCAAGAGACAACCTGGTGCTGGTGTCCTGGCAATAGAGGGCTTACGACTGACCACTATTAAGAGATCTATGCCAGCAGGAAGGTAGATAGATAGCTCATCTTCTAGTAAGTGCATGAAGAAGGAAAATTCTAGAAGCAAGGGCAGGCATTTTAAAATCTGAGTATGTTACTGAGACGTGTTCAAGCACCTATCTGGTCGGAAATAGGGTGAAATATGGTGACTTTTTCTACCTATGAGGCAGAAACTCAAATTACAGAACTAGGCCTCAAAGTCAGAGCTAGACCTGCAGCCATGTTGCCTTGATTACAAGTCCTCTGAGTATTGCCTTTGGGAAGTAAAAGACCTGAAAACCCAAGTCCAAATTCTGGTTCTGCCACTTATTATTTGTGTAACTTTGGGAAAACTGCTTTGCCTTCCTGAACGTCAGTTTTCTCATCTGTAAAATACTGTTAGCACATTTACTCTGTAAGGATATGTTAAAAATTAAATAAGAAAACATATTTGAAATGCCTCATACAGCACCTAGCACATAAATGGACCTTAAAAAATGCTCGGATCTACTATAGAATTATACCTCCTCATCCACAAATGCTAACAGGATATTTGGCCTAAAATTTGATGTGGAATGGGGAGAAAACTGAACTTCAAGTGGCTCCTCCACTGTGGATATATTGTGTCAAAGGAAAGTGGCAAACTATGGACAACAGGTTCAGAAGTCATTGAGGGCTTATTCCTCAAATCAACATTGGATTGATTTTTGGAGCAGCTCAGTCCAACAAAAGAAAGGATAAAAACAAATATGATCATTAATAACTTTATCAGAAGGATGGACATACTGACAACTTGGGTTTGTTTTTTCCCTGTGAGGAAATGCCCCAAATAAAAATAAAGGTGACTGTTTTCATTTCTGCAATGACAAATTCAGCTTTAGTGCAACTTCCTGAAGTAAGTCCCCCTCAACCGTATGCACGGAATGAAGCCCACTGATCCCTACTTTTGTCTATGTTAACTCTTATCTATATGGTGCGTGGAAAGGCTCCTACATGTGGCTCAGCCTCAGTACAGTCCGAACTTCCTGCAACCATTTCCACAAGATTGAGGCTGGGAAGGTTTGGTTTGGGGAAGATGTAAATAAGGGAGACTAGAGCTCAGCTGTGGAAAAGTAGAGGCAATATGTGAAATCGGCTTGTAGCATGTCATTTCATATGCATTTAATGTTTTGATACACTATTGAGAAGAACTGCCAATGAAGTACCTTCCTTGCTGCCATAGACAAGAACATACAAAAATTCCTCAATTTGTTGGATTAGGTTATATTGTGTTTGCCTCCTTTTTTGGAAAGCTGTATAGGAAGATTTTAAATACATGGTCTCTTTCTGTAAATACACAGACCTAGATAGATAGATAGCTCATATATACATCGTATACACACACACACAAACACACACATACATATCACATATCTATCAGGGATGGTTACAAAACTCAGAGATTCATGAGATATGTGATATGGTTATATGTATTATATATGGGTTACATATGTATTATGCAATATATATATGTATGTAGCTTTCTAAATATTATATGATATTTGGGGAACTTTTTCTTGTATGAGTATTAGTGAAAGTCACATAAGACTAAGAAATAACTTAGCCTTCAACAACACAGTTCATGATTGCAATAACTGTAAAGTGCCCACAAGATAGTACAGATATCAAACAGTACAAAGCACTGCATCTGAACCTTTGGACACCACTACCCTCATCTTAAATCTACATAATTATTGCAATACATTTATTCCAGGTCATAACTCTTTCTGTTTTCAAAATATATTACATAGAAAGAAGCAGAGAGAAGCAAATGCTGTCTTTTAGATGGATAAGACACTCAGAAAAAATGATTATTTCTTTTCACTGCAATAACCATTCACATAACTCATAGAGTGATAATTTCTCTCCAATTAGTAGCTATAAAACTAATAAATATGAGTGAGCTCCTGGATTACCCGTAAACCTCTGTACAATGTATGCTAAATTTTCTATATGTATGTAATGTGTAATGTATATTTTTTTAGGGAGAAGATCCATAGCTTATGAAGGTTCTTGGATATGTGATTCCCACCAAATATAGAAATAAACAGCTACTGCATTTGAGTATGTTTGTCTGTAGTTGTATCTCAAACCTAAAATTGCAGCTCTATAAAAAATGAATTATTGGGCTTCCCTGGTGGCGCAGTGGTTGAGAGTCCGCCTGCCGATGCAGGGGACACGGGTTTGTGCCCCGGTCCGGGAAGATCCCACATGCCGCGGAGCGGCTGGGCCCGTGAGCCATGGCCGCTGAGCCTGCGCGTCTGGAGCCTGTGCTCCACAACGGGAGAGGCCACAACAGTGAGAGGCCCACGTACCACAAAAAAAAAAAAAAGAATTAGTGGAGGCACAGTGAAATATGGTAAGGGATGCAACCCCTTAATTTTCTACTTCTGATTTCACTAAGGGTGGTGACAAAAAAATTGTCATCAAATGTGCAGATATGTTTGTGGGATTTACTTTGAATAAACTGCCAGGGAATACTAATTTAGGCAAGGGTTTTTAAAGAGTTGTTGCACACATGTACTTTATGCTAATTAAAATACAAGAGTATTACCTTTTATGGCTCAAAAATCAATACAGCTATCTCAAATATCAGTATCCAATATTATGGATTTTACTTTTAGACAGGGATAGCATACCTTCATTTTAAATTAGGTAATCTCAAACTCATGCTTACTTTTATCTACATTAAGTTCTATACCAAGTCTTATTCATCAATATATGCAAATAGAAAGCTTCAACACAGCAAAGAAATTCCCCTGAAAAATTCAGGATATTTCCTCTTATCTCCTGTAGTGTGATAGTCTTTAGGCTGAAAACTCTTGGTATTCTGATTTGTCCTTTTTTCTGACATTTGCTGACGTTTCCTCATTGGAGGAAGAATGGCTAATCCAAAAGGCTCATGTTCCGGTGGGCAGAGTCCTATCAGTGTCAGTCTTGATGTGCAACGTTTCTCTGGCCTCCCAGACATGTGTGTACCTCGGCACACAAGGGGGTTTTCACAGCCAGTCTCCAGGCCATGTTAAACATGGTCTGTCTCTATAACCCTAAGTCTGTCTATATTCTAGCTCTTCCAGAGCTCCTCCCTGCAACTAAGTCAACGAAGTCATATACCGCAAGGTGTGGATTTGAGAGGATTTACAAATCCTTCACATGCTGTCTAATCCAGGACAGCAGTAATCAAGTTCATACTTTGCCCCATTAGGCTCACTATTTTGTAACATACTCTTAACAGCTAGCACTATGAAACAGAAAAAGAATGAGAAGCACCTAAAGCCAAACTTCCAGCAAAAAAGCATGGACTTAATATTTGTAGAATACTCTGAGAATCTAAAGAAAAGGAGAAAAAATTAAATAAAAGCAGAAACAGGACCTGCTACGCATGATCTTGATAACCTAGGTATTAGATTCCAGGTACAAAGAATGTGGGAATAACTACAAATATCTTTGCCGAGGTCTCTAGAAAATCTAGATTTGGAGCTACCACCGACCAAAATCCAACCGCATCATGAATGTAAGGTCAGGGCATAGGAGCACACTCAGTATACTGGTGAGACAACAGGCCTACCAACTTTACACAGTTAATTAGTATTTAAAACAGTTAACAAAATCACCTGCAGCCTACAACCTTCATGTTAAAACTGGCCAGGCAGAGCTTTCTCTCAAGGGACCACAGAATCTAGGTTGTAACACTGTTATACACTATCTCTACTCAGTGTCAGAGAAAAATGTTTAACTGAGACTTCCCCGTTTTATGAGGGGAAAAGCAGAAAGAATTTTAGGTTGCTATTTTGTTTTGTTTTCTGAAAAAAATTAACTGAGAGATTTTTTAAAATCCTGCAAACCAGGAGAAGGTTCTGCCTCCTAAGTGGAATATAACTATAAAAACCATCTATTTTGGAAAAATTGATTCATTCCCTAAAAGTTTATTAACTGATGCATGAAAATATTTTAGAGCCTAATCACCAGCATCTATTAGGTGGTATTTAACATGAAACAAAGGAATATGGCTAACAAAAGCCCCACAAACTAACGTTTTGAAACAGTTGATTTGATTTCAATAGATGAAACATTTCTACCAGTATAGGTCACAGTATACCCTCAAAACTCTTTATGACAATTATTTTTGCCCAGATTATGTTCATTTTTGTTTGCCACCAGGAAAAAATAACAAGCTCTAAATTTTACAAAGGAAGAATATTTAAGTATTGCTGAACTAAAATTGACTAGATATTATAGGTGATTCATACGCTTAAATTGACGGTTCCTGCTGTTGGTTAAAGTGACATGGTGAACCAGAATGAAAAGGAACCAATTTCTCAAATGGGCTCTTTCTTTGGCAGCTGGGAAACAGAGGTTGTGGAA
The DNA here is from genome assembly GCF_059928025.1 of Delphinapterus leucas. NCBI lineage: Eukaryota > Metazoa > Chordata > Mammalia > Artiodactyla > Monodontidae > Delphinapterus > Delphinapterus leucas. The sequence goes on from NC_143135.1 coordinate 21,441,920, forward strand.
AGAGGTCCCAAGAATGATCAATCAGTTAATAGGTATCAAATGGTAATGCTGATGACTGTGGGTGGGACCTTGGATGTGGCCTTAGCTGACATCCAAAGACAATCAACTGAATCAAATCCATCAAGAAAATGACATATTTACTGGGAGTTCAAGGAGCTGAAAAGTAAAAAAAAAAATTATTTGAACTGAGGTTATGTGATAGAGATGGCTACCTAAATACTGCCTCAGACCAATGGATAGAGGGGAAGTCTATGTCTGATTCAGCTGCCTCTCAACAGGTCCTGACTTGCAGCTTCTAAAAGATGAATCAGAATTAGAGCAATTACATGAGAATCTGTGCAAGATTGACCTTCCAATTGCTTCTCTTCTGTGGATTCCTGGCTTCCTTGATTTCACCTTGAATTTTATCATGGCTTCTTCTATCTCTAGATCTTGATCTGAATAGATATTCTTGTTCAAGCTATGTTTGTTGAGAGACCCCTGCTGTCTGCCTCTTGCTCAATTTTCACATTATCCTCAGGAGGAGTTTAACTCCTTGTGGCTACTATAAACAACGGCATCCACCTGGTATATTACCCATATCCCCATTCCTCGGACTAGGTTAGAACTGCCTCTTCTATGACAGATCTATTAGCCATGACACACCATTTATTTCCACACTTGTTAATGTAGGTCTTTCTGCTGATCTGCAATTATTTAAGACAATACAAAATAGATTTCATAAGAAGGTCCAAAATCAATTTGTAGAGATGTGTGGAAGTCTACACAGAAATGGATTCAAAGGCCATATCAAAGCTCAATAAGATAGATTCCAGGGCCACATCTAGATTCAGTGAGAAATAGCATATTTATTGATTAATATTAGTCAACCATGATACAGGGTGCAGAATCCCCCTTTGTCTCCAAGTTGAACCCATAGTGCACATGCATCATGTTTTCTTCCCAGCTTCCTTTCACTTAAGAGAACTACCTCTCCCATGTTCATTTGGCTGCAGCTTCAATCTTCATACTACTAAACACACCTATTCTCCTGTCTCTGCCAACCTCATTGATGTGAATGTTTTCCAGGCCTTCCAATCATGTTACCTGTCCTCCCACCTAAGTAATTCTTACAAAGTGTGAGCAAATGACCCCAAAGCATATTCCTTTCTGAGGACAGATGTAAGATATCCAGGAGGAAGAGGCATTCTCTTTCCCTGTGAAGTTGCTATGGGATGATATATTTCTGAAGCTGCCGGTGGCCATCTTTCCCAGCTGCATGGAGGAAGACCACCTATATAGAAGCAAACAAGGCCAACACGTGCACATAAACACATACATACACACACAACTAAGAAGCAGGGATATGCAGTGTTGAAAAATGGACAAAGAGAGGGTATTCTAGAGGCATTAATAATTTTCCTATTCTTCCCACTGAGGAATTTATTTCTTTGTAGTTAGTTCTTTGATTAGGTGAACTGTATCCTTTTTAGCTAAACAGGTAAGTAATAATTTCCTTTTTACTCAAGCCATTTATTCTTTTTTCCCCATAATATTTATTCAGTGCTTATGATTTGCAAGGCCACTTTTTAGATAATGGCAATACAATTACAAACAAAAGAGATCAAGCCCTGACTTAATGGAACTCACACTCTAATGGAGAGAGAAACAGTGAACAAGATATGTAAGTCATTTATTTAAATTGTGCTAGGTACTGATATATGCTAAGGAAAAGAAAATAAAGCAGAGTAGCAATATGAGTGCTGTTGAAGGTAAAGAGAAGTTCAAATTTCATATTGTGTAGTTAGGAAAAGTATTGTGAATTAGGCTTCTGTCACATATCACCAAAAACATTTTATTACAAAACCCAATATAATGTGAGTTCATCATCCTGTTAATTTTATTTACCTTTTTAATTTTACTTTTCCACATTACCACCATATTGCACTGAAAGAGTCTATCCCACAAGATTATATCATGACCTTATTTTGCAGCATTTACTCCACCTTTTAAATGTTTTCATTTTATTTGGTTTTTAATCCTATAGGTACACGTAAATATTTACAGTATTAGGTTGCTTCAAAAACTCAAATTCATATTCTTCATTGGAAGCAACAATAACCAGTTTGTTGTAGTTTTTTAACAATGAGCATGGTTGCTTTATTAGCTTTTGCTCTAATATTGCTGCTTAAAAAACAACCCCAAAATCTCAATGGCTCATATTTCACACTTATGGTATGGCAGATTTTTTGATCTCACGATGGATCAGAAAAGCTTGAGAGAGATAAGTGGCAACCTGCTTAAGGACATGGCTCAGAAATGGTACCCTATCATTTCCTTCCAAATCCCATTGGTCAGTTCAAGCCACAGGTCAAGCCCAATATATGGGATGGAGGAGTATATTCCACTCATAGTGAACCACTGCAAGGGCAGAGAGGAAAGGAAGAATTTTTTTAAAAAAATACAATCTACCATAGTCACTAAGTTTAATTCTACAAACTGAGCACTATTATACTAGGGAGTGATCTAAATACGGCTACACATTAGAAATTCTAGGAACTTGGCCCTATTCAGGTTACATAGGAAGATCTGCCAGAAGGGAGGCAGGACTTAAAAAAAAACTATGTAAAGGTGATATGCCCATAAAAGGAATATCTCCATGTAGTTGCCTGAACATGCTATGCTACAGACGCCCCCCTGCCTTCTACCTGAAATCTCTGTCCTTCACAATTGATACTATCCTTAGCAGAGGCCCAGCTCAGCATTCATTCCTAATGTAACTTTGCTAACTATATTGGCCCTTTAAAACAGAACGTGTATATGACTGTAACACATTTATTGTAATTATCAGAAATGTGCTATAATCCAATCGTTTATCAGCATTATGGGTTCTCTGAAGGTAAGCACAATATATTCACTGCTGTACATCAAGGTTAGTTTAGTTCCTGGCTATAGGGATATTCAAATATCAGACAATCCATTTAATCTAAATGATCTTAAGATTTCTTCCTACTCTAATATTAAACACAAAGCACTGTGTTGTCACAAGAGTTTGGAATGCTGTTCTGATAAAGTAGCAATGATTCTCCAGTCTTAGTGCTAAAAGTCCTAACAGTGATCGAAAAAGTTACTCTGCTTGCTGCATTTAACCAGCATTTGCTCCAACCTTTAGCTCTCTACCTTGGATTTCTTATCCTCAGTGTCCTCTTTCCATTCAGTGTTCAGTTGTGCTCAGTCTCTGGATTGCTGTTCATTCTGCCGATCATTTCACGGCAATGATTTTGGCAGACAAAGCAACTCCTATGCACAGCCAGGTGTTCGCTTTGGCACCCTCACCAGTGGTAGGGGTTGACTCAGATGTTTCCCACACCTGTGAATTGGCTGCCCAATCTTAGCCAGCTCCCATGAACTTAATTATCATGCTCAATTTCAAAATTAAAAAAAATAGTTAAGAGAGCATGCATAAAATTTCAGATGCTGCTGCTTCTTGCCATCCCCTGCCATGTCCTCCTCAACAGAGCACTACTGTAAACAAATTAGTGTTTCTTCATCATCATTTTATATTGATCTGTGGGATGCGGAAATGGAATACAATTCCTTATGTCTGAAGAGATGATTAATTCCAGGGATGAAAGCATCTCTGTGCTTGCCTATCAGATTGTAACTAAGGTATTCAACCTATAATCCATGAGTAAGTGAAAGGTCCAGGAATGACTTTGACATTTAACATGTCTTTTTTTGAAGCATGTTACAATTTTAGACATCAAAAGTTGGAATTTTATATTAAAATAAAATTGTAAACAGAATTAGACCTCAAATACTCTCATATCTTTCCCTTTTCTCTCAGCCAATAATATGCTGTATTTCCTTAATGAAGAATGTTTTTGTAGACTCTGAATTGCCATTCATTTGTTTAATACCTTTCCTGCTGCTCCATTTGTTTTATCTACTGTACCAACCTATTGGTCAAAATCCCATGTTTATTCTCCATAACCAAAAGGGTACTCTCAAAAGAATAGGCATATAGATCAATGGAATAGAATTGAGATTCCAGAAATAACCCCATACATTTATAGTTAAATTATTTTTCACAAGGGCACCATGACAAATTAATGGGGAAAGAATAGTCTTTTCAACAAATGATGCTAGGACAACTGGATATCCACTTGCAAATGACTAAGTTGGACATCTTCCTCCCAACATAGTCAAAATGAATTTGAATTTAATCAAAAAGCTAAATGTGAGGGATAAAACTTTAAAACTCTTGAAAGAAAACAGACATAAATGTTCATGACCAGGAATTAGGCAATGGTTTCTTAGAAATGACACCTAAAGCACAAGCAACCAAGGAAAAAAGTACATAAATTGGATTGCATCAAATTTAAAAACTTTTTTGTTTCAAAGGCCACTATCAAAAGTGGAAGTACAGGGCTTCCCTGGTGGCGCAGTGGTTGAGAGTCCGCCTGCCGATGTAGGGGACACGGGTTCGTGTCCCAGTCCGGGAAGATCCCACATGCCGCGGAGTGGCTAGGCCTGTGAGCCATGGCCGCTGAGCCTGCGCGTCCGGAGCCTGTGCTCCGCAACGGGAGAGGCCACAACAGTGAGAGGCCCACGTACCACAAAAAAAAAAAAAAAAAAAAAAAAAAAAAGTGGAAGTACAAAAGAATGGGAGAAAATACTTTCAAATCATATATCTGATTTGTATACAAAATATATAAAGAACTCCAAAATAAAAACTAATAATAACTCAATTAAAAATGGACAAAGGATTTGAATATACATTTTTGCAAAGAATACATAAATGGCCAATAAGCGCATGGAAAAATGCTTAACATCATTGGTCATTAGGGAAATGCAAGTAAAATCAACAAGATACCACTTCACATCCACTAAGATGGCTATAATCAAAAAGACAGACAATAACAAGTTTTGGCAAGGATGTGGAGAAATTGAAACTCTTATGCATCACTGATGGGAATGTGAAATGCTGCAGCCACCTGGAAAATAGCTTGGCAGCTCCTCAAAAGTTAAACACAGAGTTACCTTATGACCCAGCAATTCCACTCCTAGGTATATACCCAGGAAAACTGAAAACGTATTTTCACACAAAATGTTCATAGCAGCACTATTCATAAGAGCCCCAAAGTGAAAACAACCCTAGTGCCCATCAAGTGAAGAGTGGATAAACAAAATGTAATATATCCATACAGTGGGATTCAGCCATGAAAAAGAAAGAAGCACTGATACATGCTACAAGGATGAAGCTTGAAAACATTATGCTAAGTGAAGGAAGCCACAGAGGACCCCATATTACATGATCCATTTACGTGAAATGTCCAGAATAAGCAAATTCATAGAAACAGAAAGCATATTGGTGGTTCCCGGGATTTGGGGGAAGACGAAATGGGACTGACTGCTAACGGGTATGGGATTTCTTTTGGGGGAGATGAAATTGTTCTGGAATTAGACAGTTGCGTTGATCTTTTGAATATACTAAAAATCACTGAATTATATACTTTAAAGGGGTGAATTTTATAGTATGTGAATTATATTTCAGTAATAAAAAATGAACAATCTATTGATACATTAAACAATATTGAGGTATCTCAAAATAATTATGTTGAGTGAAAGAAGCTACACCAAAAAAAGAGTAATACTCTAAGAGTCTATTAATATATTCTAGGAAATGCAAACTAATCTGTACTGACAGGAAACAGATCAGTAGTTGCCCGATGGGAGATATGAGAGGAGGAAGAGGTTACAAAGGGGCAGCAGTAAACTTGAGGGATGATGAATATATTATCTTGATTGTGGTGATGGTTCTACAGTTGTATACATATGATAAAACTTATCAAATTGTACATTTTCTATATGTGCAATTTATTATATGTCAATTATTTCTTAAAAATTATTAAGGAAAAATACATACTGAACCTATTGGTGGTGAGTAAACCATCAACTGGGAGGAGACACTCAGACCTAGAAAACTGAGATTATGTGGACATATTAGCATGTTCCTGGCAGTGGGCAATTACAAGAATGTGTGGCCCAAAAAAGCAGTGACAGCAGAAAACAAGGTCACAGGCATTTGTAAAGCCACCTAAAAATTATGCCCTAGACAGAGCTCCATGAGAACTACGTCTTTTCTGTGTTCAACCTCAGTATGTAGAGTAGTACCTAACACAAAGCAGCCTTCAATAAATGACTGAATAAAGTATTCTGAGCTTCCAATGACAAAATGATCTGTTTTCGTTGAAGTCCATCATTATTTAAAACACACACAGGATGTGTGTGTTTTGTGTGTGTATATTACAAGTTGACAGAAGAGTCATACATTTAATTAGAGTCTCAGATGGATTTATGGCCTAAATATGGTGACAAATCAGTTCTTTTGACCTAGGAATTAGGATTTTAAAGCTTCTATTTGAAACTGAGGAAAGAGAGTACTTTTTGGCTCACAACTGATCCCAGTTTGGAGGAGTGATGTAAGAGTTGAGAGTTGACACTACCTGACATTGCTCCCCAGATTCAAAATTCTTTCTCTACTTAAGAGTTTTTTACCTGGAACTCTCTTTCTCTGACCCCTTGCGTGGCAGGGTCTATCTTCCAACAGACAGGAATTCCTAATCTTGCTATATTAGTGCCTCTCATGACACAAATTACATTGTATTTGTCTCCGTGCATTTTCCTCATAACACTAATGCATGCCACTAACATTTTTTTTATTTGCTTTTTTTAAATCTGACTCCTCCAACTAGAATTCTAAGCTCCATGAAGGAAGGAATCTTATTTATCTTTTTTCTGCTAAATATCCAGTACTCAAACACAAAGACTGGCACATTTTAAACATTTAATAAACATCTGTGAATGAATAAATGAATGAATGAATGTATGGGTGTAAGTATAATAACTTTAAAGGGAAAGCTAGTTGTATTCTTTGGATACTATAAAAGTCGGGTTGGTCTCGCCTGCAAAAATAAGTAAGGCTCACATCCAGTTTCCAGTTCAGGAACAGCAAAGATCCTTTCCTTCCATTCCATTCCATTCTAACAGTTCAATATTTTTTGAACATCCACTATGATCCAAATTTTTTATTAGGCCCTGAAGATATAAAGACGAAATAAGGCTTTCTGTTGTTTCCCCTGTTTGGAGGACAAGGAACATGGAAAGAGATAAAACCTGAATCAAAAGATATCATCTCCAGGTAGCACTTCTAGTGTGCTTCGTGCAAGGGGAGCAGGATGTAAGTGATTAAACTTAAGTTTGAAGACAGTCTGTGAATTTTAATTGTCTCTACTATCCCTGACTCCCATTGCCATGGATAATTGAAAGTTGGCCATATTGCTAGGTAACGCTTCATTCCCTGCATAACTTGGCACTTAGATAACGTTCTGCAAGAGAAGCAATTATAGCAATTGTCTCATCGGGGACGGGTAGAGGATGGATATAAACTGACTCTTGATGACTTTTTGCTTTCAACATATTTATTAGATTTATCAACTTAGTTTTGAAAACCTCAAATACATATGCTCAGTTGTTGTACCTACCAACCTGGGGGGTGGGGACTGCAAGAAATGGGTATCATTCCAAGTGTAGTTACTTATGTAAGAGCACTGAGCAGTGACCACTATGGTCCCTCATTTCCCCCAACATATGTCTATCCAGGAAGTTATGTGAAAGCTATGATTAAAGATTGAAAACAAAAACAAACAAAGTAAAATGTAGCTTTGGGAACATGTTTGTGAAGGTGCTGGAGTAATTCTGTTTGCCCTGTAGATTTATTGGTGCTTTGGTGGAAAGGACTTCAAGGTTTTTCAAATTGTTGAAGCAGCTCTTTTGTTCATTTCACTACCTTTCCCCAACTGCTTCACTTCCTAAGTCAATGCTTTGTGACTTTGCAACAGTCAGTTTAGACTTTCTAAAGCATGGTGCTTGAAACAATCATCCCAAAGCTTGAATGCTGTGTTTGCTGTGTCCACCTTACAGCCATTCCCAGACAGTCTTCAAGGAAGGTAGCTGCACCACCTCTCAAATACTATTCTGACCCTCTGTAGAATATGCAGAGTGAAGATATTTTTTCCAGCAAGAAGAACCAGCAGGCATTTTAGCACTGGGCTGGGCAGGATCCATTTAGTGTTATCAATACAACTGCCAGTATATCTCCTAATATGTCAGTTGTTGGGAAGCTGTCTGTAATATTTAAGGCATGGTTATGAAAATATATCAAACGCAGGTGTCTGAGTCAGAACAATTAAACTCACTGATAACTGAAAAGCCATCAGGATATGTATTTGAAAATGCCAATATCTTTAGCTGTGTGTGGTGGTGTTTGGTTGGTTTGGGATTTTTTTTTTTTGGTAATCCTTTTCCTTTGAGTAATGAACTCCACTTTTCAGGGTATATCTCAGTTTTCTTTCAACTTCCTTTACCTCTTGTTAAAAATTTTTTAAAAAAAAGGAGAAAAACACTTTTAAGCTTAAAGTTATCATAAGTTACAATATGGGTAAGATTCCTTGACCTCTCATTACCTAATGAGCTACTCTCAGGCAAGTGATTCCTACAGACTTACATGACATCTCCCGAATTTTTAAAAATAATAACAGAAAACCAATTTCTAATTATTGAAATTATTTTTCCTCACCATCATCAGAATCTCACAGAGGTCTCCTACAACACTAGATAATCTGTGGAAATGCTGGTGCGGATGGATGATTCACAGCGTACTAGAAGCATCGCTGACTCCCCTGATAGTCTGGACCTTCTGCCATGTGCTCCCCATTGTCCAGTACATCTCCTTTGCAGAACTCAGGACAGTGGCAACTGATTATCTGTGTGGCTTTTGCTGACTAAGCTCTACATGTGTGTCATTACGCCAAGTGCTTTGCAAATGTTTGTTTTTTTGGGTTTTTTTTTTTGCGGTACGCGGGCCTCTCACTGTTGTGGCCTCTCCGGTTGCGGAGCACAGGCTCCGGACGCACAGGCTCAGCGGCCATGGCTCACGGGCCCAGCCACTCCGCGGCATGTGGGATCTTCCCAGACCGGAGCACTAACCCGTGTCCCCTGCATCGGCAGGCGGACTCTCAACCACTGCGCCACCAGGGAAGCCCTTTGCAAATGTTTTACAATGTAATCTTTACAATAACTCTCTGAGCTTCGTATGTTCATTAAGTCAGTATTTTAGAAATGAAAACTGTGTCTTGAGAGATGTTAGGTAGCTTGCTCAAGGTCACGTACTTTGTAATTGGCAGTGCCCTAATGGTTACGTGACCTCAATGGACATCGTCTTAACCACTATGCAAAACTGACTTTCTAGTTGATAAGCCAATGCTAGATTTTTTTACAAAGGCATTTTCAATTGCTCTTTAGGGGTAGTTTATTAAAGAACACAATGTAAGATAGCTGTCCACATCTTGGGATGAACTATACAAGACCGATGAAGGAATAACTGCAAAATGCAGCTACAACCAGCAGAGTTCAAGAGTATAGTCACACAAGATAGAAGCAGATTGCAACAAGTGTAGTGGGGTATGTGGGTGACGGATAGGATTTAGTTAGATATGTGTACCTACAGAAGTTTATTTAATTTTATTGTCATTTCTAGATTTATAAATAGATATGTTCTTAGTTTTAAAAAAATAATAAAGGGATAAAGAAGAAGGTATAAAATCACCCCAAATCCTGCCACTGAGAAATAACAATTATCAACATTCAGGGCACTTCATTCAGGATACTGAGACATTATACATATCTTGTGATCTTGTCAGTCATTCTATCAGTATAGATAGATAGGATGAATCACAAGATTGTTATTTATAAAGACATTATTAAACATGGATTCATATTCCTTATATTTTAAAAATAAAATATTGCGATTATTCAATGAAAATTAATATATTTAACAAAAATGTTGGCTTATACCTAAACTAAAATAGTTACTAAATTTAAAGAATTATTTCTTAACAGTAAAGGTATTGCTAAAATAATTCAATACAAAATTTAATTAAAAACGATGAGAAATATTGAGGTTGAAATAATTCATTTTTAACTACACTTTACAAGTTTAATTAAGCTGAAATTGTATCAAGTGACTATGCTATGAAAGATGAGAAAGAACTTCATTCCCCTTCCAATCAGCCTTGCTTTTAAGCAATTGTTTAGGCACTTTTTTAAAAAGCTGAAGTAATTTCAATATCTCTAATATTTCTGATGTCTTAAAATGGCATCCCGCTTTTAACTTTTTTCTAGATTTTCTCTACAAGATCCAAAGTGATCTGATCAAATCAATGGCACCATCAACTAAAAGATGCACCACCATCTTAAGTACAACTAAGAATGAAAACATGCTGTCACTTATAAGATGCTATTTATTGTTCTATGCGTTCCAATTTAAAAGAGGATAAAATTGGAAACAGAAAAATAGGTCTTAGAATTGATGAAATATGAAACTATTCTCATTTTCAGGTAAAGGAACCCAACCGGGCACAGTAAAAAGATTCGACTCAGCGACTTCACTGAACTTGACTAAGCTAGTCAACAGTCAATAAAGAAACCTCTGCTTCCGTATCTTCTAACTCCTATCATTTTCCATCCACCAAAACAGCTCCCTCCATTCTAAAGTATGAGGAGGTAGAGGACAGAGTTAGAAACCTAAACTCACAATAACAAAAATAATAAAATGGCTAAATTACTTCCAAATAAAAATGTCTGCTTTCATATGGATCCCTGATATTGGATCATTTTAAATGGGCCACATGCAACCTAAAGTCAACATCTTCTCTGCTTCAGAGGTTGACCGGAAGATTATGATCTCTTAATTTTCTTCCTTTCTTTTGTGGATAAAACTGAACTAATAGTCTGTTGATTCTATTGCATGCACAGCATTAGAATGACTTATTATACTGCAGTTGCATCTTCATTGTCTGGTATTTTATCTTACGATTGATGGAAATTCTATTACCATTTGAATAGTGAGCCCTCTTTGACCGTTTTCAGTTCATTATTATTACATTATCTAAACATGATTAGGTTTAAAATGAATATGAATAAACTCTCTCCACTGAGAATAGTTTTTATTTTGTTCCTAAAGATCAAAAAAGAAAAAATATTAATGTGAATAATATAACTGTTGTCTGTTAAGAATGAAATCCATAGTAGAAGGAAACTGTGGCTAATTTTGAGTTAACATATACCCAAGGTTTAGATTATTTTAGCATCGAAAGTTTTTATTAGAGTTGAATATATGGTTTCATGTCCCAGTTCCACAAGAAACTACTTTGTGACATTTGGCATGTCAATTAACCTCTCTGAGGCTGAGTTTCATGACCACTCCTATATGCAATGTAGATAGGAAAATGTAGTCTATAATTGAGCAGGTATAAACCCAGGTAAAATGGAGGTAATACTATTATTAAAAGGAGGGTGATAAAAATTGATATTGGGGTATAAGTATCAGTTTCTGTCATAGAAAGCTACAAAAATTGACTTCTATTTAAATAAAAATGAAACACATAAATGCAAATACTTTAAGGGTATAATTACTTACTGTAAATATTTTTTCTTTAGTTCTCTTATAAATTTTCAGACAGAAATAACTTGTTTTTTGTTACTGCTTCATAATCATAATACTCTAGTTGAAAGAGGAAGCCTTGCCAAGTTTAGTGAAATACTTGAGTCAACCAGAATTGTAGTAATTGTTTCTTTTAAGCAACTTATGGTGCAATTAATGACATGGGTGAGGGCATTTAAAATGCATGTTCGTTTTTATCCTGCCCCATTAAAATAAAGAAGCATTTTGTTGAAGCAAGATGATTATCTCTAAGATATTGTTCCTTCATCAAATTTCCCAATTTAGCACACTTCTGAGTTCTCACAGGGTTTGAGTAAAATAAAGAGCATGATAACTGAATTGCTTTAGCAAATGATATCCCCTGATGGGGCAGCAAGAAAGCACCGGAAAGTTTTAAACAGCTGAAAGTACGATGTGGCCTGGCATGAACCTCCTTTCTTGCAAGAGATGGAAAGGAAAACAAAACAAAACAAAAAACAGTAAATAACTTTTTGAACTAATATACTTCAAAGATAAATTTTAAAATCTCCTAAATGGCAAATTTTCTCACAATCTATGCCTCCACAGTCTGTGGTGCAAGCTTTGACTTTTTTGATATTTTTAAAAAGTTTTGCATCGTATTTGAACAAAGAATTGAGGGAGAAATCAGCTTTTCATCTCAAACTGTCCTAATTAATAGCCCCTCCACATCAGAAAGCAGTGTGTCATGCAGTTTGGTGGGAAATTGTTCCGATCTACAGGCCCAAACTCTAACCCAATTCATTCATCAGTCAAAACAAAGTTGTTTAAGAGCGGCAGGAATTATGGCTATGGCTGATTGAAAAGAATGGCAAATCCTCTCCTCAAAAACAACTGAAAAGCCAAACAAATAGACCAAAAACACAACAAAACAAAAACCAAGAAAACAATTTCACTTCTCAAAAATCACCCAAAGGCAGAATCAATCTGAAAAGTATTTATGGTTTCAAAACTGCTGGACGTTGAATAAGAAAAGTGGAGATCTATGCATTCTGGCCTGGCCTCCCATCTTTTCCCCACCCCCACCCCAGCTCACCATGGCAGTTCTGCCAGGATGGGTCAAGTCACAAGGACTATAAGATTCTCTGCAGTGGGCAAAATGGGCTAACTTTATTTGGAGTGACAGGTATCACCCATGCCCAGCAACACAGCAGAGATGTGACTTCTCAGAGGCAGGTGAATGGGAGAGGTCAACATATGTCTACTAGCTTGATATTATGTGGTCAGAAGACAAGCATATTCCTGAGACTGATTACTGTTAACAGGAATAAAAAGAAGGAGCTGACAAAATATTTGATAAAATAATAACTAAAAACTTCCAAATTTGATGAAAACAAAAATCTACACAACCAAGAAACTCAACAAACCTAAGTAGGATAACAAAAAGTTCTATACATTGCAAAATAATTATACAAAAATAAATGTTAAATAAAAACTGAGAAAATTTATTGCTAGCAGAAGTGCCTTACCAGAGATAGTAATGGAATTTCTCCAGGCTGACAAAAAAATGACACTAGATTGCAACTGAAATTCACAGGATCATGGGAAGTTGCAAATATATGAGTTAATACAAACAATATAAATCCAAATCCATTTTCTATAGATTTATATAAATATATTTTCCCTTCTTTCTTAACTTTTATATAAAGCAAAAACCTATATAAAGTGATAATTATAACAATCTATTGTTTGGGTTCCTGATACATACCAATATAACATACATAACCATAACAGCAAAAGGAAAGGGAGAAGGAATAAAAGTATACTGGAACAAAATTTGATACTTTAACCAAAATTGAGTTAGTATTAATATGAAGTGCCTTGTGACAAATTAATAAGCATATTATAATTCTTAAAACAACCACTTGGAAAACAACCAAAAATGCAAAAATGCACTTAAAAATCAACAGAGGAGTGAAAATGGTACATTAAAAAATACTAATTCATCACCAAAAAGTGCAGTCAGGGAGAAACAGTGAGATACAATAAGTGATCAAACATCTAGAAAACAAATTACAAAGGACAAAGATAAATCCAACCATACCCATAATTACTTTGAGTGCAAATGGTCTAAATACCCCAATCAATAGGCAAAGACTCTCAGGCTGTAAACAAATAAAAAACCAAAACCAACTACAAGCTGTTATATATATCTGCCTTAGACTAAGACAAAATTAGACTGGATATGAAAAGATTTATCATGCAAACAGTAAGCATTAAGACAGCTGGAATGCTATATCAATATAAGACAAAATACACTTTAAGGCAAAAAATATTATTAGAGACAAACAACGAATTTGATAATGATAAAAGGGTCAATGCATCAGGAAGATGCAATAATTATAAACATATATGTAACTTACAGGCCCAAAATATATGAAACAAAAAATGAACAAAATTGAACAGAGAAATGAGTGAGAAAGTTTGATACACTGCTCTCAATAATTGGTAGAACTAATCAAAAAAGTCCTGAACTATATACAAGACTTGAACAGTATCAACCTAACAGAGAGCTATAGTAATTTCTACCCAACAACAGTGGAATCCACATTCTTTACATGCATCATTCTCCAGAATAGATCAGATCATATGCTAGGTAATAAAACAAGTCATAATACATTTAAAAGTAAGGAACTCATACATAGTATGTGATCTGACCACAATGGAAATACATTAGAAATCAACAACAACAAAAAATATGAAAAATCCCCTGATATTAATTTTAAAAACACCATTCCAAATAACTCATTGATCAAAAAAGACATCACAGGCAAAACAGAACATATTCTGAAATGAATGAAAAGGAAAATACAACATATGATTTATGCAATGTACCTGAAACAGTGCTTAGAGGGAAATTTATACCTATATGACCAATATCAGAAAAAGAGATCTCAAAATAATAACCTGAGCTTCCACCTTAAGAAACTAGATAACCATTAGCAAACTAAACAAGTAAAACAACCAGAAGCAAGGAAATAAAATATATTAGTAGAGACATCAATGAAATAAAAAGCACATAAACAATTGAGAAAATCAATGGAACTCATTGCTTTTTGTTTGAAAAATTCAAGAAACGCAAATTACCAAAACAAGAAGGAAAAATTATATATGCATATATATATCACAAAATTATATATATATATATACCACGAAAAAGTATATTATATACCACAACCGTCTTAGTTGGTTCAGGGTGCTCTAACAAGATATCATAGACTAGGTGGCTTAAACAACAGAAATTTATTACAGTTCTGTAGGCTGGGAAGTCCAAAATCAAGGTGCTGGTTGATTTGGTTCCTAGTGAGAGCCCTTTTCCAGGTTTGTAGATAGCATCCTTCTCATTGTATTATGATATGATGGAAAACAGAAAGAAATAGCTTTCTTCTTATAGGGGCACTAATCTCATCATGAGGGCTACACCCTTATGAAATATCCACACCTAACATAACCCTTAATGGTGAAAATGAATGCTTTCCTCCAAAGATGAGGAATGACTCAACTATGTGCATTCTTGCCACATCTGTTCAACCTTGTACTGGATATTCTTGCCATGGCTATGTAACAAGAAAAAGATATAGAAAAATTATCTTATTTGCAGATGACATGATTTTCTATATAGAAAATCCTATGGAAGTCACTAAAATACTGTTAGAATTAATTAAGGAGTTCATCAAGATTGCAAGATACAAGACAAACATATTTAAACCAACTGTATTTCCATATACTAGCAGTGAATAATACAAAAATGAAATTAAGAAAACAATTTCATTTACAGTAAGATCAAAGAATAAAATACCTAGGAATACACTTAATATTCAAAGAAGTGCATCTTATACTTAAAACTACAAAGCATTGTTGAAAGAAATCTAGGAAGTTCTAAATAAATGGGAAAATAACCATGTTAATGGATCAAGTAATCTCATAGACCTAAATGTAAGAATTAAACTACAAAACTTATAGAAAATAACAGAATATCATTATGATCTTGAGTTTGGCAAAATATTCTTAGACTTTAAACGTGATCCATAAAATAATTAACTGATAAACTGAACCTCATCAAAATTATTTTTTGTGTTTCAAAAAATATCATTATGAAAAGTCAAGCCATAAACTAGGAGAAAAATATTTGAAAATCATATATCTAATAATAAAGACTTGTGTGCACAATATATAATCCTTACAACTCAATAAGACAAACAACCCAACTTAAAAATCAGCGAAACATTTGAACATTTAACAAAAAAAGATATATGAACGGCTAATAAGCACTTGAAATATGCTCACATTATTAATCATTAGGAAAATGCTAAATTCATAAAGAGACACAACTACACACCCATTAGAATGGCTCTAATGAAAATGTCAGACAATACTGTCAGAGAAGATACTGAAAAATTAGAACCATCATGCACTGCTAGTGGGAAGATAAAAGTGGTACAGACACTTTGGAAAATGTTTCTTAAAAAATTAAACAGTTATTTACCATACAACTCAGCAATGTCACTTGTAGGAATCTATCCAAGAAAAATGAAAACAGGTCCACATAAAAACACGTGTATGAATGTTCACGCATCATTAGTCCTAACTGTCCAAAATTAGGAACAACCCAATAGTCCATCAACTGACAAATGAGTAATGTGGTACACCCATATTATGGAATATTACTCAGCCATAAAAAGGAATGAACTACCAATTCACACTACAACTTGGATAACCTCAAAAACAGTAGGCTAAGAGATAGGAGCTAAACGTAAAAAAACTACAATGCATGATTTTATTTATATGAATAATTTAGAAAAGGTAGATTTATAGGTAATGAAAGAAAACTAGTGGCTTCCTACAGTTGAGTGTGCGAGTGTGGATTAACTCTGAGGAACAGTGGAATGCTCTAAGTCTGCATTATGGTGAAGGTTGTACAACTGTACATTTGTTTAAATTATAAAATATTTTAAAAGTTTGTTGACAGAAACCATTGTTAAATTTGGTTCATTTACCTTACAAATTGATCATTAATTGAGATCATTTGCTGAGAAAATAAATTCTTCAGCCTAAAAAAGAATAAATAAATAAAACATAATTTGTCCTTGTTCTCATGGTGGATTGTCGGGGGCAGGAAGGATGTGACATTCCTTTTCCTCCTCTATCTACAGGCCTACTATCTGCAATTCCTAGTATCTTTCCTTTTCCAGTTCTGGGATTAAAGGTTTTATTCAAAGGTGATGCTGCAGGGAATCCATCTTTGACAGCAAAAAGTAAACAATACAACAAATGAGTTCCATTTCACTGCAACTATGCCTGACATTTGAGGCCATTTTTCTATTGTTGTCCTGTCATGGTCTACTTTATGGATTAGGTTTAAAAAAAAAAGGCAATGTAATGTTATGGGCAAAATCTCAAGTAATGGAGATGGCCAAATCCAGGTTTAATCATGTTTAATTCTATCATTTACCAATGCAGGGACACTGAGAAAGTTACTTGATATCTTTCACCCACAGACCCTCTAGAAATGGAGGTGATGACAATATCTGTTTTCCTCATACAGTTATTTTGAAGATTAAATTAGATATTATATATAAGAACTTATCAAAAGTTTTTGACATTTCAGAATGTATCTGAAATATGACCACTTTTCACCTCTTCCCAGGCAATCTCCCTAGCCCAGGGGAACAACATTCTCTCCAGTACAACTAAAATAGCTATTGAATTGGTCTCTCCACTTCTGCTTTTTTCCTCCTATTAACGATTGTTCACACATAAAATATTTCTAAAATGTAAATCAGATTATGTCACTCTCCTGCTCTAAAATCCTTCAGTAGTCTCCTACAAATCCCTATATTATCTGGCTCCCCTCTACCTCTCTGGCCTCATTCCTACCAATATTCTCCTTGATTACTGATCAACCTGATCTTACAATTTCTCAAACTCAGAGAATATATTGCAACTTAAAGTATGTGCCTCTCCTGTCTTCCTTTTTGAAATATTCTTCACATCGATAGTCAAATAACTTATTCCCTCACTTCACTCAAGACAAATGACACACCCTCAAGGATGCCTTTCCTGAGCCCTCTAACATAGCAAACTCCGTCACTCTATGTCCCTTTAACTAACTTTATTCTTTTTTTTTTTTTTTTTTTTGCGTTACGCGGGCCTCTCACTGCTGCAGCCTCTCCCGCTGTGGAGCACAGGCTCCAGACGCGCAGGCCCAGCGGCCACGGCCCACGGGCCCAGCCGCTCCGCGGCACGAACCCGTGTCCCCTGCATTGTCAGGTCGACTCCCAACCACTGCGCCACCAGGGAAGGCCCACTAACTTTATTCTTACTACTGAATAATATACATTAATTTTCTAGCTGCTTGTAGTTTTTGTCCCTTCTAGAATATAAGCATCATGAAGGGAGGTCCTCTGAATATTTATTGTATGGCTGTATTTTTAGGACCTACAACACTGCCAAGCACATAGTAGGCTCTCAATAAATATTTGTCTAATAAATGGGTGAATGAATGATAAACAGTAACTCCTTTTAGTATTTAAACACTATAACTGAACAAGACTTTAGGTGATTTGACTCAACATCAGCTAAAACAGAGCATCACAATCAATTTCCTAATTGTAATTGACTACATCAAAATCCTCACATCTCTTAATGCTCATTAAAAAAAATCAAAACAAAACAAAAAAATGCACTTTCCATTTCAAATGGATAACATGTTTACAGATCACACAAGTATGTGCATGAAAATTAAATGGAAAATAAATTCAATACCTTTCTATCTAAATTCTTTACTGATTTACTACTATTTTTCTATTTCTGTTTCACCATTAAACTTAATATAATCTCTCTCCCTTAGGGACCCTCACAGATATTTTAAGACCTCTACACAAAATACTACTCTCTTAAGAGAAAAGGAATTTATCCCTACCAACAATCATGGCATCCTAGAAATGTTTTACAGACCCAGTCTTCCCATAGCTATTTATCTCCTTCCCTATAAATTCCCTTATTACACAGTTTAACTGTCTGCAACCTGAGTTTTCTATTATATTTCATATTTACTTTGTAACAACAATAAAACCCTTCCATAAAACACTACATATGATCCAAAAACTCAATGCCATGAAATGCTATGGGAATGAGAAACAAGCTGCTGTTTGACATAGATCCTCGTTTTGGCTACAGGATTTAAAACTTTTTCAATCCAGTTGCCTTCAGGAGCCATTTAGTGAGGGTTGATAACTTAAATACCCATAGTGTTATTCCATGGTTAGAATCTCCTAGGAAGTTGTCTTTTTTATTTGTCCCAGGAGAATTTACTGGGAAAAGAGTGGGCCATTAGGACCCAGGACTGACCTGTGTGCCCCCAAATGGGTTATATTTGTGTTTCCACCTGGCCGTGGCATCCTTTCCACCTTTCTCTTCCCACTGTCCTCCACCCATCCTTAAGAACCTTGTTTAAAGAGGCGAATGGGAGACAACAGCCAACCGAACAATGTCTAAGCTTATAATAAGGTTCTGCTGAAATGATTTTGAATCTAATCAAACTTTTGGAGCCGTGGGATTAGAGTTTGTAGAAAAGTTAACTTTGCCTATATATCTGTCATTTTACCTCCCACTGGAAAGTACATCACCACCAAACTGAGACAAAAAGACACCAATTTAAAAAAACTCACAAAAGTGTAAAAATGCTCTTAGTAGTGGTCTTTGGAAGCCTCCAATCACCATGTAGGCCCCTGCCTCAGTATGCCCTCCTTCATGGTTACTTATAGCCTGAGGGCCTGGCGGGCTGTCTGTGCACCTTCAGGACCGGTGTCAGGCTCCTTGCCCACCGCCTGACGGGAATACTGGGTTTCACCTTGCCCCCCCTCCTGCTGGCTGGCTCCCTCTGCTTCTAGGGGTTCCCCCGGGGTCCTCAGCATCACAGTCTCCACTAGCCTCTGCCCGTGCCCTCTTCATGCCCCCAGGATTTTCTTCTAACGGGTCTCTCACTGCTCCTACTTGTTCTGGAAGTTCTGGGCCTGCCTGTCCTCCCTCTGGGCCTTGAGCTGCAGCTTCTCCTTCTTGGCTACGAGGGTGGCCTGCAGTTCCCCCAAAGTCTTGTGCAGGAAACTGTAGGCAGCATGTTCCCCTCCCCAACACCCTCCTGGGTCCTGATGAGCTGCAGGTTATGCGAGGCCCAGTACTGGTAGCGCCGGGCAGCCGCCTGGGGCAGCTCGGTAACACTGTGCGCGCAATCCAGCTCTGCCTCAAAGGCGCAAGCCTATGGCCAGAACTCACCCATGTCCTGCAGGGAGCTCATCTCCTGAGAAGCTTCATCATTCCGCAACATGCTCCCACAACAACTTTCATGCTATGATAGCGGGATTCCAGCTCCTGGGAGTAGGGACCGTAGTTGATGAGAATTTGGCGCTTGACGGCGTTCACATTCGCCTTGCGCACATAGATGGAAAAACAGGTTCTGGTACACGGTGGCCATGAGCTTCACGTGCACATCATGGGGGCCAAGGCTGCTCAGCACCAGAAGGGAAGGATGGGCAAACTGCCACTCAAGCACACGGGTACAGCGAGGAAACCACAGCATCCACCAGCTTGTACGTGTTCGTCTGGAAGATCAAGGTGGGGCCTCCAGGGAGGTGCATCAGCTTAATGTAAATACTGGTCTCCATTTTGCTCAAGACCAGTAAATATGTGACTCGGCAGGACCCAGCCAGTACCACAGAATCCTGCAAAGAGTTTGTCTTTCGTCCCCGCAGGCAGGCGGTGGCTGTGAGCAGCTCCACGAGACCGTGCAAACAGCCGGAGCAGCTGTAGGTTGCCACCTCTCCGCAGCTCGGCTAAACACGAAAGAGTGCGGCTGCGCAGCGTGAGCCTCGCGATAGCTGAGCTGCGTGCCCCCAGGCGCATGCGCGTGCTCTTAGGATCCAGCGACCGCCTTGAGTGCCGCCTCCCGCAGTCTCTCCCACGAAGTTGCCAGGGTCTGCCGCTTCCAGCACGCTCTGCTCACCTCCTGCACCACTGTGAAGAGTAACCGGTAATCCACTGTGCTATATACACATAGGGCTTTCAAAATACGAGAAAACTGAGGTTTCTGGTTTCCGACAGAGGTACAACATGGGCTATGTTGGGGAGAACAGATAAGAGTAAAATATAGTTCTTGTTAAATTAGGCATTGCTGTGGGGAGGCTTGAAATCCGTTCACCTTGACAAATGCTCAGAGCACATGTTTTCATCTCTGATCACCTTTGCGGTTTATTCAGGATCCACCCATCCCCATTCTGCTCTACACAGCTGGAGGCAGGGGGTGGGTTCCATCACCCCTCCAGGTGTTTTTTGTTTTTTGTTTTTTTAAGTGTTTTTTTGATCAGTGTTTAAAATGGCTTTATTACTGAACTAAACTCGGTTCTGCTCACCTGCCCAGAGTAAAGCCAGTGTACTGACACCAGGTTGTGAGGAAAGAAAGTTGCAGTGTTTATTGCAGGGCATCAAGCAAAGAGTCCAGGCAGCTAGTGCTTAAAAGGCCCAAATTCCCTGATGGCCTTCAGGGAAAGGTTCTTAAAGACGGGGTGAGGGAGGGGTTGGGGGTTGTGGGTTGTGTGATCAGCTCCTGGACATTCTTCTGATTGGTTGGTGATGAGGTAACTGGGAGTCAACATTGTCAACCTGCTGGTTCCAACCGGTCTGGGATCTACCTGTTTGTGGGCAGCGTACAGGTAACTTCTTTCACCTGGTGGGGATTTCAGTATCAGCAAAACGGCTCAAAGCATGTGGCTCAGAATATTATCTATAGTCTTTGAGAAGGAACTAAAGGTCCTTGATTTTGTTTTATGACTAAACTGTTATTATTTTGCCTTCCCTGACTGTTTTCCTTTGTTTCTGCATTTTATCACTTCTCTTATTAAATTCATTCTTTGGAACTTCGGGAAGGCCTAGGAGGCTAAAATTTTTCTACAAAGAAGAGGCGGGCAGAGGCCATGGGGGTGGGGAGTCTGTTCGGGGAAGGCCCCGCAGGGTCCTGCTTGTTTACAACTTCAGACTGGCTCCTTGTTCAAATCACAGACACCTGGTGAACCATTTCCACCTCCTTATTCTGGCATCACTAAGTGTTTCTGTGGCTCAACGTACAAGTGGCTATCTCTCCCCACCCCCACTTTCTCCTTTTGCCCCCTCTCTCCTTCCTGTCCCCACCTTGTTGGCTCAAGCTGATATGAGAGCTATAGCCTTTATATTCCTGAAAAGAGTTCACTGTGTTACTCCCCTACAATTATAGAAAACACCGGGCTCTACACGGGATCCCATGGAAGCCCTTCTCATTAGAACTGAGGTTGGCCACAGGCACCCTCGTCCCTCTGCTTTGGGGTGGGAGTCACAGCACACATATAACTCTCTCCAAAGATGGAACCCTCACATATCCTCTCTCAGGCCTTTCTTTCAATGTTTTTATGTCCTTTGGGGGGCTTTCCAGAATCATGCACTTGTTTTCCAATATTTCCTTTGCAAACTTCATATTGCTCTGGCCTATCACTTGGAATTTTATGTTTGGTTTGATCTTGCTATTATATTCATATCACTGAAAAGTAATGGGTCCAGGATTTAAACCTAGGTCAACCTGACTCGAAAGCACCTACTCCATAAGATGTCCCCAGACACAAGTCCACTGTCTCTCACCCCTCCCCATCTCTATCAATATCATCTTGCCTCTTTGACCTCTTTAAATGCCCTAAGAAAGTGGCGTTCTTGCCACACTCTGTTGGAAAACTTTAGTTTGATTTCTGAAGGAGAATGTATTCCAGCTCTTACATACTAACTTTAAAGAACCCACTAACATAATATCTCTTCTCTTTCCTTTCATATTCTTTATCCAGGAAGTTTCTTTGTGGGAACGCCTATATGACAACTGATCTTCCCACCCAGCATCTTAGAATATGACAAGAGTTATTTTCCTTCTCAGATAGACCTTGTATAATCAGCAACTGTGTTAATATCAGAAATGTTCACCTGAGCGTTCTGTATAACCCATTTTTTCAATAAATAGATTTGGCTGCCAAGTAGCATAATTTGTTCAGTTTTCCCTTTGAAATATATTTAATCACAAACTAGAGGTTCACATGGGCCTATATTTACAGACTGTTTGATAACTCCAATAATTGCAAATTTATTTGGTTATATTTTCAAAAAGCAAAAGAATGGCAGTGTAATGTATGCAAGAAATTTTAACTGGAGTCAGAAGAGTAATAATACCTGCCCAGACACCCACATAAGATTATTGGTAAATGTATATAATAGAACTTTGTAAAACGTAAAGGGATTTTAATACTATTACCCACCCCCACTCTTCGCTTCATAATGCACAGAAAAGTATTGGTTACATTCATCAAGAAACTGCACATAATCCAAAGATACATAGTTGAAACAACACTTTATTATTAAAAGTTTTATATTTATCAACATTGAAATTTTCCCTTATGAAGTCAGCAATAGTACTTTGGAGGGGAACATTGCTTTAATTCTGACTCACTAAATTATTTGTAAAATACTGAATACTTTGAACACATGCTTGAATACATTTGTAATATATCAGGACCATGATGCAAAGGCAAAATATGCAGACAGCATCTTTGTATTTTACCTTTATGTTTGCCAATTATTTATCTTGCACTTCCCCATATTTCACTTGATGCATTCTATTCAAATAATACACAGTGAGATCAAACCACAAGA
The DNA here is from genome assembly GCF_059928025.1 of Delphinapterus leucas. Lineage (NCBI taxonomy): Eukaryota > Metazoa > Chordata > Mammalia > Artiodactyla > Monodontidae > Delphinapterus > Delphinapterus leucas. The sequence goes on from NC_143135.1 coordinate 21,465,198, forward strand.
ACTCCAAATGCTCAGTCTATGATTGCCAGCCAGTAAATAGGTTCTCTTTCAACTTCATTTAAATAACAGCTCCTGGAACTTAATATAATGAAAGGAGCCTGAAATAAAAAGATTGCTCTGCTTTACATGAAACATTCCTCCACACACATTTCAGTAAAGCCAGCATCTCTGAATCATCCCTTTGATAATTATTGGATAAAACAATTTCCAATTACACAAGAGAAATTATATAACACAAGTGCAAGTTGAGTGAATAATAGATTTAATTAAAACGGGCACAGGTGGAAATAGCCTTGGAGGAGGGGCAGAGTGGTCATTTCTTAAAATGAAATTAAAGGGAAAAAGGTAAGCACAGTAATAAAAAGAAAACCTAAGTAACCTATAAATAAATACCTAAGTCAATTTAAAGGTTAAATATTTTTTCCTGAAATCTCATTACCTTAGCCAAATTTTCCAAAGAATAATTCTGTATCCTTTGAATGCATGCACACCATAGTCCTTGTTAGAATTTATACTGATAAAATGATAGGGGAACACTTAGCACTAACTTAAGCTATACAAGTTAGGTACTCGATGTGAACTATGTAAGCTCCATATTTATGTTAATTTCTACCATAACATCATGGCAGAAGTTTGTCTTATGATCTGTAGCTCTTTTACAAAGTACTTAAAACTTCCTTTTGGTTGTGATCCATAGTACCTATGAATATGAACCTATTGCTATCCTCATATATACTGTATATGATAGATATACACACATACATTAATTTTGCTTTGGTTTTTTACTCCCATTTCCCCTTATTTGACTGTAGACTTTGAGGACCAAGAGAGTGAGTTATCAAGTTATCAACTTGTATATACTGAGTGATATGTGTGTGTATATATATATATAGAGAGAGAGAGAGAGAGAGAGAGAGAGAAAGAGAGAGAGAGAGAGAGGTGTCTTTTTTTTTAATTCAAAAAATGTTGTTTTAGGATCTATCCATGTTGTGAATTATAAATCTAATTGATTGCTTCTTGCTACTATAAGGAATCCATAATATGTGTCCAATATATGCATCTATTACTTATAGGTATATTTATGTATACTATGTGCATATATATAATTTAGAGAGATCAGCGTGTATAGAGAGATATCAATATATATGCCACTTGAGATGGTTGTTCTCTTACTCTCTGTACATTCCCTGCTCAACCAGTGTCTGCTTCACTCACATGACTCCTCTTAATTATGGGGCTTAATTAGTAACCACCTACCTGCTTGGCCCAGCTGCTTGTTTCCCTGGTAACTGATGAGCCAACCTGAAATCAATTCCCCCTATAAATGATAGCCTCCTTCTCCCCCAAGTAGCAAAGATTGCTACTGTGTCCTGCCTGTCCTCTGCTGCCCACGCTCCAGGACCTTGGGTTTGGATGTGTAATATCCCATGTCCAATAAGCTGTTGATGTCTCTGTCGCTGTCTCTCTGCTCTTTCTTCTGTCTCGAGGCTGGGCAGCTACAAGGCTTGCAGGCCTGCAGGGTGTAGCCCAGCACAGATAGTCAAGGGGATGAGGAATACAGAAAAACTAACAAAATAAAACAGAAGATACTTTGAAGTTTAAGGGAGTGCAAAGTTTTTTTTTAAATAGAGGATTAATTAAAATATAATCTTCATCTTAGATAATTGGGTACTTATGGCTTGTCATAAAAAGTGTTGCATCTTAAAACAACTTCAAGGAAAACAAAATTACCGTGCCCTAAAAAACTGTTGGAGGGAACAAAAAGGGGCTTCTGTGTTGCCAATGACCTGATGTTGTAGAGAGTTAGAATAAAATTGTTTCATAAATTACGAGGCTGGAGGTCATAGAGGTTTTCCTACATTTTTCTATTGTCAGGGAGTTGTAACTTTCGCACTTAGGCCTTTAAATAAAACTGGATTCTATTTTTGTAAGTACTATAAGATGGTAAGGCAGTTTTTCCAACATCACTTTAAAGGAGCCATTTTTATAACACCATATGTGTAATACACTTTATATAGATATTATATACCATATATGCTTATATGTACTATGTGTATAAAAAGAAAAAAGCAAATTCTAAAATTAAATACAATTGTTTAATATGTTTACTTGGTTAAATTAATTCAAGGTTAGATTGTTTCACTTGAATCTGAAGCAGGCTTGAACAACAGAGGTATTATGAAATATTTCTGAGATGATACCATATTAAAATATATTTTGTCTGCCATTGATTCACCACACCTATTAGGAAGAAGAAACTGAGAAAATAATTAAAAGTCTATGGTAATAGTCTCAGGCTTGAGATGAAATAAGCCTTATAGAAGGAAGTGACTGTTGGTACTTCTGATTTACAGATAAGAAAACAAAGGCTCATTAGTGCTAAGTAACTTTCTCTGAGATTTCATTTAGTGAAAAGATTATCTAAGATTTATATGTAGCTCTGTCCGTCTACTCTTAAACTCAGGCTTCATGCATTAAACCAGGAGTCTGCTTACTTTTTCTCAAAAGGGCCAGATGTAAATAAGCTTTGCAACCCATATTGTGTCTGTTGCAACTACTGTCATTATAGGACAGAAGGAGCTATAGACAACATAAAAAAAATAAGCATGGCTGTATTCCAATAAAGTGCTGTTTATAGACAATTTTAATTTCATAAAATTTTTACATCATGAAATATTATCCTCCCCTCAGTTTTTTCAACTGTTTGAAGTCTAACAAATTGTTTGCTTACGTGCTGTATACAAACAGGTGGCAGCCTGGATTTGACCCGTGGTCTTTAATTTTTCAACATCTGCACAAAACTGTGTTAAACTTAGGCAGTCAGAAAAGGGCTGAAGTTTGTGTTCTGCTGTGAGATGCTGCAGTGAGATCATTTTGCCTTAAGGATGTAGGTGAAGTGATTTTTATGGCATCAAAAATAGATAGCCAGCAGCCAGACAAAAGTGCAAGCCAAAGTTTAAAAGTTAGTAATGGTAAGTATTTAGAAGTCATTCCCATGAGGTTATAACTCAAGCTGAAATAGTATTGAAAATGTGACTTTGGATATAGCCAGAACTATGCAGTGGGAGGGGAGAAAGTAACAAGAGGATGTGATGTGTATGCAGGTATCGGTGAAAAGGGTAGAATGAAAATGAACAAATTCATGGAAAATAGGGAAGGAGATAGTTTCATGAAAGAGGAGCAGGGCTAATGACATCCAAGTGGACAAGGAAAAATTCATGGCTTCATTTAACATCTGAGTAGGTTGACAATGATCTCTGATAGAAGAGCCACTATAGACAGGTTAGTGTAGGAGCAGGTTACAGATGCTTAAGTAGGTGGCAGAAGGAGGAGACCTGGCTTTCCATTAGAAATGAACTTTTTGAAAGGAGACTAACCTGTATTAGTTTTATGCTGAGGACTGAAGGGGCAAGTGGACAGAATAGTTTCCAGAATTCAGTGAGACCTGAGGCTAAGAAGGAGGGTCAGGGTCCCCAAGCTGCAAATGTGGAGGGCACAGCTACTGCTAGAGGTCTGGCCTTCCAGAAAAAGTCTTCTAATTGGAGAAGACCTAACAGTTCTTAGGCATTTAACAAAATGGCTATAGACAGATCTTTGCCTGTAAAATATTGGCTAGTGTTGCATTTCAGATATCTGAAAATATTTTAACCGAGCGATTTACTTCATTTGATTAGAGTACATCTGAACATATTGTGATAAATACACATTGTATGCTGTTTTGGTAATTGAAATACATACTGGATTTGTTATTACATAAAATACGAATTTCTCCTTCTGCAGTCTTTAGTAACCAAAATTCTCTGCCACCTGTTTCACAAATTTATAATCAACTTTAATACCTTAATTCAATTTAAAAATATTAACCCCAAGTATTTTTGACATATTGTTTGGATAGAAAAAAACTGTACTCTAATAAACCAATTGACATTTCTTTTTCTTTTTTTTATATATTATCTCTGTTTACCTACCTTGGATAAGATTAATTCATTGAGTCACTAAATGTCTCATGTATGGTATTTTCCTAGACACTGTGGAGGATACTAATTAGAAAACAACATTCCTAGCATATGATGGCTGCAATCAGTTTGTAGGGAATAAAGTCACCTACAAATAAATATATTGGAATTCAGAAGAGAAAAGGACTGGAGGAAAAGAGATAAAGTGGCAGCTTCATGAAGGATATGATATCTGAGTTCAGAATTTAAGAATGGGATATGCCAAGTGACAGGTTATTGTCCAGTTACAGGGAGCAGAGAAGATGTCTCCCTCCAACAGCAATAATTGAAAATAAGCAGGCCCTGGGTACAACCAACACCATCTTAAATGGAAATAAATCAGCAGTGATGCAGTCCTTGGGATAGATCGCTCTCTGGGGAATTACCATTCTATCTACCAGATTCTATAACAATGGGCAAAGTGACAATATCAAACTTTTAATAATGCTCAGTAAGCACTTTACCCTAATATGTTGTGACCACAGAATTTGTAGCAACTCATAAAACACACTATGTGATCACCTCCTCAATAAATTCCTTCTAAACCTTTGAACTTGACACATTGTAATCCAGTTTGGAACAGTAACAGTATGTTTTATTCTCTTGGAATTTGAGAAAATAAAATGACCTAAGTTTTTTACATTGAAAATCAAGATGCAAGTTCTTATAAACAGCTGCAAGCTTAATTGTCTCTAGTCAATTCTTAAATTACTAAAAGGAGAATTGATGTCTGAAAAAAAAACCAGAAGAAATAGAGGCTTGAGAAAGATATGCTTCACAAACCTGGTTAAATAATGCTTATTCCTTCACAGCTAGCTTATTGTCTTACCAATGTGGAAGCTAGGATTTTAAAAATATTTGTAGCTACAAATATCTGCTCAGTATTACCTTTAATTTGTTTTATATTTTCTTTTGTATTTATTTTTTCTGACAACTTCATCAGTGTCTGTTTGGCAACAATGGGGACTTAGTATGATGTGGTGATTATCACAAGCAAATTCTGAATATATGGTCCCGTTCCAGAGCTCTCAAAGCAATTGACTGTGGCCTCTGTAGGAGATGTATCATGGGTCAACCTATTCTGTTGCCCAGACCTGCATCTCTGCCCCTGAAGAATTGTTCTCAAGAGGACTCACCAATAAATCTCATAGGTGTAAATATCAGTGTGTCAGAACCCATATCACACAGAACCCAAGCTAAGTTGGATGTCCATTTTCTCCAAGTTCATCCGTAGATTCAGTGCAATTCTAGTAAAATCCAAATAGATTTCTCATGAAAATGACAAGTTGATTCTAAAAATGTGCATAAAAATGCATAGGATCTAGAATAGCCTTTTTTTCTTTGGGAAGAAAAAGTTACAACTTACACTACTTGATTTCAAGTTTTACTCTATAAGCCACAGTTATCAGGATATGATGGTATTGGTGGAAGGATAAACACATGGTCAATTGATTGGAGTTGAGAGACTAGAAATAGAACCATACATAGAGTGAATTGATTTTTTGACCAGAGCAATTCAGAGGAAAAAGTCATTGTAACAAAGAGAGTCTGGACCCATAGAGGCTAGATTCATGGAAACATGAAGTACAGATTCCCCAAACAGGTCACTGAGAATGATGACAAGTAGGGCTACTACTACTATACTTTGACTACTGAACCCAGGTATTCTACTTGTTTGGGAAACAGCATCATATAAGGCCATTGCATCCTGGTTGGATGGAGCATCATTCTTGTAGCATAACATCTCAAAGTGGGAACCTCATCTTTGCCTTCAGAAGACCATTCCATCACTCTATCAGTGTGAATCTGTACTTCTGTGGAGTATTGTAAGTGATAAGACCAGTGAATCCCTTGACCATATGCTTTAATTTATGCAATAGCTTTTCTTTTTTTTAGTTTTAGAAAAGGAAGCACCTACATTATTACTGTAAAATTTTCCTCATCCAAACATGGAATTTCACTAGTCCACCTCACATTTTATGATTCTAAATTGTCTTAGAATCATAAAATTGTCTTAAGTTTGTATCTACAGTATGGTCTTGTCCTTTCATTTAATTTGGAAAATGTATTAAAATTCTCCGCCCTCCCCCCCAAAGAAAAGTAGAGTCATGTACCCACTGCCTCACCATTACTGGTTCTTATGAAGGCCAACCTCCAAGATGGTACCGTTGAGTTTTACTTGCATATATTCATCCTCTTCTATAGTCTTCTCTCACACTGAATGGAGTTAACCAATATAACCAATAGGATATTGTGGAAATGATACTATGTGACTTCCAGAGCTATTCCACTAACATGCTCCTTCCACCTTGCTCCCTAATAGCTCATTTGCTCAGGCAGAAGCATTTATCAGCATCCAAAGAAGTCCAGACAACCTTATACAGGTTCCATGTCACAAGGAATTGAGATCCCTACAAAAACCAGCGCTTACTGACCAGGCACGTGAGTGAGACATCGTGGAAGTAGATCTCCACATGCAGTTAATCCTTCAGATGACTAAAGCCTCAGATGACATGTTGAGTACAACCTTAGCTACTATAACCATCTAGCTAAGCAACTCCCAGACTCCTGACCCAAAAAAACCTGTGTAATAAATACATGTTTATTTTTTTAAGCCACTAAATTTGGGTGCATTTTTATGCCACCATAGATAAATAAAGTAGCTATAAAATGTATCCCTTAGTATAATGCAGTTTTACGTGTAATCCCATATGTGAACCAAACAGTAAATCCTTGGGAATGGTACTGGCTAAAACCCTGTAAGGAGGAAAGAAAAACTCAATCCCAGAATGTTGATTCCATTCAAGGTGAATTGCTGTCCTTTCTGAAGCAATTAAATGACCATCCCTTAAAAGATGGTGCTGTATTGGGAACCCAGTGTAGGTTTTGGTCGACAGCAGTTGGACATATGGCAGCAGCAGTAGCCACCTCAGCCTTGGAGCCCATGTTACTGAGCCTATGTATAGCATCCATTCTTGCCATCATGGCTCCTCCTCCCATGTGCCCACTATCCCAGCACCGAGGTGACCAATGAAGAAACTAGTTAATGTCAACTGGCCACGTCATTTTGCTCACTTGTGAATTTAGACCCTACTTTGTAGGCAGGTAAAAGGTGCCCCTTTGGAGAGATATCCTAGCATGCACCATACCACTGGGCATTTAGAAAAATTCACTGATGTGGTAAGCTCTTGAATCTTCATAGAGTTTATCTTCTTTCCTAAAGATTGTACATGCCTTACCAAGACATCCAGCACACTTGCCACTTTTTGCTTATTCAGTCTGATCAACCTGATATCTTTATATAGTGGACTAATGTGGTGTGCATGGAATTATCCAGGCAGACCAGATACCTCTGCACTATATTTTAACTCATGTTATGGTCCAGTATATGGTCCATCTTGGTATACACTGCATGTACACTTGAAAGGAGCATGCATTTTACGATTATTAGGTTTAATGTTTTATAAATTAAATGTAATCAAGTTATGTAATTGCATGTTCAGTTCTTGTATGTTACTATATATCCCATCACTACTTCTGTATCTATATATCGCTATTGATACTTTTGTCTCAGTTGTCTACCCATTACTGAAAATAGGGTGTTAACTATGTAACTTTGAATGTGCATTTGTCTATTTTTCTATCTAGTTTTGTTTTCTTAATGTGTCTTATAGTTCTGTTATTAGATTCATAGGCATTTAGGATTTATATATCTTCTTGATGAATTAGTTATTTTATGATTCTGAGTGGTCCCTATTTATCTTTTTTATTTTAAGTCAACTTTGTCTGATATTAATATAACCATACCATATTTCTTATGCTTAGTGTTTTCCTAGTGTGTAGTTCCATCCTTTTACATTCAGCCTACTTCTATCTTTGTATGTAAAGTGCTTGCTCTTGATACCACAAAATAGTTGGGTCTTTTTAATCCAGTCTGACCATCTCTGCTTTTTAATTACAATGTTTAGTACATTTATATTTAAGATCATTAATTGTATAGGTTGGTTTAATTCAGTTATTTGCAATGTGTCCTTTAGTGATACTATCTGCTTTTGGCTTTCTTCTTCTCCTTTCCTGACAGCTTTGGAGTTGATCAAATACGTTTTATTATTCTATCTTCTTTATAGACTTTTTAGCCGTATTTCTTTAAATTATAATTTTATTAGTTTTCCTAGGGGTAATGATATGCACCTTACCCAAGTTTACCTAGGTTCAGTATTATAAAATTACAAGTAAAATGTCAAAACAGTAGTGAAATTCCATTTATCTCCCATCCTTAGTGTTATTGTTTTCATATATTTTACATCTGCTTATGAAATCTGGCAATATAATGTTATACGTTTTGTTTTAATCATCTTTAGAAAAATTAAAAGAAAAAATGTATTTTATATTTATCTACATATTTGCCGTTTCCTCTGTTTTTCATTCCTTATGGAAGATCTAAGTTTCCATCTGCTGTAATTTCTCTTCAATCTCAAAAGTTCCTCATTTCCTGAAATTCAGGTGTGCTGCTGACAGTTTTTCTCAGCTGTCATTATCTGAAATACCTTTTTTTCTGTCTTTTTAAGGGATATTGTCATTACTTTCAGAATTTTAGGTTGACCATTCAGCACTGTTTTACATCCAGAACTTTAAATATGTTGATCCATTTTCCTTTGCCTGCCTTGTTTCCAATGAGAAGTCATCAATCCTTCATAATCTTGTTGTTCTATATCTAATGTTTCTTTTTCTCTGCCTGATTTTAAGATTTTCTCTTTATTTTCAGTTTTAAGCATACTTAGGTATGGTGTACCATGTCATGTGTTTTTTTTTTATATTTAACCTTCTTGAGATTGGAAATCAACAATTCTTGGTATATAAATTGATGTTTCTTATGAATTTAGGAAAGTTTTGGCAATTACGTTTCAAGTATTCTCATTGACCATCCCCTCTCTCGTCTCCTACTGGGACTTAAATTACATTAGGTTACATTGTTTGAGATTAACTACAAGTCACTGAGTTAATGTTTTGTTAGTTCATTTTTCCAACATTTTCCCCTGTATTCTTCAGACTGAATAATTTCCATTGAATGTCTCAAGTCTAATGTCCCTTTCATTTCCTGACTCTGGTTCTAATAAGTTTATCCTGTAATTTATTTTCAGATACTGTATTTTGCAATTCTAGAATTTCTATTTGGTTCTTTATATAGCTTCTGTGACTATTCTGAGATTTGCCATTTGTTTACTCTTTATCACCAGTTTTTTCCTTTGTTTTAAAACGTATTAATAATAACTGCTTTTAAACTCTTTGTATGCTAATACCAACATTTGTGTTTATCACCTTTTTAAAAAAAATTGGAAGTGGATCATGTTTTCATAATTTTTGGCTATCCATGAATTTTTAAAAAATGTAATCTTCACATTGTGTCATATATTGAAGGGAGCCTAACTTATGCCACCTTTTAAAAAGTCTTTTGACTTTTAGCAGGCAGTTAAATTGCTGACAGGTCTTTTTGGTCCTTCCAGGCTTAGTTATATCCTTTGTTAGGGTAGATTTATTGCCATTCAAAACTTGGCCTTAGAGAAGTTCCTCACTGTAGTAAGGCATCCTCACCACTGCGGTGTGACCTTTCTAGGACTTAACATTGTATACACAAGGTGCTCAGCACGGTCTTTCCATTATGGTTGGACTGGAAGGCCAGTGTCTCTCAGAACTACACAACCTACAGTCCCAGCACTGCACAACTTCTGGTATCATTCAGCTTTCAGCCTCACAGCAGGGAATCTCTGCTGGGCCTCAGGGAATCTCACCTTGCACGTGTGCAGCCCAGCTCTTGGCCAAGGATCCACAATGAATGACCACACAGACTTCTGAAGCGTTCCCTCTGTACAGCTCTCTCTTTTACAATGAATGCCCTGCAAATTCCAGCTACGTAAGCACTCCACGGCTCTCATTTTTTATCCTCAACTTGGAAAACAGGGTTGCTTAGCCTCCACCTACTATTCTATGGCAGGAAAATGTTAGTAGTTGATCCTCCACTTTTAAGGAATTAAAATATCCTTCAAGGCTTATTTTATTTTATTTTTTTATTATTTTTATTTTTATTATTTGCAGTACACGGGCCTCTCACTGTTGTGGCCTCTCCAGTTGCGGAGCACAGGCTCCGGACGCGCAGGCCCAGCAGCCATGGCTCACGGGCCCAGCCACTCCGCGGCATGTGGGATCCTCCCAGACGGGGCACGAACCCATGTCCCCTGCATCGGCAGGCAGACTCTCAACCACTGCACCACCAGGGAAGCCCAAGGCTTATTTTAAATGCTACTAAACTTTTCCTCATCCCTACTGCCAGGAATCACCAGTAGTTACCCAGATATTCTCTTTGTACAGATCTCAATAACCTTTAGTTAGTAGCTGGCCTTGAGGATAAATATGGTCTTGCTTAATATCCCTTGTTTAGACCAAGTTCCTTAAGGGCAGGTATATTTGTGATGGTGAAAGGGAGTGAGCGTGGGATTCAGTTTTAGGAGCTCATGAGATTTAGAATTAGAAATGGCTCTACCGTTTTCTGGTTCTAACTTACATGGTCTTAGAAATTTATCTAACCTCTCTGAATGTCAAATCTCAAGTTTATGGTATCTATGACCAACTAGTTATAGATCAAATTGTCATGAGGATAAAGTGAGATAATATACACAAGTGAAATTTTAACCAATAAAGGGCTCATAAAAGTATCAGTTAAAGCACTGTGAGCAGGTCAACATCATCTTTATATTCATAATCATCCTAATACCTCATAAGGTAAAATTTTATGTTAATTTTTTTAATGGTAGTGATAAAAATCTCACCTTGGAATATTTAAGTGCACACAGAATTCATGGCCCTGAAGGGTAATGTTTACTACTGAAATAAATTCTATGTAACTTTTTACATTTAAAAAATTAAACCTAGGGCTTCCCTGGTGGCGCAGTGGTTGGGAGTCCACCTGCCGATGCAGGGGACGCGGGTTCATGCCCCGGTCCGGGAGGATCCCGCATGCTGCGGAGCGTCTGGGCCCGTGGGCCATGGCCACTGAGCCTGCGCGTCTGGAGCCCGTGCTCCGCAACTGGAGAGGCCACGGCAGTGAGAGGCCCGCGTACCACAAAAAAAATAAATAAAATAAATAAAATTAAAACTTGAAGAATATAGAACGCCACAGTGTTAAATAACTGGGTTTCCTTGAATCAGTGAAGAGTCAGATATATCAACTAACAAATGGCTATATTTCTTTAGCACTGCTCATATACAAGAGCCATAAACAGTAGTAAATGACATTTTTTGGATCTTTGTCATGAAACAGTCTTTGTTAACATAACCCCTTTCTACACAAGCTTTTATGCGTAATAAAACTACCCAGAGGTATGCTTGTAACATCTGGTGGTGCACAGCAGTATAATTCCAGTGAAATGACAAAGTTTGCACCAGGCAGGGTGAGGGAATGGATTAAAACTTGGTGTCATCAGCAAGTTTAATTATTTCTTAACGTAATTCTTCAGTGCTTTTGTGGAGGGCTTTTTAGAGGATTTGTTTCACCTAGTGAATACAACACTCTAGAAGTTCATGTATTTTCCTTCAAATAATAGCTCTTATATGGCTGTATTAAAATAATGAATTTTCATCATAGCAGGCTACCAATAGAACATAGCTCCAGTGGAGAAGAAAATTGGACACAATTGAATGCTCTGTGGCAAAACATTTAATAAAAGTAAATAAGGATGTCTAACAGGTTTAATAAACACCCTAAACTTGGTAGGATGCAGTCAGAAAATAATTTTGTTTTCCTACCACCAGGGCCTTCAGATATCCTCTGTGAGATCTCCATCCCCTCTCCCTGGATATTTTTAACAGATAGATTGCTTTTCTGATAACTTCTAGGTTTTAGAAGAGTGTCATTTTCAGGATAAAAATATCTAGTATAATCTAAATCAAAACCCACCTCTCACACAATTCAAGCATTTTCTCCCTACCCCTGTTCAAAATTGACCAAATGTTTGGGAACCAGCAAGGGTAAAGAAGGATTTTGGCATGGTTCCTCTCCACTCCACAGACTTTGTGAGGTAAGGGAGAGGAGAGAAAGGATGAGAAAGAAATTAGCAAAGTCCTTTTACTTGGTTAATGCTGGCTATAGTCCTCTGGTGATTGCTGAGTCAGAGATCCAAATGTTGGGTCTTTTATCGGATGTACATTGAAGGATTTTAGGAGACTAGTCACAGGAGCCTTCACTCTAAACCATTCTGACATGGTAATGCACTATATGGCTGACGTCATTCAAACTTCTTGGTCTCTTCCCCCATGTTACTCTCACCTCGACGCCCAGAGTCCTATCCATATGACAGTCTCAGCTACTGAGCCTACAGGAGAATCTCTCTTTCACTCTCTCACTCTCGTCTTATCTCTATGAATGTTTTCCATTTGCCCCAATCACTTGGCTTGAGACAAGGTAAAACACAGCTCTTCACTTATTGGAAGGGGAGGGAAGTGCACAAAAAACTCTGTCTTTCACATATTCTCTTCAAGGAAGTCTCTGTGGAATACTTTTCTGTTTTACTCATGTATATGTAGAAGATGGATATTTTCTGTAAAGTGAATTTGGTCTCCTCTTCAATTAGCCCAACAGAGATGTCTGTAGCCACACTTGTTAAAATGTAGGAACACTCTCCATAATTTACTCAAACTTGGGGGCAGTCGTCAAATCCCCAGGATGACTATAAAGGTCCCACCTCTCACTCTATTACACATATTTGTGCAAATTACTATTTTTGTTTCTAGTTTACTAGAATCTATCTGTTTTTGTTTCTGGTTTACCAGATCGACCATGAAGTTAATGATGCTTAAGTTTCAGGTCTCTTTACTTGCATGTGCCCCTTCTAAAGCTCTATACCTAACTGAATTTGTAATTTTTTGTTCTTTTTTCTTGGAGATGTCCCCCAAATTATGTAAGATTGAAGCTCCCAAAGTCTTGTTTTGCCTTTTTCTAGAGGCATATATTTGCAAAGTGTTCAGAGCAAAGGCAAAAGTGATTTCACTTGCTCAACTATTGACACCAGTCTTTGTCTTTTTCTTACCAACTCCCGCCTCCAAACTTCTACCCATATGTGCATGTTTAACTTTTCCTAGACTCTAGAGAATGACTTAATGTAATAATCAATTGTGAGAGTTGATTTAAACACACAGTAATTTACTCTGGTACAAATTTCCATAGATGTACCAACAAGTTAAGATCTCAGCATCTTGAGAAGTTTAGTATGGCATCCCAAACAGGAAACTACTGCCATGAATCATTTAATGCAGAAATAAACTTAATTTGTAGGTTTTGAAGGGGAGGTTGGCAGAGCAGGTGTTTGACTGACATACCTAATATTATGGGCACTCTATAAAATTGTTAACTAAATTAGGTGACACAGGAGAACCATTGGGAAATTGATCACAATATGACAGAATAAGGAGATATGGATAATATCTCACTGGATTTTAAAAGTCTGTATACTGTTTTGACACTGAAGAAATTTCAAGTGTGGTCAGACTGTTGCTGTCTGACCTCAGCCAGAGCTTCAGGCTCCTGCACTCCTCCACAGCCTCCAAATTTGTGGGTCAGTTATAGCAAAGAAGTTTTACTTTGCCAACAACGTTTGGTAGGGACTGCCTGGGCACTGTGTTAAGATGGCATTTTTCTACCTCTGGATTCAGTCAAAAGCATTTCATGGTCAGTTAGTGATGCTGCCATAGGTACTGCGATGAAAAGTGATGACGTTTATGCTACATGTCTTCCATTCATGTATGAGGATAAGCAGATGTGCTGCCTAATAACTATTCTCATCATTATATCCATGTGTCAAGAGATACCCTACAGTCTATCTTGGCATTTTTGTGATTACATTTTGTACAATAATCTGAAATAAATACAAAATTCTTACATTTTGTATGTTCATTTTAAAACGTGTGACACTCAGCAGCACATCATAGCAAGGAATGATTGGAATAACTGAATAGAGCTTTTTCTTTCCCTGTTTCTAATTCCTCTTCCTCAATGTATAAAATGTAATACCATGTGTTATTCATCAACAGCAATGCAGTGCTGCCGAGCAAATGTCATTCAGTGAGGTTACCATATATATACGGCTGTGCATCAAAATGTTTCTATGTGGTTTGCGATTATCCAACATTATGGAAATGTGAATAACGAGTTAAGGCAAATAAGAAACATTTAGTCAAGTGGTGGAAAGGGAGAATTTTTCTCCATAGCAAATGTGTTGAAAGAACTCAGGTGAGAAGAAAAGGCTTCTTTTAGCTGCCACGCCAGAGCTGACAGAGACCTTGGCAATCCAAGTTGGCAGACATATATCACAGCCAAGCACCACAGACACCACACTCTCTTATTCTGACATGAGCAGACTTGCAGGGCTGCTTCATGGTATCGAGTCAGGGACGTGAAGATAGACTCCTGAGACCAGAGAGAGATTGGTATTTTCCCTCTTTCAGTTAATGAGATTTTTCTTTGCCTTCATTTAATATTTCAGTGTCTAATGCCTTTGAGAGGGATGAAAGAAGCTAGTGTATTTAAAACCTCCTGTGTTTCAGGCAATAGGCTCAGTACTTTATACATATTAATTCATTTAACCATATATCTACTCTCTGATATACTTAAATCCACAATTTATATGTACTTAAATCCATTGTTTGCAGGTGAAGAAACTGCAGATCAGAAAGCTGAGATAATTTGAGTTAGGTTACCCAAAATTTGAACCTGAGCTATCTCTCTTCAATTTGTTTTTTCTACTACATCACTCCACTTCATGATGAAAAATTACATTTTCCCCAGTTATTCGTTGTTCTTTGTTTTATCTGCCTGAATCTCCTCGATTATCTATTTCCCACTACCTCGTAGAAGCTGAGATAATTTTCTCACCATGTTTTGGAAATATGACCAACTTTGAAAAGAAATGTAAACTAAGTAATCTTTTTTTTTTGCGGTATGCGGGCCTCTCACTGCCGTGGCCTCTCCCGTTGCGGAGCACAGGCTCCGGACGCACAGGCTCAGCGGCCATGGCTCACGGGCCCAGCTGCTCCGCGGCATCTGGGATCTTCCCGGACCGGGGCACAAACCCGTGTCCCCTGCATCAGCAGGCGGAATCTCAACCATTGCGCCACCAGGGAAGGCCCCAGTAATTTTCTATAATTTGGCCGTATTTCACATTCAATATTTTCCAAGTAGTTTCCTCTTTTTGCTTTTAAGGTAAGTAGAGGTAATGATATTTAGAGATAAGTTGATCTGTCTGCTCACCTAAAACTTTATTCTTTATGTTCTAGAAGGGCAGCAGAGCATCAGGGCAGGGGTCATTCTTGTGATAATCTGAGGAATACCATCGCTAGAGATTCTACATACCCTTGCAGAAGTTAACATCAACAACAGCTTTTAATATACTTGGCATCTCCTTCTACTGAAAGATCATCTTCCTCTGCTTGTTGCTTCCCATTTGCAAGGGCTGACCTACATGTTCTCTTAGTTCTACCACAGTCTTTATCCTTTAAAATCCTTCCCCTCTCTTCACTCCCCTACTCCTGCTAAGTGAATCATTATGTCACATAGAAGTCATCATATCTGTAGGCTCCAGAATGGCACCAGATATGTATCTAAGTTCATTTGCAATAAAGATTGCAAATACACTGTTCTAATAAAAATAGCCTTTATCTATTGAGTACTTACTATGTGCTAGGCATTATTTTAAATACCCTTCATGGATGTAATCAGTTAATCTTCAAAACAACATTGAATGTTGGTTTTAAGATTACCTGCATTTCAGGAAGTCAAGGTTATATAGCTAGCAAGGTTACATAGCTTGCTCAAGGTCTCACATTTTATTAAGTAGCAGAGCTAGGATTTGAATCCAGTTATTCTGGCTGCAAGCCCTGGATACTTAGCCATTACATCATCTAGCAGGCATTGCATAGCAGCTACTTTATCTGAATAATCTATTAGGCGATTAATACATCCAGTGATGTAAGAACAATTCCTAGTTGTATTTCTTCTGTATTGTACAGATAAAAACTGAACCTCAGGTTCTTTGTCTAAATTCAGTTATTGAGTAGTAGAATGAAGCATGAGACTAGACTCTGTTTTATTTTTGATCTTGTGTTCTCTCCTGATCATGCTAACACCCTAGCAGTGTGTGTTATGCATTATATTTAAACCTCTCTTCTAGAGGATGAGCAATATGTTCTCACAGGAAAATGTTCATTACTATTACATGGCAGTAAATATTTTGAATCAACCTACAATTCCAGAGTGCAAAACAGCTTGTTTTAAAGAAATATCTTCTAACTTAAACACACACACACACACACACACACACACACACACACCCCAAAACAAAAACAAAAACTAGATAGTGTTGTGTAATTATTTATCTTTTAAAAAGAAAAGAAGGGCCTCTCTGTTGCGCAGTGGTTGAGAATCCACCTGCCAGCGCAGGGGACATGGGTTCGATCCCTGGTCCAGGAAGATCCCACGTGCCGCGGAACAACTAAGCCCGTGTGCCACAACTACTGAGCCTGTGCTCTAGAGCCCATGAGCCACAACTACTGAGCCCACGTGCTGCAACTACTGAAGCCCGCGTGCCTAGAGCCCATGCTCCACAACGAGAGAAGCCACTTCAATGAGAAGCCCACGCACTGCAACGAAGAGTAGCCCCCTCTTGCCGCAACTAGAGAAAGCCTGCGCACAGAAATGAAGACCCAACACAGCCAAAAATAAATAAATAAAATAAATAAATTTAAAAAGAAAATGTAAAGGACTTTTTTTTTTTTTTTTTTTTGGCGGTATGTGGGCCTCTCACTGTTGTGGCCTCTCCTGTTGCAGAGCACAGGCTCCGGACACGCAGGTTCAGCGGCCATGGCTCATGGGCCCAGCCGCTCCGCGGCATGTGGGATCTTCCCGGACCGGGGCACGAACCCGTGTCCCCGGCATCAGCAGGCGGACTCTGAACCACTGTGCCACCAGGGAAGGCCCTAAAGGACTTTTAAGTTGCCAAAATATATAGTTAAATCTTCAAGTTTTAATATTCCTCACAGGAAAAGTAAGCAAAGCAAAATTTGCTGGGGACAACGTGGAGACCAGGAACTTTTCATTCTGAATTTCTAGACTATCTTCATATACTTGTTAAGTGAGTTTATTTGTATTTTTAGAATTTTTCTTTAATTAGAAACCTCATATTATAAAATATTCTTTATTGTATACTAATATCCCTATTAGACCATTTCTACATATAATGAGCTTTGCCCCCTCTCAGTTCCCCCAGATGACCTTGAATTATTCATTTTAGCACATCGTTATGTGGTATAAGGATATTTTCTGTATAGTAAGGTGGTGATGAAAATGGAATATGGTGTCAAAAGATTTATGTTTCTATCATATATAAAAATTTGACCTTAAGGAAGTTCTACGTTCTCAATCTCAGTTTCTTAGCCACTAAAATGTGGATAATAATGCCTATATTTCGTGGCCGTTGTAGGATTAAATGAAGTGTTTAACAGGTATTAGTTTCTTCCTCTTTTTCCTACCTCAGTATCTTAGTCAAGGTTATTTTGTGTCAGATTATAGAAACTCATTTAAACTAGTTTAGGTATAAAATGAAAGTTGTTGAAAAGACAGTCTGCAAACTCAGACAATCCAAGTAAAAGATAATCAACTAGGTCTCAAGACAGGTGGGAAGAGCAAACAGTAAGCTGTCAGGAACCTAAACAGTTATTTTAAAATTGTCTCTCTCTACTGACAAATGGCTTCTCAACCTGCTTCTTTCTGTCTGTCTACCTCATTTTTTTAATTCAAATGTAGTTGATTTACAATGTTATGTTGGTTTCAGGCGTGCAACAAAGTGATTCAATTATATTTTTCAGATTATTTTCCAGTATAGGTTATTAAAAGATACTGAATATTGTTCCCTGCATTATACAATAAATCCTTTTTGCTTATCTATTTTATATGTAGTAGTGTGTATCTGTTAATCCATATTCCTAATTTATTCCCCCCTCCCTTTCCCCTTTGGTAACCATAATTTTATTTTCTATGTGTGTGAGTCTATTTCTGTTTTGTAAATAGATTCATTTGTATTATATTTTACAGTCCACATATAAGTGATATATAATATTTGTCTCTCTGAGTTATTTCACTTAGTATAATATTCTCTAGGTCCATCCATGTTGCTGCAAATGACAATATTTCACTCTTTTTTATGGCAGAGTAATATTCCATCGTGTATATGTACCACATCTTCTTTATCCAGTCATCTGTCAACAGACACTTAGGTTGTTCTATTTCTTGGCTATTGTAAATAGTGATGCTATGAACATTGGAGTACATGTATCATTTTGAATTAGAGTTTTCATATTTTCCAGATTTATGCCCAGGAGTGGGATTGCTGGATCATATGGTAACTCTATTTTTAGATTTTTAAGGAAACTCCATACTGTTTTCCATAGTGGTTGCACCAATTTACATTCCCACCAGCAGTGTAGGAGGGTTCCTTTTTCTCCACATTTTCTCCAGCATATATTATTTGTACTTTTTGATGACAGCCATTTTGACCAGTGTGAGGTAATACCTCATCGTAGTTTTAATATGTATTTCTCTAACAATTAGCAGTGTTAAGTATCTCTTTTTGTGCCTGTTGGCCATCTGTATATTTTCTATGGAGAAATGTCTATTTAGGTCTTCTTGTTTTTTTTAAATGTTTTGGCTGTATCAGGTGTTAGTTGTGGTATGCTGGATCTTTCATTGCGGCACATAGGCTTCTCTCTAGTTGTGGCACGCAGGCTCTCTAGTTGTGACCCATGGGCTCCAGAGCATGTGGGCTCTTTAGTTGTGGCACACAGGCTCTCTAGTTGTGGCATGTAGGCTCAGTAGTTGCGGTGCACAGGCTTAGTTGCCCCATGGTATGTGGGATCTAAGTTCCCTGACCAGGGATTGAACTGGCATCCTCTGCATTGCAAGATGGATTCTTAACCACTGGACCACCAGGGAAGTCCTCTTCTGCCCATTTTTGATTGGGTTTTTTGTTTTTCGATATTGAGTTGTATGAGCTGTTTGTATATTTTGAAAATTAATCCATTGTCAGTCACATCATTGGCAAATATTTTCTCCAGTCTTTAGGTTATCTTTCAATTTTGTTGACAGTCTCCTTTGCTGTGCTAAATCTTTTAAATTTGAGTAGGTACCATTTGTTTATTTTTGCTTTTATTTCTTTTGCCTTTTGGAGACTGATCTAAGAAAATATTGCTACAATTTATGTCAGAGATCATTTTGCCTATGTTCTTTCTAGGAGTTTTATGGTATCAGGTCTTATATTTAAGTCTTTGAACCATTTTGAGTTTATTTTTGTGTATGGTGTGAGAAAATGTTCTAACTTCATCCATTTGTATGTGGCTCTCCAGCTTTCCCAGCACCACTTCCTGAAGAGACTGTCTTTTCTCCATTCTGTGTTCTTGCATCCTTTATCAAAGATTAATTGACCATAGATGTGTGGATTTCTTTCTGGGATCTCTGTTCTGTTCCATTGATCCATATGTCTGTTTTTGTACCAATACCACACTGTTTTGATGACTCTAGCTTTGTAGTATTGTCTGAATCTGGGAGGATTATGCTTCCTGCTTTGTTCTTTTTCTTCAGAATTACTTTGGCAATTCTGGGTCTTTTATGGTTCCATATGAATTTTAGGATTATTTGTTCTGGTTCTGTGAAAAATGTCATTAGTAATTTGACAGGGATCCCATTAAATCTGTAGATTGCTTTGGGTAGTATGGCCATTTTAACAATAATAATTCTTTTAATTGAAGAGTATGACATATCTTTCTATTTCTTTGAATCTTCTTCAGTTTCCTCTATAAATGTTTTATACTTCTCAATGTATAGGTCTTTCACCTCCTTGGCTATTTTTTTAATGTGATTTTAAATGGGACTTTTTTTTTTTTACTTTCTGATATTTCACTGTTGGTATAAAGAAATGCAACAGATTTCTGTATGTTAATCTTGTATCCTACTGCCTTGCTGAGTTCATTTATTAGTTTGGATAGTTTTTATGTGGAGTCTTAAGGGTTTTCTATATAGTGTATCATATCATCTGCATATAATGGCAATGTTACATGTTCCCTTCCACTTTGGATACCTTTTATTTTTTTCTTCTTGTCTCATTGCTGTCACTAGGACTTCCAATACTATGTCGAATAGAAGTGGTGAGAGTGGGCATACTTGTCTTGTTCCAGAACTTGGCAGGAAGGCTTTTAACCTTTTTGCCATTGAGTATTATGTTGGCTGTGGGTTTGTCATAAATGCCTTTTATTATGTTGAGATATGTTCCCTCTTAACCCACTTTGGTGAGAGTTTTTACTTGAATGGATGTTGAATTTTATCAAATGCTTTTTCTGCATCTGTTGAGATGATCACGTGGGTTTTGGTCTTTTCTTTCATTAATGTGATGCATCCCATTGATTTTGCGTATGTTCAACCATCCTTGAGACCTAGGAATAAATCCAACTTGATCATGGTGTGTGATCCTTTTTATGTATTGTTGGATTCGGTTGGTTAAATTTTTGTTGAGAATTTTTCATTTATATTCACTAAAGATATTGGCCTGTAATTTTCTTTTTTGTAGTACCTTTGTCTGGTTTTGGTATCAAGGTGATGGTGGCTTCTTGTAAAGATTCTGGGAGTGTGCCTGCCTCTTCAATCTTATGGAACACTTTGGGAAAGATAGGTATAAGTTCTTTGTATGTTTGGTAGAATTCCCCAGTGAAGACTTCCAGTCCTGGACTTTTCTTTGCAGGGTGTTTTTTGTTTGTTTGTTTTGTTTCTTAAATTACAGATTCTATTTCACTTCTAGTGATTGGTGTGTTCAAATTATCTGCTTCCTGTGGACTCAATTTTGGCAGGTTATATGTTTCTGGAAACTTGTCCATTTCCTCTACGTTGCCCAGTTTGTTAGCATGTAAACTGTTCATTGTATTTCTGATTTTTTTGTATTTCCACAGTATTAGTTGTTATTTCTCCTCTTTCATTTCTTATTTTGTCATTGGGTCCTCTCTCTTTTGTTGGTGAACCTGCTTAGAGGTTTGTCCATTTTGTTTATCCTTTCAAAAAACTACCTCTTGGTTTTATTGATCTTTTATGTTGTTATTTTGATCTGTATTTTACTTATTTCCTCTCTGATCTTTATTATTTCCTTCCATCTGCTGACTTTAGGTTTTGTTTGTTCTTCTTTTTCTAATTCTTTTAGGTGGTAGGTTAGGTTGTTTATTTGAGATTTTTCTTATGACTTGAGGAAAGCCTGTATCGCTGTGGACTTCCCTCTTAGAACTGCTTTTGCTGCATCCCATAGATAATTTTTAAGGTTGTGCTTTTTTTTTTTAACATCTTTATTGGAGTATAATTGCTTTACAATGGTGTGTTAGTTTCTGCTTTAGAACAAAATGAATCAGTAATATATATACATATGTTCCCATATCTCTTCCCGCTTGCGTCTCCCTCCCTCCCACCCTCCCTATCCCACACCTCCAGGCGGTCACAAAGCACAGAGCTGATCTCCCTGTGCTATGCGGCTGCTTCCCACTAGCTATCTACCTTCCGTTTGGTAGTATGTATATGTACATGCCTCTCTCTCGCTTTGGCACAGCTTGCCCTTCCCCCTCGACATATCTTTAAGTCCATTCTCTAGTGGGTCTGTGTCTTTATTCCTGTTTTACCCCTAGGTTCTTCATGACATTTTTTTTTCTTAAATTCCATATATATGTGTTAGCATACAGTATTTGTCTTTCTCTTTCTGACTTACTTCACTCTGTATGACAGACTCTAGCTCTATCCACCTCATTGCAAATAGCTCAATTTCGTTTCTTTTTATGGCTGAGTAATATTCCATTATATATATGTGCCACATCTTCTCTATCCATTCATCTGGTGATGGACACTTAGGTTGTTTCCATCTCTGGGCTATTGTAAATAGAGCTGCAATGAACATTTTGGCACATGACTCTTTTTGAATTATGGTTTTCTCAGGGTACATGCCCAGTAGTGGGATTGCTGGGTCATATGGTAGTTCTATTTGTAGTTTTTTGAGGAACCTCCATACTGTTCTCCACAGTGGCTGTATCAATTTACATTCCCAACAACAGTGCAAGAGGGATCCCTTTTCTCCACACCCTCTCCAGCATTTATTGTTTCTAGATTTTTTGATGATGGCCATTCTGACCGGTGTGAGATGATATTTCATTGTAGTTTTGATTTGCATTTCTCTAATGATTAGTGATGTTGAGCATTCTTTCATGTGTTTGTTGGCAGTCTGTATATCTTCTTTGGAGAAATGTCTATTTAGGTCTTCTGCCCATTTTTGGATTGGGTTGTTTGGTTTTTTTTGTTACTAAGCTGCATGAACCGCTTATAAATTTTGGAGATTAATCCTTTGTCAGTTGCTTCATTTGCAAATATTTTCTCCCATTCTGAGGGTTCTCTTTTGGTCTTGTTTATGGTTTCCTTTGCTGTGCAAAAGCTTTGAAGTTTCATTAGGTCCCATTTGTTTATTTTTGTTTTTATTTCCATTTCTCTAGGAGGTGGGTCAAAAAGGATCTTGCTGTGATTTATGTCATAGAGTGTTCTGCCTATGTTTTCCTCTAAGAGTTTGATAGTTTCTGGCCTTACATTTAGGCCTTTAATCCATTTTGAGCTTATTTTTGTGTATGGTGTTAGGGAGAGATCTAATCTCATACTTTTACATGTATCTGTCCAGTTTTCCCAGCACCGCTTATTGAAGAGGCTGTCCTTTCTCCACTGTACATTCGTGCCTCCTTTATCAAAGATAAGGTGACCATATGTGCGTGGGTTTATCTCTGGGCTTTCTATCCTGTTCCATTGATCTATATTTCTGGTTTTGTGCCAGTACCATACCCTCTTGATTACTGTACCTTTGTAGTATAGTCTGAAGTCAGGGAGCCTGATTCCTCCAGCTCCTTTTTTCATTCTCAAGATTGCTTTGGCTATTCGGAGTCTTCTGTGTTTCCATACAAATTGTGAAATTTTTTGTTCCAGTTCTGTGAAAAATGCCAAAGGTAGTTTGATAGGGATTGCATTGAATCTGTAGATTGCTTTGGGTAGTAGAGTCATTTTCACAATGTTGATTCTACCAATCCAAGAACATGGTATTTTTCTCCATCTATTTGTGTCATCTTTAATTTCTTTCATCAGTGTCTTATCATTTTCTGCATACAGGTCTTTTGTCTGAGGTAGGTTTATTCCTAGATATTTTATTCTTTTTGTTGCAATGGTAAATGGGAGTGTTTTCTTGATTTCACTTTCAGATTTTTCATCATTAGTGTATAGGAATGCCAGAGATTTCTGTGCATTAATTTTGTATCCTGCTACTTTACCAAATTCATTGATTAGCTCTAGTAGTTTTCTGGTAGCATCTTTAGGATTCTCTATGTATAGTATCATGTCATCTGCAAACAGTGACAGCTTTAATTCTTTTCCGATTTGGATTCCTTTTATTTCCTTTTTTTCACTGATTGCTGTGGCTAACACTTCCAGAACTATGTTGAATAAGAGTGGTGAGAGTGGGCAAGCTTGTCTTGTTCCTGATCTTAGTGGAAATGCTTTCAGTTTTTCACCATTGGGGATGATGTTGGCTATGGGCTTGTCATATATGGCCTTTATTATGTTGAGGAAAATTCCCTCTATGCCTACTTTCTGCAGGGTTTTTATCATAAATGGGTGTTGAATTTTGTCAAAAGCTTTCTCTGCATCTATTGAGATGATCATATGGTTTTTCTCCTTCAATTTGTTAATATGGTGTATCACGTTGATTGATTTGCAAATATTGAAGAATCCTTGCATTCCTGGAATAAACCACACTTGATCATGGTGTATGATCCGTTTAATGCGCTGTTGGATTCTGTTTGCTAGTATTTTGTTGAGGATTTTTGCATCTGTGTTTATCAGTGATATTGGCCTGTAGTTTTCTTTCTTTGTGACATCCTTGTCTGGTTTGGGTATCAAGGTGATGGTGGCCTCGTAGAAGGAATATGGGAGTGTTCCTCCCTCTGCTATATTTTGGAAGAGTTTGAGAAGGATAGGTGTTAGCTCTTCTCTAAATGTTTGATAGAATTCGCCTGTGAAGCCATCTGGTCCTGGGCTTTTGTTTGTTGGAAGATTTTTAATCACAGTTTCAGTTTCAGTGCTTGTGATTGGTCTGTTCATATTTTCTCTTTCTTCCTGATTCAGTCTTGGCAGATTGTGCATTTCTAAGAATTTGTCCATTTCTTCCAGATTGTCCATTTTATTGGCATAGAGTTGCTTGTAGTAATCTCTCATGATCTTTTGTATTTCTACAGTGTCAGTTGTTACTTCTCCTTTTTCATTTCTAATTCTATTGATTTGAGTCTCCTCCCTTTTTTTCTTGATGAGTCTGGCTAATGGTTTATCTATTTTGTTTATCTTCTCAAAGAACCAGCTTTTAGTTTTATTGATCTTTGCTATAGTTTCCTTCATTTCTTTTTCATTTATTTCTGATCTGATTTTTATGATTTCTTTCCTTCTGCTAACTTTGGGATTTTTTTGTTCTTCTTTCTCTAACTGCTTTAGGTGCAATGTTAGGTTGTTTATTCGAGATGATTCCTGTTTCTTAAGGTAGGATTGTATTGCTATAAACTTCCCTCTTAGAACTGCTTTTGCTGCATCCTATAGATTTTGCATCATCGTGTCTCCATTGTCATTTGTTTCTAGGTATTTTTTTATTTCCTCTTTCATTTCTTCAGTGATCACTTCGTTATTAAGTAGTGTATTGTTTAGCCTCCATGTGTTTGTATTTTTTACAGATCTTTTCCTGTAATTGATGTCTAGTCTCATAGCGTTGTGGTCGGAAAAGATACTTGATACAATTTCAATTTTCTTAAATTTACCCAGGCTTGATTTGTGACTCAAGATATGATCTATCCTTGAGAATTTTCCATGAGCACTAGAGAAAAATGTGTATTCTGTTGTTTTTGGATGGAATGTCCTATAAATATCAATTAAGTCCATCTTGTTTAATGTATCATTTAAAGCTTGTGTTTCCTTATTTATTTTCATTTTGGATGATCTGTCCATGGGTGAAAGCGGGGTGTTAAAGTCCCCTACTATGAATGTGTTACTGTCGATTTCCCCTTTTATGGCTGTTAGAATTTGCCTTATGTATTGAGGTGCTCCTATGTTGGGTGCATAAATATTTACAATTGTTGTATCTTCTTCTTGGATCGATCCCTTGATCGTAATGTAGTGTCCTTCTTTGTCTCTTCTAATAGTCTTTATTTTAAAGTCTATTTTATCTGATATGAGAATTGCTACTCCAGCTTTGTTTCGGTTTCCATTTGCATGAAATATCTTTTTCCATCCCCTTACTTTCAGTCTGTATGTGTCTCTAGGTCTGAAGTGGGTCTCTTGTAGACAACAAATATATGGGTCTTGTTTTTGTATCCATTCAGCCAATCTGTGTCTTTTGGTGGGAGCATTTAGTCCATTTACATTTAAGGTAATTATCGATATGTATGTTCCTATTCCCATTTTCTAAATTGTTTTGGGTTTGTTATTATAGGTCTTTCCTTCTCTTGTGTTTCTTGCCTAGAGAAGTTCCTTTAGCAGTTGTTGTAGAGCTGCTTTGGTGGTGCTGAACTCTCTCAGCTTTTGCTTGTCTGTAAAGGTTTTAATTTCTCCATCAAATCTGAATGAGATCCTTGCTGGGTAGAGTCATCTTGGTTGCAGGTTTTTCTCCTTCATCACTTTAAATATGTCCTGCTACACCCTTCTGGCTAGCAGAGTTTCTGCTGAAAGATCAGCTGTTAACCTTATGGGGATTCCCTTGTGTGTTATATGTTGTTTTTCCCTTGCTGCTTTTAACATGTTTTCTTTGTATTTAATTTTTGACAGTTTGATTAATATGTGTCTTGGCGTATTTCTCCTTGGATTTATCCTGTATGGGACTCTCTGTGCTTCCTGGACTTGATTAACTATTTCCTTTCCCATATTAGGGACGTTTTCAACTATAATCTCTTCAAATATTTTCTCAGTCCCTTTCTTTTTCTCTTCTTCTTCTGGAACCCCTGTAATTCAAATGTTGGTGTGTTTAATGTTGTCCTAGAGGTCTCTGAGACTGTCCTCAGTTCTTTTCATTCTTTTTTCTTTATTCTGCTGTGCAGTAGTTATTTCCACTATTTTATCTTCCAGGTCACTTATCCGTTCTTCTGCCTCAGTTATTCTGCTATTGATCCCATCTAGAGTATTTTAATTTCATTTATTGTGTTGTTCATCATTGCTTGTTTCATCTTTAGTTCTTCTAGGTCCTTGTTAAATGTTTCTTGCATTTTGTCCATTCTGTTTCCAAGATTTTGGATCATCTTTACTATCATTATTCTGAATTCTTTTTCAGGTAGACTGCCTATTTCCTCTTCATTTGTTAGGTCTGGTGGGTTTTTATCTTGCTCCTTCATCTGCTGTGTGTTTTTCTGTCTTCTCATTTTGCTTATCTTACTGTGTTTGGGGTCTCCTTTTTGCAGGCTGCAGGTTCGTAGTTCCCTTTGTTTTTGGTGTCTGTCCACAGTGGCTAAGGTTGGTTCAGTGGGTTGTGTAGGCTTCCTGGTGGAGGTGACTAGTGCCTGTGTTCTGGTGGATGAGGCTGGATCTTGTCTTTCTGGTGGGCAGGTCCATGTCTGGTGGTGTGTTTTGGGGTGTCTGTGGACTTATTATGATGTTGGGCAGCCTCTCTGCTAACGTATGGGGCCCTGTTCCTGTCTTGCTAGTTGTTTGGCATAGAATGTCCAACACTGTAGCTTGCTGGTCGTTGAGTGAAGCTGGGTGCTAGTGTTGAGATGGAGATATCTGGGAGATTTTCGCCATTTGATATTATGTGGAGCTGGGAGGTCTCTTGTGGACCAGTGTCCTGAAGTTGGCTCTCCCACCTCAGAGGCACAGCACTAACTCCTGGCTGCAGCACCAAGAGCCTTTCATCCACACAGCTCCTTAATTTGGGATGATTCGTTGTCTATTCATGTATTCCACAGATGCAGGGTACATCAAGTTGATTGTGGAGCTTTAATCCGGTGCTTCTGAGGCTGCTGAGAGAGATTTCCCTTTCTCTTCTTTGGTCTCACAGCTGTCAAGGGCTCAGCTTTGGATTTGGCCCTGCCTTTGCGTGTAGATCGCTGCAGGGCGTCTGTTTTTTGCTCAGACAGGATGGGGTTAAAGGAGCCGCTGATTCGGGGGCTCTGGCTTACTCAGGCAGGGGGTAGGGAGTGGCATGGAGTGCGGGGCGAGCCTGCGGCGGCAGAGGCCAGCATGACATTGCACCAGCCTGAGGCGTGCCATGCATTCTCCCGGGGGAGTTGTCCCTGGATTACGGGACCCTGGCGGTGGCGGGCTGCACAGTCTCCCCGGAAGGAGGGTGTGGATAGTGACCTGTGCTCACACACAGGCTTCTTGATGGCGGCAGCAGCAGCCTTAGCGTCTCATGCCTGTCTCTGTGGTCCGCGCTTTTAACCGCGGCTCGCGCCCGTCTCTGGAGCTCCTTTAAGCAGCGTTCTTAATCCCCTCTCGTCGCGCACCAGGAAACAAAGAGGGAAGAAAAAGTCTCTTGCCTCTTCGGCAGCTCCAGACTTTTCCCCGGACTCCCTCCCAGCCAACCGTGGCACAGTAACCCCTTGCAGGCTGTGTTCACACCGCCAACCCCAATCCTCTCCCTGCGCTGTGACCGAAGCCCGATCCTCAGCTCCCAGCCCCGCCCACCCCAGCGAGGGAGCAGACAAGCCTCTCGGGCTGGTGAGTGCTGGTCTGCACCAATCCTCTGTGCGGCAATCTCTCCACTTTGCTCTCCGCACCCCTGTTGCTGTTCTCTCCTCCGCGGCTCCGAAGCTTTCCCCCTCCGCCACCCGCGGCAAGGGGCTTTCTAGCGTGTGGAAACCTTTCCTCCTTCACAGTTCCCTCCCACTGGTGCAGGTTCCGTCCCTATCCTTTTGTCTCTGTTTATTCTTTTTTCTTTTTCCTTACCCAGGTACGTGGGGGGTTTCTTGCCTTTTGGGAGGTCTGAGGTCTTCTGCCAGCATTCAGTAGGTGTTCTGTAGGAGTTGTTCCACGTGTAGATCTAACGTTGTGCTTTTCATTGTCATTAGTCTTGAGGTAGTTTCTGTATTTCTCTTTGATTTCATCACTGACCCATTGTTTTTTCAGTAGCATGTTGTTTAGTCTCTGTGTAATCGTTTTTTTACCCCATTTTTCCTTCTGTGATTGATTTCTAGTTTCATAATAGGGTGGTCAGAAAGGATGCTTGAAATAATTCTGTCCTTTTAAATTTGCTGAGGCTTGTTTTGTGTCCTAGTATGTGGCCTATCCTAAAGAATGTTCCATGCATGCTTGAAAAGACTGTGTATTCTAGGGGTGTTCTAGGGGTTTTTTGGATGTTTTGTCCTGCAGGTATCAATTAAGTTCAAGTATTCCATTGTGCCATTTAGGATCTGTTGACTTATTAATTTTCTGTCTGGAAGATCTGTCCACTGACGTTAGTGGGGTGTTAAAGTCTCCTACTATTAATATATTACTGTTAATTTTTTCCTTTATGTATGTTTGTATGTTTTTATATATTTAGGTGCTCCTATATTGGGTGCATATATGTTAATGAGTATAATGTCCTCTTCTTGTATTGATCCCTTTATTATATGGTTTCCTTCTTTATCTTTCTTTATGAACTTTGTTTTAGCACCTCTTTTGTCTATATGAGTATTGCTACCCCTGCTCTCTTGTCATTTCCATTTGCCTGAAATATCTTTTTCCCTTCCCTCACTTTCAATCTGTGTGTGTCTTTTGCACTACAGCGAGTCTCTTGTAGGCAGCATATTATAGGTTCTTGCTTTTTTATCCAACCTGTCACTCTGTTTCTTTTGATCAGAACATTTAGTCCATTAACTTTTAAAGTAATTATTAATAAGTATGTATTTATTGCCATTTTAAGCCTTGTTTTCCAGTTGATTTTCTAGTTCTTCTTTGTTCCTTCTTTTTGTTTTTCCTTTTGTAGTTTGATAGTTTTCTTTTGTATTATGCTTGAGTTCCTTTATTTTTGGTTTTCGTGAATCTATTGTGTTTTTGATTTGTGGTTACCCTGGTTTTCAAGTATGTTTACCCATAACTATACCTATTTGCTTTAGACGAATAGTTGTATAAGTTCAAACACACTCTAAACGATCTACATTTTTTACTTTGCTCCCCCACATTTTGTGGTTTTGATGTCCTATTTTGCATCTTTATGTTTATCCTTTTGTTGTTAATTGTAGTTATAATTGCTTGTACAAAAAATTTGTTTTTAATCTATATACTAGCTTATTTAAGTGATCTTCAGTACTTTTATATATTTGCCTCTCCTATTGTGTTTTCCCCTTTCCTATAGAGTCTTCTTTCTATTTAGAGAATATCTTTCAATATTTCTTTTAGGTTAGCTTTAGTATCACTGTATTCTTTTAGTTTTTGCTTGTCTGAGAAATTATTATTTTCTCCTATTCTAAATTATAATCTTGTTGGATAGAGTATTCTAGGTTGTAGGTTTTTCCCTTTCAGGATTTTAAATATATCATGCCACTCCCTTCTGGCCTGCAAAGTTTCTGTAGAAAAATCAGCTGATAGCCTTATGGGGGTTCCCTTGTAACTGACTTTGTTTTATCTTCTCACCTTTAGAATCCTCTCTTTATCTTTTGTCATTTTAATTATTATATGTCTTGGTGTGAGTCTGTTTGGGTTCATCTTGTTTGAGACCCTCTGTGCTTCCTGTACCTGGATATATGTTTCCTTCTTTAGGTTTGGGAAGTTTTCAGCCATAATTTCCTTGAATACATTTTCGATTCCCTTTTTTCTTTCTTCTCCTTCTGGAACTTCTATTATGCATAGGCTAATTTATATTATCCTGTACATCTCACATGTTGCTTTCACTTTTGTCTTTTGTCTTTCTGTCTGCTGTTTTGATTGAGTGACTTCCATTATTCTATCTTGCAGATTACTTATTCGTTCTTCTGCATTGTTTTGTCTGCTATTCACTGCTTTTAGCTCAGTTTTTATCTCAGCAATTGAGTTATCTAATTTTGATTGGTTCCTCTTTACAGTTTCTAGATCTTTGTTAAAATGATATATCCATAAACTTTCATAATGCTTTTAACATTTTTATTACCTCTTTTTTGAACTTGGCATCTAGTAGACTGAAGAGGTCTATTTCATTGTTTGTTCTTTCAGGGGATTTCCCTTTTTCTTTTAATTGGGAGTAGTTCCTCTACTTTTTCATTTTAAATTTCTCTGTCTCTTTGAATTTAGGAGAATCAGTTATCTACTGTGGTCTTGAAGGGCTGTTTTTATGTGGGAACATCACTGTGAGAGCCCAGTATTTTTGGTGAGAGGGCTGATTTTGGTATGGATGCCTGCCACGTCTTTCCTCAGAGTGTACTGGCCATTATCCCCTTGATGAGGAGGTGTGGTTTATGTTGTGGTGACCAGAGCCTGCACTGGATGTTGGGTGGGGTCTCCTCTTTGTTCTGTGGCTGTCACAGCTCTGTCAGGGGCAGGGTCTGCTCCTCAGTTCTTGAAGTAAAAACTCTGAGGTTCCAGTTCAGTAAGGCTCTGTTGCCCTTAAGTGTGTTCTCTATCCCCAAGGAAGTGAGTGCTGAAGCAAGCGAGGCCCATGCGGTCACAGTGAACCTATGTGCCATCCATGCAGGCATCCTCCATTTTGTTCAGAAGTAGCCCAAGTTTGCATCCCGTTCTTTGTTGTGTTCCTCCCAGACCTAGTGTTAGCTTGGCTCTGTGGGTGGTGATGTTATTGATTCAGGGATTGAGGAGGTTGTGCCGCCATCTAAAACTTGGGCTGCCTCTATGGTAGGACTCTCCCAGGGCCTGTCCACCCCATGTCTGGCTTTAGGCTCTGGTGTGAAGTATGTGGGACTGGAGCACTCCCACTGGGAGATAAACCCACTGTGTACTCCTCCCCAGAGGCAGTCTGCTGGAACTGTGCCATTGTGTAATGCCACTTGCCACCGGTGTGTGCACCAGTGGGTCCACTGCTGCTGGACCCGCCCCCACTCTGAGAGCATTGATAATGGGCTTCAGTGATGTCAGCCCTGCCCTCTGCCACGTGCTTGCTCACAAAGTCGCCCACCAGCAGAGCCACACACTGTCATGTGCAGCTGTCAGTGTGGCTCCTACTGTGGACCCACACCCCACCCTGCCTGCACTGATACTGGGGATCCTATGGAAGACCTATGCCTTTCCCTGCATATGCTAACAATGGTGGCCTGGACCGCACTCTAAGCCCTTCGTGCTATCCCTGCACAGCTAGACTGAGTCCTTTTCCAGGATCTGTCCGCTGAAGTCCAAGTTTCAGTGTCTAGCCTCTACATGTACCAGCAGCCCCTCCCAGCATGTTTTGGGCTGTGAAATGCAGCAGCCTGGCAGCCATCAGCACTGGTATCTCTCCATTCTGATTGCCACCAAACCATCACATTCACACAAGGGAGACCAGGCCTCTTCAGCTACCTATCTGCACCACAGGTCTCCCAACTGGCCAAGGGAGTTCCCAGGGCACAGGTGGGAGCATTTCCTCTTTCTCAGCTTCCTCCCAGGGGCACTAGTCCTGTCCCAGTGACTTTTTTTATTGTTGTTGTTCTTACCCAGTTGCATGGAGATCTTTCTTACAGCTTTGGTTGTATAAGAAACCTTCTAACAGTTTTCAGTTGGTTTTCAGTGAGAATTGTTCCACATGTAGATATATTTTTGATGTGTTTGTCAGGGAGATGAGCTCCGTGTCCTTCTACTCCACCATCTTGATCTCTTCTACCTCATTTTGCTTTTATCGGTCGATCTGATTTGTAAGCTTTTCTGTGTACGTGGCTAGCCCAAATTTTATAATTAATATAGTCTCAAAATCCATACCTTTAATCTGACTCCAAATTCTAGGGTAGAGAATCTGATTGTCTCCAGTTGTGTCAGTAGCCTGGCACTGATCCAGTTGTCCATTTGGGGGACATAGTTTCACATGAAGTATTAGAGGTACCAGGAGTCTACCCATGTGCTTATCAGTGCAAAATGATGAGCTTAAAGCAGGAACTGTGTTTGATATTATATTTTATAAGTGTGTTCATCATCTTTTATTTTTATATTATCTACTTCACCTAGTGTAGAACTATGTACATAATGAACGATTGTTTTCTAATCCTGCCAGTCAGAATCAGAAGTCAATGAATATTTATTGAGTACCTACTAGGAAATTCACACATTGCCATTTATTCCACAGAAAATACTCATGGAGCAAATATTAGTATCCTGATAATGTTGGTTATTTAAATACTGAGTCACAAAAATACTACGTGACTTGCCCACAATCACACTACAAGTAAGATACTAGAGGAGCCTCCTTGGTCTTACCCCAAAACCACATGCAGTCACCTTCTACTGTCAACCGTTGCCCACACTGCCACTAACCCATCGAAG
The DNA here is from genome assembly GCF_059928025.1 of Delphinapterus leucas. Lineage (NCBI taxonomy): Eukaryota > Metazoa > Chordata > Mammalia > Artiodactyla > Monodontidae > Delphinapterus > Delphinapterus leucas. The sequence goes on from NC_143135.1 coordinate 21,497,727, forward strand.
GACCTTGAGAAAAATGTGGGGTAGATTTAAGAAACCCTATAATTCTCTTCAGCTCTACATTAGTGTAGTAGCTAAGTGTATAGAACTCATATTGTGATTTTGGATTGGTGATCTCTGTGTTTCAGTTTCCTCATCTGTGAAAGGGAGATGAGGAAATTGAAATGTACTTTCTGCATTGTTTTTCTTTTTTTATTAAAGTATAGTTGATGTACAATATCACTGTATTGTACATCAACTATACTTTAATAAAAAAAGAAAAACACATTTACAAAGTACATTTACAATTTTTAAAGGTTATACTTACAATTATAGTGATTATGAAACATTGGCTATATTTCCTGTGTTGTGCAGTATAGCTTTGTAGCTTATTTTATGCATAATAGTTTGTACCTCCCACTCCCCCACCCCTATATTGCCCCCTCACTGGTAACCACTAGTTTGTTCTCTATATCTGTGAGTCTGCTTCTTTTTTTGTTATATTCACTAGTTTGTTGTATTTTTTAGATTCCACATGTAAGTGATATCATACAGTATTTGTCTTTGTCTGACTTACTTCACTTAGCACAATACCCTCCAAGTCCATCCATGTTGTTGCAAATGGCAAAATTTCATTCTTTCTTATGGCTGTGTAGTATACCATTGTACATATATACCACATCTTCTTTGTCCATTCATCTGTTGATAGACACGTAGGGGGCTTCCATGTCTTGGCAATTGTAAATAATGCTTCTATGAATATTGGGGTGCCTGTATCTTTTTTAATTAGTGGGGATTTTTCAGGTGTATATCCAGGAGTGAAATTGCTGGGTCATATGATATTTCTATTTTTAGTTTTTTGAGAAACTGCCATAATGTTTTCCACAGTGGCTGCACCGATTTACCTTCCCACCCACAGTGTATGAGACTTCCTTCTTCTCCACATCCTTGCCAACATTTGTTATTTGTGTTCATTTTGATGACAGACATTCTGACAGGTGTGAGGTGATATTTCATTGTGGTCTTGATTTCCATTTCCCTGATGATATCGATGTTGAGCATCTTTTCATGTGCATGTTGGCCAGCTGCATGTCATCTTTGAAAAAATGTCTATTCAAGTGTCTGCCCATTTTCAATTGGGTTGTTTGTTTTTTTGATGTTGAGTTGTGTGAGCTGTTTATATACTTTGGATATTAACCCCTTATCATTTATGTCATTTGTAAGTATTTTCTCCTATTCAGTAGGTTGCCTTTTCATTTAGTCAGTGGTTGCCTTTGCTGTGCAAAAGATTTTAAGTTTAATTACGTCCCATTTGTTTATTTTAGCTTTTATTTCCTTTGCTTTAGGAGACAGATCCAATGAGAGATTGCTACAATTTATGTCAGAGTGTTCTGCCTATGGTTTCCTCTCGGAGTTTTATGGTTTCCAGCCTTACTTTTAGGTCTTTAATCCATTTTGAGTTTATTTTTGTATATGGTGTTGGAGACTGTTTTCCTTTCATTCTTTTACATGTAGCTGTCCAGTTTTCCCATCATCACTTCCTGAAGAGACTATCTTTTCTCCATTGTATATTCTTACCTCTTTCACTATAGATTGATTGACCATAAGTGTGTGGGTTTATTTCTGGGCTCCCTATTCTGCTCAGTTTATCTATGTGTCTGCTTTGGGCCCAGTACCATACTGTTTTTATTACTGTAGCTCTTTAGTATAGTCTGAAGTCAGGGAGTTTGATTGCTTCATCTCTGTTCTTCTTTCTTAAGAGTGTTTTGGCTATTCGTGGTCATTTGCATTTCCATACAAATTTTCAAATTATTTGTTCCAGTTCTGTGAAAAATGCTATTGGTATTTTGATAGGGATTGCATTGAATTTGTAGTTTGCCTTGGGTACTATGGTCATTTTAACAATATTAATTCCTCTGATCCAAGAATATGGTATATCTTTCTACCTGTGTCATCTTCAGTTTCTTTCATCAGTGTCTTATTATTTTCTGAGTACAGGTATTTTTCCTCCTTAGTTAGGTTTATTCCTAGGTCTTTCAGTCTTTTTGATGCAATGGTAAATGGGATTGTTTCCTTAATTTCTCTTCATGATACTTCATATTTAGTGTTGAGAAATGCAAAAGATTTCTGTATATTAATTTTATATCCTACAACTATGCCAAATTCATTGAGCTCCAGTAGTTTTCTGGTGGTGTCCTTAGGATTTTCTATGTATAGCATCATGTCATCTGCGGACAGTGACAGTTTTACTTCTTCCTTCCCAATTTGGATTCCTTTTAATTCTTTTTCTTCTCTGAAGGCTTTGGCTAGGGCTTCAAATACTGTCAAACAAAAGTGGTGAGAGTGGGCATCCTTGTATTTTTCCTGATCTTAGAGGAAATGCTTTCTGCTTCTGACCATTGAATAGGCTGTAAGCTGTGGGTTTGTCACATATGGCCTTTATTATGTTAAGGTATGTTCCCTCTATGCTCACTCCTGGAGAGTTTTTATCATGAATGGATGCTGAATTTTATCAAAAGCTTTTTCTGCATCTACTGAGATAATCATATGTTTTTTTCAACATCTTTATTGGAGTATAATTGCCTTACAATGGTGTGTTAGTTTCTGCTTTATAACAAAGTGAATCAGCTATACATACACATATATCCCCATATCTCCTCCCTCTTGTGTCTCCCTCCCACCCTCCCTAACCCACCCCTCTACATCTTCATTGGAGTATAATTGCTTTACAATATTGTGTTAGTTTCTGCTGTATAACAAAGTGAATCAGCTATATGCATACATATATCCCCATATCCCCTCCCTCTTGCACCTCCCTCCCACCTTCCCTATCCCACCCCTCTAGGTAGTCACAAAGCACTGAGTTGATCTCCCTGTGCTATGCAGCTGCTTCCCACTAGCTATTTTACATTTGGTATTGTATATATGTCAATGCCACTCTCTCACTTCGTCCCAGCTTACCCTTCCCCCTCCGCATATCCTCAAGTCCATTCTCTATGTCTGCATCTTTATTCCTGTCCTGACCCTAGGTTCATCAAAACATTTTTTTTTTTTTAGATTCCATATATATGTGTTAGCATACGGTATTTGTTTTTCTCTTTCTGACTTACTTCACTCTGTGTGACAGACTCTAGGTCCATCCACCTCACTACAGATAACTCGATTTTGTTTCTTTTTATGGCTGAGTCATATTTCTTTGCATATAAATTGATACAGCCACTATGGAGAACAGTATGGAGATTCCTTAAAAAATTAAAAATAGAACTACCATATGATCCAGCAATCCCACTCCTGGGCATATACCCTGAGAAAACCATAATTCAAAAAGAGACGTGTACCACAATGTTCATTGCAGCACTATTTACAATAGTCAGGACATGGAAGCAGCCTAAGTGTCCATTGACAAATGAATCAGATGGTTTTTACTCTTCAGTTTGTTAAGGTGGTCTATCACATTGATTGCTTAGCAGATATTGAAAAATCCTTACACTCCTGGTTGGTAAATCCCACTTGATCATGGTGTATGATCATTTTAAATGTATTGTTGGATTTGTTTGCTAATCTTTCGTTGAGGATTTTTGCATCTATGTTCATCAGTGATATTGGCCTGTAATTTTCTTCTTTTGTGATAACCTTGACTGGTTTTGGTATCAGGGTGATGCTGGCCTCATAGAAAGAGTTCAGAAGTGTTCCTTCCTCAGCAGTTTTTTCAGATAGTTTGAGAAGGATATGTTTTTTATTCTTGTCTAAATGTTTGGTAGAATTCACCTGTGAACCATCTGCTCCTGGACCTTTGTTTGTTGGAAGTTATTTAATTATTGTTTCAATTTCATTACTGGTAATTGATCTGTTCATATTATCTATTTCTTCCTAATTTTGTCTTGGGAGATTGTACATTACTAAGAATTTGTCCATTGTTTCTAGGTTGTCCATTTTATTGGCGTATAGTTGTTCATAGTAGTCTGTTATGATCTTTTGTGTTTCTTTGGTGTGGGTTGTAATTTCTCCTTTTTAATTTCTGATTTTATAGATATGAACCCTCTTCCATATTTTCTTGATTAGTCTGGCTAAAGGTTTATAAGTTTTGTTTATCTTTTCACTTTCATTGATCTTTTCTATTTTTTTAGTCTCTATTTCTGCTATGATATTTATGTTCTCTTTCCTTCTAACTTTGTGTTTTGTTTCTTCTTTCTCTAGTTCCTTTAGGTGTAAGGTTAGGTTGTTTGAGATTTTTCTTGTTTCCTGAGGTTAGTGTGCATCTCTATAAACTCCCCTCTTAGAACTTCTTTTGCTGCATCCCATAGATTTTGTATTGTCATGTTTTTGTTTTCATTTGTCTCTTGGTATTTTCTTATTTTCTATTTGATTTCTTAGGGACCCCTTGTTTGTTTAGTAGAATATTTTTAGCGTCCATGTGTTTGTGTTTTTTTCAGTTTTTTCATGTAGTTGATTTCTAGTCTTACAGCATTGTGTTTGGAAAAGGTGCTTGATAGGATTTCAATTTTCATAAATTTACTGAGGCTTCCTTTGTGGCCTAGCATGTGGTCTATCCTGGAGAATGTTCCATGTACACTTGAAAAGAATGTGTATTCTGCTGTTTTCAGATAGAATGCTCTATATATGTCAATTAAGTCCTTTTGATTTAATGTGTCATGTAAGGCCTGTGTTTCCTAATTGATTTTCTGTCTGAATTATCTGTCCATTGATGTAAATGGGGTGTTAAGGGTCTGCAACTGTTATTCTGTTACTGTCAGTTTCTCCTTTTATGGCTGTTAGTATTTGCCTTATATATTGAGGTGCTTCTGTGTTAGGTGCACATTTACAATTATTATACCTTCTTCGAATGATCCCTTTATCATTTAATAGGGTCCTTCTTTGTCTCTTATAACAGTATTTATTTTTAAGTCTATTTTGTGTGATATAAGTATTGCTACTCCAGCTCTCTTTTGATTTCCATTTGTGTAGAATACCTTTTTCCATTCTCTCACTTCCAGTCTTTTTGTGTCTTTAGATCTGAAGTGAATCTCTTGTAGACAGCATATATATGGGTCTTGTTTTTGTATCTATTCAGCCACTCTGTCTTTTGATTGTAGCACTTAGTCCATCTCCACTTAAGGTAATTATAGATATGTATGTTCCTGTTGCCATTTTGTTAATTGTTTTGGGGTTGTTTTTGTAGGTCTTTTCCATTCTTATTTTATTATTTAGTTTTATGTTTGGATTCCTTTTTCTTTTTTGTGGGTATATCATAGATTTTTTGTTTGTCATTACCATGAGGTTTTACATAGCTGATCCCTTAATTCCAAATGCATTTTAAAAACCCTCCATTCATACTCTCCTCTCCTCATGATTACTGCTTTTGCTCTCATATTTTACATTGAATTGCTTTTTGTATCCCTTAGCTGCTGATTGTGGATATAGATGATTTCACTACTTTTACTTTAACCCTCCTACTAGCTTTGTGTGTGGATGTTTTCCTATGTTTACTATATGTTTGCCTTTACTGGTGAGCTTTTTCATTTCATAATTTTCTTATTTCTAGTTGTGGCCTTTTCTCTTTCACTTAGAGAAGTTCCTTTAACACTTGTTATAAAACTGGTTTGTGGTGCTGAGCTCTTTTATCTTTTGCTTATCTGTAAAGCTTTTGATTTCTCTATAAAATCTGAATGAAAGCATTGATGGGTAACGTATTCTTGGTTGTAGGTTTTTCCCTATTATGACTTTAAACATATCGTGCTACTCCCTTCTGGCCTGCAGAGTTTCTGTTGAAAAATCAGCTAATAGCCTTATGGGAGTTCCCTTGTATGTTACTTGTTGCTTTTCACTTGCTGCATTTAATACTCTCTCTTTATCTTTAATTTTCATCATTTTAATTTCAGTGTATCTTGTTGTGCTCCTCCTTGGGTTAATCCTGTATGGGACTTTGTGCTTCTTGGACTTGGGTGAAAGTTTCCTTTCCCATGTTAGGGAAGTTTTCAGCTATTATCTCTTCTAATATGTTCTCAGTCCCTTTCTCTCTATTCTCCTTCTGAGACCATGTAATGCAAATATTAGTGCACTTGATCAATTTAAGACGTCTCTTAAATTGTCCTCATTTCTTTTTATTCTTTTTTCTTTTATTTTCAGTGTCAGTGATTTCCACTGCTCTGTCTTCCAGCTCACTGATCCATTTCTCTGTATCTTTTCGTACTCTGTTGATTCCTTCTAGTATATTTTTTATTTCAGTTATTGTATTCTTCATCTCTGTTTGGCTGTTCTTTATATTTTCTAACTCTCTGTTAAAAAATTCTGACTTCTCGATCTGTGCATCTATTCTTCTGAGTTCTTTTTTTTTTTTTAACTTTTTTAAGTGGTCACTTCTTAAGAGTTTATTTTTAGACTTTAATAAATATGTCTTCTCTATTTTTTCAAAGCAATGATGCATTTCCCAGGGTTAATAATGCCAAAGTGGACCAGTATTAGGCTTGACGGTGTGATTCTGCTATCTGTTTAGTTATCCTTTCTTTTATTTAAACAAAAGAAAATTTTTAACATCTTTATTGGAGTATAATTGCTTTACAGTGGTGTGTTATTTTCTACTTTATAACAAAGTGAATCAGCTATACATATACATACATTCCCCATATCTCCTCCCTCTTGCTTCTCTCCTCCCCCCCCCAGGTGGTCACGAGTTCTTTGATCATCTTTATAATCATTACCCCAAGCTCTTTCTTGGGTAGATTGTCTGTCTCCATTTCACTTAGTTGTTCTTCTGGGGTTTTATTTCATTCCTCGTCTGAAACATGTTCCTCTTTCACCTCATTTTGCCCAAGTTGCTATTTTTATTTTTATATATGTGATAGGTTAGTTATGTTTCTCCACTTGAAGAAGTGCTTTTTGTAAGAGATGTCTTATGTGTCCCAGCAGTGTACTGCCCTCTCCTAACCCAAGCTATATGCTCTAGGTGTTACCTCTGTGAGGGCTGAGTGCATCCTTCTGTTGTGGTAGGCTGACTACGTGTACAGTCTGGTAGACTTGGTTGGACCCTGGTCCGGTTGGTTGCCAGACCCTGCCTTGTGCAGAGGCTGCCGGCTGTTGGTTGGTAAGGCCTAGCCAGGGGGCAGATTACTGCAGAACCCCTGGAGGCTCTGGGACTAGTGCTGGCTCATTGTTTGGGCAGAGTTGGGTCCAGAAGACTCTGGGGCTGTTGCCCGCCCACTGTTGGGTGAATCCAGGTCCTGGGGTGGTTGGTGCCAGACTACTGCAGGCAGAGCTGGCACCTGGAGTCTGGCTGCAGGACCCGGGCATCCTAGAGCTGTCAGATTGCTGGGGGTGGCGAGAGGTTCTTGACACAGGTGGTACAGAGGTCCAGGGTGTCCTGAAGCTTGTGTTGGCCTGCAACTGGGCAAGGCTGTGAGCCAGTTGGTCCCAGGGCAGTGTCTGGCCTGCTGTGCACAGGCTGGGTCCTCAAGCTGTGGGAGTGTGGTTTTTTTGCATCTGGCATCTGCCGCCTTATGGGTGAAGCTGGTCCAGAGGCTAGAGGAGGTTTTGTGGAGGGCAGAGCCAGTTCCTCTCCACTGGTGGATGGAGCTGGGTCCTGGCCCTCTGGTGGGCAGGGCTATGTCTAGACGGAGCTGTGGGCTCAGGAGGTCTTAGCAGCCTGTCTGCTGATGGTGGGGCTACATCCCTGCCCAGTTAGTTGCTTGGCTTGAAGCGTCCCCAAACTGGTGCCTACAGGTTGTTGGGTAGGACCAGGTCTAGGCACTGATGAGCTAGAAGGAGAATTCCACAATGGCAGCCTCCAGCACCATTGTCCATGTGGTTGAATAAGCTCCCCAGAATGGCTGCTGCCAGTGTCTGTGTTCCCAGAGTGAGCCACAGTGCCCCCCACACACACACCTCTCTAGGAGACTCTCCAAGATGTAGGTTTGGCCCAGTCTCCTATCAAGTTATTTCTTTTGTCCTGGGTCCTGGAGAGTGTGACCTTCTAAGAGTGGAGCAAAACCAAGAGTAATTTTAGTTAGCTTCACAGTTGATTTCCTGCTGAAGAACCAATAAATCTGATTGGCTTCACAGTTGATTTCCTGCTGAAGAACCAATAAATCTGATTGGGGGGCCTTGTTCACCACAGAAGAGCTCACTTACTTTCTACATGAGACTCAACTTTAGTGCCAGTGAATTGGAATGTCCAAGGGTAGGGCCTAGGAAATTTAATAAATTCCCCAGACTAATGTTTTGCACAACAACATTTGAGAATCATTGTCCTAGGTTAAGACTTAAATGGTCTGAAAAGTTTCTTTCCCAGTGAGGCAATAGGAAAGTCACAGACAAAAGTGCTGGCGATGTCTCCCTGTTCACTAACCCACCGTGATGTGGAGCTGCCTGGCCTTCATCTTACCCACAGAGCAGAGCAGTTGCTTTGGTATCTTCCAGGTTAGGTGTGCTCCCCTAGTACAATCAATTGTTATGCATTTAGATTTTCTTTGGACAAGCCAGCCCCTTCAGTGTTTCCTCAATCAACTAACAGTGAGAAAACTTAGGCTAGGGCATGTTAAAGAAGCTTCTAAGTCAGCCACAAGGTTTGCAGTTTTAATTTGATGTAATTCATAAATTACTGCTGGTACTGATTCTGTTGTAGCTGGCGAACCCTGCTGCTATATAAGGCAGCTGCCTTCTGTAGTTGTGGTGTGCCTGAATCCATTAATGGATGTCTTGGTCACAGATACAATTTTATAACAGGTGTCATTTACTTAGACTGACACTGCATGTGGAAATCCCTGCTGTTTCCCTTTTGCACACCAGTGAGAGGAAGCTGTTTCTTTGCTGCACTCGAAGTTTCTTTGCTGCTGTCAGCTGATGATTCAGAACACAATAGCTACCTTTTAGAAAAAGTCCACTGGGAGACATTTCTCAGTATGGCAAAAATAACCATTTTTGCATCACATTTCTTGTGAAGCAGACAAAGAAACTTGGTATAATAACAAGAAGGGAAAGAATGATCGAATGCACATAGTTACACATCTGAAGTCCAAATCCTGCATGGGCTTATCATTTCATAAGGAGCATTGTAGTGAAAGCTACTTCATTTCTTTTGACATTAACTCATTTTTTCAACTCTTTTTTTTTCTTAGTTCAAGAACACCAAAATTTTTAAGATATACCAATCATTTATTAGCAGGTTTTCAGGAACAAAAATTTTTAAATGGAAAAGGTGTATTGTATTTACATTCTATTGATTATAAAATACAACACAGACTAAGAAATATTAAAATGGTAAGAAGTAAAAAGTACCTTAAACCTAGCAAATATGGTACATTTATTATGATACTCTTTAGGCCTTTAAAAAACTTTGTCCTCAGTGGCCAAGAGTCAATTTATAATTGTGTTAAAAGGCCGAGGGATAATACTTCCAATCACAAATTAAATTTGATTGGCCTGAGCGCCAATTTGACATGCTGTGTATAATGTGTTCTGTTTTTCCTCGTTAGGGGGAAAAAAAACTTGTGAGAAAATAGGTCTGCTTATTACTGTCATTAATAGCTAACACTTGGTACTTTCTAAGCATGATCTCATTAAATACACACAGAAACCCTAGGGACTAGAAACTATCATTAACTCCTGGAGTAGTAATTAGTGCTGTTCACCAAATGTTTCTTGCCATCCACCTCCTGGGCAATTGATATGATTCCACTCCCCCAAATTCCCTGCCCCCTTTGATATTAGGCCTTTCTGTTGGCCTGAATCCTAAGTGACCATAATGAGTAGAACACCCTGTCCACCCACTTTGGACAGGAGAGAGAAATAAACTTTTATTAGGATACCAAGATATGGGGGTTGTTTGCTACTAGCATATAGCCTATAATGTCCTGACTGGTATATCTTCATTTCCTATTAAGAACTTAGGGTCCTTTCTCTGCTCTCATTACAGTCTCTGTTCTTCATTTCCCCCTGAAAATACAGTTCCTTGCTGCTCTAGTTGTACAGTTCATTTCAATTCCTGCTCACCTCTTTAATTTCATGGCATAATTTTCTCATCTCTTCTGAATACCTACTTTGCAGTTCTCTCAAGTCTTTGATGTTCAGTGGAAATCATCGCCCTAAAGTGGGGATGGGGTAGGGAGAGGTTTAAAGTTCCAAAGAAAATCTATACTGTCACCCATCTACTGAAAGGTAAATAGCAGTGACCAGTTTCTGGGCCTGTCTTCAAAGAAAAACATCTTCATTTTACTCCCTGGCTTGGGAAATAGGCTCGTGGCCCCTCAAATATCATGGTCAATTTTTATTGTATATTAAGTTTTTAAACTATGAGTCACTTCTTTAAATGTTATTACAGGACTCTTTAACAATTCTGTCATTATAGTCATTGAGGGTCAAAGTAGAATTAAGCAAGTGGACCCTAGTGTTTGTTTAGATTTAAAAATCTAAACTGTGCCATTTTCTTATGTCTCAAACTTAAGCAATTTAGATAATCACAGTGCCTCAATATAACATGGGGATTATACTGGAACATACATTTTGAGGTCACTGGAAATATTAAGTAAGTTAATATATTAAAAATTTTGTACAATAAGTTAGTTATTATCACTATTTCCCCCAATGTGGCAGACTGCAGAAGCTCCTAAGGTGAATAGAGCATGTTTGTTTGTTTTTTTTACATTTTTATTGGAGTATAATTGTTTTACAATAGTGTGTTAGTTTCTGCTTCATAACAAAGTGAATCAGTTATACATATGTTCCCATATCTCTTCCCTCTTGCTTTCAGGATCCTCACAGGGGAGGAAGGGACACACACAGATTATTGCAGTGCAGTGTGTTGATTTTTATGATGGCTATAGGTAGAAAGGTATGCAAGCATGAAGGAAGGAGAATTTAATCTTGGCCGAGGGAACCAGAGGAAGCAAGATTTGAGCCGAAATCTAAAATTTAAGTCTTAGTAGGTGGACAAGGAAATTGCTGGCAAGAGGAATAGCAAAATCATGGAGTTCTAAGAGCGTAGGCTTAAAGTATAAGGAGAAGGGATCATGAACAGAATCTGGAAAATTAATTAACCAATGGTAGTTTGACACGTACTTGTGTGTGTGTGTGTGTGTGTGTGGTCTTTAGCTATTTCTGTCTTGTATTTTCGGTTTTTATCTTAAGCTACTCTAAATCCTTTTTGCAAGAATGTGAGGTATAAAAACAGATGCTTTTAGATAGCAGTGCTTAACCCTTAGCACCTTTGTGGGAGTTGTTTGACAGCCAGCTGAGAGTCAGGGCAAGAGATGCCTAAAGGTAAGTGGTCCTGGTAATGAGGGAGGGACACACTGGAATGAGCATGGAACCAAAGGTTAAGTTAGGCCTTTTCTACTTTTTAGTCATTTCTTGTAACACCTACACTTATTTTGCAATGTCTCTGCACCATTGGTACAAATATTACTTAAGCATTTTTCTTTGTTTACGTTTAATACTATGATGTCTCATCTTCGGTAATAGTGTCAGTGAATTCAAAAGGTATGTATGTGCTGGTTATAAGTTTCTAATACACACTAAGATAAATATGAAACTAAATTTAAAAATTACTCCATTGCCACTAAAATCATGTTCATTTATCCCACCTGGTACATTTATCACATTTTAGAGAAAAGTGTTCTTAACCAGTCATGAGAGAAGTTCCTGGCTTGAAGAGAATGACATGTGTACCAGCCCAGCTGTTTCTAGTCATAATGCTTTTCAGAACCAGCAGATTTCTGAAAAGGAGTTAAGTATACTGAGGGAGCAATAAGAAAGGGAGAAAGAAAGAATTAAAAAGAGTGAGAATAAAAGGGAAAACCCATCAGATCACTACACACCTTGAGGCACTACAGCGTAGAGGTTCCGACAGTAAAACCTAGCAGCCACTGCGGGCGCTCAAATTCTCTCTCTGCCACTTGCGAACTATGTGATCTGAGCAAAATTTCTTACATTCTTTGTACCTGAGTTTTCCCATCTTTAAAACAAGGCTAATTATATCCCAAAAAGGTTTTCGTGAGGAGTAAAAGTTGACGATTGCAGGATGCCTGAAGTGATGCCAAATAAATGCAAAATAAATGTTAGGTAACATTATTCATATTAGGTACACTAGTACTATAATGAATAATTTAGGGCTTTCTGAAGCCTGCAAGGGATGTTTAGAAACTGCTCAACCGACTCAATAAAAGAAACGAATTCTACAGTTAGTTCTGTATTTGAACGTGCCACAAGCACAATTCAGTACGGCCCAGGTAATAGTCTTGCATTCAGGATGGTGAAAGGAAAACTTCTGGTCTCCTTTGAGATCCTCTTCTTCCAAGTGTGATCCTCTGCCGTATCCCACACCAGAATGGACAGTGGTCCTATTCCATACTTGTCTCAAGGTATCCATGTTCGGATTGGTCACTTCCTTATTGCAGAGTGTACTCTGTTTGCAGAAAAAATTTAATCTTTACACTTGCCCTGACTCAAAGTTAAATTTAAGTGCTACTTTAATGAGTTTCTTTCAGATCTTAGATGTTCTGTCTGCTTCACTTTGTAACTTAAGAATGGTTAAGTTTAATTTGTTTGGACTTAAAGTTCTCAGCAATATTTACACTTTGCCTCAGGCTCCTCTTCTCCACCTCAATCAGCATTCTTTGATACTTGTCAGATTTTAATCCACACCATTTCTTGTGTCACATTTATTTCACTTTGGGGGCTCAACCCCCCTGTTCAAAAAAAGGATATAAACATTGCACAAAAGCAAGGAAGCCATTACAGTGCCTAAGTCATACAGCTCAACGTCCTCTATAGCTGCTACTGATGGCATTTCTATTTATCCTTATCATTTATGAGGCTATGCTCTGAGAACTCTCTAAGCTTTGTTTCCTTTAATCCTATGAAATGTCGCTAAACATAGTCAAAGATTCTCATCTCTGACAAGACAAGTTTATGACAGCGCATCACTTATGATGACCATGGAAGTATTTGCAAGGCAAATAATATTTTAGAGAACAGAGTTTCACAGGGTATTTCTTGCCCTGGGTACCCCATAAATCCTTATGCACCTTGAAGATGGAGTGTGGTCCTTTGTAGATGCAAGAATAGAATTTTACTAAGTGATTGGGGAGTGTGGCAAATGTTAAAGAAACCAGGTCTATTCAAAGGTAAGGGGAATGACTTGCTGGTCAATAGAGATCATTTCTAGAATTACAAGAGCAACCTTGCTGAACTTGGAAAAATTATACAGTAAAATATACCAAGAGTCCTTATTCCAGGAATTGTAAAACTGCTAATTATCCACTTTAAGCCTTTTGCTACATTTTGCTCTGGGTCAGCTGCCAGGCTGATTTTTGGCATTCACTTCTGTACCTTCAGCTTTTGATAGACAAATAGGATAAACTTCTTTCCACCAAGTAGGAGAAATATTTTTCCCCAAATTCAGTAAGAATAAATTACTCATTAAGGGGAAAACAAATTACAAATCACTTCTTAAGGAAAGACCTGGAAAAATATTACCATAGGTTTGCAAAATATATATGTTTCTCTACTATGGTTTTTTGTTAAGGAGAAACTCCACATGGTACTTCTAACAGTTGACACACCCTTCTCAATTTTTTCAACCATGTTTCTGTCATTTTCTAGGGTCCATATCAAAACAGCTCTATTTTTATTTCTGCTCTTCATCTATTCTCTCATTCACTCTGCCACAGACTCAGTGGCTGACAATTTTGATGAGGTTTTTACCGCCCAGAAATGTCTTTGCACCATTGTTTTCAATGGCTGTTATAACTGATTCCATCTGCTCTTTGTTCCCCCTTTTCCTGTTGTGTGAAACATTTCTGAAATACAGTGCGGGAAAGAAATGCGATCCTGCACTGCTGTCCTGTGTTGTGCCGCGCGTTCATTTTCAAGCTGCTTTGCTCTGCAGCATTCATTTCTCCAGGAAAATGGCAAAGTGTTGATGCCTTGAGGGGCCGACTTGGCTTTTTTTGTTAATCATAAGTAATTAGAGAAACTGCCACATGTTGTTTTGGATAGTGTTTAAATTCAGAAATGCTGTGAAAGGGGGATATATACAGCTGGATTAAAGATATCCGAAGGCAAATTAGTATTTTCAAAAGCTCAAATGGGTTGATTTGTTACTTCAACCGGCTGGAAAACACCTGGCTCTGCATAAAATTGAAGACTCAGCCTAAGGGAAAAATATGTAACGAGGCACCGCACGGAAAAGAAATCATGGCTCAGTTTCATTCTCCGCTGTACAATTAACCTAGACAGGAAGATGGCTACATGCGGGATGAGGTATGCCATGAAGTCCCCTCAAAACCCCTTCCTCCCTCTTCCACAGTACCCAAAGTGCCCTTTAGGAATTATTCCTTCGGGTCTTAAAACGGTCTTAATTACTAAAACTCTACTTTTAAATTGTCAGTATCTTCTTTAGAGGATACTTTTGCAGGGGTAGGTTTCATTTAATTGTCTAAACACGTCTGCTAGCCAGGAGGGAAACTATGTTGAAAAGTCGACTTAAGTAGGTTTCTGGGTTGGGGGAGCAGGCATAGCAGGGTAAAGGACAGGAGAGTTGAAGAGCTAATAGTGAGTCACTAAAAGCCCAAGGTAGACTCTTAGGATCTCGGTGAGGGATGGAAATTAAGGATGATCTAATAACCACTTGTGTCCCTTAGCCATGTGCCAAGTGGATACCTAGTTTACAGTTTTTCCTAATGCATTTAATTACAGTGAACCTACTGAGACATTTTTCCTATCCAGCTATTAACCACTGTTAAATTCAATCCATCCAGTAAGCCCTTTAATATGTCCATGGTGTAAAGAATACTTCCACTGCCTTCCCAGTTAAGCACCAGAATACTCCCTAGGAGTTATAGCAGTAGTCCCAACTGGGCAACACAGAGGGAGGAGACTCAAAGAATGAGGAGGCAGTTGGGGCTCAGGACATACAACCCCAAAAGAGGGCAGCTTGGCATATTGAATGTCTTAAGCTGAAGGAGTTTGGGGAAATGGTAGAAGCAGAAAGGTCTCCTTGTTCTCCTATCCCCCCCTTACCCTATTTCTCTGAAATGGATCATAAAATCCTCATGTGAGAGGGACCCTCCCTATACCCAGAGGAAGGGAGTAGGGACATAAAAGAAGAATCCTAACAAATAAGTCTTTCTAAGGTTCCCCCAGTTTATTACAATGACCTAATACTCCTTAACCTATCATATTCTTCCATGACTATCCACTCCTTGTCAAACCTAGCACAAAAATACAAAGTCTGTCTCTTTGGTTCTTCATTTCCTTATGAAGGATCCTTGTCCCATAAAACTTATTTAAATAAACATGTATGGTTTTCTCCTGGTAGTCTGTCAGTTTATTTTCATACCCAGCCATGGACCCTAATAGGATCAAGGAAAAACCTTTTTCTCCCCTCCGAGGCTAAAGTAATAGCCAGCAAAATCAGAGTTCTTTTCAATTGTATCAGCTTCTCCCATACATTTCTGACCTAAATCAAGACAGGATCCTGTAACTTCATTGCCAGGGACTCTAGAAGTTGCTGTTTCATGGATTGTCTCTCAGGTAGGTGTGCGCAGTGCCCATCTGATCTTTAAGAGAATGCAGCATACTTACAAAGCTACATCATAGTGTAATTTTGCACTTACCTTGGGTATAGATAGGATATTAACCGAATACTTCATTCTAAAAGGAGTTGTCAAAATCCAAATGTCTCCTCAACTATACATTTCCAACCTCTGGATCTTAAAAAGAATTAGATGTCAAGACCCTTTATCATTCTGAAAACACACACACGGCCTCCATCCCTACAAATAATAACAATGACAATTAATATAATAATGGTCAAGAATGTATAGACACTGCAGTAACCAGTAGTCTGCCAGTCTCCTTGTCTATGAACTCTGACCTACAGGACTGGTATTTTCATGAAAGACTGAGACTATTTCCAGGAAAGTCAGATCATGAAGGGATGAAGTGAACCAGGAGAAAAACGTCTTGAAGCAGTTTTCAGCTATCCGAAATCTATAGCTGAGGGTTGGGGAGCAATGCCCAGCAGTTGATGACTATAGGATCGTATGCAAATCATGCATGAACTCCAATCCTCAGTTTATTTAGTTGTAAAAAAGCGGGAGAGACACTCATCAAAAGGTTTCAGTCCTGTCTGTCGAGGCTTTTAGTTTTCGTAGTCACCTCAAGGGTCACTGCAGGTTTGTGGGGAGAGAGCAGTTGGGTGAGGCTCCAGTCACACACTGTCCCTTCCCCTACTCCCCCACCCTTACCAAGGGAAGGACATCTTCAGATGCTGGAACAGCCTCCTCAAAGCACAGCTTTCATTATCAATATCCTTCTGAAAATGGACCCACACTGTCCTGAAAATAAAGTCAGACTTCAGGTCCGTAATGTTGCACCCCAAATAATTTCCCACAGTCCCTCATATTTTAAGCCAGTGCCTTTGCTCGTCTATCCTTATGCCGTGAATGACTTATTTAAGCCCCTCATATTTTAAGCCAGTGCCTTTGCTTATCTATCCTTATGCCGTGAATGACTTATTTAACGATTTCTGCCTTTGAAAATGTTCCCCATTCCTCAAACCCCAGGTCAAGAAATATGTTTGTTCCCATGAAACCTCCCCTTCTCCTGTTTTCCCACTTGTTCCCCATCCTTTCCCACCCTTTCCCCTCTGCCCATTATATCACTCCTTCATATTTGTAAATTTGTGGGGTGTGCATGTGTAAAAGAGGAGAGATTCCTCTAGCAAACAGAAACATTTCTGAGATAAGCACCATCTTATTCATGTTTATATTTAAATACACGCATGTGTGCTCAGTAAATGTATGTTGAACAGAAAAGCATTTTTGATAAAAAGTTCCACAGCTCGAATATATGTGAAAATCACCTGGATTGAATTACCTAAAGGCTCTTTCTAGTTCTCAAGCTGTGGAGTTCCTATGAAATGTTAGTTCCATATGAACCTGTACATTTTTGCAGATGTGCCTGTAGTGATATATCAGAATTCAGTGTTCTTGTAGGGACTGCCTAACATGACACTTGTTGGTAATGCTTTTTTTAGTGATGGCCTTTGGGTAAAGCAAGTGACAGAAATTTAGTCCCTGTCACTGAAGTTTTTCCATGGGGTTGTGTAGCTAGGAGGGCAACGCAAATTGCTCTAGTTCAGCTCTGGACCTCATCTTCTCACCCAAAGTGCCAAACTCTGCAATAACTGTGCTCTCAAATATTCCCTGTAGTCCCCAAGGGATATTGCACATGTGATCAGGATATATGTATGCCATCTGAGTATTATGTTGTCCTGCCAGGTCTCCACTGGAGATCTGCTGTACCCATCGGGCATTTCAGTGCTCCTTGAGTAGCTGCAGTTTCCTGCCAGGGTTCTGCTGAGTCAGCTACCCTAGCTAATTGCCTAGAAAAGCAGTGCTCTGCCTGGGGTGGTGACTCCTGGTGCTTCCCAGGGTGCTAAACCAGCACTGTTTTTCTTTCAGTTCTCACAAAGTCCTCTATGAGACTGACTTGTTTAGTTTCTGACTTTTTTCTTCTTTTTGGAGGTACTGAACAATTATTCCTGGGTCCAGGTAAAGGGAACAAGGTATGTATTTCCACGCTCCTACTCTCTTCTGTCTTGTGTATAATTTTCTGTCCTCCCCCTCTCTCTCTCTCTCCATATATATAAATATACACACACATACACATTATTATTATTTATACATATATTTATTTATATCTGCTCTTGGTCAGAAAAAAAAATAACTACAAAATAACCACAGTCACAACAAAGCCAGACTAAGAAAAACAAACAAAATGCATATGCTTATCCACACTAATAGATATGCAGATACCCCAAAAGGTCAACATTTAGCAGGAAACCCAAATTCTGAATTCCAGGTTTGACTTAGCAGGGATTCATATCTACAGAATCTACCTCTGTCACCAAAGAACGCTTCATTCTACAAACATCTTCAAGCTTCATGGTTGGGTTTTTTGTTTTACTGTCATATGTTGAACACTCCATTTTGTTCTATACATCTTCCATTTAACAGCCAAAATAACCCTATGAGGTTGAGGTACTTACACATTTCTCTTTCAAAGTTAACTCAGAGTGACTTCAGTTTGATTTTTCATATTTTAGTTGCCAACAAGAAGTAGATCCCCAAAGTTCACATGGCAGGAGTCAAGATACTTCCACATAAATAAATCTTCATGTACTTTTATAGCCTCTCTGCTGTAGAACCTCTAAATCCAAAATAAGAAGGAAGACGTACATTGTGATTTTTTCCACACCTGTTCATATCGCACAACTTGACCTGATTTTGACTTTGGCAAGATGGGAAAAAAGTCTTTATTTGTGCGTGGGATGAATAATGTGAGTAACATGACCTCCACAGCTTAAACTAACATGTCAGATGGTTTAAACCACAAATACCACATTCAGATAATTAGGTAGAGAATCTGATCTATACCCAGAGGAACACAGAAATATAAAGTGCCAGAAGCCATGGCAGCAGCCTACACAGGGGAGGTTACCCAATCTGATCAGATTCTCCCAGGTGTTAGCTGAAGAACGAGGGTACAGACAAGGCCAAGTGTATTCATGTTATGAGAATGTCCTTTTTTGAATTCATTCCTGAGTTTGTATGTTTTATTAGAAAAAACTATGGGCATAGAAGAGTGCTATTAAAACCACCGCAGAAACTAGTCACCAAATCTGGCTCAGAGAAGAGATGATAAAAAAGTTGATTCCATCCCAGGGAGCAATAATAAAGTATCGGCTGAGAACAGAAGTAGTAGTTGGAATGAAAAGTGAAGCAGTCTTTAACTGTGGAGTAGGGTAGAGCTTGAAAAGCAAAAGAGGATTATGGGAGGAGAGAAGATATGAATAGATGCAATTGACTAGTGTATGTGACTGCCAAGTTAGGAATTTTTCTCTGGACAGTTAGAAGGAGAAAACCCCAGTTCTTTACGCTCATTGTCCCCCATATTATTTGCTGCCCAGTTCTTGCACCAGTTTCCCCTGAATTTATCACACTATTAGTTCATTTCTTTAAAAAAGCACCTTTTCCCTTTTTCCCCATTTCTCCTCCATTACATACCCCAACTAACTCTGACCTTCTCTCTTTGTGTTTCCTGTGATTTCTCTGTTGGTAAATTCCCTTTTCAAAGTTAAACATCAAGTCAAATAGCTTTTGAGCTCTCTCAGCCTTTCTTGGTTCTAACTAGTAAATATAAAAGACTCCATCCAACAGCCTGCAACCACCATTTGGATATCTCCCCTCTCAGGCATGCATCATGTTAAAGATAAATCCATATCTTACTCCTTATTTATCAACAAAGCAAAGCGTTTTTCCTTCAGTTGGCTGATATAAATTCATCTCAATCTCTGTAGTTTAAAAGTACGTACAGTAAAAGCACAGCCAGAAGTTCTGATTTCTCCTCCATTCTTGAAAATTTCTGCTGTTACTCCAATTTATGACAAAAAAAGATGTAATAATATAATGTATCAACTTTCCTTGGAAATGCACACTCCTTACGGTATATCTTAAATTCTTCCAAATAGTCCCATCTTCTTACATTTAAATGCAAAAATGGATTCCAATGCAAATATTGCATACCCAAATACTTCATAATTTTATAATAGTTTTATTCCTTCATTCAACACATATTCATTGAGCATCTACTAAGTGTCAAGTACTATTTTGCTGTTGGTGATGCTTCCGTGTCCAAAACAAAGACCCTGACCTAAAGGAACTGAAATTTTTCTGCTACCAACAATCGTGATGATTAAAGTATGAGGTCCAGAGAAGTGGGTGACCCTTCCAAAATTTGATAATAAATAGCAAAACAACTTTGGATACTCCATAAGCATTAACGCAGTGTCTTTGGTAACAAACATTGGGAGAAGAAGTTTATAGCATCAATTTAAGTTTTCTCCTGATTATTTTCTGCCACAAATTCTCTTTTAAGAAAGAATTGCGTAGTATATGAAAGTATTTAATTCAAAGGTGCTGCATTTGTCTACATGCCTAAAACAACCCAGTTATCCAAGGCAGACTACAGGCCCACTGATGGTGGTTACCATGATTCCAGCCATGTAGAGAAACTGATTTACTGGATAATGAGGTTAAATTAGTAAAAGTGTTGGTCATCCTCCATTGTGTTTTTAGGTACAGCCTAGTGTGAAAAAGTAATTTTCAGTTAACAATATGAACAAGGAATTGTAGACCTATGAATTTGACTCAGTTATACACTGCCACTCGGCCAACACATTCCCTCCATCTGCCATCAAACAGCCTCATCTAAAGAAGAAATTCACATTTCACTCTACCCTGCCCTACCCCCATGCTTCCTCTTTGATAGTGTAGTAGAAATATTTTCTTAACCTTTGTAGAGATGGATAGAACCTTTTAGAGTTCTTCAACATACATAATCACCTTCCTTCTGCTCTATTTCTTTTCCCTACTTGTTCCTCTTGGTTCTAATAACTCGTTAAGTCTTATTGTTCTACCACCAAAATGCCACTACAATTTATCTTTCATCTCCATCACTACTGTCATGATACAAGTTTTACTAATATTGAATTGATATGTGTTTCCCAAATAGTCTCTCACTAAATCCCAATCCATTACCTATCCTGGGGCTAGCACGATCTTTTTTTAAATGACAAAACCATTTTCACTACCCTCACTGCTTAAAATTCTTAAGGTCTATATGATAAAGTCTGAAGACAACATAATATAAAAAATTGACCATGATATATAATCCTGGCCCATTTTTCAAAGCTGTTTTGTGTGTATGTGTCAACTTCAGATATGCCAAAGTACTTGCAGTTCCTCAAAATCACCACTGTTTTTCTGCCTCCAGACATTTGCAAATCTGCACTCTGTACCTGGCATTCCAGTTCTTCTTTCATCTACTCTAGGCCTACGTGGTGAACACCTTACACATCAAATCTCATCTAAAATGTAAATCTGTCTCAAAATTTTCTTGTATTGGTCAGCTTAGGCTATGTATTCCACAGGTAGCAAATGACCCCAAATCGTAGAGGCTTATAACAAAACTTTTATATATATATATATATTTAATTGAAGTACAGTTGATTTACAGTGTGTTAATTTCTGCTGTACAGCAAAGTGATTCAGTTATACACATATATACATTCATTTTTTTTATAATTTTCCATTATGGTTTATCATAGGATACTGAATATAGTTACCTGTGCTATACAGTAGGACCTTGTTGTTTATCCATTCCATATATAAAAGCTTACATCTGCTAACCCGGACCTCCCACTCCATCCCTTCCCCAACCCCCTCTCCCTTGGCAATCACAAGTCTGTTCTCTATGTCTGTGAGCCTGCTTCTGTTTCATAGATGGGTTCATTCGTGTCATATTTTAGATTCCACATAAAAGTGATATCAGATGGTATGTCTTCCTCTTTCTGGCTTACTTCACTTAGTATGATAATCTCTAATTGCATCCATGTTGCTGCAAATGGCATTATTTTGTTCTTTTTTATGGCCGAGTAATATCCATTGTATATATGTACCACATCTTCTTTATCCATTCAGTTGTCAATGGACATTTAGGTTGTTTCCATGTCTTGGCTATTGTGAACAGTGCTGCTGTGAACACAGGAGTACATGTATCTTTTTAAATTAGAGTTTTGTCTGGATATATGCCCAGGAGTGGGATTGCTGGGGCATATGGTAATTCTATTTTTAGTTTTCTGAGGAACCTCCATTATGTTTACCATAAGTAGCTGTACCAACTTACATTCCCACCAACAATGTAGGAGGGTTCCCTTTTCTCCACACCCTCTCCAGCATTTGTTATTTGTAGAGTTTTTAATGGTAGCCATTCTGACAGATGTGAGGTGGTACCTCATTGTAGTTTTGACTTGCATTTCTCTAATAATTAGCAATGTTGAGCATCTATTCATGTGCCCCTTGGCCATTTGTATTTCTTCTTTGGAGAAGTGTCTATTTAGGTTTTCTGCCCTTTTTTCGATTGGGTTGTTTGGTTTTTTGCTGTTGAATTGTATGAGCTATTTGTATATTTCGGAAATTAAGCTCTTTTGGTCATATCATTTGCAAATATTTTCTTCCATTCCATAGGTTGTCTTTTTTTTTTGTTTGTGTATGGTTTCCTTTGCCGTACAAAAGCTTGTCAGTTTGATTAGGTCCTATGTGTTTGTTTTTATTTCTATTGCCTTAGGAGACTGAGCTAAGAAAACATTGGTACAATTTATGTCAGCGGATGTTTTGCCTATGATCTCTTCTAGGAGTTTTATGGTGTCATCTCTTAGGTTTAAGTCTTTAAGCCATTTTGAGTTTATTTTTGTGTATGGTGAGAGGGTGTGTTGTAACTTCATTGATTTACATGCAGCTGTCCATCTTTCCTAACACCATTTGTTGAAGAGACTGTCTTTCCCATTGTATATTCTTGCCTCCTTTGGCAAAAATTAATTGACCGTAGGTGTGTGGGTTTATTTCTGGGCTCTCTATTCTGTTCCATTGATCCATATGTCTATTTTTGTGCCAATACCATGCTGTTTTGATTACTGTAGCTTTGTAGTATTGTCTGAAGCCTGGGAGGGTTATGCCTCCTGCTTTGTTCTTTTTCTTCAGAATTGCTTTGGCAATTCTGGGTCTTCTGTGGTTCCATATAAATTTTAGGACCATTTGTTCTGTGAAAAAAGTCATGGGTAATTTGATAGGGATTACATTAAATCTGTAGATTGCTTTGTGTAGTATGGCCATTTTAACAATATTAATTCTTCCAATCCAAGAGCATGGGATACCTTTCCATTTCTTTGAATCATTAGTAAATTTCCTTTATTAATGTTTTATAGTTCTTAGTGTATAAGTCTTTCACCTCCTTGGAATAAAATATTCCTAAGTATTTTATTTTGGGGGGTGTGATTTTGAAAGGTATTTTTTTTTACATATCCCTTTCTAATATTTCATAGTTAGTGTAAAGAAATGCAACAGATTTCTGTATGTTAATCTTTTATCCTTCTACCTTGCTGAATTCACTGATCAGTTCTAGTAGTTTTTGTGTGGAGTCTTTAGGGCTTTCTATATAGAGTATCATGTCATCTGCATATAATGACAGTGTTACATCTTCGCTTCCAATTTGGATACCTTTTATTTTTTTCTTCTTGTCTGATTGCTGTCACTAGGACTTCCAATACTATGTAGAAGTGGTAAGAGTGGGCATCCTTGTCTTGTTCCAGATTTTAGCAGGAACACTTTTAAGCTTTTCACTGTTGAGTATTATGTTGGCTGTGGGTTTGTCATAAATGGCTTCTATTATGTTGAGGTATGTTCCCTCTGTACTCACTTTGGTAAGAGTTTTTATCATAAGTGGATGTTGAATTTTGTCAAATGCTTTTCTCTGTGTCTATTGAGATGATCATGTGGTTTTTGTCTTTTGTCTATGTGGTGTATCACATTGATTTGTGTATGTTGAACCATCCTTGTGAACTTGGGATGAATCCCACATGGTTATGGCATATGATCTTTTTTATGTGTTGTTGGATTTGGTTTGCTAATATTTTGTTGAGAATTTTTGCATCTATATTCATCAAAGATATTGGCTTGTGATTTTCTTTTTTGATGGTGTCTTTTCCTAGTTTTAGTATCGGGATGATGGTGGCCGGTGGCTTCACAGAATGTCTTCGGGAGTGTTCCCTCCTCTTCAATTTTTGGAAAAGTTTGAGAAGGACTGGTATAAGTTCTTCTTTGTATGTTTGGTAGAATTTGCCTGTGAAGCCATATGGTCCTGGACTTTTGTCGGTAGGTCATTTTTAAATTACAGATTCTGTTTCACCTCTAGTGATCGGTCTGTTCAAATTATCTATTTCTTCTTGATTCAACTTTGGTGGGCTGTATGTTTCTAGAAAATTATCCATTTCTTCTATGTTGCCAAATTTGTTGGCATATAATTGTGCATAGCATTCACTTAAGGCTTTTTGTATTTCTGCGGTATCAGTTTGTATGTCTCATTTTTCACTTCTTATTTTGTTTATTTGGGTTCTCTCTTCTTGGTGAGCCTGGCCAGAGGTTTGTCAATCTTGTTTACCCTGTCAAAGAACCAGCTCTTGATTTTATTGATATTTTTCGATTTTTAAAATCTCTATTTTACTTCATCTCTGATCTTTATTATTTCCTTCCTTCTGCTGAATTTAGGTTTTCTTCATCTTTGTATAATTTTTTTAACATCTTTATTGGGGTGTAATTGCTTTACAATGGTGTGTTAGTTTCTGCTTTATAACAAAGTGAATCAGTTATACATATACATATGTTCCCATATCTCTTCCCTCTTGCGTCTCCGTCTTTCCCACCCTCCCTATCCCACCCCTCCAGGCGGTCACAAAGTACCGAGCCGGTATCCCTGTGCCATGTGGCTGCTTCCCACTAGCTATCTACCTTACGTTTGTTAGTGTATATATGTCCATGCCTCTCTCTCGCCCTGTCACAGCTCACCCTTGCCCCTACCCATATCCTCAAGTCCATTCTCCAGTAGGACTGTGTCTTTATTCCTGTCTTACCACTAGGTTCTTCATGACATTTTTTTTCTTAAATTCCATATATATGTGTCAGCATATGGTATTTGTCTTTCTCTTTCTGACTTACTTGACTCTGTATGACAGACTCTAGGTCTATCCACCTCATTACAAATAGCTCAATTTCGTTTCTTTTTATGGATGAGTAATATTCCATTGTATATATGTGCCACATCTTCTTTATCCATTCATCCGATGATGCGCACTTACGTTGTTTCCATCTCCGGGCTATTGTAAATACAGCTGCAGTGAACATTTTGGTACATGACTCTTTTATAATTTTGGTTTTCTCAGGGTATATGCCCAGTAGTGGGATTGCTGGGTCATATGGTAGTTCTAATTGTAGTTTTTTAAGGAACCTCCATACTGTTCTCCATACTGGCTGTACCAATTAACATTCCCACCAGCAGTGCAAGAGTGTTTCCTTTTCTCCACACCCTCTCCAGCATTTATTGTTTCTAGATTTTTTAATGATGGCCATCCTGACTGGTGTGAGATGATATCTCATTGTAGTTTTGATTTGCATTTCTCTAATGATTAATGATGTTGAGCATTCTTGCATGTGATTGTTGGCAGTCTGTATATATTCTTTGGAGAAATGTCTATTTAGGTCTACTGCCCATTTTTGGATTGGGTTGTTTGTTTTTTTTTGTTATTGAGCTGCATGAGCTGCTTGTAAATTTTGGAAATTAATCCTTTGTCAGTTGCTTCATTTGCAAATATTTTCTCCCATTCTGAGGGTTGTCTTTTGGTCTTGTTTATGGTTTCCTTTGCTGTGCAAAAGCTTTGAAGTTTCAGTAGGTCCCATTTTTGTTTTTACTTCCATTTCTCTAGGAGGTGGGTCATAAAGGATCTTGCTGTGACTTATGTCATAGAGTGTTCTGCCTATGTTTTCCTCTAAGAGTTTGATAGTTTCTGGCCTTACATTTAGGTCTGTAATCCATTTTGAGCTTATTTTTGTGTATAGTGTTAGGGAGTGATCTAATCTCATACTTTTACATGTACCTGTCCAGTTTTCCCAGCACCACTTATTGAAGAGGCTGTCCTTTCTCCACTGTACATTCCTGCCACCTTTATCAAAGATAAGGTGTCCATATGTGTGTGGGTTTATCTCTGGGCTTTCTATCCTGTTCCATTGATCTATCTGTTTTTGTGCCAGTACCATACTGTCTTGCTTACTGTAGCTTTGTAGTATAGTCTGAAGTCAGGGAGCCTGATTCCTCCAGCTCCTTTTTTCGTTCTCAAGATTGCTTTGGCTATTCGGGGTCTTTTGTGTTTCCATACAAATTGTGAAATTTTTTGTTCTAGTTCCGTGAAAAATGCCAGTGGTAGTTTGATAGGGATTGCATTGAATCTATAGATTGCTTTGGGTAGTAGAGTCATTTTCACAATGTTGATTCTTCCAATCCAAGAACATGGTATATCTCGCCATCTATTTGTATCATCTTTAATTTCTTTCATCAGTGTCTTATAATTTTCTGCATACAGGTCTTTTGTCTCCTTAGGTAGGTTTATTCCTAAATATTTTATTCTTTTTGTTGCAATGGTAAATGGGAGTGTTTTCTTGATTTCACTTTCAGATTTTTCATCATTAGTGTATAGGAATGCCAGAGATTTCTGTGCATTAATTTTGTATCCTGCTACTTTACCAAATTCATTGATGAGCCCTAGTAGTTTTCTGGTAGCATCTTTAGGATTCTCTATGTATAGTATCATGTCATCTGCAAACAGTGACAGCTTTACTTCTTCTTTTCCGATTTGGATTCGTTTTATTTCCTTTTCTTCTCTGATTGCTGTGGCTAAAACTTCCAGAACTATGTTGAATAAGAGTGGTGAGAGTGGGCAAGCTTGTCTTGTTCCTGATCTTAGTGGAAATGCTTTCAGTTTTTCACCATTGAGGATGATGTTGGCTGTGGGTTTGTCATATATGGCCTTTATTATGTTGAGGAAAGTTCCCTCTATGCCTACTTTCTGCAGGGTTTTTATCATAAATGGGTGTTGAATTTTGTCAAAAGCTTTCTCTGCATCTGTTGATATGATCATATAGTTTTTCCCCTTCAATTTGTTCATATGGCTTATCACAATGATAGATTTGCGTATATTGAAGAATCCTTGCATTCCTGGAATAAACCCCACTTGATCGTGGTGTATGATCCTTTTAATGTGCTGTTGGATTCTGTTTGCTAGTATTTTGTTGAGGATTTTTGCATCTATGTTCATCAGTGATATTGGCCTGTAGTTTTCTTTCTTTGTGACATCCTTGTCTGGTTTTGGTATCAAGGTGATGGTGGCCTTGTAGAAGGAATTTGGAAGTGTTCCTCCCTCTGCTATATTTTGGAAGAGTTTGAGAAGGATAGGTGTTAGCTCTTCTGTAAATGTTTGATAGAATTCGCCTGTGAAGCCATCTGGTCTTGGGCTTTTGTTTGTTGGAAGATTTTTAATCACAGTTTCAATTTCAGTGCTTGTGATTGGTCTGTTCATATTTTCTATTTCTTCCTGATTCAGTCTTGGCAGATTGTGCATTTCTAAGAATTTGTCCATTTCTTCCAGATTGTCCATTTTATTGGCATAGAGTTGCTTGTAGTAATCTCTCATGATCTTTTTTATTTCTGCAGTGTCAGTTGTTACTTCTCCTTTTTCATTTGTAAATTTATTGAGTCTTCTCCCTTTTTTTCTTTATGAGTCTGGCTAATGGTTTATCTATTTTGTTTATCTTTTCAGACAACCAGCTTTTAGTTTTATTGATCTTTGCTATAGTTTCCTTCATTTCTTTTTCATTTATTTCTGATCTGATTTTTATGATTTCTTTCCTTCTGCTAACTTTGGGATTTTTTTGTTCTTCTTTCTCTAATTGCTTGAGGTGCAAGGTTAGGATGTTTATTCGAGATGTTTCCTGTTCTTAAGGTGGGCTTGTATTGCTATAAACTTCCCTCTTAGAACTGCTTTTGCTGCATCCCATAGGTTTTTGGTCTTTGTGTCTCCATTGTCATTTGTTTCTAGGTATTTTTTTATTTCCTCTTTGATTTCTTCAGTGATCACTTCATTATTAAGTAGTGTATTGTTTAGCCTCCATGTGTTTGTATTTTTTACAGATCTTTTCCTGTAATTGATATCTAGTCTCATGGCGTTGGGGTCAGAAAAGATACTTGATACAATTTCAGTTTTCTTAAATTTACCAAGGCTTGATTTGTGACCCAAGATATGATCTATCCTGGAGAATGTTCCATGAGCACTTGAGAAAAATGTGTATTCTGTTGTTTTTGGATGGAGTGTCCTATAAATATCAATTAAGTCCATCTTGTTTAATGTATCATTTAAAGCTTGTGCTTCCTTATTTATTTTCATTTTGGATGATCTGTCCATGGGTGAAAGTGGGGTGTTAAAGTCCCCTACTATGAATGTGTTACTGTCAATTTCCCCTTTTATGGCTGTTAGTATTTGCCTTATGTATTGAGGTGCTCCTATGTTGGATGCATAAATATTTACAATTGTTTTATCTTCTTCTTGGATGGATCCCTTGATCATTATGTAGTGTCCTTCTTTGTCTCTTGTAATAGTCTTTATTTTAAAGTCTATTTTGTCTGATATGAGAATTGCTACTCCAGCTTTCTTTTGGTTTCCATTTGCATGGAATATCTTTTTCCATACCCTTACTTTCAGTCTGTATGTGTCTCTAGGTCTGAAGTGGGTCTCTTGTAGACAGCATATATATGGGTCTTGTTTTTGTATCCATTTAGCCAACCTGTGTCTTTTGGTGGGAGCATTTAGTCCATTTACATTTAAGGTAATTATCGATATGTATGTTCCTATTCCCATTTTCTAAATTGTTTTGGGTTCGTTATTATGGGTTTTTTCCTTCTCTTGTGTTTCTTGCCTAGAGAAGATCCGTTGGCATTTGTTGTAAAGCTGGTTTGGTAGTGCTGAACTCTCTCAGCTTTTGCTTGTCTGTAAAGGTTTTAATTTCTCCATCAAATCTGAATGAGATCCTTGCTGGGTAGAGTAATCTTGGTTGCAGATTTTTCTCCTTCATCTCTTTCAGTATGTCCTGCCACTCCCTTCTGGCTTGCAGAGTTTCTGCTGAGAGATCAGCTGTTAACCTTATAGGGATTCCCTTGTGTGTTATTTGTTGTTTTTCCCTTGCTGCTTTTAATATGCTTTCTCTGTATTTAATTTTTGACAGTTTGATTAATATGTGTCTTGGCGTATTTCTCCTTGGATTTATCCTGTATGGGACTCTCTGTGCTTCCTGGACTTGATTAACTATTTCCTTTCCCATATTAGGGACGTTTTCAACTATAATCTCTTCAAATATTTTCTCAGTCCCTTTCTTTGTCTCTTCTTATTCTGGGACCCCTATAATTCGAATGTTGGTGCATTTAATGTTGTCCCTGAGGTCTCTGAGACTGTCCTCAGTTCTTTTCATTCTTTTTTCTTTATTCTGCTGTGCAGTAGTTATTTCCACTATTTTATCTTCCAGGTCACTTATCCGTTCTTCTGCCTCAGTTATTCTGCTATTGATCCCATCTAGAGTACTTTTAATTTCATTTATTGTGTTGTTCATCATTGCTTGTTTCATCTTTAGTTCTTCTAGGTCCTTGTTAGACGTTTCTTGTATTGTCTCCATTCTGTTTCCAAGATTTTGGATCATCTTTACTATCATTATTCTGAATTCTTTTTCAGGTAGACTGCCTATTTCCTCTTCATTTGTTAGGTCTGGTGGGTTTTTATCTTGCTCCTTCATCTGCTGTGTGTTTTTCTGTCTTCTCATTTTGCTTATCTTACTGTGTTTGGGGTCTCCTTTTTGCAGGCTGCAGGTTCGTAGTTCCAGTTGATTTTGATGTCTGTCTCCAGTGGCTAAGGTTGGTTCAGTGGGTTGTGTAGGCTTCCTGGTGGAGGGGACTAGTGCCTGTGTTCTGGTGGATGAGGCTGGATCTTGTCTCTCTAGTGGGCAGGTCCACGTCTGGTGGTGTGTTTTGGGGTGTCTGTGGACTTATTATGATTTTAGGTAACCTCTCTGCTAATGGGTGGGGTTGTGTTCCTGTTTTGCTAGTTGTTTGGCATAGGTTGTCCAGCACTGTAGCTTGCTGGTCATTGAGTGAAGCTGGGTGCTGGTGTTACAATGGAGATCTCTGGGAGATTTTCGCCGTTTGATATTATGTGGAGCTGGGAGGTCTCTTGTGGACCAGTGTCCTGAAGTTGGCTCTCCCACCTCAGAGGCAGAGCACTGACTCCTGGCTGGAGCCCCAAGAGCCCTTCGTCCACACAGCTCAGAATAAAAGGGAGAAAAAGTAGAGAGAATTAGTTAGAAGTAGGAAGGAAGGAAGGGAGAAAGAAAGAAAGGAGGGAGGGAGGGAGGAAGAAAGGAGGGAAGGAAAAAAGAAAGAAAAAAAGAAGATACAGTAAAAAAAATAAAGTATAATAAAGTTATTGAATTAAAAAATAATTATTTAGAAATTAAAAAGGACGAATAGAACCTTAGGACTAATGGTGGAAGCAAAGCTATACAGACAAAATCTTACACAGAAGCATACATATACACCCTCACAAAAAGAGGTAACGGGGAAAAAATCATAAATCTTGCTTTCAAAGTCCACCTCCTCAATTTGGGATGATTCGTTGTCTAAAGGAGGGAAGGAAAGAAAGAAAGAAGGTAAAGTATAACAAGGTTATTAAAATTAAAATTATTAAGAAAAAAATTTAAAAGAACAAAACAATGGACAGATAGAACCCTAGGACAAATGGTGGAAGCACAGCTATTCAGACAAGATCTCACACAGAAGCATACACATACACATTCACAAAAAGAGGAAAAAATCATAGATCTTGCTCTCGAAGTCCACCTCCTCAATTTGGGATCATTCCTTATCTATTGAGGTATTCCACAGATGCAGGGTACATCAAGTTGATTGTGGAGCTTTAATCTGCTGCTTCTGAGGCTGCTGGGAGAGATTTCCCTTTCTCTTCTTTGTTCTCACAGCTCACAGGGGCTCAGCTTTGGATTTGGCCCTGCCTGCGTGTAGGTTGCTGGAGGGCATCTGTTTTTTGCTCACACAGGACGGGGTTAAAGGAGCCACTGATTCGGGGGCTCTGGCACACTCAGGCCGGGGGGAGGGAGGGGCACGGCGTGCGGGGCAGGCCTGAGGCGCGCCGAGCGTTCTCCCACGGAAGTGGTCCCTGGATCCCAGAAACCTGGCAGTGGCCTGCTGCACAGGCTCCCCGGAAGAGGGGTGCGGATAGTGACCTGAGCTTGCACACAGGCCCCTTGGTGGCGGCAGCAGCAGCCTTAGCGTCTCCCGCCCGTCTCTGTGGTCCGCGCTTTTAGCCGCGGCTCGCGCCCATCCCTGGGGTTCGAGCTTTTAGCCGCGGCTCGCGCCCGTCCCTGGGGTTCACGCTTTTAGCCACGGCTCGCGCCCATCCCTGGGGTTCGAGCTTTTAGCCGCGGCTCATGCCCGTCTCTGGAGTTCCTTTAAGCAGTGCCCTTAAATCCCTCTCCTCACACACCAGGAAACAAAGAGGGAAGAAAAAGTCGCTTGCCTCTTTGGCAGCTCCAGACCTTTTCCCGGACTCCCTCTCGGCTAGCCGTGGTGCACTAACCCCTTCATGCTGTGTTCACGCAGCCAACCCCAGTCCTCTCCCTGCGCTCTGACCAAAGCACAGGCCTCAGCTCGCAGCTCTGCCTGCCCTGGCGGGTGAGCAGACAAGCCTCTCGGACTGGTGAGTGCTGGTCTGCACCAATCCTCTATGCGGGAATCTCCCCGCTTTGCCCCCCGCACCCCCGTTGCTGTGCGCTCCTCCGCGGCTCCGAAGCTCCGCCTCCCAGAGTCTCCGCCCGCGAAGGGGCTTCCTAGTGTGTGGAAACCTTTCCTCCTTCACAGCTCCCTCCCACTGGTGCAGGTGCCATCCCTATTCTTTTGTCTGTTTTTTCTTTTTTTTCTTTTGCCCTACCCAGGTACATGGGGAGTTTCTTGCCTTTTGGGAGGTCTGAGGTCTTCTGCCAGCATTCAGTAGGTGTTCTGTAGGAGTTGTTCCACGTGTAGATGTATTTCTGGTGTATCTGTGGGGGGGGGAAGGTGATCTCTGTGTCTTACTCTTCCACCATCTTCCCAGCACCCCCCTATAATTTAAGTGGTAGGTTAGGTTGTTTGAGATTTTTTTCTTTTTTTGAGGAAGGCCTGTATCATTATGAACTTCCCTCTAAGAGCTGCTTTTACTGCGTCCTATAGATCTTTGTATGGTTGTGTTTTCATTGTCATTTCTCTCAAGGTATATTTTAATTTCCTCTTTGATTTCTTTGTTGACCCTTTGTTTTTTAGAAGCATGTTGTTTAGTCTCCATGTAATCATTCTTTTCTCATTTCTTTTTCCATGGTTGATTTCTAGTTTCACACTGTGTGGTCAGAAAAGATGCTTGAGATAATTTCTGTACTGTTAAATTTGTTGAGGCTTGTTTTGTGCCCCCCCTCATATGTGATCAACCCTAGATAATGTTCCATGTGCGCTTGAAAACAATGTGTATTCTGGTTTTGTTTTTTTTCTTCCTTTTTGGATGTAATGTTCTGAAAATAGCAATTAAGTCTAACTGTTCTATTAGGATCTCTGTTGTCTTACTGATTTTCTGTCCAGAAGACCTGTCCATTGATGTGAGTGGGGTGTTAAATTCTCCTACTATTATTGTATTCCTGTCAATTTCTCCCATTTTGTCTGTTAGTATTGGTTTTATGTATTTGGGAGCTCCTATATTAGGTGCATATATGTTGATGAGTGTAAAATCCTCCTCTTATATTGATCCTTTTATTATTATATAGTGTCCTCGTTTATCTTTATGGCCTTTGTTTTAAAGTCTATTTTGTCTGACATGACTATTGCAGCCCTTGCTTTCAGAGTGGCAGACTGGATTAAAAAACAAGAGCCTACAATATGCTGCCTACGAGAGACCCACTTTAGGGCAAATGCTTATCATTTTCATTTGCATGAAATATCCTTTTCCATCCCCTTTCAATCTATGTGTGTCCTTTGCCCTAAAGTGGGTCTCTTGTAGGCAGCATATTGTAGGCTCTTGTTTTTTAATCCAGTCTGCCACTCCATGTCTTTTGATTGGAGCATTTAGTCCACTGACATTTAAGGTAATTTTTTTTTGATAGGTAAGAAGTAGATTATTTAGGGAGAAACACACTCCACAGAGTGTGGACCATCTCAGAAGGCAAGAGCGGCCCCAGGGTATGGGGTTGTTAGTTTTTATAGGGGTGGGTAATTTCATAGGCTAATAAGTGGGAAGAGTATTCCAGCTATGTTGGGGAAGGGGTGGGGATTTCCAGGAACTGGGCCACCACCCATTTTTTGACCTTTATGGTCAGACTTGGAATAGTCATGGCACCTGTGGGTGTGTCATTTAGCTTGCTGATGTATTACAATGAGCGTATACTGAGGCTCAAGGTCTAGTGGAAGTTGACGCTAGTGGAAGTCTGCCATCTTGGACCTATTTGGTTCTAAACAGTTTGTCTTGTCCTATGTCATTCTTTTAAAGGTTGTACCCTGCTCCCACTTCCCTCCTGTTTCATGATAGATAGTATTTATTGCCCTTTTAACCTTGTTTTCCCATTTTATATTTCTTCTTTGTGCCTTTTTGTTTTTCCTTTTGTGGTTTGATGATTTTCTCTTGTATTACAGTTATGTCCTCTTCTTCTTGGTTTTTGTGAATCTATTCTGTTTTTGATATGTAGTTATCCTGTTTTTCAAGTATGTTAACCCCATCCTATATCTCCTTGCCTTAGACTGGTAGTCATACAGGCTCATACACATTCTAGGAAATGAAAAAAAATCTACATTTTGTTATTCTCCTCCCCCACATTTTATGATTTTGATGTCCTCTTTTACATCTTCATGTTCATTCTTTTGCTGTTCGTTGTGGTTATCACTTTCACAGAAATTTGATTTGTACTGCCTTATTTAGGTGATTTGCTTGACCATTGTGATTTTCTCTTTCCTATATATTCTTTTCTATTTAGAGAAGACCCTTCACTATTGCCTTTAGGACAGGTTTTGTACTGCTGTATTTTAGTTTTTGCTTGTCTGAGAAATTGTCCCTGTCTCCTTATATTATTGTAAATGATAATCTTGCTGGGTAGAGCATCCTAGGCTGAAGATTTTTCCCTTTCAGGACTTGAATATATCTTGCCACTCCCTTCTGGCCTGCAATGTTTCTGTAGAGAAATCAGCTGATAGCCTATGGGGGTCCCCTTGTAATTAACTCTTTCTTTTTCTCTTGCTGCCTTTAGAATCCTCTCTTTAACTTTTGCTATTTTTATTATATTATTTCTTGGTGTAGGTCTGTTTGGGTTTACATTGTCTGGGACCCTCTGTGCTTCCTGTACCTTGATATGCTTCCTTTTTTAGGTTTGGGAAGTTTAAGCCATAATTTCTTCAAATGCATTTTTGATCCCCTTTTCTCTTTCTTCCCCTGCAGGAATCCCTATTATGTGTAGATTGGCATGCTTTTTATTACCCCATAGGTCTCTTATATTGCTTTCATTTTTTTTTTTCATTTGCCTTTCTGTCTGCTGTCCTGATTAAGTGATGTCCATCATTCTATCTTCCAGGTCACTTATTCGTTCTGCAATATTTATTCTGCTATTCATTGCCTTTAGTTCAGTTTTCGTCTTGGCAAATGAGTTTTCTAATTTTTCTTGGTTCCTCTTTGCAGTTTCTAGTTCCTTTTTACAGTACTCTGCCGTTCTGCTGACAGCCTTTCATAATTCATTCAATATTTTCATTATCTCCTTTTTGAAATTGGTGTCTGTTAGACTGCAAAGGTCTGTTTCATTGTTTGTTCTTCCGTTGGTCTTTTAACTGGGAATGGTTCCTCTGCTTTTTCATTTTACTTATATTTCTCTTATTCTGTGAGCTTAGGAGAAACAATTATCTACTGTGGTCTTGGAGGTCTATTTATATGTGGGAGCATCCCTGTGTAGCTTATTTGGGCTTAATAGTTTTGGTGTGAAGGATATTTTTAGTATGGATGCCTGTTGCCTCTTACCTCAGCATGTGCTGGCTGTTATCCCCTTGATAGAGGGTGTGCAGATGCAGTGGCTGGTCCTGGGGTTCTCGGCGGTGGTGGCAGCTTACATGCACCCCCAGAGCATGTGATGGGAGTGGTGGTGGCTTGAGACTGCTCCTGTGGCTTGGGGGCAGTGACAGCAGCTTGCAACCGCTCCTGGGTGGCTCACAGTGGCTCCTGAAGCCCAGTGGGCAGGGGCGGTGGCTCGGAACCATTCCTGGAGCTTGTGTCAGTGGTATTCTGCAGCCTGAGAGCTCGCTGAGGAAAAAGGCTGTAAAAGCGGGTCCTGCCCCTCCCCTCTCCTTGTGTACTGCTCACACAATGGAGCCTTGCCTCTAAGGTGGCCCAGGCTTCCTCTGTGTACACCCTCAAGCACAGCTGCACCAGATTCCAGCCCCTTCAGGCTGTTTCCATCAGCCCACACCAGTCTTCTCCCCGGGTCTGATCTCCAAAGCCTGAGCTTCTGCACCCAGCTCCTGCCTGTACCAGTAGACGTGTGTCTCAGGCTGGGGAGTGCAGAGCGGTGGCACTGACCTTCTCTGCAGGTCTTCCTCCATTCTAGCTGCTTCAAACCAGTTGCTGTATTCTCCACCGAGGCTCCCAAGTTCCCCCTCTGTCCCAGCTGTTTTCTCTGCTGGTGAGGGGACTTCCCAGGATGCAGGAACTTTTCCTCTTTCACAGCTTCCTCCCAGGGATGCGGGTCCTATCCTAATTCCTTTGTCCTGTTTCTTATCTTTTTTTTTTTTTTCTTTTTCCTTTTGTCCTACCCAGCTGCATGGAGATTTTCTTGCCCTTTCAGAGGTCTGAGGTCTTCTGCCAGCATTCAGTAGATATTCTATGAGAATTGTTCCACATGTAGATGTATTTTTGATGTATTTGTGGGAGGAGGTAAGCATCATGGCCTACTACTCTACCATCTTGATCACTCCCCCCAAAACTTTAAAATTTTGTGTTCATGTTTGTGTCCATCATGGGTCAGTTGTATGTGAGCTATGGCTCAGCTTGAACATCTAAGACCAACACTGAAGGAATACCTCTTTTTCTTGTCTGGTTCACGCCAGTCTCATGGAATAGTTAAAACAGAGATGGCTGAACCATGGGATGGCTCCTAAGGCTTCTGCTGAGAAGTGGAACACACAACTTCCACTCATATTTCTCTGTACAAAGCAAGTCATGTGGCCAAATGTAACATCAGTGGGGAAGGAAATATAATCCTCCTTTCAGGGAGGGGCTGGTAGGGAAGTACCTGGTAAGAAGAAAAAGTAAATATTTTAGAAAATGATCTGCAATACCTCCCTGTGGAATGCTGTATTTTTTTAAAACTCATGCTCTTCCATAGCATATATATATTTTTCCATAGCATATATATGTATATATAATCACAGTAACTATCACATGGTTATAGATATTTACCTATCAGTTTTTCTCAAGGCTGTGTACTATAGAATCCCTCTCATAGTTAATGCCTGGTAAAAGTTCCTATAATATTTTCAAATGGAATACTTTTGGGGAAACACTGCTGCTGGCCCAAAACTAGTTTGTAAAAAGATTTTTCTTTTGAAAATTCATTCGAATTTTTTTCTTTTGAAATTTCATTGAAAATTCAAATTTTTATTTCATTTCTGTGCTGTTAAAGCACAGCTCCACAAAACTGTGTTTTTGTATCTAGGCACTCATTTCACTCTCCAGGTAACATTACCGAGAGAGAGAGAGAACATTTCTCTTCTCTCAGTGTCTTTCTACTCCCACTTCTCATCTGTACTGTTGATGATAGTCCCAGAAAGGAATTTTGAACTGACTGGTACCATCATATTTACTAAATGAATACTTACTAAACTTCTGCTATGTATCAGGCATTGTTTTAGGTACTGGGAATATGACAGTTAAGAAAGAAAGAAAGATACTTGATTCATGAATTATAAATTCTAATAGAAGGGAGACCAACAGTTTTTTAAAAAGATAAAATACAAGGTTTGTCAAATAGTGAACTGGTGAAGTGCAACAAATAAAGCAGATAGAGAGTGATATGTCAAGATGATTGCAATTTTAAATAAGATGTTGAGGAAATGCTTCACTGATGTGAAGATATTTGAGCAAATATCTGAAGGAGGTGAGAGATAAAGCCCTGAGATTATACAGGGGAAAAAAATCATTTCAAGCCAAGAGAACAGCAGGTACAAAGACCCTAAGGTATGAACCTATGTGCCCATTTGAAGAGTATGGGGGATTTCAGTGTGACTGACATGGAGTGATCACGGAGGAATGAGAAGAAGAGGTAGCATAGGGCCAGGTCATGTTGGGCTCAGTAAGCCATGTAAGGACTTTAGTTTATTCAGTGAATGATATAAGAAACCAAGAGGTGGGAGGTGGTTTGAGCTTAGAGATGAAATGAGCTGACTTACATTTTGCAAATATCATCCTGGCTGCTGGGTTGACTAGAGAAGAGAAACGGCAGAATCAGGACAGCCAGTTGGAGCCACTGTATTAATTCAGCTGAGAGATGGCGGTGGCTGAGACAAAAATGTTAGTGGTGAAGAAAGGAAGGGAGATATTCTGATTGTGGTTACTGAAGGTAGACCCATGGGACTTGCTTTTATAGTAAATATAGTGTATTTTGCTACTTCAAAGATTTTGGCCTGAGTAACTGGACAGGTGGCAGTGCCATTTACTGAGATTGGTGGGGGAATTAGAAGAGTAGTTTTGAACACATTAAGTATGAGAGGGCAATCAGATGGAGCCATCGACTCGGAATTTAATTATTCAAATCTAGAGTTTAGGTGCTCAGACGGAAAACATTGATTTCAGAAATGAAAGCCAACAGATGTTATTTAAAGCCATAGGACTGTAGGAGATGGAGCAACTCAACATTGAGAGCACAGAATTATGAATGAGGATCTGGCAGTGGAGATCGAAAGCAGGGTCTATGAGGTAGAAGGAAAGAAGGGGATTAGAGCAGCCCTGAAGAAGGTGTGTGAAGGTTTGTGAAGGTGAAGAAGGTTTGTCAAGGAGAAGGGAGGGATCAACTGTGTCCAGTGCTGCCGATAGATCTGGGAATTAATCAGAGAATTCGCTGGTTATGTTGACAAGAGCCATATCATTGGAATAGTAGTAGCAAAAGCCAGATTGAAGTAGGTTCAAGAGAGAAAGAGAGGATAGGACTTGGAAACAGTAATTATGTTCAACTCTGTGTTTTGTTCTCAGCGAGCACAGGGCAGTGGAGTGGTAGCTCGAATGCAGTGTGTAGGCAAAAGGTACTTTGGGTTTTTATTTTTGTCTCAGTATTTATAAAAAATATATATTTTGGTAGCAGAAACCACAGCTTGTGTAGAAACTATACTTCTGTTTTCCAGTTGAAAGAGAAAATTGATCACACAAGGAACAGATTTATTATTGGATCCATGGCCTTGAATAGTTGAAAAAGGAAAGAAAAAAGTGTTCAAGTAAAGAGGCTGCCTTAGGAACACAGAGAGCCCACTTCTGGGAATGAGGGAAATGTAAGAATTTTGGTTACAGATGCAGCGAGGTACATAGATGTGATAGTGGGAGCAGAAAAATGGCTTTTTAATTTTTTTTTTTTTTAGTGAAGTACAAAGGCAAATCATAAGTTTAGAAGGAGGAGAATGTAGGAAAATTTGGAGGTTTGAGGACAGAGAAGAAAGAATAAAATAGTTATCTAGAATGGAGGAGTGAATGAAGCAGGGACATATAACAATTACATGGCTACACTAAGGGAAAATTTGTGGTTAGTGTCATAAATTTAAAGTGAAACCTGTCAGCACATGTGTGGGTTTTTCCTCTGCAATGATCAGCCACTTGATTGATGCAACAATCAGGTACACGTAAGCAGGGATTTTCATTAGCGTTGGAATCTTTCAGGTTAAATGTGATGAAAGGTGAGAGGGACAAGGGTGTGATGATGATGGATGGAAACTGGTTTAAAAATAAGAGTGTCATGGAAGGAAAAGTGAAAAGTAGAGAGCAGTAATAGATTGTAAGTCCTGATTCAGTTAAAGAAATGTTGGAATTAAGGTTCTTGAAGGAGTGAAGTGGGAGAGACAGGATGTGGTGGTCTGAGATGAGGTGGTTGAAACTGAGATTGAAATTAAGATTGTAGAGGAACTGAGGTTGTCAATGATAAGCCTAGTTTATAGCCACAGAAATGAATAGCGAAGGTGGGGGGGGTGGCACAAGATAATCAGGAGAAAGAAAATTAAAGATCCGGTAAGCCGTGGTATTGGAAGGGTCATCTACATGGATGTTGAAGTCACCCGAATTAATACTGCAATAGAATTGGAGAGAGTGACCGTGAGCCTGGAATGAAAATCTGTAAAGAATGAATTTGAGTAATCCAAAGGTCTAAAGGTGACTGTAGTGAGTAAGGTATTGTTAGAAATCTCTGAGGACATAAGATTATGAGATTAAAAACTAGAGGGTTTCGGGAGGAGGGAGAATCTGAAAACAGCAACGAAGACCCAAAGGACACTTACCCTAATTCCAGGAATAAGGAGTTTTGCAGACCAATAATCATGTCTTAAGAGAGCTGCAAGGGAAACAGTATCCTTAGGAGAGAGAGTCCCATGGGAGAAAGAAGGTGCAGGAAACAGACAAGAGCTTGATGATACAAAGGATTTTGCTATGGGTGATAACAGGAAATGTATGGAATATGAAAATCTGGGGGTGTGGGATGACATGGGCACCTTAGACTGCTGTAGACAGGGATGGAGGGCAGGCTGGTATTTGTCCTCACATCATCAGAGCAGATGGTGGTGATGAGGCTGTAAGTGCCAGAGAGGACAGAAGGGTGAGCACATCTGGGAATACGCAGAGCTCTGGAGCTCTTAAATTCACAAGACGTGAACTTTATATACTAGTACTTGTATGTGATATATCTCTGGGTTATTTGTAGAGAAACAGTCAGTTGCATTTTTAGTATTTTTTTTCTTCTGTCTTTCAAAAAATATATTTCCGCTTGACAATCTGGCACTAAGATTTTTATATCCGACTCTAGAATATTTTTCCTCTCATACTCATGTTTCCACTTTCTTATAAAAATGTATTTCATCATTTCACACCATGACCAATTTTTGGAATACAAAGAACAGCAATAACTGGTTAGATAGTAGCTACAAAAATTTTTCCTTTGTAAAAATTTTTCAGTTTTATTGTATTTTTTCTTAAATCAGTGGAGTCTGGTGGTTCAAAGTGTATGCTTGGGGTAAAGACAGGCCTGATTTGAATCCAGGCTGGGACATGTACCATCTCTGTGACCTTGGATGAGCTTGCCTCAGTTCTCTAATCTGTATAATGGGGACATTGGAAATGCTGAATGAGGCAATGCTTATAAAGCACTGAGACAGTGTTGGTACATATTAAGCATAATAACTATCTTATACATACGTACAGCTAAATTTTAGCATTATTTTTACCATGGCTATTAACTGTATAGTACTTTGAACAGTGATGAACTACTAAAAGCAAACTTTCCTTAAAAATTAAGTTGTCAAAATTGCTATTAATTTAGTACACCTCTAATGAAGTGAATATTTTCCAAAATTTCAAGAGTGTAGGTCACCACAGGATAGAGGATCTTGTTCTATTCCTGCAACAAGTTGCACAATTTTGGGAACAAAATTAAAATTTAGTCCTTCCCTTAGTAGGCATGTAAAATATATTTAAAACTTTATTGAAATGTATTTTCCTTTCAGTATCATAAACTTTAAAAATATCTAGAAAGCAGCATTTTTGTTGAATTTCTGAAAGCACAAATATAGTAAAATAGAATGTCTTGGGAAATAAATGTAAAGGAAGAATTGTTCTAGTCAAATGCAAAAACTGCCTAGTATTTATAGGCATATTTTCTATAAAATACATTAAAAATAACAGAAAATAGTTTCAGCTTGCACATTTCTTCTTTTACTTAGAGCTTTAAAGTTCACTTAAATACTTTCATTCTTTAACTTCCAGCCACATTGCCAATTTGGTTGCCACCCCTCCACTATTGTTCCTTTAGACATGCTGCTGTCATTAGACATATTTTATTAAATGACACAAAGGTTTGGTCTTTTGTGAAATGATGATAATTAGCTGGGCTTCAAAGATAGGCAGAAACCTTCCACATGAAAATGATCCTCACCTCATTGAATAATATGCTTTTTAATTAATGTTCTGTTAACTGGCTGACAATACCTCCTAAGCTAATGAACAGGGCTGAATGTAATTCAACATTTATTAAGTAGCCTGCATCCCTATTACAACCCTGGCCCATCTCCCCTTCACATAGGCCAGGGTAGGAATGGGAGAGGGAAGAAGAACAGAAAGCCAGTTACCTCCATCAACCACCTCTCATTTCCCTCAAATGGCACTTACTTTAATTAACAGAGTTAAAATAGTGCAGTAAAAGTCAGCTTATTGAATTTTTAAAACACAGCATCCAGAGGCTGATTGTTCATTATAATGGCACTTACTAAATAAATTCTCTTAACTACTTCACTTTTGGTAGCAAAGACTCAGCAGAAGGCAATGAGGTGCAGCCCCAGTGAGCCGAGGAGCAGCTCTTCCTATCAGAGACAGAAAGGTCAGGGAATCAACCTGATAAGACTTTGCCTGTTACGTTTCCTATTAAGATACTTTTGGTTTTTTTCATGACGTTGTTTTAAAACAGAAAGTCTCCTTATTTTTCACTTTTCTAATTCAGATTTATTTGGAAATAATTATTGTACCTTGTAGTATAGATAACAGAGGAGTCTTGTGTTTGAAGCACTACACTGTTATGAATCAAAGATTTTATTCATCTATATGGAACCAGATGCATTTTTTCCTCAAATACTAGTGTTTCTATTCCGGTACAAATCTTCATTTTCTGATTCTTTGTTCTCTTTTCTGTTTTGGGGGAGGGCTGCTGAAAGTGTCAAATACATTGGGTTGGGCAAAAGTTTCGTTCGAGTTTTTCCATGATGTATTATGGAAAAACCCGAACGAGCCTTTTGGCCAACCCAATACTTATAGGTAACTACAGAGTTCCACATCATTTTGCCTATCACGCATTGATAATATGATTGCACTAGTAACGACGGAATTCAAAATCATACACTCTGAAATTTTTTCTAGAGTTCTGAGTATAACTCTATGTCTTAAATATTGCTATGAAAACTGACCTACCATTTGATTAGATGAATTTTGTTAGTTTTCACTAAAGAGGATCTGAATATAAGGAGACACAGAATAGTATATCTTATTTTAAGCCTCTTCAGAATCAGTAAATGACGTTTTAGTTTATTCATTTTCACAAATTAAGTCATTGCATTCTTGAGAATATGGCTTTATATTTATGACAGATCTGATTTCTGAAAAAGCTTTAAATTATGAAAGAAGGCTTTACATAAACTTTGTCTATTTAAAAGAAGAATATGCATGTGAAATGATAGCTCAAGTGCTGTTGGAAGACATAACGAATCAGACAAAAGTTCCAGCCTAATATTTATCTGGATAACCCCCTCTGTTCTGTCCTATACCCATTTCTTCATAAGTCTACCAGTGTTCACTGGATTGAGTTATGAGCCATTCTAAAGTCCTTTACCCTTTAAATGTTAAGAATAGCTGAGTAAAAGAAAGCTCAGGAATCGTGTGAAATGGAGGAGGTGGCTGTAAGACCTGTGTGCAGAAGGTGGGGAGCTCAGTTAACAGGGTCAGAATTAGTACATACATTTGACTGACTCTGCAAACTCAATCAAATGGACTGGAGCCAAAAATACCAACTGGAGAGAATGGTTTTGCGTACCATTTATACACTGACAGCTCCTAACTTTGTCGCTAGACTAGGTTTTTCTACTGAGCCTCTCATGTTTCCAATACCTGCTGGATATGTCCACTTCTGTGTCCCACAGATACTTTATCTCAACATGTCCAGAAGTAAAATATGAACTGTAGCCCCCTTAAAGCAAAGTCTTTCTTCCAATTTCTCCTACTTCAATAATGATACTAAATCTATTCAGTTGCTCAAAAAGGAAGACATATTTTTACAACTCCTAAGTATCTCACCACTCACATTCAATCACAAACTTTTATAAAATTTGATACAAAATAGATATCTCAAATCAAGATGGTTCTGTCCACTGCCACCACTTTAGTCTAAGCCATCATCATCTCTAGTCTGGACTGCTGCTCCAAATCCAGACAGTAGAAACTGAGTGAGAAATGCCAGTTAGATAAGAATTGAAATTGTATGTTGTAAGCCACCCTCTTCTCCAAATACAAAGATAGAGAAATGATTAATAAAATATGAAAGACTGTAAAAGATTGGGACAAAAACATAAACATTTATATGTATCAAAAGGCAAAAGAAACCAAGTGTGAGCAAAGCTTACACTGTGTACATACTGGCCTCTACGTTCAGAATCAGGTGGAGGAAACTGGAAGTTTGGTCCATGGGGCAACAGAAACTAAGTAATCCATGTGAGATAGCCAGAGGTCAGCTCAGTGTTTGAAACCAGGGACTGTAACAGGACTCTCACTCACGTGAAAGAGCCACAGAAGCTGATGCAGACCACATCCCAGGGCTACAGACAGCTTAGAGTAGCGTGCTGGGATTTCTATAGCCACTAGAAATATGAACCCAAAATAAAGCTAGAAATAAGAAAAAAAACAGGTAGGATAAACAAAAATCATGAACTAATATGTCAGATATTTCAAATTACATGAAATGAAAATGGACTTAATGCTATAGTTAAAAGATAAAGTATGTAAAAATGGATTTTTAAAAATAAATATGAGAATTACTTTCTGTTAATATGAGTTATAGCTAGGAATACAAGTGAACTTCCCAATGTGAATCTGATAAAGGTACTTACAAACAACTATAGCAGACATCACATTTAATAGTAAAATATTACCTTCCTCCAGATGTCAATAACAGACAAGGGTGTTTGCAATCCACATTTCAACATTAATTTTAGCTACAGCAGTGATTCAAGAAAGAACAAAACAACAAAATAAAAGGCATAAGGATTGGAAAGGAAGACCTAAAACTTCTACCGATACAGATGACATGAACGTGTACATAGAAAAATAAAACAAACATATCTAGAGAAAACCTATTGGAACCAACAAATAAATTTAGCAAGCTTATTGAATATAAGGTCAATAGACAAATATCCATTTTGTTTCCATATACTAGCTATAAGTAATTATATAATTTAAACTGCTCTATGAGACAATTGAGATATCACAGGTAATATCAAATTCCTACAGAAAAATTAATTAAAAGCAAGGCATCGTCACAAAACAAAACATCATAAAACCAATTTTAAAAGATGGAAATAAATGAAGCAGTGTACAATATTCATGAATTAAAAGACTAAATACATTATATTTAATGTATTTATATGAAAATGCAAAGGCCCATAAATAGTCAAGATAATACTGAAGTAGAAGAACAAACTTGGAGAACATGCATTACCAGGTAACAGTACGTATTATTATAAATTAAAAGAATTAATATGGTGTGATATTGATGCAAAAAGAGACAAAACAGGCCAAGAAAACAAATTATAGAGATCCCAGAAACAGACCTATTTATCTGTAAGTAAAAATAAGAAGAAATTATATATCTGTGGTGGAAAACCATTGATCAATGGAAATATATGGACAACTATATATATATATACACTCACACACACATATATACACATATATACACATATATATATATTCCCCCCCCCACCACAGGAGAAAGACAACTTTCATTCTTTCAAGAAAATGTACCATTGATTTGAGTCTTCTCCCTTTTTTTCTTGATGAGTCTGGCTAATGGTTTATCAATTTTGTTTATCTTCTCAAAGAACCAGCTTTTAGTTTTATTGATCTCTGCTATCGTTTCCTTCATTTCTTTTTCATTGTTTCCTTCTGCTAACTTTGGGGTTTTTCCACTAAGATCAGGAACAAGACAAGGTTGCCCACTCTCACCACTCTTATTCAACATAGTTCTGGAAGTTTTAGCCACAGCAATCAGAGAAGAAAAGGAAATAAAAGGAATCCAAATTAGAAAAGAAGAATAAAGCTATCACTCTTTGCTGATGACATGATACTATACATAGAGAATCCTAAAGATGCTACCAGAAAACTACTAGAGCTAATCAAT
The DNA here is from genome assembly GCF_059928025.1 of Delphinapterus leucas. Classification (NCBI taxonomy): domain Eukaryota; kingdom Metazoa; phylum Chordata; class Mammalia; order Artiodactyla; family Monodontidae; genus Delphinapterus; species Delphinapterus leucas. The sequence continues at coordinate 21,542,429 of NC_143135.1, forward strand.
GAATTTGGGAAAGTAGCAGGATACAAAATTAATGCACAGAAATCTCTGGCATTCCTATACACTAATGATGAAAAATCTGAAAGTGAAATCAAGAAAACACTCCCATTTACCATTGCAACAAAAAGAATAAAATATCTAGGAATAAACCTACCTAAGGAGACAAAAGACCTGTATGCAGAAAATTATAAGACACTGATGAAAGAAATTAAAGATGATACAAATAGATGGCGAGATATACCATGTTCTTGGATTGGAAGAATCAACATTGTGAAAATGACTCTACTACCCAAAGCAATCTATAGAGTCAATGCAATCCCTATCAAACTACCACTGGCATTTTTCAGAGAACTAGAACAAAAAATTTCACAATTTGTATGGAAACACAAAAGACCCCGAATAGCCAAAGCAACCTTGAGAACTAAAAACGGAGCTGGAGGAATCAGGCTCCCTGACTTCAGACTATACTACAAAGGTACAGTAATCAAGACAGTATGGTACTGGTACAAAAACAGAAATATAGATCGATGGAACAGGATAGAAAGCCCAGAGATAAACCCACGCACATATGGTCACCTTATCTTTGATAAAGGAGGCAGGAATGTAGAGTGGAGAAAGCACAGCCTCTTCAATAAGTGGTGCTGGGAAAACTGGACAGGTATATGTAAAAGTATGGGATTAGATCACTCCCTAACACCATACACAAAATTAAGCTCAAAATGGATTAAAGACCTAAATGTAAGGCAAGAAACTATCAAACTCTTAGAGGAAAACATAGGCAGAACACTCTATGACATAAATCACAGCAAGATCCTTTTTGACCCACCTCCTAGAGAAATGGAAATAAAAACAAAAATAAACAAATGGGACCTAATGAAACTTCAAAGCTTTTGCACAGCAAAGGAAACCATAAGCAAGACCAAAAGACAACCTTCAGAATGGGAGAAAATATTTGCAAATGAAGCAACTGACAAAGGATTAATCTCCAAAGTTTATAAGCAGCTCATGCAGCTCAATAACAAAAAAACAAACAACCCAATCCAAAAATGGGCAGAAGACCTAAATAGACATTTCTCCAAAGAAGATATACAGACTGCCAACAAACACATGAAAGAATGCTCAACATCATTAAATCATTAGAGAAATGCAAATCAAAACCTCACAGCAGTCAGAATGGCCACCATCAAAATATCTAGAAACAGTAAATGCTGGAGAGGGTGTGGAGAAAAGGGAACACTCTTGCACTGCTGGTGGGAATGTGAATTGGTACAGCCACTATGGAGAACAGTTAAAAAACTACAAATAGAACTACCATATGACCCAGCAATCCCACTACTGGGCATATAACCTGAGAAAACCATAATTCAAAAAGAGTCATGTACCAAAATGTTCATTGCAGCTCTATTTACAATAGCCCGGAGATGGAAACAACCTAAGTGCCCATCATCAGATGAATGGATAAAGAAGATGTGGCACATATATACAATGGAATATTACTCAGCCATAAAAAGAAACGAAATTGAGCTATTTGTAATGAGGTGGATAGACCTAGAGTCTGTCATACAGAGTAAAGTAAGTCAGAAAGAGAGACAAATACCGTATGCGAACACATATATGTGGAATTTGAGGGGAAAAAATGTCATGAAGAATCTAGGGGTAAGACAGGAATAAACACACAGACCTACTGGAGAATGGACTTGAGGATATGGGGAGGGGGAAGGGTAAGCTGTGACAAAGCGAGAGAGGGGCATGGACATATACACACTACCAAACGTAAGGTAGATAGCTAGTGGGAAGCAGCCGCATAGCACAGGAGATCAGCTCGGTGCTTTGTGACCGCCTGGAGGGGTGGGATAGGGAGGGTGGGAGAGGGAGATGCAAGAGGGAAGACATATGGGAACATATGTATATGTATAACTGATTCACTTTGTTATAAAGCAGAAACTAACACACCACTGTAAAGCAATTGTACTCCAATAAAGATGTAAAAAAAAAAAAAAGAAAATGTACCAACAGGTTGAAGGAAGGCACATGCTGGCCACACCCCTGTCCTCAGCAGGGGTCTGAGATGAGACCAGGCCTGACCAGGGCTTGGGAGAAGGTAACGGGGCTCCCTGTGGCACTGGGGGGAGGGCCAGGCCAGGCCAGCTCAAAGGTGGCACTTTGTTCTGTTAGCACCAGGAACCGCCTGCAGCTGCAGACAGACTCCGAGACAGGACAGTGGGTGGCCCTGCTCTGTCTCCACCTGAGCAGTCTGGGGAGGGGCTGGCAGCAGAAGGCTCCCTGCAGGCAGTCATCTTTGTGTGATTCTCAAATTCACAGCCTAGACTTGGTCCCCCAGCCCCCTGTAAACATGAGAATGGCTCGTGACTGCCAAGCCCTTAAGACAAGATGAGGGTATGAGATGTGTGGCTGGGCTTCAGGCAGCCCAGGAGCTGCTGGGCTTTCTCCTGCATGAAGAGCTGGTCCCTGGTCCCCCTTTAGGCCACTGTCTTCTAGGTGCTGGTCATGGGGGCAGGAGTTGATCAATGGAAATATATGGACAACTATACATAAAATATTGATCAAAATAAGCAATATATAAAAAAGAATATATCAAGTCTGACACTTCACATAATATACAACACGAGTAAAGTTTTAAAAATTATGTAGGGGTACATACAGATATTTTAAGTATATATACATTTTTTTTCAAAAGCAGGGATATAATTACCACGGCAGCCAGTGGTATCTCTATAAAGGATGGAGAGGGTTGTGATCAAAGAGAGGTATATTGTCTTGAAAAGGACACAAAAATTATTGAAGATAAAGGGAAAAATAAACATTTGCTTTAAAACTAATTTTTCTATTAATAGTAAAAAGGCAGTGGGACAAGGTATTGAGACATAACTAAAATCTATTTATAAAGTACTCTCACAAATCAATTACAAAAGTACAGACAGCCCAGTTAAAAAATGTCAAAAGACTTGAACAGGTATTTGATAAAACAATTTGCTAATGGCTTTAAAATATAGGAAAAGATGCTCAGCTTCATTAGTCATCAGTGAAAGGAAATTAAATCCAAAATGAGATGAATATAGCCACGAAACAACTTGACTAAAAATAAAACTCTGCTCATACTAAGTGTTGGTGAGAATGTATGTCAACTGGAATTTTCATACATTCCAGATGGGCAAATAGCTGAAACAATTGCTTTGGGAAACTATCATTTTCCACTAGTGTTGAACATAAACCTTACGATCAAGCAATTCCACTGCTAGGTGTATACACTTCAGACGTGTGACACATATACATCAAGAGTCATGTAGAATAATCATACTACTATTAATTGTAATAGCACCAAACTAGAAACAATATAAATGTCCTGTAATTATTAATAGAAAAGTAAATTGTGGGTATAGAACATGATACAGCAAGGACAATGAATGATCTATAGCTACATGCAGCATCAAAGATGGATCTTAGGGCTTCACTGGTGGCGCAGTGGTTGAGAATCTGCCTGCTAATGCAGGGGACACGGGTTCGAGCCCTGGTCTGGGAGGATCCCACATGCCGCAGAGCAACTAGGCCCATGAGCCACAACTACTGAGCCTGCGCGTCTGGAGCCTGTGCTCCGCAACAAGAGAGGCCGCGATAGTCAGTGGCCCACGCACCGCGATGAAGAGTGGCCCCCACTTGCCACAACTAGAGAAAGCCCTCGCACAGAAATGAAGACCCAACACAGCAAAAATAAATAAATAAATTACTAAACTCCTACCCCCAACATCTTAAAAAAAAAAGATGGATCTTATAAAAATAATGGTGAAAAGAAAACATGAAAGAATACATATCAATAGTAAGATAAAATTTTAAAGGGTAAAATCTAATTATCGTATTTAAAGGTAAATGCTTAGGTAGCAACAAATAAAAATAATGTCAGAATAATGAAGATAGCATTTAGCTTTGGAGAAAATGGAGGAGATATTGGTTGTGCAGGGATGGGAGGACTTCTAAGGGACCTCTGCTCAATACTCTGTAATAACCTAAATGGGAAAAAATTTGAAAAAGAATAGATACATGTGTATATGCATGTATCTATTGCATCACTGCAAACTGAATCACTTTGCTGTACACCTGAAACTAACACGTTTAATCAATTATACTCCAGTATAAAATAAAAAATTTTTTAAATCTCCATGTTACTGTTTCTTATCCTTGGTATTGTTTGTACAGGTATTACCATGATAAATCATTAAGTTCTTCATGTTATGCAATTCTATAAATATATACTATTTCAAATTTAACAATATAAAGGTTCAATATCCCCTTCTTGGAAAGATCTAATTAGAACAGACCAAGCCCCATATTCACACTCTAGTGGCCAAAATGAAGGGTGAGAATTTTCTAACCCTTGCTGACACAATGGCAATTTGTTATCATTACAAAGGGTCTTGAGATGCTAGGTCACTGGTAATGATATGGGTCACAAACATCATTTTTTAAAATGTGATAGACAAAAATAGGATACAACGTATGTTATAAAGGTGAGTTTGTTTCATGAACATGTTTAATTTTTTATATGTATGTGTGTATATAGATTTATCTGCTTAGTAACAAGGGAATATATATTTCTCAACATAGTGTGGGTAAAATTTTTGATCAACATTGCTCATATTGGGTGAGGAGAGAACTACCAATTGAGCTACCAACTGGGCTCACTTTCCTTTTGGGAACTAACTTTTAATTCATTTCCTTGAGATGTAGAAACGATAAAGCATTTGTTTTCCTGGCAATAAATTTTATAAGAAATACATATTATTTTAATTTGAAACTCTTCAGTAATATTCTAAGATGGGAGAAATAAATAGTACTGGGTGGAAGAACATGAAATTTGGAGGATGTTTTCTTATTAATAAGTATCCTTTCTATAACTCTCCAAGCTTGAAATTTTTCAAAAGCCGTATGGATGGGAGTGAACAATTTTAACATGTAAAAGTGGGCAAGAATCTCAAGGATGATGTAGATATAGCTTATAGCAGTATTTCTGGCAATTAATATAAAATCAGCCAAAGCATGGAAGTTTGAAAATAATGGGTACACAAGTTATCAGAAATTATCACTTCCAACATGAATTCTGGGCTAAAGGTTCACTGAGTTTTGAAACATTCTACCTGAAATTGAATTCTGGAGCTGGGTTGTGGAGAAAAAAAAAGAATCAAAGGTAACTTGTTTCACTGGTAATGATGATTTTTAGATGGCTCATAAAATTACAGAGCATGTAAGATCTATTTAGTGCTTTTTGATGGCTGGAAATCATGACAGTAACTGGAAGGAAACATAGTCTGAAGGCTGGAAACTTTTCCTTACCTTTTACCTACTCAAATAAAAGAGAACTGAGTAAAAGGTACTCTTCTACTTATTCTCATTTAAGTAGTGAATTATTTTCCTTAGAGGCTAAACTACCTTCACTTTTAAACAGAGGGGACTCCCCACTTCTTATATTTATAGGGAGAGTTACCTCCTATGCCAGGTCCACATGAGAATGTTACCAAAAATGGCACAGTCATATTCAAGAGACCATCAGAAAGCAAAAGGGAGTGGAGTCTTTCCAGAATTTTCATTATGGCAGTCAGTCACTCACAAGTAATGCCCAAAGTGATTGTGTTTAATGGCATGGATTAAAGACCAGCCTGCATGGTTTGTGAGCTCTGTGTAGTTGCACAAAACACCACCCAAACTCACTGAGCCCAAGCCTCACAAATTTGATACCTACCAATGAAAGATAATACAAATGACAATTTCTTGTCAAACTCTGTAGAGGATCATGCTTTGTTTATTTTTCCTTCCTTTTAAAAAATGTGCTAAACAGGAGCATTGTGCCCAAATATTTACTCAGTTGTTTACAATTACAGACACTTTCATATATATTGTATCTTTAGATTTAGTCTCAAAAAATGCTGGCTAGAAAGACAAATATTTTTGTATAATTGTATGAAAGAAGAGATAAGGAATTTTTAAAAGGCAAAAAGACCTCAAAAAAAACACAAAACAAACCTTGGGTATGCACAAAAAAGAATAGATTGCGAATATCTGTTTATGTCTACCCTTGTTAAATCCTTATAAAATGAAAAGAAAGATAAAAAATAATAAATTAGTCAATCTACAGTGGTATTAAAAATGAGGGAGCAGACTTCAGCAGTCAAAAGATTTCAAATTACTGCCAGAGGAAATAAAGTATATAGTGAAGGAATTATACAGCCTACAACACAAAGGAGAACTTTTCAGTGGACTTGGGAGCCATTTATTCTGGTGATAGCAAATGAGTCTCTAACCTCAAAGCTATCAAGTTTCCAGAGTAGGAATGGAGACTGGGTAGAAATAAAAAGGAATAATTCAATAATAATTATTAAATAATATATTTACAAAATTATTTTTATTAATTATTAATGTTTAATTTGCATTTAATTCGTATTAAATAATATATTTAAATATAATTATTATTATTCCTTTACTCAATTATTCCAATTATTATTATTATCATCATCTTACAGGATCGCTGCTTAAATAACGCTCCTACTACTTCTGAAATTTTGAGTAGGCAGCAGAGTGTTTATCCTCAGGCCAAAACATGAGAAATACTCCCTAAAGAAATGGAGAAAAGCTGACTTGGAAGAAATAAACTGCTGGTGTGGATCTTGTCACAGAATAATGCTCTCCTTAATTATAGTGCGAGTGTCATTTAGAAGTAGTCTTATTGCCAAATTCTCAGATACCATCAGGGAGTTGCAGCCATCACACTCAAGAGACCCATTGGGCAGACAGGTATGAACCAGCAGTAAGCCCCAATAAACACATTAAGTATGCTGTTGTTTTTAATGTGAGCCAGACTTTTGAAAATAAAAATGAAACAGAAAAGGATAAAGACAATAAAAAGAGCCATTGAGCATAAAAGATCTAATAATTTGGAGATTGTAAAGGAGCATAAAATTTGTATTTTAAGGAAGTTTAAAAGAGGTTGAATACATCTTATGTAAGTAAGTAGCTTATGGAATTCTACTTCTGGAAACAAAGGAATAATTGGTGGGGATTTGCTCTCTCACCATGAATAACTAGGACACTGAATAAAATATACAAAATGACAATGTTCAGTCTTTGGACATCAGGCAGAGCAGAACTGTGATCCCTGTAAGAACAAAACCAATGGAGAATTCAGATTGCCTGAGCTTTCTACCTGAAGACAGTTTCTTGACGAAGGCATAGGCAGGCTGTACCAAGCAACGGATGGTGGTCTCACTAAGTTGAGGAGAAAAAGCCCAAAGTATTTGAAGAACAGGGAAGCAGAGGAAATGGAGATACATAAAGAACTCAAAAAATCTGTACAAGAGTCACACTGAATCTTTATCTGAATACTTACTGTACATTTGCAGGGAGAAACTCTACAAGGCAAGACCAGAAAGCACAGACAGAAGTTGTAATCTAGTGTGGCTGGCATTAAGATACATAATATACATCTGTATCTATAGATATAGATATACATTCAATACCTATATTCAGTATCATTGTTCAATATATATAATGTTGCCCTATGCTAGCTGCTGTATATATGGTGTGTGCATATATGTAGAGTTCTCTAAGCAATCCTGTTACACATTTAGAATTCCAGGTTTGAATTTACTTTTCAGGACTCGATGCAGTGTTGCCAATTTAACTTAGTGAAGAATACAAAAAATGCAGTAGATACCATCAAATACTCAGATACCTGACGTTACAGAGACAAAACATTCCTATGATTTATGGCATATTTCATTTTTCTCCCAGTTGGTTTTAGACTGTGTAACTAGAGTCGTGAGTATAGATTTGGTAATCACTGAAACATAAATTCCAGTGGAGCTTGTTTTGTGTCAGTGCTTTTAGGGTTGTTTTTTTTTCCTTCCTATTTCATAGTTGGGCATTTTCCCTTCAGTCATATTACAGCCATTGATGGTATCCATGAGGCTCTTAGTGGTACAGTCACATAAGAATGAGAAATCAAGCAGAAGAGTGGGAAGCAGGAACACATAAGCTGTTGTTTAACTTTCCCATTGTTCAATTTCAAGAGAGCATTTTCTGAGTAAATAACATGTTGTCTTTTGCTTCCATTACTATACATTTGAGAGTGACTGATGACTTAACAAGTCGGTTTGTGTTCAGCAGCCCACAGAGTGAAATGCACTGTGTTCTGCAGTGATTGGTCTAGGGGTGTAGAATTCATCTAACTTGACAATAGGTGGTGACCAGTTGTCCTATACGTTTTCTCCATGGCACTTCTTGTCTAACTTCTTATCTCTAAACTGCTTTATATCTTGTTTGCCCCATGCATGGTCAGCCATTCTGAATTAGTTTCCTAAGGCGGCTGTAACAAAGAACCACTAACTGGGAAAGCTAAAAACAACAAAAGTTGACATCTCACAGTTCTGGAGGCTAGAAATTGAGAACAAGGTGTCATCAGGGCTGTGTTTCCTCTGAAAGGTCTAGGGTGGCCGCTGTTCCATCCATTTCTCTTAGGTTCTGGTATTGCCAGCAATCCGTGACACTCCTTGACTCTGGATGCCTCGCTCCAGTCTCTGCCTCCATCATCACATGGTCATCTTCTCCCTGTGTTCTCTGTCTTTGTGTCTTACCTCCTCCAAGAGCACCAGTCGTACTGGGTGGAAGGCCTACCATATACCTACATGACATCATATTAACTACATTTGCAATAACCCTACTTTCAAATAAGCTCACTTTCTGAGGTAGTGGGGCTTAGAACTCTAACACGTCTTTTGGGGATATACAGTTTAGCCCATAACACATGCCTAGGAGGAACACATCTGAGAATTTCCTAACAAGATGCCTGAATTATTGAAATATTTCCTATCATGTAATAAACTAAGAGGCTCTCAATTGTAGCAAACCTAGTACATTCACATTCAGTATTTCCCATAGCATCAGCCTCAAACCTGTCAAATGGATAGATGCTAAATAAATACATTAATAAAGACGTGGGCTTGAGAGCTGGAACTCCCGCAGCTCGGGGTCTCTTCCCTCCGCCGTGACGGAACTGGCCCGAAGCCCGCGGGGAGGTCGGCCTCACTGAGGCTGCCGGCTCTGGAGGGGCCCCAGCGGCCGAAGCCGTGACAGTCGTGTGGACGGCAGGCCGATGAGACAACAGAGGCCCAGCAAGGTGAAATCCCTCACCCAAGTTGCACCCATCTCTCCTCCCAACTACATGCTTCATGAAAGCTGTACTCTTCCTATCCTGATCACTGCTAAATGCCAAACAGGGCCAGGCATCTACCAGCTGCTCCAAAAATTTTGGTTGACTCCGTGTGGATGGAAGGCTCTTGGGGCTGCAGCCAGGAGTCAGTGCTGTGCCTCTGAGGTGAGAGAGCCAACGTCAGGACACTGGTCAACAAAAGACCTCCCAGCTCCACATAATATCAAACAGTGAAAATCTCACAGAGATCTCCATCTCAACGCCAGCACCCAGCTTCACTCAACGACCAGCAAGCTACAGTGCTGGACAACCTATGCCAAACAACTAGCAAAACAGGAACACAACCCTACCCATTAGCAGAGAGGCTGCCTAAAATCATAATAAGTCCACAGACACTCCAAAACACACCACCAGACATGGACCTGCCCACCTGAGAGACAAGATCCAGCCTCATCCACCAGAACACAGGCACTAGTCCCCTCCACCAGGAAGCCTACACAACCCACTGAACCAACCTTAGCCACTGGGGACAGACACCAAAAACAACGGGAACTACGAACCTGCAGCCTGCAAAAAGGAGACCCCAAGCACAGTAAAATAAGCAAAATGAGAAGACAGAAAAACACACAGCAGATGAAGGAGCAAGATAAAAACCCACCAGACCTAACAAATGAAGAGGAAATAGGCAGTCTACCTGAAAAAGAATTCAGAATAATGATAGTAAAGATGATCCAAAATCTTGGAAATGGAATAGACAAAATGCAAAAAACATTTAACAAGGACCTAGAAGAACTAAAGATGAAACAAACAACAATGAACAACACAATAAATGAAATGAAAAATACTCTAGATGGGATCAATAGCAGAATAACTGAGGCAGAAAAACGGATAAGTGACCTGGAAGATAAAATAGTGGAAATAACTACTACAGAGCAGAATAAAGAAAAAAGAATGAAAAGAACTGAGGACAGTCTCAGAGACCTCTGGGACAACATTAAACGCACCAACATTCGAATTATAGGAGTTCCAGAAGAAGAAGAGAAAAAGAAAGGGACTGAGAAAATATTTGAAGAGATTATAGTTGAAAACTTCCCTAATATGGGAGAGGAAATAGTTAATCAAGTCCAGGAAGCACAGACAGTCCCATACAGGATAAATCCAAGGAGAAATATGCCAAGACACATATTAATCCAACTGTCAAAAATTAAACACAAAGAAAGCATATTAAAAGCAGCAAGGGAAAAACAACAAATAACACACAAGGGAATCCCCATAAGGTTAACAGCTGATCTTTCAGCAGAAACTCTGCAAGCCAGAAGGGAGTGGCAGGACATATTTAAAGTGATGAAGGAGAAGAACCTGCAACCAAGATTACTCTACCCAGCAAGGATCTCATTCAGATTTGAGGGAGAAATTAAAACCTTTACAGACAGCCATAGCTGAGAGTTCAGCACCACCAAACCAGCTTTACAACAAATGCTAAAGGAACTTCTCTAGGCAAGAAACACAAGAGAAGGAAAATACCTACAATAACGAACCCAAAACAATTTAGAAAATGGGAATAGGAACATACATATCAATAATTACCTTAAATGTAAATGGACTAAATGCTCCCACCAAAAGACACAGATTGGCTGAATGGATACAAAAACAAGACCCATGTATATGCTGTCTACAAGAGACCCACTTCAGACCTAGAGACACATACAGACTGAAAGTAAGGGGATGGAAAAAGATATTTCATGCAAATGGAAACCAAAAGAAAGCTGGAGTAGCAATTCTCATATCAGACAAAATAGACTTTAAAATAAAGACTATTACAAGAGACAAAGAAGGACACTACATAATGATCAAGGGATCGATCCAAGAAGAAGATATAACAATTGTAAATATTTATGCACCCAACATAGGAGCACCTCAATACATAAGGCAAATACTAACAGCCATAAAAGGGGAAATTGACAGTAACACATTCATAGTAGGGGACTTTAACACCCCACTTTCACCCATGGACAGATCATCCAAAATGAAAATAAATAAGGAAGCACAAGCTTTAAATGATACATTAAACAAGATGGACTTAATTGATATTTATAGGACATTCCATCCAAAAACAACAGAATACACATTTTTCTCAAGTGCTCATGGAACATTCTCCAGGACAGATCATATCTTGGGTCACAAATCAAGCCTTGGTAAATTTAAGAAAATTGAAATTGTATCAAGTATCTTTTCCGACCACAACGCCATGAGACTAGATATCAATTACAATAAAAGATCTGTAAAAAATACAAACACATGGAGGCTAAACAATACACTACTTAATAACGAAGTGATCACTGGAGAAATCAAAAAGGAAATTTAAAACATACCTAGAAACAAATGACAATGGAGACACGATGACCCAAAACCTATGGGATGCAGCAAAAGCAGTTCTAAGAGGGAAGTTTATAGCAACACAAGCCCACGTTAAGTAACAGGAAACATCTCAAATAAACAACCTAACCTTGCACCTAAATCAATTAGAGAAAGAAAAAAAAAACACCCCAAAGTTAGCAGAAGGAAAGAAATCATATAAATCAGATCAGAAGTAAATGAAAAAGAAATGAAACTATAGCAAAGATCAATAAAACTAAAAGCTGGTTCTTTGAGAATATAAACAAAATAGATAAACCATTAGCCAGACTCATCAAGGAAAAAAGGGAGAAGACTCAAATCAATAGAATTAGAAATGAAGAAGAAGTAACAACTGACACTGCAGAAATAAAAAAGATCATGAGAGATTACTACAAGCAACTCTATGCCAATAAAATGGACAACCTGGAAGAAATGGACAAATTCTTAGAAATGCACAACCTGCCAAGACTGAATCAGGAAGAAATAGAAAATATGAACAGATCAATCACAAGCACTGAAATTGAAACTGTGATTAAAAGTCTTCCAACAAACAAAAGCCCAGGACCAGATGGCTTCACAGGCGAATTCTATCAAACATTTAGAGAAGAGCTAACAACTATCCTTCTCAAACTCTTCCAAAATATAGCAGAGGGAGGAACACTCCCATATTCCTTCTACGAGGCCACCATCACCTTGATACCAAAACCAGACAAGGATGTCACAAAGAAAGAAAACTACAGGCCAATATCACTGATGAACATAGATGCAAAAATCCTCAACAAAATACTAGCACACAGAATCCAACAGCACATTAAAAGAATCATACACCATGATAAACTGGGGTTTATTCTAGGAATGCAAGGATTCTTCAATATACGCAAATCAATCAATGTGATAAACCATATGATCACCTCAATATATGCAGAGAAAGCTTTTGACAAAATTCAACACCCATTTATGATAAAAACCCTGCAGAAAGTAGGCATAGAGGGAACTTTCCTCAACATAATAAAGGCCATATATGACAAACCCACAGCCAACATCATCCTCAATGGTGAAAAACTGAAAGCATTTCCACTAAGATCAGGAACAAGACAAGCTTGCCCACTCTCACCACTCTTATTCAACATAGTTCTGGAAGTTTTAGCCACAGCAATCAGAGAAGAAAAGGAAATAAAACGAATCCAAATCGGAAAAGAAGAAGTAAAGCTGTCACTGTTTGCAGATGACATGATACTATACATAGAGAATGCTAAAGATGCTACCAGAAAACTACTAGAGCTAATCAATGAATTTGGGAAAGTAGCAGGATACAAAATTAATGCACAGAAATCTCTGGCATTCCTATACACTAATGATGAAAAATCTGAAAGTGAAATCAAGAAAACACTCCCATTTACCATTGCAACAAAAAGAATAAAATATTTAGGAATAAACCTACCTAAGGAGACAAAAGAACTGTATGCAGAAAATTATAAGACACTGATGAAAGAAATTAAAGATGATACAAATAGATGGTGAGATATACCATGTTCTTGGATTGGAAGAATCAACATTGTGAAAATGACTCTACTACCCAAAGCAATCTATAGATTCAATGCAATCCCTATCAAACTACCACTGGCATTTTTCACAGAACTAGAACAAAAAATTTCACAATTTGTATGGAAACACAAAAGACCCCGAATAGCCAAAGCAATCTTGAGAACGAAAAAAGGAGCTGGAGGAATCAGGCTCCCTGACTTCAGACTATACTACAAAGCTACAGTAAGCAAGACAGTATGGTACTGGCACAAAAACAGATAGATCAATGGAACAGGATAGAAAGCCCAGAGATAAACCCACACACATATGGACACCTTATCTTTGATAAAGGTGGCAGGAATGTACAGTGGAGAAAGGACAGCCTCTTCAATAAGTGGTGCTGGGAAAACTGGACAGGTACATGTAAAAGTATGAGATTAGATCACTCCCTAACACTACACACAAAAATAAGCTCAAAATGGATTACAGACCTAAATGTAAGGCCAGAAACTATCAAACTCTTAGAGGAAAACATAGGCAGAACACTCTATGACATAAGTCACAGCAAGATCCTTTATGACCCACCTCCTAGAGAAATGGAAGTAAAAACAAAAATGGGACCTACTGAAACTTCAAAGCTTTTGCACAGCAAAGGAAACCATAAACAAGTCCAAAAGACAACCATCAGAATGGGACAAAATATTTGCAAATAAAACTGACAAAGGATTAATTTCCAAAATTTACAAGCAGCTCATGCAGCTCAATAACAAAAAAACAAACAACCCAATCCAAAAATGGGCAGAAGACCTAAATAGACATTTCTCCAAAGAAGATATACAGACTGCCAACAAACACATGAAAGAATGCTCAACATCATTAATCATTAGAGAAATGCAAATCAAAACTACAATGAGATATCATCTCACACCAGTCAGAATGGCCATCATCAAAAAATCTAGAAACAATAAATGCTGGAGAGGGTGTGGAGAAAAGGGAACTCTCTTACACTGCTGGTGGGAATGTGAATTGGTACAGCCACTATGGAGAACAGGATGGAGGTTCCTTAAAAAACTACAAATAGAACTACCATATGACCCAGCAATCCCACTACTGGGCATATACCCTGAGAAAACCATAATTCAGAAAGAGTCATGACTGCCAGGTTCCCGGGATCCAGGGACAACTTCCCCAGGAGAATGCACGGCAGGCCTCAGGCTGGTGCAACGTCACGCCAGCCTCTGCCGCCACAGGCCCACCCCACATGCAGTGCCCCTCCCTCCTCCCTGCCAGAGTGCGCCAGAGCCCCCGAATCAGCGGCTCCTTTAACCCCATCCTATTTGAGTGAAGAAGAGGCACCCTCAGGCGACGTACACGCAGAGGCGGGGCCAAATCCAAAGCTGAGCCCCCGGGAGCTGTGAGAACAAAGAAGACAAAGGGAAATCTCTCCCAGCAGCCTCAGAAACAGCGGATTAAAGCTCCACAATCAACTTGATGTACCATGCATCTGTGGAATACATGAATAGACAACGATTCATCCCAAATTGAGGAGGTGGGCTTCGGGAGCAAGATCTATGATTTTTTCCCGTTTTCCTCTTTTTGTGAATGTGTATGTGTATGCTTCTGTGTGAGATCTTATCTGTATAGTTTTGCTTCCACCATTTGTCCTAGGGTTCTATCCGTCCATGGTTTTTTTTTTAATTTTTTTCTTAATAACTAATTTTAATAACTTTATTAAACTTTACCTTCGTTCTTTCTTTCTTTCTTTCCTTCCTTCCTTCCCTCCTTTAGACAATGAATCATCCCAAATAGAGGAGGTGGTCTCTGAGAGCAAGATTTATGATTTTTTTCCCTTTACCTCTTTTTGTGAGGGTGTATGTGTATGCTCCTGTGTAAGATTTTGTCTGTATAGCTTTGCTTCCAACATTTGTCCTAAGGTTCTATCCGTCCCTTTTTTTCCTACATAATTATTTTTTAATTCAATAACTTTATTATACTTTATTTTATTTTACTGTATCTTCTTTCCTTCTGTCTTTTTTCCTTCCTTCCTTCCTCCCTCCCTCCCATTCTTTCCTTCTTGCCTTATTTCCTTCTTTGCTTCTTTCTTTCTTCCTTCCTTCCCTCCTTTCTTTCTTTCTTTCTTTCTTCATACGTCTACTAATTCTATTTTTTCTCCCTTTTATTCTGAGCCGTGTGGATGAAAGGCGCTTGATGCTCCAGCCAGGAGTCAGGGCTCTGCCTCTCAGGTGGGAGAGCCAACTTAAGGACAATGGTCCACAAGAGACCTCCCAGCTCCACATAATATAAAACGGTGAAAATCTCCCAGAGACCTCCATCTTAACACCAGCACCCAGCTTCACTCAACGTCCAGCAAGCTACAGTGCTGGACATCCTATGCCAAACAACTAGCAAAACAGGAACACAACCCCACCCATTAGCAGAGAGGCTGCCTATAATCATAATAAGGCCACAGACACCCCAAAACACACCACCAGACGTGAACCTGCCCACTAGAGAGACAAGATCCAGCCTCATCCACCACAACACAGGCACTAGTCCCTTCTACCAGGAAGCCTACACAACCCACTGAACCAACCTTAGCCACTGGAGACAGACATCAAAATCAACCGGAACTACAAACCTGCAGCCTGCAAAAAGGAGACCCCAAACACAGTAAGATAAGCAAAATGAGAAGACAGAAAAACACACAGCAGATAAAGGAGCAAGATAAAAATGCACCAGACCTAACAAATGAAGAGGAAATAGGCAATCTACCTGAAAAAGAATTCAGAATAATGATAGTAAGGATAACCCAAAATCTTGGAAATAGAATGGACAAAATGCAAGAAACAGTTAACAAGGACCTACAAGAAATAAAGATGAAACAAGCAACGATGACCAACACAATAAATGAAATTAAAAGTACTCTAGATGGGATCAATAGCAGAATAACTGAGGCAGAAGAACGGGTAAGTGACCTGGAAGATAAAATAGTGGAAATAACTACTGCAGAGCAGAATAAAGAAAAAAGAATGAAAAGAACTGAGGACAGTTTCAGAGACCTCTGGGACAACATTAAACGCACCGACATTCGAATTATAGGGGTTCCAGAAGAAGAAGAGAAAAAGAAAGGGACTGAGAAAATATTTGAAGAGATTATGGTTGAAAACTTCCCTAATATGGGAAAGGAAATAGTTAATCAAGTCCAGGAAGCACACACAGTCCCATACAGGATAAATCCAAGGAGAAATACGCCAAGACACATATTAATCCAACTGTCAAAAATTAAATACAAAGAAAGCATATTAAAAGCAGCAAGGGAAAAACAACAAATAACACACAAGGGAATCCCCATAAGGTTAACAGCTGATCTTTCAGCAGAAACTCTGCAAGCCAGAAGGGAGTGGCAGGACATATTTAAAGTGATGAAGGAGAAGAATCTGCAACCATAATTACTCTACCCAGCAAGGATCTCATTCAGATTTGAGGGAGAAATTAAAACCTTTACAGACAGCCAAAGCTGAGAGTTCAGCACCACCAAACCAGCTTTACAACAAATGCTAAAGGAACTTCTCTAGGCAAGAAACACAAGAGAAGGAAAATACCTACAATAACGAACCCAAAACAATTTAGAAAATGGGAATAGGAACATACATATCAATAATTACCTTAAATGTAAATGGACTAAATGCTCCCACCAAAAGACACAGATTGGCTGAATGGATACAAAAACAAGACCCATGTATATGCTGTCTACAAGAGACCCACTTCAGACCTAGAGACACATACAGACTGAAAGTAAGGGGATGGAAAAAGATATTCCATGCAAATGGAAACCAAAAGAAAGCTGGAGTAGCAACTCTCATATCAGACAAAATGGACTTTAAAATAAGGACTATTAGAAGAGACAAAGAAGGACACTACATAATGATCAAGGGATCGATCCAAGAAGAAGATATAACAATTGTAAATATTTATGCACCCAACATAGGAGCACCTCAATATATAAGGCAAATACTAACAGCCATAAAAGGGGAAATTGACAGTAACACATTCATAGTAGGGGACTTTAACACCCCACTTTCACCCATGGACAGATCATCCAAAATGAAAATAAATAAGGAAACACAAGCTTTAAATGATACATTAAACAAGATGGACTTAATTGATATTTATAGGACATTCCATCCAAAAACAACAGAATACACATTTTTCTCAAGTGCTCATGGAACATTCTCCAGGACAGATCATATCTTGGGTCACAAATCAAGTCTTGGTAAATTTAAGAAAATTGAAATTGTATCAAGTGTCTTTTCCGACCACAACGCCCTGAGACTTGATATCATTTACAGGAAAAGATCTGTAAAAAATACAAACACATGGAGGCTAAACAATACACTACTTAATAATGAAGTGATCACTGAAGAAATCAAAGAGGAAATCAAAAAATACCTAGAAACAAATGACAATGGAGACACAACGACCCAAAACCTATGGGATGCAGCAAAAGCAGTTCTAAGGGGGAAGTTTATAGCAATACAAGCCCACCTTAAGAAGCAGGAAACATCTCGAATAAACAACCTAACCTTGCACCTTAAGCAATTAGAGAAAGAAGAACAAAAAATCCCCAAAGATAGCAGAAGGAAAGAAATCATAAAAATCAGATCAGAAATAAATGAAAAAGAAATGAAGGAAACAACAGCAAAGATCAATAACTAAAAGCTGGTTCTTTGAGAAGATAAACAAAATAGATAAACCATTAGCCAGACTCATCAAGGAAAAAAGGGAGAAGACTCAAATCAATAGAATTAGAAATGAAGAAGTAACAACTGACACTGCAGAAATAACAAAGATCATGAGAGATTACTACAAGCAACTCTATGCCAATAAAACGGACAATCTGGAAGAAATGGACAAATTCTTAGAAATGCACAACCTGCCAAGACTGAATCAGGAAGAAATAGAAAATATGAACAGATCAATCACAAGCACTGAAATTGAAACTGTGATTAAAAGTCTTCCAACAAACAAAAGCCCAGGACCAGATGGCTTCACAGGCGAATTCTATCAAACATTTAGAGAAGAGCTAACACCTATCCTTCTCAAACTCTTCCAAAATATAGCAGAGGGAGGAACACTCCCATATTCCTTCTACGAGGCCACCATCACCTTGATACCCAAACCAGACAAGGATGTCACAAAGAAAGAAAACTACAGGCCAATATCACTGATGAACATAGATGCAAAAATCCTCAACAAAATACTAGAAAACAGAATCCAACAGCACATTAAAAGGATCATACACTATGATCAAGTAGGGTTTATTCCAGGAATGCAAGGATTCTTCAATATACGCAAATCTATCAATATGATAAACCATATTAACAAATTGAAAGAGAAAAACCATATGATCATCTCAATAGATGCAGAGAAAGCTTTTGACAAAATTCAACACCCATTTATGATAAAAACCCTGCAGAAAGTAGGCATAGAGGGAACTTTCCTCAACGTAATAAAGGCCATATATGACAAACCCACAGCCAACATCATCCTCAATGGTGAAAAACTGAAAGCATTTCCACTAAGATCAGGAACAAGACAAGCTTGCCCACTCTCACCACTCTCATTCAACATATTGTTGGAAGTTTTAGCCACAGCAATCAGAGAAGAAAAGGAAATAAAAGGAATCCAAATCGGAAAAGAAGGAGTAAAGCTATCACTTTTTGCAGATGACATGTTACTATACATAGAGAATCCTAAAGATGCTACCAGAAAACTACTAGAGCTAATCAATGCATTTGGGAAAGTAGCAGGATACAAAATTAATGCACAGAAATCTCTGGCATTCCTATATACTAATGATGAAAAATCTGAAAGTGAAATCAAGAAAACACTCCCATTTACCATTGCAACAAAAAAAATAAAATATCTAGGAATAAACCTACCTAAGGAGACAAAAGACCTGTATGCAGAAAATTATAAGACACTGATGAAAGAAATTAAAGATGATACAAATAGATGGCGAGATATACCATGTTCTTGGATTGGAAGAATCAACATTGTGAAAAATGACTCTACTACCCAAAGCAATCTATAGATTCAATGCAATCCCTATCAAACTACCACTGGCATTTTTCACAGAACTAGAACAAAAAATTTCACAATTTGTATGGAAACACAAAAGACCCTGAATAGCCAAAGCAATCTTGAGAACGAAAAGAGGAGCTGGAGGAATCAGGCTCCCTGACTTCAGACTAAAGCTACAGTCATCAAGACAGTATGGTACTGGCACAAAAACAGAAATATAGATCAATGGAACAGGATAGAAAGCCCAGAGATAAACCCACGCACATATGGACACCTTATCTTTGATAAAGGAGGCAGGAATGTACAGTGGAGAAAGCACAGCCTCTTCAATAAGTGGTGCTGGGAAAACTGGACAGATACATGTAAAAGTATGAAATTAGATCACTCCCTAACACCATACACAAAAATAAGCTCAAAATGGATTTAAAAACCTAAATGTAAGGCCAGAAACTATCAAACTCTTAGAGGAAAACATAGGCAGAACACTCTATGACATAAATCACAGCAAGATCCTTTCTGACCCACCTCCTAGAGTGATGGAAATAAAAACAAAAATAAACAAATGGGACCTAATGAAACTTCAAAGTTTTTGCACAGCAAAGGAAACCATAAGCAAGACCAAAAGACAACCCTCAGAATGGGAGAAAATATTTGCAAATGAAGCAACTGACAAAGGATTAATTTCCAAAATTTACAAGCAGCTCATGCAGCTCAATAACAAAAAAACAAACAACCCAATCCAAAAATGGGCAGAAGACCTAGACATTTCTCCAAAGAAGATATAGACTGCCAACAAACACATGAAAGAATGCTCAACATCATTAATCATTAGAGAAATGCAAATCAAAACTACAATGAGATATCATCTCACACCAGTCAGATGGCCATCATCAAGAAATCTAGAAACAATAAATGCTGGAGAGGGTGTGGAGAGAAGGGAACACTCTTGTACTGCTGGTCTGAATGTGAATTGGTTCAGCCACTATGGAGAACAGTATGGAGGTTCCTTAAAAAACTACAAATAGAACTACCATATGACCCAGCAATCCCACTACTGGGCATATACCCTGAGAAAACCATAATTCAAAAAGAGTCATGTACCAAAATGTTCATTGCAGCTCTATTTACAATAGCCTGGAGATGGAAACAACCTAAGTGTCCATCATCGGATGAATGGATAAAGAAGATGTGGCACATATATACAAAGGAATATTACTCAGCCATAAAAAGAAATGAAATTGAGCTATTTGTAATGAGATGGATAGACCTAGAGTCTGTCATACAGAGTGAAGTAAGTCAGAAAGAAAAAGACAAATACCGTATGCTAACACATATATATGGGATTTAAGGGGAAAAAAATGTCATGAAGAACCTAGGGGTAAGACAGGAATAAACACACAGACCTACTGGAGAACGGACTTGAGGATATGGGGAGGGGGAAGGATGAGCTGTGACAGGGCGAGAGAGAGTCATGGACATATACACACCAACAAACGTAAGGTAGATAGCTAGTGGGAAGCAGCCGCATAGCACAAGGATATCGTCTCGGTGCTTTGTGACCGCCTGGAGGGGTGGGATAGGGAGGGTGGGAGGGAGGGAGGGAGACGCAAGAGGGAAGAGATATGGGAACATATATATATGTATAACTGATTCACTTTGTTATAAAGCAGAAACTAACACACCATTGTAAAGCAATTATACCCCAATAAAGATGTTAAAAAAAAAAAAAAGAGTCATGTACCAAAATTTTCATTGCAGCTCTATTTATCATAGCCCGGAGATGGAAACAACCTAAGTGCCCATCATCGGATGAATGGATAAAGAAGATGTGGCACATATATACAATGGAATATTACTCAGCCATAATAAGAAACGAAATTGAGCTATTTTTAATGAGGTGGATTGACCTACAGTCTGTCATACAGAGTGAAGTATGTCAGAAAGAGAAAGATACCGTATACTAACACATATATATGGAATTTAAGAAAAAAAAATGTCATGAAGAACCTAGGGGTAAGACAGGAATAACGACATAGACCTACTAGAGAATGGACTTGAGGATATGGGGAGAGGGAAGGGTGAGCTGTGACAAAGCGAGAGAGAGGCATGGACATATATACACTACCAAATGTAAGGTAGATAGCTGGTGGGAAGCAGCCGCATAGCACAGGGAGATCAGCTCGGTGATTTGTGACCGCCTGGAGGGGTGGGATAGGGAGGGTGGGAAAGAGGGAGACACAAGAGGGAAGAGATATGGGAACATTATATGGGAATATGTATAACTGATTCACTTTGTTATAAAGCAGAAACTAACACACCATTGTAAAGCAATTATACCCCAATAAAGGTGTTAAAAAAAATAAATAAAAATAAATTGAGCTGTTATTGGAAGTTTAAAAAAAAAAAGACTTGGGCTTAAAGTGGGGAAAAAAGGACTCTTTGCTTTTTTGTCATGTGAACACTTTTTTATTTGGGGCATAATTAACATTTAAATAACTCAATTTTCTCTACTCTGCTATTTTAATCAGTGGTGGTTTTCATATCCAGCATAAATACCTCTTTTGGGATGCAACTCCTCATTTCAGAAAGACATTGCAAAGGTAGATTTATCATAAAAGCTTCACTATATCAGTGCTCATCCTTTTCAAGTTTTTATTGCTAAGCAATTTCTTTTCTTGACATGCCTACAGAAGAAGCTATAATATATCTCCCAGGCAACCAGCCATTTACATAGCTGAGATTATTAAAATAAACCTAGGATTTATCCCATATTTTAAAAAGTGGGTTTAAATTACCCTGAAGATCGATAAAATCTCATGGATAGTAGATAGGTCTTTATTCCTATAATGATTTTACCTACCTGCCTATTCTGGCTTGAAATTCTTGGGGCTGAGGATCCATTTATTTGGCAAATGGAAATGAGGCTAAAATGCTTTAGCTACTCAACTTTCTGACATTATCAAACGAACCCAGAATTTATCGTATGTAAAAAAAAAACAAAAAGAGTCTAGATATCATTTGATCTATATAATATCGTGTATAACAGATAGGTTACTATTCCTGCAGTAATCTGGCCTGCCTGCTTACTCTTGTTTGAAATCTCTTTAAGTGGGGACGGGTGGAGACTTTTATTACACAGTCAGAAATGAGGCTGACTTCATAATGATGCTTCATGGACTCAAATTCACATTATGGTGTAAGTGATTTGTTTTAGATATCAATATTTCCTTGCAGCAGACTTCAGAGAGGAAGGCACCTTGGGTGACAAGAAGAAATATAGTTCCTATAGTGGGGGTAAGGAACTCTAGTCCTTACCCCCTCTAGTAATTATTCATACTTTCTTTAAGAACCCTAGAGATCAGCAACGTAAATATCTTCTTCATTGTAAGTGTTGTGAGATGAATCTAGGGATTTGAATTATTCAGGCAATCTGCTCCTCAGACAGAAAGGTTGGGTCTGGATGCATATAGTTAAACATTCAAAACTGAATTCATGATTTTTTCCTTAAAATCAGTTTCCCTTCTATTCCTTCTTTTCAGAGAATAGTGCCATCGTTAATCCAGTTGCGCAAGCCAGAAATCTAGGTAGTATCCTTAACATTGAATTCTTCCTTGCCACCTACATTTAACTGACCAAGAAATGCTGTCTGTTATTCTATAAATACCCCTTGAGAGCATCTGCTGCCCTCCCTCCACTATACCACCACCACCCTCGTCCAAGCTACCAACAATTGCCCATCCCAAGTTGTAACCACACTGGAATCTCTCTAGTCCAATCCATTTTTTCATACTGCATTTGTTTATTCATCCATCCATCCATTTACTCATTCAACAAGTATGTGGTGAATACCGACCCAGGGCCAGGCACTGTTCTAAACACTGGGAGGTATCAGTGAATAAAACAAAGTACCTGCTGTCACAAAGCTAAATGTTTTAGTGGCAGGAGACAAGCAATAAGCAAAGATATAGAGTTATATAAACAAAGAGTTATACAGAAAATGGAGAGGAGTGGTAAGTGGTATGAAATAAATCAGGGGAAGGAAACAGAACATATGAAGAAAAGCTTTTTTGGTACAATAGTCAGGAAGAGCTTCTCTAATAAGGTGATTTTGAGCAGATACCTAATGAAATTGATGGGACAAGGCACCTGAGGGAAGAGCATTCCAGGGAGAGGAAAGAATATGTACAAAAGCACTGAATGTGCTTATTACATTGAAGATCAGCAAGAAAGTAATGTGCTGAAACATCCTGAGTGATAGAGAGTTACTGGTAAGACATTAAATCAGAGCAGGAACGGTGGCAAAGGGACAGAAGATGCAGGGCTTTCTAGACCACATTACAATCATAGGAACTTATTTTGAGTGAGATGGGGATCCTTTGAAGGAATTTGATCAGAAAATTTACTTAACCTCGTTAAATTTTTGGAAGGTTATTCCAGCTGCTGTGTGGCACAGACTCTGTAGGGGATATTAAGGGTGAAAGAAAAGAGCCAGTTATGGATCTACTGAAGTAGTCCAGAAAAAATGATACTTGCGACTAGAATGGTCATGATGGAGAAGTCAAGGGAGACAGATGTTTAATTTATCTTGAAGATGAAGCAGACAAGTTGTGCTGGATATATGACGTGTACAGTGTTAGGGAAATAGAGGGCTCAGAAATTACCATCAGGTATTTGGTCTCAACAACTGGGAAGATGACACTACCAGTTATTAAGTTGCTACTGCTGCTTGTTTTGGGGGGTGGTGGTAGGGGAAAAGGAAAAATCAAGAGATCTGTTTTGGTATGCGCTGTTTTAAATACCAGTTAGTCTGTCCTGAGAACTGTTCAAGTGGCTGATTAGATGTAGAAGTCTAGAATTTGGAGGAGGGTTTGGAACCGAAGATAATACATGGTCAGTCTACAGATTTGTATTATGAGATTAGAGAGGATACCCTTGAGAATAAATGTATAAAAAGAATATAGATCTGAGGTCTGAGCCTTGCACACTACAATAATTGGAGATCAGGATGATGAGAAGAAAGTAGCAAAGAGAACTGAGGAGAAACAGCTAATGAAGTAGGAATGCAGTAGGAGGTAGATGGGCCCCAGGCTGAGCAGCTGGAGTTTGTCTCCTGGTGATAAATACTCCAAGATGAAGAAAATAGGAGAACAATAAGAGAGGTTGAGCCCTGCCCAGATAAAAGAGACCACGTACTCTCATTTTCGAGGTCAAGGAGTCCTTCCCGACTATACATGCGCAGAGAGGCGCCTTGGAGGTCAAAAAGGGAGTAATGTCAACCTACCCATAGGTCTCTTCACTAGAATCCATCTTGGCTAAGAGATGCACATGCATACATTGGGAGGACCCTGAGATAAACCAAATACGGACTCAGAACCAGGCAAAGCAAGGCGATTGGCCAAAGGAAACCCGGAAGAAATGCCCCATATAAGTGATTCAAACTACCACGAGGGCGCAGCTCTTTCTCTGAGCCGAT
Organism: Delphinapterus leucas; assembly: GCF_059928025.1. Classification (NCBI taxonomy): domain Eukaryota; kingdom Metazoa; phylum Chordata; class Mammalia; order Artiodactyla; family Monodontidae; genus Delphinapterus; species Delphinapterus leucas. The sequence continues at coordinate 21,567,118 of NC_143135.1, forward strand.
CCATGTGCCTATCCACACATACTCTTTTTCCTCCTAATAAACACTCTACTTGTTTCACTACTTTCTGTCTCTTTGTGAAAATTTACTACTACAAAGCCAACAAGCCAGGGCCTTGTCACTGGCCACTGGTCCCTGGTGGTCTAGTGGCTAGGATTCGGTGGTCTAACTTCTGCAGCCTGACTTCAGTCTCTGGCCAGGGAACCAAAATCCTGCTTCAAGCCGCTGCAGGCCGAGGCCACCCAAGATCAGAAGGAAAATTAAGAGAGTGGTGATCTCCATTAAGTTGAAATGGGATCACAGTACCTTTGTGCCCAAAAGTGCCCACTGGCTTTCAGTTTCCCATTCTCTCTATATATGCTTTTGCATCACCAGAACTAAATACCTACAAACTGCATACCAGACTCCCCCAACCATCCAGGTTTTTGTTGGGTTCGTCTAATGAGATGCACTGAAAGGAGAATAGAAGGCGACACAAAAGGAGGGGCCATTTTATTCTAATTATGGGGGCAATTAAGACAGCAGCTACAGTATCAGCAAGGAAATTGTCTACAATGGCACATAACAGCTTCCAGCTGTATCAGTGGAAGTCTGAGGAAATTCAGCAGTAGGACAGACTTCTGTATTCCTACTCAGAAGCAATAGTATATTTCCAAGTAGCATCATTGGTGGTAATTTTGCTAAAAGTGCCCCCTCATGGTTTCCTTTAAAGGGCAGTTGCAGCTTCTTTGTCTTTGGTCAACAATATTCTCCCATTTGTTACTCCAGGTCTTCCCACACCTTTCTGATCATTTCCTGCATTTACTCCCTTTCTGCTTAAACTATGTAGAGTGGTTTACCCCTTCCTGACAGAACCATGACCAATATAGTACTTGGTATGATGAGAGGTCCCTCTAAGGTGGAAATCTGGGGTTAAATGTCAAACTTGACTGTGCTTAAACACAGTGGTCACTTCATTGCCAGTGTAAATGGAATGCTGATGGTCCGTGGGTAAAGGTTTATGGTATGACTGCAAGGTTAGGCATTTGAAAAGGACAAGATTGGAAAATTGGAGGTCTAGGGAATAGGTATGTAATGAACCTCCTATAATGAGCACCGTGTGAGGGTATTCACATCCAATATGAGTATTCTTCTGAGGGCACACACTGTAGAGAAACATTTCAGTAATTGGAGGAAAAGATATCAAATCAATTTTGTGGATATCTTTTCTGTCACCTGGGGCTTGTTCAGTGAGCTTATATGCAAATTGTCCAGAGCATCAGGTATAGAGGTAATGCATAAACTTGACCTTACCAAAGATGAGTTGGCTAACAATATGGCAGTGAAAATATTAATTACCCTATCTAAAATTATTTGTTTTCCACTGCTCTTAGGATAAAGATAAAAGCAATTCATATTGATTAAAAATTTCTACATAATGTAGCCCTGTATCAGCCAGGATAATCTAGGTAATCCTGCAGTAATAAACATCCTACCAATCTCTCAGGCTTAAATTATTTTTTAAAAATGATTTCTTTCTCCCTCCTACTATACATCCACTGTGGGCTGGCTGAGGTTTCACATAATCCTTTCTGAAGGAAACATCTGAAGCTGTGCTGGTTATTTGACCCACACATACCCAAAAATGCAGTGGCAAGACTGGGACAGGATAATCACAGCAAACAATTCCATTCAGAAGGCAGAAGACTACGAGCCATACACAAATCACTGCTTTGTAGCAATTCTGAAATCTGCTGGTCAGATATTGCCAGGACATTTACCCTATGATAGAAATGATCCTTGATTAAACACAAATGTTGTTAATTGAGAAAAGCTGCCCAGGCTACAATTCTTTGTTGCCCTTGACTCTGCCTCTGGGAACTTCTGTTTTTCATTAAGTTTCACATCGGAAGGAATTAGAATAGAAGCTCACCCTGGCCACTGAGGTATTTTCCAGCCTGCTTCCTTTCCATAAAAGGTAGGACCAACAGTAACAGGCTCTTTGCTTTTGTTTTTTTTGTAGTTGTCGCTGTTGTTGTTGTTCAGACTGTTTGGTAGTGCAGCTCAAATCTTTCACCTCTTTGATTCCAGTAAATTCCATAGTGTTTTTTTTTTTAATTTTTGAATTTTATTTATTTTTTTCATACAGCAGGTTCTTATTAGTCATCCATTTTATCCACATCAGTGTATACATGTCAATCCCAATTGCCCAATTCATCACACCACCATCCCCACCCCCTGCCGCTTTCCCCCCTTGGTGTCCATATGTTTGTCCTCTACATCTGTTTCTCTATTTCTGCCCTGCAAACCGGTTCATCTGTACCATCTTTCTAGGTTCCACATATATGCGTTAATATACGATATTTGTTTTTCTCTTTCTGACTGACTTCACTCTGTATGACAGTCTCTAGATCCATCCACATCTCAACAAATGACCCAATTTCGTTCCTCTTTATGGCTGAGTACTATTCCATTGTATATATGTACCACATCTTCTTTAGCCATTCATCTGTTGATGGGCATTTAGGTTGCTTCCATGACCTGGCTATCGTAAACAGAGCTACTCAATAAACCTCTTGGGTTTTCTTTTTTTTTTTTCCATCTCTCTCCCCTCGCCTCTCTCCCCTCCTCCCTCTCCCCTCCACCTCCTCTTCCCCTTCCCTCGCCTCATCTTCCTCTTCCTCTCACTGCCTCTTTCTCTCTCTTTCTCTCACACACAGTCTTTTAACTGAAATTATTTTGCAGCTATCAGGCTTTAATTTAGCTGGAAGAACAACACCCTTGGTTCCTTTTCTCTGAGCCACTTTTCTTGAATTGGAAGGATTTTCTAGAGGTTACATTCTCAGCTGAACCTCTGCTCAGAGGAATTTTAATCCATTTGAAAGTTTTCACCATGGGTGTAATGGCTTGATTTGATTCTTGCCACAAGGCTGAATTTTAATCTCACTGTCTTCCAAAGCATTTCTCAATATTATCTTGTACTATTTTGATTTATGAAGTAGTTTCCCTATCTCATTTCAGGACAGCAGGAAAGTGCAAAATCATACATGTTAAGTTGGATAACTGGGATATATCTGAGTATTAATGACTGCCACCAGCCTCTACCTATTTCTTAAACCTAATTTCTTTCCACCCATGCCTATATTCTTCTGTCATTTTCTACACTGGCCTCTCAGTTCCTCATCTACGTCATCTTCTCTCCTGATACTGGGACTTCTCTCAGCCTAAAACAATCTTCTTCCCGTTATTCACCAAGTTAACCCCTGTCTCATATTTAAGACCTGAGCTCATATACTACTTACTTATTGAAGCAAGCCTTCCTTTATTTGCATGACTCAGTCAAATGTCTCCATCATAGTCCTGGGTACTCTGTGTATCTCTACCTAGATAACCATCACGTGAGCAAGGGTTTTGTTTTCATCATTGTATACTCAGCACTGCCCTGTGCCTGAGACTTCATAGGTCCTAAATACCTACTTCTTAAATAAGTGAGTTTATGCAGCAGAAAATGCAACTCTTTTTTCTCCACTGCCGCTTATATTCAATTAAGTGCAGTCAAGTCCTGTCAATGTGTGACATTATTTCTCTCCCATCTGTCTTCCCCCTTCTCATTACCACTGTTATCACCTGGGTTCTTATGGTCCGCATCATTACAACAACCTCAATGTTCACTGCCACATATAAAGCATTGTGCACCTAAAGCCACACTGACATCATGGCTCCTGTTCAAAGACCTCCAAAAGTAGTTAATAATTAACTAAAAATAATGTTTTATTTCTGAAAATAACCCCCTATTGTATCTTTTAACTTATTGGTATAAAGTGCCCAAAATTCTGATGTCAGGAACGCCCAGGAGCTATCCTTCACTAAGGCAGATGATCTGAAGCCTATGAAATTAGAATCGCAAACAAAATTACCTGCAGAGCCCATCAGGCCTTACCTGACATTCATAAAACATTTGCATTTTCAGTTCCCCGCTCAGGATGCCATTGTCTCGCTCATGCAACAGGAATGAAGGACTGCTCAACATTTGCCTGTGGTGGATTAGCCTAAACCAATCCAGAACAAACTTTTTCTTTGTGAAGGCCTACATTACTTTGTAATCGCTTGATTCCACTGAGAGGCCGCTGATTTTCCTCTCGCAAATAAATAGCTCTCTTTAGTTGGCCTCTGTGGTAATGGAAGGCAGGCTTGAATGCCAAACACAAAACAGACGGAAGGAGTCTGAGACTGCGCACGCAGATCACCTCCCCAGAATTCCCTAATGCAGAGAAATGATTTCACTACTTTGTTAGTTATGCTAGCAGAGTGCATTTCTAATGCCTCTTCTCTTCATTCATGAGTGTTTAAACATTTTCATGAATATGTTATTTACTGTAATAAAGTCAGAGTCTGCTATTAAATTAATAGCAGTGTAACCAAGAATTCCACAACAGCAATTTATCCCTGCTCAGTATTCCTGAATTCTAAATACAAGTTTCCTGGCCATTTGAATCCTCTGCTAGTCTATAGATGTTGCATAAAGACTCTTTACTGCAAATGATAATCAAATTCAAGTTAGTGTGTTTATGCATATTTGTGTTTATTATGCTTCAACATGGTGTTTAAAATATGTGATTTCTGGAGATAAACAGCCTAGCTTCAAATCGGCCTCTACCAGCCGGTTATCCTTAGGCAGGTTACATTCTCTATAAGCCACGGTTTTCTCGTCTACAAAACAGGGACAGTAGAGTGTCTCCCTCATTGGGTTGTTCAGATAAAATAGATGAGGGATCATGCATGAAGCATGTTGCCTGTCACATGTTAAGGCTATAAATATTAGCCATCAATATTATCAAACGTGAGAGCTGATCATGGTCACCACTAACCTTTCAGAACTTTTTGAAGATTAGAAAAAGGCACCCTTTCTTGCAAGGGAAGCAAAAGTGGGTCAAAGTGTAGCACTCCATTAGTGGAGCATGAACTGGATTTCAGCCCACAGTCACCCTATTAGTTGAGCATGCTTATATAGAGTAAAACTTGTCTAACCAAGAGCATTGACCCTGGAGTTGATCTTGCCTCCCTCCTCCCTGCTTCAGTCACACATATTTTCTTTCTTTTTTCCTTCATTCATCATTTTAAAAATTTTGGAATGCATTGGGTTTCACATGATCAATGGAAAACGATCTCTAGAAGAAAAGAATTTCTATTTCTTCCTTGGAGTAGGCCTCCTAAAGTAAAGGATTTTGTCTTTTTATCTCTATTCCTGATCACCTAGCCCTGAACTTATCCAATAATGGAAATTCAATAAATGACTGTTGAATGAGTGAATGAATGAATTAATAAAGAATGTTTGCCACTTATTGACTTAAAATTCAAGCTAGGCTTAAATGGATAAATCCTATCAGCGAGAATTTCACTTCAAATATCTCTAATACCATGACAACACAAATATTTAAAATAGATCCAAGGAATAATTTCTATATTGTAAAAATCATAATAAGCACATGAAATTGGGAAGGAGGAACCAAATAATATGAAAAATTAAGTTCTTAACCAGACACTGACTTCAAGATAGGAACTGATCCAAATTTAGGGAACTATTTCTAGCTTAAAGTTTCTTCAGAGCAGTCTTGCTGTTTCTTAATCAGGCTTGAATCCATGACTACACAGCCAATCTAGAGTAATAAAAGATATTGAAATGTCCAAACAATTGACTTCCCCCGTTGCTACTATTTCCCTGAATTAGCCAATTTTTTGAGACCTAGTCTATAAAAACAAAACTTTTTTCCTACAAAGGTACTGAAAGCATATATTTCAAATTCTTGTCACATTCAAACGGTGCGGCAAGAACCAAACACAAATACAGAACCATAACACTGGCTCGGTCAATGGAACACAGCAGTGCAAAATCCAACAGGATGCTGAGTGTCTGTAAAGCAATGGTCCCAGTTACATACAATCACATTTACATAAAATCTTGATAAAAAGGCAGAGTTTGTGTAGTGTCAAGGACAGCAAAATGTATTTCCATTAGTTCAGTGTCATAGCCTAAAAAAAAAAATCCAAATAGTTGAAGGAAAGTAATCTTTTAAAATTATAACCTAATCAACAAAGCACGCCCTGATTGTTCTATTTAAAATTGTAGGTTATTTCCACATCTCCCTGCCTCTGGCATCTTGACCTTCCTTATTTGGCTCTGAAATTTATTTTATCGATAGAATTCAGTCTTTCTGATACATCATAAAATTTAATGATTTACTATGCCTGCTATTGTCTGTCTCCACCCCCCATACACAAACTAGGATATAAGCGCATGTCTAACCTAAGTTAGAACGCGTGTGTGAGTGTATGCCAAGGACCTAGAACCTGTCCATCCAGGTGTAGGTCAAGGCTCTCAACAAATATCCGCTGAATGAATGAATGAATGTCACTCCTTTGACTGGAATATTTTATTGTCTTCTATTATATATGCATTAAAATCCATATCCTTGATCAAGGCTTTGCAGGCTTCCTCTCTCTCCATTTTATCTCTCTTCTTGCCTACATCACTACAAACCTATGGCATCCTGTTAAGTGACTCATATGCCACGCTCCTTCCTATATCAGGACATTCTCACATGTTGTTTCCTCTACCTGGAATACTCTCCCCTCTACTCCCTCCTTCTACCAGTCCCCTGTTCTTTTATTTGCCAAGTTCTTAACCTTTAAGTATCTTTCTAAAGGTTATTTTTCTAAAGGGTCTTCCCTCATTATCATAAGTAAGCATCTCCCTGCCCCCCACATGCAAACACATCTTTCTTTTTCTCCATCTTAGTACTAAACACAGTTTACACAAGATTTGTTTTTTCCTCTCTGTTCCTCCATTAGACTCTGTGTCATGAGAATAAGAACTTCATATTTCCCTAGTGGTTTCCTAGGCTTAGCACATAACAGACACTCTATAAATGGTTGGTGAATGAATGAGTAGACAACTCAATTCTCTTAGAACAAAGCTCTTAGTTTCTTTTTCAAGGGATTTTTTTAAAAGGATAAACGAGAAACATCCTCGGTCTGCTTGACCCTTTATTTCCAGGATTTAGACTTCTGGTTCTAATTTTAAGTAAAAACTAATATGTTCATTCTTCATTACGTTAAGCATGGCCGTGCAGTGCTTTACCTGCAGCTCTGCAGAAGTTCCCAGATGTCTAGTTTCATGACTGAAACTAATAAGATGTTTGGGCATCTTTTCCCTATATTTTTTGTGAGTATGTGTTTGAGAGAGAAGACTTATTGGAAAGGATTTACACTAGTTAATTACTGATGTGTCCATACGCGTACATTTTACTATCCTCTGAATCAATATGCAATTCTGACTGGCCCTAAATCCCGTCCACTTTTATTTCCCATTAATTTATTACTCCTCACTCAGTGCTGTAAAGTTTAATTAAAGTCTGTGACTGTATCTTGATTACTCTAATTACTTGACACATAGCTTGTGAGCACTTACAATGCTAAGTGCTAAGCAGGGATCAGTTCCTCCTATTTTACTTTATTACAGTTTTTTTTTTTTTTCTGACAACCATCTATGGAAAAGACATTTTGCTGGTCACTGGAGAGTGAGTGACCTACAGTCTGTCTTCAGTGAGTGATGGAACTGGACATGCTCAAACTCATAATTTAGTTGTTGTGTTTGTTGTTTTGTTTGTTTCAGAAAACTTAGAATATCCCCACCAACATTTATTTGTTATTAAAGGTGCACCATAAAACTGTGCATGTTTTTTAAAAGTCACTCTTCCACTGGCCCCTCTTACTCACCTCCATCCTGCTGATCTGGACTTTCCTCCCAGGCCATTGACTCTTAAAGGCATCTCTTAAATCTCACATCTCCCTGGAGATGGCCCCGATTATCACAAATTCCTTACATCTCAACTCTTTGACTTCTATAATAATTACATCTGTTACTGCCTCATTTTTGTTCATTCACATATTACCTAACTTTATTTTTCAGAAGTTTCATGGATGAATATCTTGTTTTCATGGCACGTAATCACCATGACAAAAATACAATCATTATCCTCAAAGGGACTGCTATAGTGCTAGGAAAAACAGATTTCTTCTATATTTGAAAAATAATATAACTAACCAATAACTGTATTTACTTTAGAGTGTATTTAAAATTAAGAATTGAAGTTACTTTGCCCTAATCCTAAACTTCTCTTCATCCTCATCCCCACTGTCACCTTTATCCCCCAACGTGGCTATTATAAAGCATTTGGTGCCAGGATTTATTTTTTCCTGCTCTGAAAGTTTTTAAGTCCTGCATCACTGAGTAGACTCTATACTCAATCCTTCTCAAAGTAAGAAACAAAGGCTCTTATCAGGAAATACACCCATGTGGTCCTTTCGCTGTTTTCAGAGGGACCACCCCCCCCCCTTTCCTCAACTTAGGTTCTATTATAGCAGCCATTTGTCTGAGCGTCATATTCATCAGTCACAAAGGATCTCAGGTACAGACTTTTGAGTTTGTTCCAAATTAAGACCTCTCTCTCTTTCTCCTCCTCTCTCTGTCTGTATGAACATGCAGTCCTAGAAATACATGGACCCAAAGACACAGACAGAAGAGAAGAGGTGAAACTAGAGAACAGAGGAGAAATCTTCAGATTTCTGGATCACTGGAAGGACTCAAAAAGAGGAGCCTTCCTTAACTTCATTATCTTTACAGGTTTGCCTTTCAAATCCCTAACTCTAAGGAAATATTAAAGGATTACATGGCAATAAAATCCTGACCTGAAGTTCATGCTTATATGTTTACCCATCTGGTACATTAAATATTTTCAAGTTCTATTTGTACGTCCTTATTTTTTCCATTTCCCTTGGAAGAACTCCTTCATACAAAGGTTTGGGTTTCTTTTAACTGGATAAATTTGACATGTAATATGGTGGAAGTTTAAGTGTATGTCTTCTTAGTTTGATGTGTTTATATATTGTAATATGGTTGCCATTGTAATGGTATTTATCACATTACATACTTAAAGTACAAGGCTATTGTTTATGTTCAATAACCTGTACATTAAATCTCTATGGCTACTTAAGCACTTGTTACAAGTCTGTACCCTTAAACACCATCAATTTTTATCTCTCCAACCCCCATCCCTTGGTAACCACCATTTTACTCTTTTTTTTTTTTTTTTGAGATTCTACATATAAGTGATATCATAGAGTACTTGTGTTTCTCTGTCTGGCTTAACTCGCTCAGCATAATGTGCTCGAGGTCCATCCATGTTGTTGCAAGTGGCAGGATTTTTCTCCTTTCTCATGGCTGAATAATATTCCATTGCATATATATGCATCTTTTTACTCCATCCATTCACTGATGGGCATCTGAGAACTATAAAAATTTTTAGTTGATGGTTTACAAAGATGATTCAAGGAACCACCCTTGAACATTTTCTTAAGAAGATTTTTATTATTATATTTCACCAAGAGAAGAGGGCATGATGGGCAATTTAGTAAATCTCTCCCAAACACAAGGGAAAAGCCTGTGGAGAGAATTGTGAGCAACTGTTCCATTTTCACTGACAACAGACTTGAGGAATTCTTCCAAGGGATCTCAAGGAATCAGTTAAAATGGCAGATTGCATATACCCATTTAACTTGCTTCTTCCTGAACCTTTATTAAATTTACACTGAAGAGAATTTTTAAAGACACAGGACTGAGAGAAAAAGAAAGAAGACACTATCCATAAAACGTGGAAGCTGGAAAGTAGATGGATGTGTGGTAACTGATTTTGTAGGCTGAGAGCCAAATCCTAGATCTTTGGTGGGGAACGCTGACAAGCAAATCAATTTTTATCAAAGAACCCTCTAGAGGCTCAGGCACGCCAGCACGTAAGATACCCTTGAAATGGAAGTGAGAGGGGGCTAACTTAAAGAGCACTGAATGGAAGCTGTCTTGGAAACAGTCATTAGATTCCTTCCCCTACTCCACATCTTTGGGAGAGTGCCCCTCCCTCAGTTTTCTACTCTGACATGTAAGGACAATTGGCAGTTGCTACTATGTCCTAACGATAAAGAAAAAGCTGAACAAAATGATAACAACAATTCTTAGGTATATCAGAAATGAGGTCACAGGGCAAAGAGCTGCGCCCCCAAATTGGAGAGAGAGAAATGTGAATAGAGAATCACATGAGCAAACCCCATAAGCAAAAACCTCCTGAGGACTAGTGCTGCAGTAGGAAACAACTGTAGCTGACACTCCTAGAAGCTTAGTATGGACAAGTCTGAGTTGAAAACAACAAGGGGACCCAGTCACAGGGGACCCTCACACTTGTGTGACTTTTACCTCCTGGAGCGTGACCAGGTTCTCATAGTGAATACTGGAGGAAAATCTTGTCATGCTTCCACAGCAGGAGTGGAAAAAACACCAAATGAAAGACACCAAAGCATTCCCCTCTTCTTAACAAGGTCTCCCTCAAGAGAAATTATTTTATCAGAACTATTGGGGATTTTTCAGAGCCTAACCTACCTAAGGGAAGGAAAACACTCCACTCTAGCCCACTCTAGACTTACACATGGGGAAAGGGAAATACTCAACTCCATGCCACTGTAGCCATCCTGTCCTAACTGGGGGGAAGGAGAAGGAGATAGGGAAGCCTTCTAAAGTTTACAGTCAAGAGGCACAGGCTTACTAAAAGACACGCTCTCTTTATTTATTTATATTGCCCTGTTGAAACCACAAAACTAAAAAGTAATGGAAGATAAAAATAGGAACAAAGAATAAGGGGAATGAATAAAAAGTACTAACAAATTTGATAGATATTAACCCCATTGTATCAATAGTCTTTTAAAACTCTAATGGTCTAAATACACAAAATAAAAAACAAATTGTCAGAGTTGATCAAAAAACAAGACCCAACTATATATTATGCATAAGAAACTCAAAGAGATACATATAAGATCAAAAGTAAGAAGATGGAAAAATATATACCATTCTAACACTAATCAAGAGAAAGTAGGAGTAGCTATATTAATTTCAGGCAGAGCAGACTAAAAAGCAAAGAAGCAAACAAACAAAAAGGTCAGGGATAAAGAGGAGCATTCTATAATGATGAAGGGGTAAATTCTCCAAGGAAACATAACAAAACAATCCCTAAAGTGTATGTGCCTAAAACAGAGCTCCTAAAAACACAGGTAAAAACTGATAAAACTGCTGGGAGAAACAGATGAATCCACGATTATAGCTGGAGATATCAGAGGGAAAACTTTTTAACTCATTCTATGAGGCCAGCACTACTCTAATACCAAAACCAGACAAAACATTTCAAAAAAAAACTATAGACCAGTACCTCCCATGAACATACATGCAAAATGCCTCAACAAAATATAAGCAAATCAATTCTGTGTATAAAAAAAAATTATACCTTGACCAAAGTGGTATTCATCCCAGGTATGCAAGCCTGGCTTCATATTCAAAAATCAGTTAATGTACTCCATCACATGAGCAGGCTAAAGAAGAAAAATCTCATGATCATATCAATAGATGGAGAGAAAGCATTTGACAAAATTCAACACTCATTCATAATAAAAACTCTCAGCAAATTATAAATAGAAAGGGAGCTTCTTAAAAGCTTTTCAATTAAGATCAGGAATAAAGCAAGGATGTTCACTCTCACACATCTTTTCAACATGATACCGGAAGTCTTAATTATTGCAACATGACAAGAAAAGGAAATAATATACATACAAATTGGTAGGGAAGAAATATAATTATCTGTTCACAAGTGACAAGATTATCCATGTAGAAAATGCAAAGGAATAAACAAAACATTTTCTGAGACTAATTAGTAATTATAGAAAGTTTGCAGGAAACAGGTTAATATACAAAAGCCAATCACTTTCCTATATATCAGCGATGAACAAGTGGAATTTGACATTAAACAAATACCACAAATTTAGTGGCTTAGAGCAACCTACATTTATTGTCTCACATTTTCTGTAGGTCAGGAGTTCAGGAATGACTTAACCAAGTCCTCTGATTCAGTCTGTGGCGAGGCTGAAATCAAGGCATAAGCTAGGACTAGGACTAGGGTCTCATCTGAAAGGATAATCGGGGAAGGATTTACTTCCAAGACCATGTGGTTGTTGTCAGAATTCAGGTCAATCAGGACTCCTGGATTGAGGGCCTAAATTCTTTGTGAGCCAACAGCCAGAGGCTACCCTCAGCTCTTTGCCATGTGGACCTCTCCATAGAGCATCTCACCATGACAGTTTGCTTCATCAGACTGAGCAGCTGAGAGAGAGAGAGAGTCTGCTAGTGGGACAGAAGTTACAGTCTTGCATAATGTAATCCCAGAAGTGCAATCTCATCACTTCGGCCATATTCTATGGCTTAGAATCAAGTCACAGGTCCCACCTCCACTCAAGGGGAGGGGATTACATGGGTCAGGAATAACAGGATGTGAAGGAGATTGGGGCCATCTTACAGCCTGTTGACAATTATTAAACATATACTTTCACCATAAAAAAATGTTTTACTTTTTAATTTTAGGAAAAAATATTATGAGGTTCATCTGCTTGATAAATCTAATCACGTGCTTTACATACCCTCACCATACCTCCCATCCATACATACCTGTGCCTCCTTTCCCATATAAATATCTCCCTATACAAGCCTTACGGGCTGACTATTTACTGTCAAGGTCAGGAATGTTTTCCTTAAAGAGAAGAAAAACTGATTGTGGGACTAGATCACATCGGTACAAATCAGTGAAGAAATATACAAACCTCTTCATTAGGAGCTGTCAGGGTCAGACTGCTGCCTACCTGGCAGAAACAGAGGCTCTGCAGTGAGAAACATCCTTTAAGGAGATTTGTGTCTTAGGGGAAGAGAAATCAGAGAAGAGTTTGAATCCACCCAGAGTTTGAAGATTTTGTATCAGTAGTGTAGATGACACTTACTGATACAGGCTAAGTACAGGTAGCATTCCTCTGGTCCCCCAGATTTTCTTTGGAAAAGACTCATATGATTTGGGAGAATATTGCAGAATCGTGATAAATAGCTAAAGTAAAGCCAATATAACATAGCTTCAGGCTTCCCGTACCATGGTATTGACCAGCTATATAAAGATTCTGCTCTCCAAAGACAAAAGTCTTGGCATTTCTGAAGAACCTGGATTCCTTTCCAGTAATTCATATCTATTTCCTAAAATGGGGTGGGAGTAGAATTAGGGAAAGAGAAAACCAGAGGGACAGGAAGCAAAGAAGGAATAGAATGGAAAGGGAAGATCAGGGAAGTTTTTTAGGGATAGACGAGACACGTTAGCAAATAGTATTTCTACCACTATAATCGTATTTACATTAATTGTAAGGTCAATCATGAATTAATAACACTGATTAAGCTCTTTAATGACTCTACTCTGTCACTGCTTACAGAACTTGGTGTGAAATTTTGTTTCTACTGATCTAGTAAAAGCCTGCTACAAAAATTGCCTTGTCTGGCTCTTTTAATTCTTCCCTCACATTTAGTATTCTGGGAGGAAATGGTTTAAAAGGATGAGGAAATCAGCCAACATTTTTTTCTGGAGCTTAGTTTTTAAAAGTTGAATCAGCAAGAAGGTCTCTCAGATATACTTGAATTAAAATAGAGCTAACATGTCAAAAGCATAGAATAGGTAGAAGGGACCTCTCTCTCACATATTTACTACACATATTTTGTAGTCTGAAACTGCCTATTTATGTTACCTGCAGAATACTTGAAAATCTCACTTTACCTTTCATTTTGAGAATAGAGTCAAAAGAAAAAAAAGATGAATAAATTTGGGGGATCTTTGACTCCGGTTTTAGAGCTCAAAAAGAATAATTCTTTGTCATAGAGGATGAAGAGAACTTAAAGGAAAGCTGATAGTCCTCATGAAAATGAAAGTATCTTTTAGAGCCGGAAATATCTTTATGAACTCTTTTAAGGAACACGGCCAAACTTGTAACCATGCCGAAAGGTAAGCGTAAAATATCTTGTTTGTCTGTTACAACTGGGAGCATTTTCTTCAGTCACTGTCATATGTCTAAAGGAAAGAAGGTTCATGCTGAGATACAAAGCATGAGACGGGATATTAATAATGCAGCAAACCCTGGGTTCCCATTCAATAAACAAACTGATTACATCAGAAATTTATGAGAAGAAAGAGGAACCCTAATAGCCCCCCTGCTTGTCTAATTACGGCTTGGTTTTACAGTCTGGAAATTAGCATGGATATAGGTCATACCTCAAGGCATAAATATTCTACTCCATCCAATATTCTTCACACAGATATAAATATCAAAGTAGATTCACCACACTGGGCTCTCCTTAGACACTGGAAATTATACAAGGAAACTAACTTAGATATTATGTATGCCACAAAGGACGGCTTATTTCATAAATTATTTTTACTTCTTTGACATGGGTCAAAGACACTTGTCTCAATTTAGTCATTAATGAAACATACTGAAAAGTACATGAGGGGCTTCCCTGGTGGCGCAGCAGTTGAGAGTCTGCCTGCTGATGCAGGGGGCACGGGTTCGTGCCCCGGGTGAGCCATGGCCGCTGAGCCTGCACGTCCAGAGCCTGTGCTCCACAACGGGAGAGGCCACAACAGTGAGAGGCCCGCGTACCGCAAAAAAAAAAAAAAAAAAAAAAAAAAAGTACATGAAAAGCACTACACTTAGTACTGTCAGGAATGTGAAGATGAATAAAATTTCATTCTGCATTTATTTGTAGTTCAGTGACTTATGTAAATGAAGTGTACTTAGGTAAATGAAAATGTATTCAACTGAACTCCTAAGTTTTCATATATGGGGGAGCATCTCCTGGGTTGTCACAGGAGGAGGATTGGGATAGGGTGAGGAGGGGAGGAAGCTGAAGGAGCTCATGTTTTCTCAAGTTATCTGCCTTTTAACCACATTGATAGTCCCCTTTCTAACCTATTTTAAAGTTTCTGAGGAAGTTTTCTGTCCAATCAAATGAGTTTTTTTACTTAAAAAAAAAGTTGAAAAGTCAGTGGTTGAGTTAGAAAAGAGTTGGGTAAATTTCTATGGTTTATTCTTTTATTCAAATTTCAACAAATTTTTATTGTCTACTGATCCTACAGACATTAAAAGAATATAAGAGAATAATGTGAACAACTTCACCTCAATTAATTTGACAACATACATGGAAATGTACAAATGCTCTGAAAAACAAAATTACCAAAACTGACACAAGAAGAAATAGAAAATCCAAGGGTCCCTATATTTCTTAAAGAATTTAAATTTGTTATTAAAATTTTTCACACACAAAAAAATCTGCAGGCTTAAGTATCTTTAGCAGTGAATTTTGTTGACTATTTAAGGAAGACAAAATATCCATAACACAAAAAGCCTCGGAAAATGGAGGCTAGTTTTCTCCTAAATCTCTGATATCAAAACTTGGCAAATACATAAATACGTTATATGAATAGAAAATTACATACCAATATCCCTCATAAACATACACACAAAATCCTTAACAAACTATAGCAAGTGAATCCAGAAATTCGTACAAAGAGTAATACATAATAACCATGTAGAGCTTATTCCAGCAATATAACGTTCATCTGTTGATTGGAAACCAATATCATTTCCATATTAATAGAACAAGGCAGAAAAACCATATAATCATTTCAACAGATAGAGTAAAAGCATTTGAAACCATTCAACACCTATTCATGAAGACAGTTCTCAATGAAGTAGTAATAGAAGGAAATGTCCTTAAATTGATGAAGGATATCTATGAAAAACCTAAAGCTAACTTACACTTAAAGGCAAATCATTGGGGCTTCCCAGGTGGTGCAGTGGTTGAGAGTCTGCCTGCCGATCGATGCAGCGGACACGGGTTCATGCCCCGGTCCGGGAAGATCCCACATGCCGCGGAGCGGCTGGGCCCGTGAGCCATGGCCGCTGAGCCTGCGCGTCCGGAGCCTGTGCTCCGCAACGGGAGAGGCCACAACAGTGAGAGGCCCGCGTACCGCAAAAAAAAAAAAAAAAAAAAGGCAAGTCATTGAAAGCCTTTATTCAAAGACTAAGAACAGGGCAAAATTTCTACTCTTTCCACTATTCAAAATTGTACTAGGCATTGGGAAAACAATAGTAAGGAGCACTAAGCAAAATGAGCAAACACCTATCTCTCAAAAAGTTTATGCGCTTTGATATAATGATACAATATTACTTTTAGTAAAAGTACTTATTAGATCTGACATAGTTATTTTAGTTAAGGCACCAGCTGGATAGATTATTAGCATTTGACTTAAAGGCAAATATGCCACAAACTAATACAACACGCTAATTTCCTGGCCATATCATTACAATCGGGAACTGAAAAATATTCAATAGTTAGGATCTGTGCTATGATCACAAGCCTTCTAGATCACCAACTTTCGTCCCCATGCAATTGAGTTTTTAAAAAAGCCTCTCTTTCTCTGAACCTACTACTTTTTGAAACCACATATTTCATATCTGAGAATAAAGTACATGTCCATGCCACCTCTAAAAAAATGGGAGGTCTATTCAAAATGCAAGCTTTTAGAAAATAGGCACATGTGAGGCCTGTGTGAGGTGCAAAGCTCCAATTACCATACAGTACAATAACCCTGCACTTAGTTTGTTTATACCTCTCCCAGGCTGCACACAGAGCATTTTTGGAATCTAATTTGTATGGAATGCCAATAAACTATGCACAATAAATTGAGTGTGAAACAATAGTCATTTAGATCATCCCCATTCCACAAAAGGGCTGTTTGGGAAATTTTTGAAAGTACCTAAGGGTTTCAAGGATTTCTTTAATTGACTCTTGGTGCAGTCTCTTGCCTGACTTCTCTGGAAGTTGTTTGGTTATAATTTGATGCTTTTACTTAAAATGCTACTCTGTGGAATATGCCTTTTCATATCCTGAGAGCATGGCATTATAGTCAAGGCTGCCCGGGAAGATGATACTTTCGCCTTTTGCAAACTGAGGTCATTCAAATCACGTTATCTCATTAAGTTTGGATACAAATTACAATGGGAGATCAGCAGATGCTTCGAAGCAAAGCCCGTATTAGCTATGTTCCATTTACCCAGAAACACTGCAGAAAGAAATCTGGTTTGACAGATGGTCAATAGTAATTCCCATCTAGTGTTAAATATTATTGTTTAAAAAGTAATGTCCTCTAGGAAGAAATTCTATAGTCCCTGTACTCTGAATGGACTTGTTTTTCATCCTCTGGCTTTCAGACCACAAACCACTCATTTCATTTGTTTGCTTGATTCCTGTTCTTAAAGAACTTCAAACTCCTTAAAGAAATGGCATAGTTGTTCTTTTACGCAGCAGTCCTTACTAAAGGTCCTGCCTCATCGTATGCACTGAATATAATATTACAGAAAGAAAGAGACAGGGGAGGGAGGGAGCAAGGCAGGCAGGATGGAAAAGGGGGAAATTAAGGTTTAAGTAACTTGATTTGATAATAAAAATGTTTAGTTCAAAAAAGAGTCTAATAAAATTTTCTAAACTTGCCTCTTATGCCAGTTACTTTGCAGCATATATTAAAATGAACAATAGGGGCTTCCCTGGTGGCACAGTGGTTGAGAGTCTGCCTGCCGATGCAGGGGACACGGGTTCGTGCCCCGGTCTGGGAAGATCCCACATGCCTCGGAGTGGCTGGGCCCGTGAGCCATGGCCGCTGAGCCTGCGCGTCCGGAGCCTGTGCTCCGCAACGGGAGAGGCCACAACAGTGAGAGGCCCACGTACCGCAGGAAAAAAAAAAAAAAAAAAAGAATAACTTTCACCTTCATGAGATCATTTCCATCATCGTATAAGCATGTTGTTATATATCTCATATTAAAAAAAGAAGAAAACTCTCTTCCTCCCTCTCTCCCTTTCCTCTTCTCTATGTTATAGCAACAAAGAAGTTGTATGACTTCCCCAAAGGCCACATAAGAATCGAGGTGAAGACTAAAAACACTAGAACCAGGTCTCCTTGTCCTCAAGCTCTTTTATTACTCTAAAAATAGATGGAAGAACACAGCGGGATATGACTACACAATAAGATCGACCCTTTTCCACTCACCCTCACTTCCTTTTGCAAGGCTTACTCTGATCTCTCATCCTGGCCAGACTGTAAATGCCAAAGTACTCCATTTTGAAACTTGCAATTCTCTTCCTTCACTCCTGGCTTCCACGTGGTGAGCTTTTCTGATTCGTCTACTATACTTCACTAAAGGGAAAGGCCAGCCTTTCCCTTAGCCAGATGTGGCCAGTGTGCAGATTTGGGCATCAAGGGTCTTGGCTCTCCATGATGACACAACACAGCACCTGTCCCTAAGCTTGGCAATGGAGACACCTCTGTTAGGTACCAAGCTATAGCTCTTCAGCCCCCAAACCAATGCCTTGTACCTACCCTTTCTTACAGAGACAACTGCCTCATTGACTCATCTGTTGGCCCACTCTCCCGTCACCAGGCCTCCATCCTCAGTGTCCCAACACTGGCATGTATCCATAGTGGTCTCTTCCAGCCTCTACAGGAATCTCCAAGGTGCTCATGCCTCCATTCCTAGTACCTTTCTACCCCTCATCTCCTCTGAGCTCTGAGAGACTGTACACTCAAGGATCCCTCAAAGGTCATTGATACACCTCCAACTTTAACTTCACTGTGCCAAGGGAGGGGGTGTCTCAGGAGGAATGAGAGTCCACATGGCTTCTTTGTATTCCTGAAAGCACAGGGTCTTTACTTAATTCATCACTTATTCTAATATATATTCACCAAACATTACTGAGTGTAGCCAGGCACTATAAATGCCTTCCTACAATCCTATAATCCTACCACCTACTGCCTCATTTCTTTTCTCTTCACTGCAATCAACACCCTCAAATGCGTCGGCCAGTCTCCCTCTCCCCGTTTCCTCCCCTCTCCCCACTCCTTTCTCCCAATCTTTCTAAAAACCTATTTGGTATGACTTCAACCATCACCTGACGTTGCTTTGTGAAGGTCCCTAATGACTTTCATCTTACAAAATCCAATGTAAAATCCCAGTCTTTTTTCCATCTTTTGACCTGTCAGCATTATGGGATGCAGCTAATAACTCTCTCTCAATATATTTCATTCATTTTGCTTCCAAGACACCATAATATTCTCTTGGTTTCCTTCCTGTCTCACTGATCATTCCTGTCTGGATTCATGTGATGTCCTTTCTCTTCCACCTGGTCCCTTAATGTTGAGATACCTCCTATACCAGTCCTTGTCTTTATCTCAATTTTTACACCTTACTTTGTGGATCTAACCCCGTCTCATGGCATTTAATGCTTCCTAATTGCTGAGAGCTCCCAGATTTATTCCCTCTCTGAATAAGATGATGTCTCCACTGCAACCATATCCACTCAGGCCTCACTATTTTAAGATATTCCAAGAGCTTCAACTGCCTAAATCTGTATCTGTTCACCAAAGAAAGAAATTTCTCTAGCCTCTGACCCTGTTCTGTTTGCACATATAGCAGGTCAGAACTGCCTCAACCAATTACAGACAGGAGTTGGCATATAAAGGCCCAGCTTTCTCATCTTTAGATTGGGTATTCTGAAATACATGCTGTATACTTTATTGGCCCTCTTCCCTTCCCACTCTCACTTCCTCACTTCCATTCTAGTGTTTCCTGGGTTCATCTCCCAAAATAAAAGTGCACTTGAATTCTTGCCTCAGGGTTTGTTTCTGGGATAAAATTAGAAAGACAATCTCATCTACAATCTCATAAAATCAACTGGTGACCACATCTCCATCTAGATGTCTGATAGGCACTTCAAATGTTACATGTCCAAAACTGAAATTTTGATCTTCTCTTTCCTGAAAAAGGTATTGTATTTGTACCTTTCATCATCTCAGTTGATAAAAATTCCATCTTTGCAGTTGTGCTGCTTCCAGTCTCTAAACTGCAGTTGATCCATTTCTGTTTCTCACGGCTCAAAAGCTTCCTACCTCCTCTTGTCCTACCTTTTATCTTTTCTGTAGTGCTTATCATCTTATATAATCTGCTCGTCTCTTATGTAATTTTGTAATTTTCAGTCCCACTACGCTAGAATAAACTCAGTGAAAGACTGGATCTTTCCTGTATTCATGGGAAATGACCTTACCTTTTATACGTTCTTCAATTCAGCTTTTATCCACTTGTTCTTATTTGAGGAATCTCAGATTTTTAGGAAGCATGTGTTTATGTAATTATTTCTATAAAGAAAATTGTGAACTTAGATTGAAATTGGAAACAAATAAAACTAATAATCTTGGTGGCCAGGATCTGTAATAGTCACATAAAAGAAAATATCATTTTTATGGTAGTTAGTTGAGTGTGTATATAAATACATACACACATATATATTTAATTTGATACTCTTAAAATATATATCTTCCCTTTATTAAATTGGAATCATGAATAGTGGGATACTCTTTGTAAAAAGCTTAAGGCCCAATTTGAAATATTAACTAAAAAGTCATTTTCTAAATTTTCAAGAGAAAAATTCTGGAAAAGTATCACCATTAGTTCAAAGAAAGAGGAAAAGCAGATCTCCCTTTCACTTTTTATTAACAAGAAAAGCCAAAGAAAAGTATTTGGCATAAATCTCTGAAATTTTGTCTATTTCTTATAGGCACATAGGTGCATTTCCCTGTTTAAATACTGGAAATATTTGAAATGCTAAATTGGTATCTATTGTTTGCTTTTGTTTCCTTGTTGGTGATTTTGTGTTCAGGGCAAACACTTATTGGTAGAAAAACAGATTCTATAATGAACTGGCATGTTGGCTTAGTAAAAGCTTAAATATAGAGATCAGTTAAGGTATTGCCATTGTGTGTTAGAAAAACAAAAATGATATATTCAATAAGACCTAGTTTTAAGATAAATAAGCTGACATGGGCTTCCCTGGTGGCACAGTGGTTGAGAGTCCGCCTGCCGATGCAGGGGATACAGGTTCGTGCCCCAGTCTGGGAAGATCCCACATGCCGCGGAGCAGCTAGGCCCGTGAGCTGTGGCCACTGAGCCTGCGCATCCGGAGCCTGTACTCCACAACGGTAGAGGCCTCAACAGCGAGAGGCCCACGTACCGCAAAAAAAAAAAAAAAAAAAAAAAAAGATTTCTTTTTCTATAACATGTCTCCAGGAAAATGTTGGCTCTTTTATATACACCAATATTATTTTCCTGGTTGTATCTAACTGAAGTTTAGCTTGTGTAGCACTTATTAACAGGCTGAAGATTTGCTCCTGGTGTCAGGTAAAAACTAAATTCGCTTCATCCATCATTAAAGATTGTTTATCAAGGTGCTTCAGATGAATTAGTGTAAGCCTTATCATCCAATGTAGCCTAGCTGGATACCTTAGCTGGAATGAGTTCTTGAAATTAAGAAGTTTAGTGATGATAAGGAAAGAAGTGTTCATTCTTTTTTCCCTTAGATACGAGAAAAGAAAATCCGACAACAACCAACAGTCCTTCCAAGAAGGAAATTCTTATGCTGCAATTGGTGCAGCAACTGTCAATCATGGGAGCAGTGACTATCACATGACCCTGATGAATCATATGCCTCAATATTTTATGGCTTGGTGCACACTAGGATGGGACATATTCATTTCTTCAATTCTTTTGGAATGAGTGACATTTGGTAGTGTTTCCTTGAGTATCAGTAGTCCTTCTGAAACACCATGACAAAAGAAATCTCTTTAGGTAGGCGTTCCTTCAATATTAAGTATTAGAAAATGTTCAAAGCAACTTAATTTTCCAGGGGTCTCACAATGGAACTTACTTTGTTTACAGAGATAAAGGAATAAACATTGCATGATGCTAATATGACTTCAAAAGGCATTGACTGTCTTTTGACAAGTCTATTTCACACCTATGTGTGCACTAGGAGACAATGCCCAACTTTGTCCAGGCTAGGGTGCTGAACTCGGAAGAGGAGAGAAAGAATTTCAGAGCAGAAATAGATGTCTGTAAATCATTCCTTTTTGGGTACAGAACAAGGAGTTAATCAGATGTTTTTCATCTTAATTCAGTGAAAAGAGCTAAAAATTTTACACATTTGCTTTGTTATTCTTCTCTTTACCTGAAAAATTAATAAATCACATTTGATGTTCTAATTTTGCTCTTTTGATACTAAAATACACTTGCTAGCTGAAATGAATTGTAGAACCCTGATAAGAACATCAATTCTATCTCATACCTATTTTCAGAAGAAAAAAAAAAAATCCAGAATGTAGGAAGCTGTGGAACTGTAGAACATTTTATTATAATTATTTGTTTATAATTACACTCCACTCTAAATTGAATGTAAGAAGGAAGACACATATTAAGAAATATTTTTAAACACTTCCTTTAAAAAGTCCCTAAGAAATATATCTTCCCTGGAATAAGTCGGTAACTATTTCATGCAGCATTACATTCAGAACTTCTTGGCAAATGAGGGGAAGTAAGAAGTTAGTTAGGTGCTCCAGTTCTCTGTCCAATGAAATGACTTCTGTACATTATTCTGGCACCAAAATTTAAGTAAATGTATTTATTCCCTACATGATACTTTCAGTAACACATTGGACAATGTATTTATTAAGTCAAAACAGTTATATCAAAGAATTTACGTTCTGGGTTTTTTTTCCTGCTTGATTCATGCACTTCATTATTTTTTTTAATTTCCAGCTTAATTGTGGTATAATTAACAAACAAAAATTGTATATATTTTAGGTATACGATGTGATGATTTATGATATGCAAATGTTCTGAAGTGACTATCACAATCAAGTTAATTAACAAATCACCTCAGGTAACATTGTAAATATGTATGTGTGTGTGGTGAGAATACTTAAGATCTACTCTCTAAGCAAATTTCAAGTACACAATACAGTATTATTAATTATAGTCACCATATTGTATATTACATCCCCAAAACTTATTCATCTTATAAATGAAAGTTTGTATCCTTTGACTAACATCTCTTCACTTCCTACCTCCTCCAGCCCCTGGCAACAGCCATTCTACTCTCTGGTTCTGAGTTCTGCTTTTTTAGATTCAATATAAAAGAGAAATCATGCAATGTTTGTTTCTCTATGTCTAACTTATTTCACTTAGCATAATGTCATCTGGGTTCATTCATGTTTAAGGTCTGTTCTGATCATTAAAGTATGAAATACACATGACCCTTGCTCTCAGGGCATTAGGAATCTAAGAAGGAAGACAAAGATACCATGTTACTACAGGAAAAGCACAATGATAGAGACGTGCACAGGGCATCCCTGGGATAGAGGATGGGGTGGGGGTGAGAGAAGTTCGGGAAGCTGTCCCTGAGATGACCAAAAAGATATAATATTTAGCGAGACAGAGTGAGAATTGCTTGTAGGTGTTGGAGTAAGGGAGGGGTAAAAGCAGGGAGATGGACAGGCTTGCCCAGGGAAGAGATTACACAAGTAAACACTAGAGAGAAAGCACGTTGTCTTAACCATTTGTATTTCCCTGTGAACGGATATTTCATCTTTCTTGCCCATTTCTCTTCTGTTTGGCTTAATTTGTATTAAATTGTTGGAAGTCTTTTCCTGGAAATGAACATACTCTGTTACACATGGTACAGAGTTTCTCTTTCATACAGAAGTTTTGATTTTGAATAAATTTATCAACCTTTTTCATAATGGCTTTTTTTCTTATTCAAAAGAATCTTCCTTTCCCCCAAATAATAAACATATACTGTTGTCATTATGTTTTATATTTTTCTTTTTAGTCATTTAATCAATTCTTGATAAAGGATGAGAAAAAATCTTGAAGGATACTGTTATAGGTTGAGTTGTGTCCGCCATGAAAGGATATGTTGAAGTCCTAAAGCCCCACACCGCAGAATGTGATTTTATTTAGAAATAGGGTCTCTGCAGATGTAATTAGTTAAGGTCTTATGTGGGTGGAGTGGGCCCCTAATCCAATATGACTGGTGTCATAAAAAGAATGCCATGCAAAGAGATACAGACACAGAGAGAACATGATTTGAAGACAGGATTGGAGCAA
Source organism: Delphinapterus leucas (assembly GCF_059928025.1). Taxonomy (NCBI): domain Eukaryota; kingdom Metazoa; phylum Chordata; class Mammalia; order Artiodactyla; family Monodontidae; genus Delphinapterus; species Delphinapterus leucas. Next base: position 21,591,094 of record NC_143135.1, read on the forward strand.
TACATCTACAAGCCAAGGAATCCCAAAGATTGCCAGCAAACACCAGAAGTTAGATAGAGGCAAGGAAGGATTCTCCCCTATAAATTTCAGAGGGAGCATGGCTCTGCTGACACCTTGATTTTGGACTTCCAACCTCCGGAATTGTGAGGCAATAGATTTTTCCTGTTTTAAGTCACCTAATTTTGGGTACTTTGTATGGAAGCCCTAGAAAATAAAGATTTATACCAAACTGATAATAGTGGTTAGAGGTATAAGTGGGGAAAGAAAGACTAGAATTGTGGGCAGATGGGCAGAGGAGATTGTAGGATTGGGGGTAATTGTGAACTATGGTATGAGGTGGGGAGTATGAAGGGAAATTGCATATAGTCCAGCATTGCATAAAGTGTGAGTCATGGATTGTTAAACGTTGAGCTGGAAAAGGAGAAAGAGCACACAGAATGGGCAAATTTTATAACCAATTCAAAGCATCTGTTTTTGCCATTTTAAAGTATTTTAATTTATTTATCAAAGTACACAGACACACACACACACACACACCACACAACAGAGACAGATTGTAAGTCAATGGCAAAAGGATACCTGTCCAATAAATGATACTGTGTCAGATGGATAACTATGGATAAAATAAAAGGCAACAGGAGAGTTAATAAGCAAGACAAATTGGTTGAATATAGTAGTTGCAATGCATCTAAAGTGTGTGTGTGTGTGTGTGTGTGTGTGTGTGTGTGTGAGAGAGAGAGAGAGAGAGAGAGAAAAACCAAAAAATTAAAAGCTTGTCTGCTCAACACAGAAATGGGCAAAAGACCTTGAATTTAGAGAATTCAAAGAGAACATCCAAATGATCAATAAACATATAAAAGGTTCCCAACAATAGTACTTATCCGAGAAGTGCAAATTAAAAACCACCATGAAATATGACTAAACTGCCACTCAATTGACTAACATTGGATATTAACACTACCGGGCTTCCCTGGTGGTGCAGTGGTTAAGAATCCGCCTGCCAATGCAGGGGACACGGGTTCGAGCCCTGGTCCTTGGAAGATCCCACATGCCGTGGAGCAACTAAGCCCACATGCCACAACTACTGAGCCTGCGCTCTACAGCCCGTGCTCCACACCTACTGAAGCCTGCGCGCCTAGAGCCCGTGCTCCACAAGAGAAACCACCACAGTGAGAAGCCTGCGCACTGCAACGAAGAGTAGCCCCCGCTCACCGCACGCACACAGCAATGAAGACCCATCACAGCCAAAAATTTAAGTTTAAAAATATATATATATTTAAAAATAAAAAATAATAAAAAAAGAAAACTAACACTACCTAGTGTTGACAAAGATGGGTAAAAACTGGACTCATACATGCTGAGATGCTAGGTCCTAGTAGGGACTGCGGTTGAGTACTAAAATGGCCACAAACTCTTCCCATCCAGTATATGTGCCCTTTTGCAGTATCACCTTGAAGCTCTTCCAAGTAAAAAAGTGGAGTCTGTTTCTCCATTCCTTGACTTGTTTTGTCATATGGAACATTTTTTTTAAAAGTGACTCAATCACAGAGGCTTGAAAAAACTTACACATTGGGGCTAGCCCTGTTTTGCTGCTCCTAAGGAACTAACATTCACCATGTGATGAAGCACAGATTAGGCAAAGAAAGTTCAGCCATTAACGTCACTAGGGCCAACAACTAGCACCAGTACCTGCACAGGTGAGTGAGGTCATCCTAGATCCACCAACCTCTCATCAATCTGCCAGATGACTGCAGCTACATGGGTAGGCACAGCAGGACAGATTGGGAAAAGAGTTACCCTGATCAGATTGCTGATTCAAAGAAGCATTAGCAATTAAATAGTTGTTATTTAAGTCTTATTTTTGACATAGTTTATTTATACAGAAGAATTTAATTTATACAGGATATTTGAATCAGTCTCTTTTATTTTACCAATAACAGTCAGTTATCACAAAACCTTCTAAAATAAGCCAAGACTATTAAATAATGTACATAAACATTTCTCTCCATTCTCCAACCAGCCCTCAAAGCTCATTTGTATTACAAGGGTCTTGTCATGTGCTATAAAATAGTCAGTTTGGACTTGCAGTTACTGATTGAAAGAACCTAATATTTAAAAGGAACACACTGAATATGTTAATTTGTGAGCTACTCTTTTCATCATAAAGTGAACAAAAAATGCATTCGACTCATGCAAATTTTACTTACTGTCATGAAAGAAGAATATAAATTCCACCTTGAGTTTGAAAACCAACCAGGACCTACCCATCCAGCTAAGGCAGATTTTAGAGTCAGGATGAATTTAATTTCAATATAGCCATCAACACAAATGTTTCTTTACAAAATGTAGTACTTTTACCATTGAAACTAAACATACTGAGAAGGTCAAGAAGATCAAAGGGCAAATCATTTGAGATGCTGTGTTCTCAGCGAATGCCACAGCAGCTGCTGGAGAATTCTGGAACTGCGAGACCTTGATTCTGACAATGTTTCACTTCTGTACTTTTCCATGGATCCAAGATGGACTTGGATTAATACATTAATGTGTAAAGACGTTTCTTAAATAAAATGAACAGAAGCCAATGGAATAGATAACTCCTACAAATATAAGTTACATAACTAGATAAACCTCTGTATAAAGCCAGTTGTTCAAATATATCTTTTGAGCATATTTAAATGTCCAGTTAAATTAGATCACTAAATAATGATACATTTCTTCTCCCTTCCTCCACTGTGGCTGCCTCCTTTTGACCCAAGATGTATTTGGTCTTGTGTACAGTATACAAGGCTACCATATTACCACCTCCATAATATAAGATTCACATTTTATTATGACAATGACTATTAAGGAAGCTTAAAGTACCCTCATTTGCTTGTTTTATTGTATTTATTATGGCATTGTTCCTAGGTTTCTCTGTTTAAGCAAAAGATATTATGATTTTCCTACAAAATTTCTATGATTGACCTTTAAATATCACTGTAATACTATAATATTAACAGCCTATTGTACTATTTGTTCAGAATTTCTTTTTATTTTTTACATAAGAGACATCAAGTATCAAGCTCATTTAAATAACTAAAATAATAAAACATTTCACATTACCAAAGCAGAAGAGTTTGTGGTTCTTAGATAAATTGTTTTACTTTTGCCCAGATCAGTTATAATGGGGTCATGTTATTATCACCACCTTAATGAGTTCTTTTTAGGAAATCTAAAAGACAACATCACCCTGAAACAACACTTATCAGTTTAAGGTATTTCTGAATACCAACACCGAGAAATATCTCAATAAGCTATACACAAAACTTACGTGTTTTTACTGGTTGTGGATTTATTATGATTGCTGATTTGTTTTTCTAAACAGAGATACAATGTTTACATTTAATATTTTAAAAATATTAAATGAGAATTGAAATTTTCACTAACAAAACAGTTGCCAAACAACTAAGAACAAGAAATTCTTTTAATTGGGAATAGGTATGATTTAGAACCATCCTGAAGATTTCCAAATCATATGGTGTTGCCAAACCTTCCTCACTGAGCCTCTGGACATTTGGCTATGAGAAGCACCTCCAGCTCCATTTGTTCAAAACTAAGCTTATTATATTTACCCATCCTTCCTCATATTCCCATATACTCCCATTGCCCTCATATGGGTAAGCTGCATCACCATTTACCTAGCTGCCCATGTTAGGACCCTGGGAGCCATTCTTAAATTCTGCTTTTCTTTCCCTCTACTCCTGCAGAAAATCAATCACTAAGTCCAGCTCATTCTGTCTCCTGAAGGTCTCCCTGTAACCTCTACTCCAGTGCAGGGTAATCATTCTTCTTCTGCACTAATGTGTTTCACCTGATCTCCTTTCCATCACTCTTCTCTTCTCCAATCCACCGTACCCAGAATGTTTCCAAAACACGAATCTGATTACATAACCTTACTCGTTCAAACACTTTTCCAGTGACTTTCAGAGCCACTGCCTTTTGGATTTAGGTCCAAATGACTTTAAAAAGCCTTTGTGACTCTACTACCCAAAGCAATCTACAGATTCAATGCAATCCCTATCAAACTACCCCTGGCATTTTTCACAGAACTAGAACAAAAAATTTCACAATTTGTATGGAAACACAAAAGACCCCGAATAGCCAAAGCAATCTTGAGAACAAAAAACGGAGCTGGAGGAATCAGGCTCCCGGACTTCAGACTATACTACAAAGCTACAGTAATCAAGACAGTATGGTACTGGCACAAAAACAGAAAGATCAATGGAACAGGATAGAAAGCCCAGAGATAAACCCATGCACATATGGTCACCTTATCTTTGATAAAGGAGGCAGGAACGTACAGTGAAGAAAGGACTGCCTCTTCAATAAGTGGTGCTGGGAAAACTGGACAGGTACATATAAAAGTATGAGATTAGATCACTCCCTAACACCATACACAAAATTAAGCTCAAAATGGATTAAAGACCTAAATGTAAGGCCAGAAACTATCAAACTCTTAGAGGAAAACATAGGCAGAACACTCTATGACATAAATCACAGCAAGATCCTTTTTGACCCACCTCCTAGAGAAATGGAAATAAAAACAAAAATAAACAAATGGGACCTAATGAAACTTCAAAGCTTTTGCACAGCAAAGGAAACCATAAACAAGACCGAAAGACAACCCTCAGAATGGGAGAAAATATTTGCAAATGAAGCAACTGACAAAGGATTAATCTCCAAACTTTACAAGCAGCTCATGCAGCTCAATAACAAAAAAACAAACAACCCAATCCAAAAATGGGCAGAAGACCTAAATAGACGTTTCTCCAAAGAAGATATACAGACTGCCAACAAACACATGAAAGAATGCTCAACATCATTAATCATTAAAGAAATACAAATCAAAACTCCAATGAGATATCATCTCACACTGGTCAGAATGGTCATCATCAAAAAATCTAGAAACAATAAATGCTGGAGAGGGTGTGGAGAAAAGGGAACACTCTTGCACTGCTGGTGGGAATGTGAATTGGTACAGCCACTATGGAGAACAGTATGGAGGTTCCTTAAAAAACTACAAATAGAACTACTATATGACCCAGCAATCCCACTACTGGGCATATACCCTGAGAAAACCATAATTCAACAAGTGTCATGTACCAAAATGTTCATTGCAGCTCTATTTACAATAGCCCAGAGATGGAAACAACCTAAGTGTCCATCATCAGAAGAATGGACAAAGAAGATGTGGCACATATATACAATGGAATATTACTCATCCATAAAAAGAAACGAAATTGAGCAATTTGTAATGAGGTGGATAGACCTAGAGTCTGTCATACAGAGTGAAATAAGTCAGAAAGAGAAAGACAAATACCATATGCTAACACATATATATGGAATTTAAGAAAAAAAAATGTCATGAAGAACCTAGGGGTAAGACAGGAATAAAGACACAGACCTACTAGAGAATGGACTTGAGGATATGGGGAGGGGGAAGGGTGAGCTGTGACAAAGCAAGAGAGAGGCATGGACATATATACACTACCAAACGTAAGGTAGATAGATAGCTAGCGGGAAGCAGCCGCATAGCACAGGGAGATCAGCTCGGTGCTTTGTGACGGCCTGCAGGGGTGGGATAGGGAGAGTGGGAGGGAGGGAGACGCAAGAGGCAAGAGATATGGGAACATATGTATAGGTATAACTGATTCACTTTGTTATAAAGCAGAAACTACCATACCATTGTAAAGCAATTATACTCCAATAAAGATATATAAAAAAAAAAAGCCTTTGTGATCTTGCCTCTGTTTCTGTGTTCCCATCTTGCAATCCTCCCTTCACATTCTACAATATTCACTGAATTTCTCTCAGTTTTTGACCATGTCCTACTCTTTCATGCATCAAGGTCTCCTCACATGTTGTTTTTCCTTGTGGACACCTTCCTCTTTCCCCGCATTAATTTGGCTGAGTTATATGCATTCCATGACCATCTCTTACACATATGCACACACGTAAGTATACACACCCACATCCTGTTCTCCATGAAGAAATTTCCCTGTTCTGAGCTTCTGCAGCAGCCTCTACTACCTCTAGCATAGAACTTTCTATGCTATGTTATAAATTTTTATTTCCTCCAATAGACAGAAAGTTCGAAAAAGTTAGGAATTGTATTTCCAATTGCCTAGTGAATGCCTATAAAAGTGCCTGCTCCAGGGTAGCTATTACAAAGATACACAATAAAAGAACAAACAGAGAGGAAGTGCATTAATACATCCCATAGACAGCCTATTTCAAGTTACAGCTGGCTTAGGTAAGATTTCAAGCAATAATAAACTGAATAATGCAAAGATGTGTTTGCACGCAAATCCCTAAACAGCTTGTATTCCATATTTCTGATTTCCTAAAGAGATAGGATTCTATACTGCTAATCAAAAAGTACCTCATGTGCTTTAGATACAACATTTAGTATTGGCAGAATTATATCTAGTTGTGAAATTTTGCCCTGATATAAAACTATCCTACTTGTTCTTGGCTCTGGGTTGCAGAGTTGCCTATGAATAATGCTAATAGCTTATTTTCTCATTCAAGATCTCTGAATTAGCTCTAATATCTTGGCAAATATTCATCTGAGATGATATATTCATATACTGTAAAGTGTGGAAAGTATAATTTGTGCCTAACTAAAAATTTTAAGACGTGCTATCAAAAAGCCAATTTGTGTATGGCTGCAACTGACTATGATTCCTTTAGGATGTGTGATTTTGAGAAGTATGTTTATTTATGGGCCTAATTGATGTTCAAAGATTATTGTAAGCCCCTTGAAGAACAGGATAATGCTTTAATTATGGTCTCTTGACAAACAGTAGGAAATCAATCAACATTGAGATAATGAAGGAGGAATAATGGCAATACAAAAATAGAAAAACATACACATATAATGACAACTGAATCAGACACCATGATCTTAAACCAAAGGCACCAAATTAAGAGTTGGAAGTACTGATGTGTGTGTTCTTGTTCGTCTCTAATGCTGGAATCCATCTTGGTTAAAATACTTTAGTCTAAACTTACTTCTAAAAAAACAAAACAGACTTTTCTTTGATAAATAGCCTCTCATTGTATGGAAATGTTAGAGAGACTTAAGGTTTACTACTTCTTCTGAACACATAGAAGATTACATTTCCCCGAACCTAGGCATTCAGACTGGACTGTACATCTATTTCTAGTCAATGACTTATAAGCAAATATAATGTGTGTTGCTTTCAGGTCAAATAATTTCAGCAAGAGACCCTCAAGTGCTTTTTCTCTCTGCTATATCAAGGAATTCCCATTATCTAGATGGTACAGCTACATAGTGGGTAGAGATTCTGTTAGTCTGTACTGCTGAGCGATGTCATGGAGGACATTTGTCCATACCTACAGGGGACTTTATTTTTTTATTGGAGTATAGTTGCTTTACAGTGTTGTGTTAGTTTCTGCTGTAGAGCAAAGTGAATCAGCCACATGTATACATATATCCCCTCTTCCTTGGATTTCCTTCCCATGTAGGTCACCACAGAGCATCTACAGGGGACTTTAAAGGAAATAAACCTTTTGTTGTTTTAAGTCTGAGATTTGGGGATTCTTCGTTATCACAGCATAAACTATCAAGGTTAATAGAAAATGTATATCATATTAAAATTGTCCAAATGCATTAATAAACTTAACAAGGAAGAAAGTTTTCAGAAATCAAAGTGTTTTAGTTTCACCTTTCTGAAACTATACTGTCTGAAAGTTCTTGGTCTAAAAAAAATGTCTTCTTGAGAATAAAGTGACTCAATGTCTCTGTAAGTCTTTAATTACCTTGATATTTAACAGATGAAGTAGAGAAGTTAATATGGACAATGAATGTAGTCTTAAGCAGCTACCCTAGGGAAGTACAAAAATTGGTTGCTAGTAGAGGTGACCTTTAACAGAAGAATGGAATAGCACTGGTCACCTTAGGGATTTAATGTGGTTGTTTAAGAAAAGAGATGGCGTGTGGAAGGTGGCCTTTGATAGCTATTGCTGTACTTATGCTGTCAGTGATTCAGCCAACATTGTGACTTTATGTTCCAAAAAAGTAGACCAAGATAAAATGAACTACTGTATTTTTTAACAAAATTAGAAAATGCTATTGTCAGTAGTTTAAAGCCTCAGCCTGATAGGAAACTTAAATATTTCTTTTTTCCCAGATTAGGAAGCTATGATCCAAAGAATACCTTGCCAGAGGCAGATTCAAGACAAGAACCCAGGTCTCCAAATTCCTAGCCCAGGGTCCTCCCATAAATATCTAAGAATGACTAAGGATTATTTATACATTTTGATTTTTAAAAATTATGAGTCATAAAATTCTGACCTTAATTTTTGCTTTTTGATTCATATGGGAGATGAAACTAACCTGGCAAGAGATAACTGTATCCCTCTTCCACCAACATCCTAACCAAGACTGAAAGAGTTGCATCATTCCTTGGTATAAACACAAGAGGCTGATGGCTCTTGAGGAAATAATACATTAGGCCCCAAAGGGAATAGCAAATGAAAACGCAAGTCTGAAATTGTCTACTTAACACACACTCATCCTTCACATCTCCAGTAAAATAAACACCGCCTCAAGAAATCCTTCCTTGGTCCTCCATAGTATGCAGGGCAAGCAACCTGTGTAGCGGCCAAGAGTCCTATGCTTGGTCTGTCACTATCCTCAAATTCTTCTTGGTTTTTGAACAAGGTGCCCTGCATTTTCATTTTGCATAGGTCTCTGCAAGTTCTGTAGCCAGTCCTGATAGTACGCAAATTCCCTTCGGTGTTTGTACTCATAACATCCTGAATTTCTCCCTCATGGCAAATACTTACATAATTAAATACAGTCAAGCTATCTCTTTTCATTCTTAGTAGTGTAAGTTCCATAAAAACAGGAATTGGTTTTATCTTTTTCGCTGTTTTTATCCATATTGCTTAGTGGAGTTGCTGGATTATAACAGATGCTTTGATTACCAGATGGATGAATAAGTCAATGAGTTAATTAGTCATTTTGAGTAAATGAATGAATAAAAGAAACCTGGGGAAAACTTCAGGTTTGAACAGAATGGTAGACAGCTGGAGTTTTTTTGGGTATAAAAAAAAGGTAGATACATAGAGTGCGAGTAAAGTACAGTGAGTTCTGAAAGCTAAAGCGAAGAAGTACATGAAGAAGTACAGAAGTTGTCATTAGCTTTTGATAAACATAGCTTGTTTATTGCCTATTTCCAGATTGAATTTCATATTCTTAAACACTCTGTTCCTTCTGCTTCTTTAGTAATAAAATATCATGGCATATTTTAATGTATGGTAACATTCATTTGCCATCAAATATGTCACATTTTATGTGATTTAATCCTGACAAAACCCTGTAATGCTGGTTCCCATTTCTCAAATAAAGAAATTGAGGCTCCAAAAGATAAAATAATTTTCTCAACGTAATATCAGGAAAAAGGTACAGAATTTGAAAAAAGGTTTCCTTGAGAAAAATTTTCAAAATATTCCTACTCTTTACAGATGCTCCCATAGCTTAAGCATTTGATTTTTAAGCAAAGATTTAGCTACTTTGTATATACCAAGATTGTGTGAGTAGTGGAAGACAGTCAGATTGGTAGATTGTGTTTACCAACAGCTGCATGTTCTACTTAGGACATTTTCTAGATGAACTAAGTCTCAAAGAGCTTGAAGCACATCTTTAGGAACATTCACTTTCTGTCAGAATCTTGGAAAAAGGTAAGAAGTTGAGACTAATTTATCATCCAAAGGTATTCCAGTTACAAATACAATAACTTTTTAGAGAAAACTGAAGGAAAGAGAAAAGATTTATGGCCAGAGCAAAAGATTATGGCCAGATAAGCAAAAGAACTTATCTTTCCTAAGTACTAAAATACTTAAAGAAAATTGACCTCCAATTAAGAAAACAAGACATAGCAGTTTTATTTGACCATAATTTCATCTAATGGAATCATATAATAATAAAATGTGCAGGTCCCATCACATTGAGATAGCTCTTAAAAACAGAAAAATAGCTTCTGAGTAAATGTGCATGCTTACCACTACCCAAAAGCCTGGTATTGATAGTTTTATATCATTATTACTATAACCAACCTTTGACTGAATTTTTATTATGTTGTCTTCACCCAGTGTAGGCACTAGTTGTAGTCCTGCTACCAAGAAAAAAGGAAGTCACCTGGGGTCCTCAGTGGGTAAAAAATCAACAGGATGTGAAAGTTGGATGAAAAATCTAGTTCTCCTACAGAAATATAAAATCCTCACTTCATTCCATACAAAGTAAATTCAGCCTTATTGAAGGGGTACATATAAAAAATGAAAACATGAAAGTTTTCATTAAGAGTATGGGTTTGAGGATCAGAAAACTGGGGATTTCATATCAGCTTCATTGTTTTATTAGCTGTGTGATGTTGAACAACATCTTTACCTCAGCCTCTTAATCTGTAAGATGAGAATATATTTCATAAAGTTGGAAGGGACTAAAGGATATAATGCATGTAATGTTATTAGTACTTTCCATAGGCATATAGTAAGGGTACAGTAATGTCAATATCACTGTTATATCAATATGGATCTCCTTGCATATATCAATATGGATCTCACTTTGTCGGTTATAATGTAGCATATTTAAAGAGAAATACTAGATAAGAAATGCCATTGGGTTTGAATTTGAATATTGAAAAGATTATCTAATAAATCAAGAAAAAATCAATTTTTCTACCTGACGTTATTAGCGCATACATGCATATGTGGTTTCACGTTATGACAGAATTTACATATAGTGACAATCACAAATATTAAGTGCACAGTTGGATGGTTCTGACAAATGTATAAACCTACATAACCAATAATTCTGCAAAGAGCACGTGAAATATTTCATCATCCCAGAAAGTTCCCTCACAGCCCTTCCTCTCAATCTCTACCCTCCAAAGAAAAGCACTGTTTTTATCATCACAACGGCTTGCTTTTGCCTGTTCACAAATTTAATATAAATGGATTCACACAGTATGTGCTCCTGTTTGAATAACCTCTTCTCCCCAGTATAACCCCACAGATAAATCTCAAGAACGTCTGTCAGTAGTTTATCCTTTTAGTTACATGTAGTGCTATTCCATTATATGAATATACCACAATCTGTTTACTCATTCCCCTACTAATACTGATAGATTTTGTTTTTTCTAGTTTCTTTTCCTTGAATTCCTTAAACCCATTTACAATGGGTTTTGTAGATTCTTAGTTTTCTAATCCCATCAGATGGTCTATCTATATTGATGACTGTTTGTCATATTTTCCTGTTTCTTCACATGCTTACCAGTTTTTATTGTATACTTGGATAATATGGGTAATACATTGGGGGCATCTGGGTCATAATGGTCTTCATTCAGACCATATTATGTTTCAGTCAGACAGTTACATTCCTAGCAAATCATTTTCATCCTTTCATGCTTTTATTTTTCCTCAGCAATTATGGAAATTTCACATATGCAAAGCTTAAGAATTACACAAAGAAAACTCATAAACCACCATCGAGATTCTACAGTTGTCATCACTTTGCTATGTTCATTTGATTACATATATTCATCTATTCATTTTGATGCTTTTCAAAGTGAGTTGCAAACATCACTACCCTTCCCACCTAAAGTGTTTAGCATGTCAGATTTTTTATTCTTTATTAATATGGATCTATATTGATTATGTCCTTAGTCCTGAGAGCATAGGCCCTACTGTAGGCTGTGGTCCTTACTCTCAAAGTGGTGATTTTCTATAGCCTCAACTGAATGCCTGAGGTTCTCACCAAGAACCTGGTTGGGATATAATTCTAAGGTCTCCCAGCACTGTAGGACCTCTGGTGTCTCAGTTCACATTCTTCATGGAGTCTTGCTCTGTGTATGTTCAGCACAGCCCAGTCCTCGAGCAATTCTCCCTCATGCAGACATCTGGGGGTCCCTCTCTACCCAGCTCTCTTCTTTCTGTACAATGCTCGACAAATACCACCCTAGAACTTACTACCTTGCACTTTAAAAGTGAACCCTGTGTTCTGCTTAGACTTCAACTCCCTGTGTCAATGGCTAGAATAATACTGCCCAAAAGAACTTTCTGTGATGAAAATATTCTATATCTACACTGTTCAATATGGAAATACTACCCATAGAGTTACTGAGCACTAGCAATGTGACCTGTTTGAAGAACTGGATTTTTAATTTTAATTAATGTTAACTTTAATTATCACATATGGTTAGTGGGTACCATATTGGACAGTGCTAGAAAATGTCCCCAAGGAGAGAACAAGAAAATGTGGTGCTCTCATCCAGTATTTGCCTTCTCTCAAGGTTCACGTTTCTTTGTGGCCTATTGGTCAACATCTGAAAAGAATTACCTTATTGTGATGTCCAGTTTTGTGTGTGTGTGTGTGTGTGTTTTTTTACTGGAAAAGGACAATCTAATACAATTATTCAATTATGCTTAGGACTATATTGGCTTTTGTTTACCTGAAAAATATGGATTAATTCAGCTAAATATGCAATGCTGATTGCCTAGTAAAATAAATAGTAGAAAAAGAATGGAATGTCTCCATCAGAACTGCACCAGGTCAGATAGCTTTACATGCATTCCTGTGACTTGTATTATCTGACTCCTCACATGGTGCATTTTATCTTTTGTGTAGGGTCTGGGCAGTCTTATACTTTCTAGTGACTCCAACTTAGCCTTAAAGAGTGATTCCACAAAAATGGGATTACATAAAGCTGTATTCAAGGAACAAACAAAAGCAAAATAAAGTCAAATGGCTGCATCGTCACTTGGCCTCAACAAAGGAGACCACACCTGCAGTCCAGGTTGAAGCTGGTTCCATGAGCTTCCTTCGTGCTCTTAGGTCCTGTGAGAACTTGAGGCAGCCTTTCATGTCAGTGACCCTAGTTCCCAGCACAGAACATCATCCATTGTACATCAATAAACATATGCTAAATGAACAAGTAAAAAGATACTCATTCCATCTGTGGCTTTAAGTAGACTGGTTAAGAAGGAGCAGGAAGTGTTAACTTAAAGCCTTTTCTTCTTCTCAGGTTGGTGAGAATGGAAGAAAGTTGCAGAACACCTTACCACTGAAAGCAGATGGCAGGAATCACAGAAAAGAGGCATTGTTCTCAAGACCGATTGCTCAAACTTATGCGCATAGAGTGCCAGTCTTGACCTCCAACAGACACATAGAATTTCACACAGCGAATGCAACATCTCATGCATTGGATGATAAAGATGTTGCTTTCACTTCAAAATGCAGTCTTTCTTAGAAAAATTCAATTTTAAGCCCAAAGATGTGGATATATACCAGGGAAAGCTATCTTCAAGCAGCCAATTATTCTATTTTCTCATACGTTTATGGTGTTACTCATTAAGTTTGTCATTTGTACAATGACCTAAACCCAGAGTGCAGGCACAGCATTAATAAAATGTTCTATCCATTTTTTTGTTTAACTCTTCTACTTAATTTTCTTGCCATTACACATGTTGCTTAATTCAATCGGATGCATGGTTTCTTGTTTAGGTCTCCACAAAATGACTGAGTCCCTCTGCAATTATAAGTAATCCTACAAAGAAACGAATCAAGACTCAGTTATGGAGTGTGTTAAGTGTGAGCTACATTGGGACTGGGAATACATCTCTACCAGTTCAGTGCAACGTGAAGGAAGATGGGGACTCGATATGAATTAGACTTCACCAGCTCACATAGGGAAGCATTTTCCACATTTCACTCTACTTCCAAATGTAGCATATATTTTTAATAAATATGCTTCTAGTGCTGAAATTGTTTCTTTGTCAAAAAAGTCACTGCTATATTTGACTGCTTTATTACTTACAATCTATTTTGTCATTTTTATATTAAATTCAAAATAATTCTCAAAGTAATGAACATGCACATAATTTTGTGCCATTTTCCATTCTTTCTACCAAGAATTTTTGGAGTTAGCGCTACTATAATTCTTCTGTATAAGGTGAAATGTCAGTTTTCAAATTGCAACTACCTAGAGAGCTCCCTTCTACGATAAAGAAATTTCACAAACACCACACGTTTTTAGATTTAGTTTTAGTTTCCAACCTTCAAGCTCATGTATTTCTTTCTTTACTGTCACTGATAACTTTCTTTTGTACATTAATGTCTGGAGTTAGTTGCTAAATTTTGACTATAGCTGGAAGTTAGATTTTTCAAGCATACCTGATAAATATGGTTTAGTATTTGAATTGCTGATTCACGTGTTTTACTGTTAGGAGACTATCTCTGTAAATTTAGTAAATCCTGCAATACCTAAATATTTGGCAAAAGAGATTTCTAAGATGATTTAGAAAAATAACAGAAAGTAGATCATACCAACAATTAATCAATTGTTTCTTAGGGAGACGAAATACAAAGAAATCCCATCCAATCAGTGGCACTGATTGTGCTAGAGCTAATAGCCTAGAGAAGTAAGCTGACTTTTGGTTGTAGAAAAAGAAAAGAATTGCATTTGACATCTAAAGATGTAGTTAACTTTATGAAGATAGGTTCAAGTGGATTATGAATGGTTATTACTAATCCAAACACACTCTTTCCTGACATGCCCTCTCCGTCAAGAATACAAGTACATAATTAATGTGATAGCAACCCATTTTGTTTAGATGAGGGTGAAAAGCATGGTTTTACATCTTGTCTTATTATCTCACAGACACACAAACTTGATAACTCCTTGCAAAGGAGTGTTCATCCTTTTCTAGCTTGATTGCCCCCAAGACTATTCCTGCTACAGCTTTGATGAACTCCTCTTCAGCTTGCAGAGAAACAAATACAAGTAGCATTTGAAAGAATTAGATCAACTGCTCATTAGCAAAAGTAATACTAGGTGGGTGGGATCCAATAAGGTTTTTTCTTCTTTTTTCCTATAATCCCCTGCTCGTGTTTGGTACTAAGTTTCAGAAGATTTCTTGACTTTAATTTGGCAACCGTTTGTTCCCAGTCTGTAACTTCTGACTTTCTTTTTCACATATACCATTCCCAAAATATTTCTTCACATATAAGATGGATCTTCTCTCATTGTAGTGGGGATGTTAAACTAGTTTAGAAACTATCTTTGATGATTCTTCGTCTTGCCTGAGATTCTGCTCTCTGCTCCTAACCTATTCAAGCCTACTTATCTCTTGTCCCATGTCTGTTGCACCACTTGAAATTAGGATAATTTGACAAGGTTTATAAAAATTACATAATACATATTTTAACATTATACGTATTTTTAAAATAAAATAGAAGGAAACAAAAACATCAAAGTACCAAAAGCCTTATGAGAGAACCCTCCAGCCCTTGTCTGCACATCCTGCTTTTCAAAAGGCAAATTTGATGAGAATCTCTTATCTGTTGAGACCCCTCCGTGGATTTCCATAGCCCACAGGACAAGTTGAACATTCTTTACCATGGTAAACTGAGCTCTTCATAATCAAGCTCCTTCCAAATTACTCTATACAATCTCAGAATTCTAATACAATTGCTCCCAAACTTGAGCAACTGAGTAATACCTACTCTCATGTGAATCTCCTTTGTTTTTATGTAAAACCCTAGGCAGCATGCTCTGCTATTATGACTGCATAGGTCTAAAATAGGGCCCCCAAATTTGCATTTTTAACATTCACTCTGGGAGATTCGGGTGCAAGTGGCTGCCAATCCAGTCTAAGAATTATTTCTCTTGGTCTCGTCACAACTGGCTCTTATTTTACCACTCTGATTTCACACATGCTATTTCCTCTATAAGGAAAGCACTACTCAGCTTTTGAAAACATATTCCTAATAATCCTTCAAGACTAAAATATCAGCATTGATAAAATTTGCTTGAAGGTAGAGAGGAAAAAACTTTAAAAAAGATTTCTCTTACCTTTAAAAAAGGTTTCTCTTATCATACGGGCCCACTCCTTTAAAAATCTAGAATAAAAACAAAGGGAATACTTCTAAGAACATCAATTTTTTTTTTAATAATCTTTTTGAATTTACATCTCTTTTCTTAGAGGCCCCAATGCTGCATCAGGTAGAGTAGAGGGAAAAATAGTAGAAAATAGTCATAGTCTTAAGGAACCCATTACCAAAGATTAAGACAAAGTATCCTAGAGAATAGAAATGTACTTAGTTAATGCCTAAGCTTTATGTTATACATCTGTCTTAAGTCAGGGTTCTCTGGAGAAATACAACTAGTAGGAAATATATAGTATCTCTCATATGTATATGAGAGAAAGCACACGGGCAAGCACATTCAGTGGGCCAAAGACAAACTGATCCTTAAAAAAGGTAGAAAGCAATTATGGTAAATTTACCCAGACTACATCAGGGAAAACTGAAGATCTGGAGATGTCCATGGTAAAGCTTGATAAGACAGAACATGACAATCATACAAACATACTAGACCTGGATGCAGAGATGAGAAATGGAGTTTGGTAAGCGTTGGTGAGGGAGGGAGTAAAAAAGAGAAAGAACAAAGTCTTCTGCACATTTTTAATCAGGTTTTTTTTTTATTGAGTTGGATGAGCTCTTTATATATTTTGGATATTAACCCCTTATCAGACATATCATTTGCAAATACCTTCTCCTATTCAGTAGGTTGTCTGTTTTGTTGATGGTTTCCTTTGCTCTGGAAAAGCTTTTACATTAGGTCCCATTTATTTATTTTTGCTTTTGTTTCCCTTGCCTGAGGAGACAGATCCAAAAAAATATTGCTAAAACTTATTTATGTCAGAGTGTACTGCTTATGTTTTCTTCTAGCAGTTTTGTGGTTTCTGGTCTCAGACTTGTGTCTTTAATCCACTTTGAGCAAAAGATCTGAATAGACGTTTTTCCAAAAGACATACAGTTGGCCAACAGGCACATGAAAATATGTTCAACATCACTAATCATCAGGGAAATGCAAATCAAAACCGCAGTGAGATATCACCTCACACCCATCAGAATGGCTATTATTAAAAAGACAAGAAGTAAGAAGTGTTGATGAAGATGCAGAGTAAAGACTACCCTGGTGCACTGCTGGTGGCAATGTAAATTGGTGCAGCCACTATGGAAAACAGTATAGAAGTTTCTCAAAAAACTAAAAATAGAACTACCATATGACCCAGCAATTCCACTCCTGGGTATATATTTGAAGAGAATGAAAACAATAATTTAAAAAGATACATACACCCCAATGTTTATAATAGTATTATTTACAATAGCCAAGATACGGAAGTAGCCTAAGTGTCCATTAAGAGATGAATGGCTAAAAAAGATTTGGTGTATAATAATATATATATATATACACACACATACACACCTATATCTGTGTATACACACACACATACACAGGATGGAATATTCCTCAGCCATAAAAAAACATGGATGGACATGGAGGGTATTATGCTTAGTGAAGTCAGACAGAGAAAGACAAATATGCATGTTTTCACTTATGTATGGGGTCTAAATTTTTTAAAAAATGAATGAATATAACAAAAACAAACAGACTCAGATACAGAAAACAAGTGGTTACCAGTGGGAAGAGGGGTGGGGGAGGGGCAAGATGGGGGAGGGGATTAAGAGTTACAACTAGTAGGTATAAAATAAGGGATGTAATGTATAGTACAGGGAATATAACCAATATTTTATAATAACTTTAAATGGAATATAATCTATAAAAGTTTCAATTCATTATGTTGTACACTTTAATACTGTAAATCAACAATACTTCAATTAAAAAAAAGAACTCGAGGGCTTCCCTGGTGGCGCAGTGGTTGAGAGTCCGCCTGCTGATGCAGGGGACACGGGTTTGTGCCCCGGTCTGGGAAGATCCCACATGCTGCGGAGCAGCTGGGCCCGTGAGCCATGGCCGCTGAGCCTGCGCGTCCGGAGCCTGTGCTCTGCAACAGTAGAGGCCACAGCGGTGAGAGGCCCATGCACCGCAAAAAAATAAAAATAAAGAACTCGAAAAAAGATAAGAATAAGGAGGAGAAGGGAAAAATGAAAGAAGGGAGATAGGAGGAAAGAAAGGAGAAAGGGAAATATAATGAACAAAATACGGATAAAGACAGTTGAGGAAAAACATAGCCCAAGGAAAGGAAGTAAATTTAAGCAATGCTTAAAATTCTAGACGAACTTTAAAAGAATGAGACGAAGATTTTTACAAAGTTTAAAAAGAGATCGGGGGCTTCCCTGTTGGCACAGTCATTAAGAATCCACCTGCCAATGCAGGAGACACGGGTTCAACCCCTGGTCCAGGAAGATCCCACATGCCATGGAGCAACTAAGCCCGTCACCACAACTACTGAGCCTGTGCTCTAAAGCCCGTGAGCCACAACTACTGAGCCCACACACCACAACTACTGAAGCCTGCACGTCTAGAGCCTGTGCCCCACTACAAGAGACTCCACTGCAATGAGAAGCCCGAGCACCGCAACGAAGAGTAGGCCCCGCTCGCTGCAACTAGAGAAAAGCCTGCATGTAGCAATGAAGACACAACGCAGCCAAAAATAAAATAAATTTAAAAATAAATTTTAAAAAATAAAAAGAGATCAAAGATGACTTGACTTTAACCACAGAATTACACAAAAAGTCAGACAGCAAAGCTAAGGAAATGTTTAAAGTAAGCCTATCACAGAATAAACAAGAAAAAAAATTTTAGAGACTGGGGTGTCTGAAAGTGTAATTAATGTTATAGATAAAAGGCCGAACATATATGCAGAGAAAAATGATACAGATTAAAGCAATTAGAAAAAAGATGATATAAATTGGGGATAAATACCTATGTGTGTATATATTACAGGAAATATCCCCTGAGATCAATAATTTAGTGAGCACCTCATCAGAGCATGTGATAACAACAACAACAGCAAAATGTTAGTAGCGAGCAACACTGGGAAATAGACCAGGTTAAGTTATCAAACTTCATGAATAAAGGACAAATTTCTCTAAGTATACAGGCAAGGGAAGCAAATCACTAACAAGAGAAATCAGACTGTCCTCAGACTTCCCTACAACCACATTCAATGACAGAAAATAAAGTTGTTATGGACACATTTCTGGAAGGAGAAAAAAATCTCACTCAGGAATATTCTACCCATTCAAGGTGTCATTCAAATATAAAGACAGCAGACATCTCAAACATGCTAGAATGCTAGAAATATAGTACCCATGAATTCTTTTAGAAAAAAAAAAAGGATGGAATCCAGCAAACCAGGCGATCAATAAAAATAATGAAAATGCATAATAGGGGTGGTGGTGACCATTAAATCTAGTAAATGTTTTGCTATGACTGAACATCTGGGGAATTGTGGTTGCAGAACAGATGGTAAATTTTATAAATTTTAACAGTTTAAATATTATAACTAACACAAACTAGTATGACGTGAGGTGGAGAAGTAAAAGTGTAAGAACGCTAATCACCTTTCCTTCAGAGTAGAGAATACACTGATGCTAAAGATCACAGAGATCCCAACCAATTAATATTCTTATTCATATAGAAAACTTACAGGAATGAATCTTTTTTTGGAAGGAAAAAATCTAAGGTTCATTAGTTTTTTTTCCATTTCAAATGCTTTTTTCTCTCTGCCAAAGTCAAGTGAAAAAACTGAATTTAAAAAATATATCTATATATACCTATCTCTACACATATGTTTCTATATGCATACATACAAATAGATATATCTGGAAGGATATAAAAATATTAACAGCAGTGCGATTTTTGATAATTTGTTGCTTTATAATTTTGTGTATGGCTAGAATTCTCTTATGATCCTATGTCATCTTGATGGAAAAAGGCAGAAAGCTTTAGTGACATGAAATCAGTTTGTAGTTTGGTGGAAATATTTCTAGTTTTTTGTTTCCCAAGTACTGTAGAAAGATTGAGAGAAAGTGATAGCATTTGTTTCAGCATGGGAAATATTTGTCCTCCCTGTAGCATCCTCACTAGAACAAACGACTGAAAGGCAGTGTGGAATGGTAGCAAAGGGTATTGAAGTGACAGCTTTAAGAGACCACTGATCTAGAATGTCCAATAATAAACTACCTGGCACTTTTTTTTAATTTATTTTTGGCTGCATTGGGTCTTCGTCACTGCACGCAGGCTTTCTCTAGTTGTGTTGACGGGCTTCTCATTGCTGTGACTTCTCTTGTTGTGGAGCACGGGCTCTAGGCATGCAGGCTTCAGTAGCTGTGGCTCACGGGCTCTAGAGCGCAGGCTCAGTAGTTGTGGTGCACAGGCCTAGTTGCTCTGCGGCATGTGGGATCTTCCTGGACCAGGGCTTGAACCCATGTCCCCTGCATTGGCAGGTGGACTCCCAATCACTACACCACCAGGGAAGCCCTACCTGGCCACTCTTAACTGTCCATTCACACTTTGGAGCCTGGAGATCCTGGTTTTGGACACATAGTTGTTGATTAATAAATACACATTGAGTTGTTCTGCATAATAAATTCTAAGGCTTTTTCTTACAGACAGCTTATGGCAACAGTCAACTAAAGTCAATAAACTTTAATTAAGAGCTAAACTCCATTCTAGGTGCTGTTTTTTCCTGAAAATGTGTACATACCAAAAGTGCAAATGTCCAAAGAAATTGCATGATTAGAAGCAGGTAGGAAGGGCTCTGTGCCACATGGAATAAAGAGTGGTATGCAATCCCTATAAACTTTTCTTGCTTATTCATGATAGATTTCCAGCATTTCAGATAGTTTCTTTAATTTTGTTTTTTTCATAATTGAATAAGACTGAGGCTAAAATCTACCACAATCATGATGCCAAATGTTTTCATTCTTTATTTTTATCATACTACTATTAATATTAGCTGTTTGATATTTTTCCATTTCCCTCCCATTTTAATAAAACAAAGACAAGATGCAATAAACGCAAATAAAGTTTAAGCAACACAGCTGAAACTGAACATCTGATTCCACAGTTGGTGCCATCTTGCATGAGCCAATATATAAAAGTCAAATTAGAGCCAAAAAAAGTTTCAATAAAGAATGTGAATGTGCCAAGTGTACCGAAGTCAAAAGTACAACATTCAAGGACCAACTCTAACCCAAAGAGCACCAGAAAGCTTTAAATATCCTTTAAATAGGTTGAAATAGGGACTTTGGAAGTGTGATCACCGAAGGTCAAAGAAGAGTGAAATTGTCATGAGTCATTACAGCTATGGAAAGGAGACTGTTAGCCAGAGATACAACCAATAAGCTAAAAGGTCATAAGAAAACACTCTAAACTCAATCTGAAATGAAGGGAATGAAGGCTCTCCCTATAACTGAAACACAGGAAAATTTAAATAAATTATTTAGACCCTGGAAAATAAGCCTATAGCAGTTGTAATAGCATATTCACTAGAAAATCTGACAAACATCTCCTCTTCTACTCTGTTGCCTCAGAACCATATCCCTGCCCCTCCCTCCAGGTGAACTTACAGAAAACCACAACTAACCATATCCTCTAGCTGTGTTCACAGCACGGAATGAGAGAGTCTAACCACAAGGAAACTGGTGCAAGATGGTTCAGCTCCAAAAGTGGGACAAAGTTGCCCGGCAGCTCATTACCATCTCATTGGAATATTAAGATCTCCCCTGCCCCTCCTCCAACCATGATGGTTCAGCCCACTTCTGATCCAGATGCCAAAGGCCCATACAAGGGCAGAAAAGAGGTGGCACCCCGGTTCCAGGAAAACTATTCCCAGGAAATCAATGCATATGCCTCCCCCTCATTAACCTTGCCCTTAAAATCTTGCCTTAATCATCCCCTCAGTGAGAAGTTGATTTGCGAACCAAGCTCCTGTTTCCCCATTCTTTGGCCATTGAATAAAGACTGTGCTCTTTGCACCTCAGTATTGACTTTGTTATTGGTTATATGAATCCAGATGGGAAAATGAACCTTCCCGGCCAAGGCACGGGGCCTCAGCTGGGCTAGGGCACAAGAGGCGTTCCATAGGACCAATTCAGTAACAACTCCATGAAACTATCCTTTCTTTCAACATGAGGATGAACATTTGCAGAAAAACTTTATTGCAAATGTTTTTTGTATTGTTATCAACTTGAAGAAATTGCGCTGTTTGGAATTTCACATCTGTAGAAATCATTATGTCCCCAGAAGATAGGTAAGAGAAAGGTAAGAAATAAATAAGATTTCATATGAGCTGAATATTTTCATGCACATATCTCTAGTAATATAACAGAAGGAAGAGAAAGTGGTGGAAATATGGTAAGTACATAGAGTCAACTGTCTGGAAATAAAATGTTTGTCAAAAGCCAGTAGTAGTCTGAAAATTCTTATATCAAGGCAAGAAATAGAAGGGAGATAAGGTTTATATACAGATTTGGTAATTGTTTGGTGCACTCAGGAGCTGTTTTGATATTAAATCATTTATGTTATTGCATTTGAAATATTTAACTGTCTAGTACTTAGCAGAGCACATTTTATTTTGTAATTTGATTTATGGTTCTTACTATTAATTCAGACCACGTGAGATTTAATCTTTGGAAAATCCTTGGGAATTTTAGGCCTTGGGAGAATTACTGAAAGTTCTGTGCCTCAGTTTCTTCATTTATAAAAAGGGAATAACAACAGTATTTCCCTCACATGGTGGGAAAGGTTCAATGAAACAATAATTAAACACTTAGAATGATGTGTAGCACAAATGTTTAATAAGATTAGCTATTATAACAATTGATTTGTAATCTACCAAACAACAAGGCCAACAGATATCTAGCACTCGTGTGCTAGACAAAGATCTGAGTGCTTTACATATATCACCTCACTTAATCCTTTCATACCCTATGGAATGGGCTCTATTGTTTTCCCCATTTTACAGAAGAGGAAATTGGGGAGAGAACAGTTATGTGGATTGCCAAGAGCCTGGGTTCTTAATCATCTATTAGATTCTCAATTTTGGCCACACTATTAGACTCACCTGAGGAGCTTTTAATAGTCCTGATTCTCAGGTTAATTGGTACCCTAACCCAATTCAATCAGAATCTTTAAAATGGGCCTCTGTTTGAAAAACTCCCTGAATCACAGCATTAGGCTATACAGTCATCCCTCAGTATCTGCTGGGGATTTATTCTGCACCCCACATCCTCAACCTGCTGCAGATACCAAAATCTGTGGATGCTCAAGTCCCTAGTCTAAAATGGCATAGTATCTGCATAACCTACACAATCCTCCTGTACTTTATTTTTATTGCACTATAATTGATTTACAGTCATCCCTCAGTATCTGCTGGGGATTGGTTCAAAAGTCCCCCATATACTAGAATTCTCAGATGCTCAAGGAAATTTCCATCCATGGTAGGCTGAATCCCAGGATGCAAAACCCATGAATATAGAGGGCTGACTATATTTATTGAAAAAACTTCGTGTATAAGTGGACCTGTGCAGTTCAAACCCATGCTGTTCAAGGTCAACTGTATACTAATTTCAGGTATACAACCTAGTGATTTAATATTTTTATATACTACAAAATGATCACCATGGTAAGTCTAGTTACCATCTGTCACTATACAAAGTTATTACAATATTATTGACTATGTTCCCTATGCTGTCTATTAGATCCCTGTACTTACTTTTAATATCCAATACAATATAAAGCTATGTAAATAGTTGTAAATATAATGTAAATGATAGAGTTAAACAAAAATCTAAGTCTAAAGAGGCATCATACCCCAAAAGTGGTATAAATCTGGAAAGAAAAACAAACCTTGTCTCAATAAAATACTAAGAAAATCTGGTAAAATTGGGGGGTATGGAGTAGGTTAATGAGAACAAATTAATTACTCAGGTAAAAAAAAAAGATTACACTTGCAGGGTTATATTACTCAAAGATCAAACCCCCAACAGATAATACATGATGTATACAAAGAGTTCTTAGGGCTAGAACATACCCTACCTTCAAGAGTAAACATCTTAATACATGATCCAAAATATTGTCAGTAATTTGATAGTTTTCCAATGATTTACAATTCAAATTTTAACCTTTTCATATTTTTTTAATAAAATATTTCTCATCTAGTCTATATGTCCCACTTAAATCTTTTATAAAATGAAGATCAAAACGGCCTATGATAGTGCAATCAGATAACAGGGAGAAGGTGATTTCTTTTCCCTCTTTTCCTACCAAGGTGAATAAGGCTCAAGTCAACTTTTACAATTCCACCAAGCTGTCCTTACCTGTTGAGAACGTTCCTTTATCTCCTGTGTACTTCTACAAATATGCTAAAACATTATTGGATATGCTGTTAGAAAAGATAAAGCATTTATGTGAAAATATTACTTTACATTGTAAACAAAGGATCTTTTTTTTATCATAGTACAGATGTAGGGTAAGAATATGTATTGTTTTGTAATTATTGCCAAAGCTTCTCCTAAGAGTTTAGTGCAAGGCAATAAAGAAGGAATAAATAAACCACATTTTAAATGGAGAGATATTTCTTTCCAGTTAAATTTTATATCCAAATGTCTCTTCCTACTGCTTCTTGCCTCAGACCTTCCTTAATACCCAAGGACTCTTGTAATTAGGAGGCATCTTCATACAAACTTAAATCATAGCTGCAATAATTCTGTGTTAGATCTACTTAATTTCATAAATTGTGCTTGCTGAAAGCCATGGATGGTTGGAGATAGAAATGAAATAGGGTACAGCTGCAAGGGTCCATTTAGTACCATCTGGTTTTCATTCAGAATGCATTGATTATCTAGTCCCTCACACCTGCTATACATCCTTAAAGCCTCATGAATACACCCTGAAAGTTAAGGGAGAAAATGGCATTTTCTCCCATCCTTTTCTTTGTCCCTTACATCATCCCTAAAGTTACCTCCCACACAGTGTTTTGGACACTACATAATATCTAACTTCTGGAATTCTTTTTTTATTAAGATCTGTTACCTGAAATATTCTTTTGTGGTCATCCTAAGAGGGTACTTGCTCATAATGTAAGGTCACTGAAGGGATCAGCAGAAAGAAATTTTATGGGAACTTCCCATATCTACTAAAGCAGAGAATCCTGAAAATACAGCTGCCCTTACTGTCACCCGCAGCCTACCCCGAGTTTCCTATTTGGGAGACTGATCCTCAGCAGGAGAGGTGTAGGGTTAGCTGCCATAAACCCCCCTCCACTACAGGAGAGCTTCCAGCTAAGCAGACTGTTCACTAGTATCAAGATGAAAAGGCCCCATAGAGCCTTCCATACTTTCCCAACGAAGTCCTAGTTACCACCAGCCCTTTTGTTAAGCTGATACATAAACCCTTAACTCTGTCTATTTCGAGTTACTCACTACTGAGTAATCCCACGTTGGTATTCAACTTTTCTCCTATTAATCTGCCTATTGTCAGTTAATTCATAGGACTCCAACCACAAGACCTACATTGATAGAGGAAAAGTTTTTCTTCCCAGCGTAACAATCCCACACAGATTCTTGATACCTATAGAGGTTTCTGGAGGAAAGAAATCTAGGACAAGTAGATGATTTTTCAGGGTTTTTCAAAACACCATAAGGAGTTTCCCCCCAAATACTTGAATTCTCTGTATTTTGGGAATGTAGGCCATGGCCCAACTTCAGATATTTTGATGTAGCAAATCTTAGTAGGATTTTATATTCTATCACTGCCTCAACTGACAATTGGTCAGAACTAACAATTGGTTTCAGCCACAAGTCAATTAAGTTGCAAAGAACTAGAGAAGAGGTAGAAGAAATTACTGTCAAACCCATTTACTCGCCTTGAGGAGGTGGAAACATGCTCCTTAAAAGTGCAGGGTTCACACATGACAGCCAATTGATGACATGTTTAAAACAGCCTAAATTCTAGCCTTGGCTAGATAATTTAGATTGAGTCAGACAAAATGATTTTTAGCCATTAATATAATCAATTCATTTCAACTAATCGTTACCAAGATTATACAGTATGTCCCAAATATTGCATAGGACTTACTAATACTAAAAAAAAGTCATTGTTTGTCTGAAATTCAAAGTAAACTGGGCATCCTATATTTTATCTAGCTGTTCTATTTTTTGAGTTCTCTGGAGCATTGCAATGTGGAGACAGGGTTAAAAGTTACTACAACATACTATGTCTACATCTGTTTATAATATCCTTTTTTCTTATTGTTGTTCACATGATTCTTTGGGGACAAGAGAAAATAGAGTATGAACAAACCTTAAGCAGCAGCAGACCTTTACTGGGGCAAAAACAACTCTCCATAACCACATCATAAATCACTACTGAATGTAAGTAAAGGAAACTTCAAGGACTCAAAGCATTAATTGAACATAAGCACAGTCCCACCTCTAATGCCTACATAACTATTAGTCATTTAGCAAAGTTCTGAGGGAGTGGGATGTGGAACTTCCATAAGAAAGTTACCCTTCTCTTTTCAATATGAAAAAGGAAGGGTACAGGGGTGTTAGATCATGCCACTCAAAGTGTGGTTCATCGAACAGCATGATCAACATCACCTGGGAGCTTGTTAGAAATGCAAACTCTCAGGCTGGAACACATTCAGACCCACTGAATTAAAACTGTTTTAACACGATCTCCAAGCGCTTCAAGTACACATTAAAGTTTGGGAAGAACTGCTGGAGATAATGTGATCTAAAAAGGGTAAACATGGGCATCCAGGGTCACTGAAAAGAAGAAAGAAGACATAAAGTAGTAAAGCCTTTCAAATGCAGTTATTTTCCCTTTGGCCAATATCTACTAGCAACAGGCAGCCCTAGTTCCTGTGAACAGGTGAGTTGCTCAAGTGAAAGATTTAATCCGTTCTAGCTGCTATAACAAAAATACCATAGACTGGCTGCCTTAAATAACAAACAATTAGTTCTCACAGTTCTGGAGGCTGGGCAGCCCAAGGTCAAGGCAACAGGGTGGACTAGGCGTCTCGTGTGATCGCTCTTCCTGGTTCAGAGACAGCTGGCTGTCTTCCCACCGCTGTTTCCATCCGTGGCAGAAGGAGCAACAGAGCATGGAGGCATCTCTTTTATAAGGACGCTAGTTCTACTTAAGAGGGCTCCGCCCTCATGACCTCATCACCTCCTATAGGCCCCACCTGCAAATACGATCGCAGTGGGAATTAGGTTTCATCATGCGAATTTTGGGCGACAAAAATATTCAGTCTCTAGCCACATCCCTTGACCCTCCAGACTCAACAAGCCTAACCAGTTGACTAAACTAAGGCCAGCTCACTGCCATTTATATACTACTCTGAAAGAACCTGGGATATAAGCCAGCACATTTGAAAGAATAACATCGGGCACTTTCTAATCAAATTTAAATCTTATATAAACAAGTAGATATGATTATTTCAGGTACATCAGCAAAATCTGCAGCCAGGATGCCAGGTCAACCTTGTTTTAAGTACATACATATTGATAAAAATCTGATCTTAACTACATTTATTTGAGAAATATCTCTACTGTAATATATGATGGCCATAAGAATGCCAAGGACAAGTATATATTTAATAGGGTTTGTAATCTCATCACTTTAAAATTACCTTGGGGAACATTGCCAGTCTTCCTGCCAAGGACAAGAAATATCAATATGTAGAGTAGAATTAAATCATATTTTACTTAGATATATTCATGTTCAGTGTTTTTAAAGGTTAGTGCAGATCTTTCCTAAGCGATTCTGACTACTTTCTAAGTTATATCTCTTCGTGAGTCCTGCCTAGCAAAGGAGGTACAATGATTCAGAAAAACACAAAGAAAAAAGATTGTCAATATATTCAAATAACTGCCCCATTTATCAAAGGGGGAGGGGAAGATAAGGGAATTGTTGCGTCAGCTGCAAAATGGAATTTGCTAATTAATTGATTTGTGATGATTAGTATGGCTGAAACTCTTCCCTCGTTACTGTCAATCCAGACAAAAGGGACAGTTAGAATGTGATTGGATTAAAGCAATATGTGCTCTGGAAAGATTGTACTCCTGTCCTTTCTGGGACAATACAAGTGTATAACAAAACTGTCACAAGAAGCATGCTTCTTTTCAATTTTAGCAGCAAGTGATAGGCATTTATCAAAGAAAATTGAACTGAGGCTGTTGCCACAGAACCAGAGAGAAATTAGATTCAAATGATTTTTACCAAGTAGGCCAAAACCCTCTGATAAAAACAAATCTATTATCTCTGCCTCGCCTTGTTCCTTGCAGGCAGAACCAGGTCTTTAAAGAGCAGTTCCTTTCCATATGGCCACTGATGAGGGAAGAAGTTTCTCCCCAGCATGGGGAATAAATGTCCATCTGTCTATGCCAATCAAGATAATTTATTTTCCCTTGCTGGTGATTGGTTTAGAAATAAGGTATGTGACACCATTCTGAACCACGAATGTGATTCTGCTGAGAGCCTATAGTTTTGTTTACTTTTAAATAGAGATATATAAAGAGAGACTTCCATTCCTATCTCTGGATGAAATTATCTGCACAAGATGCTTGGAATTGCAACAAGCCATCTTAGGGCCATGAGAGAAGCTAACCTAAGAAAACAAAGCAACATTGTAAAGTTGGCAGAGAGAAAAAATGAAAAGCACCTGGGTCCCTGATCATATAACCAAGTCTTTGAATAAATTAAACCTGGAATCACTTTATTTATTATATAAGATAACAAAGCTGTTTTGAGTTTGATTTCTTTTACTTGCAGCCAAATTTCCTTAGGCACTGAAAAACCATTAGCCAGAGATTCTATTATTCTTATCCCATCTATTTTAAAGAGACACATCACGTCTTTACACAGACATGTTACTACTCACAAAATGTGTCTATACTCAAACAAAGGGAAGAATGGCTTGCAAACTTAAGGCTTTGTGTTACTTCATTCAATGCAGAGTATACCGCTACTCTTTCCTTCTGTAACGTGTAGGCATCTACATACTATGCTACTTCAACTTACATCCCTGTGAGTTAATCAATCAGAATTTAAAATATCAAGATGATTTTCACCTAAAACATTATCTCCACTGAGGTTGATTCTCCCTGGTTTCCTGGTCATTGTATATGATACTCCTTCAGACTGCCCGTAACTATCATGAAGGACTCTATGTTGCAAGTAAAAGTCTCAACTGAAAAAAGAGAATTTATTGGCTCACAAAATCTAGGTGCTCTAATTACATTAGCTAGGAGCCTGGTTTCTCTCTGATTCTCTCTCCTGCCTTCAGGCTCCACAAACCTTCCCCTTTAACCAAACCAGTCTCAACACAGCTGTCCCCACTCTTGCTTCAGGGTAGAAAAATGACTATAGAAGTTCTCAACCTCAAATCCTAACCTCTTAGCACCTAAGGGAAGAGGGGAAGCTCCTCTTTCTCAAAAGATTCAACATACATCTCACAACTCATTGGCTGATTTGTATACAGCAATTGGTTAGGTTAAAAGGAGGGAGAACATCAAATGGTGTAGACTAAATCACCGTCAGCTCCTGGAAGTAGAGTGAGGTTAATTCCACCTAAACAAATGGGTTAATGAAGAAAGGGAGACATCCAAAAGGAAGACCATGGTCCTAGAGAGAAATGGATGCTGGGGAGGCAAAAAAATAAATAACCATTATACCATGGAGAAATTAGCATGGATTATTTAAAGAGACCAAGCATGCAAATGAGTGAAATTTTATTTCAGTTTAATATTCTCAAATCTCACTATTTTTTATATCTAATTACTACCTAATCAGTTTAGGGACGAAGGTCACAGATTTGACCTATGGGGGTTAGACAAACAACTCTATAGAAAAATCACATACACTACAGCACAACTCCTGAGTTCCAAGGCCTCTATTTAGCAGGTTGATTATTCACTGCATATATTTCATTTCCTTTCTAACATTAAATTCCATCTCCACAACACCCACAATATCTGTCACTCGTTTTATTTTGAAAACATCAGAAAATAACACACAAAAGAAATTTCAAAGAAGTTTAAATGTACTTTTGTCTATGATTGAATCTTGTGCACAAACCTTCCCCACCCCTTTTTGCTTCTCTCTAACACCTCTACTTGGCTGATTACTAGCTGGCTGGGGGTACAAAAGGGAGAGGAAATTTTAATTAGAAATATTAGTTTTTAATGCCCACAGTTTCCACATAGTAAATTTTCCTCATATTAAATACTTGCTCGACGTATTCAGCTATGCCCCATTTAGCACCACGTTATACAATTTTGAGCTAATTGTACCTTGTTTCCTATATAAGATTACCACTGTGTTATGTCATTAATCTTATTGTAAGTTTCTGCTCCTTTGAACAATGCAGAGTACAAAACAGCACAGAAATGCAGGATATGACTCTCATTATCATTACTATACTTTAGTAGTTTTAATGAGGTAGGGCTTAGTAATTCATAATAAAGATTATGCAATTTTCAACGCTGCAATTTTAAAAGTGGCTTAGTACCTGCTCAGTTTACCCAAAGTTATATCAAATAGGCATCAAGTTATAACCTTCAGGTAAAATTTCTAACTATTCATAGCAATATCATGAGAAAATCATAATCTGATGCATTAAGAATATTAAGAATCATTGGGCTTCCCTGGTGGTGTAGTGATTAAGAATCCACCTGCCAATGCAGGAGACATGGGTTCGAGCCCTGGTCCGGGAAGATCTCACATGCTGCGGAGCAACTAAGCCCATGCACCACAACTACTGAGCCTGCACTCTAGAGCATACGAGCCACAACTACTGAGCCCGCATGCCACAACTACTGAGCCCACGTGCCTAGAGCCCATGCTCCGCAACAGGAGAAGCCACCGCAAGGAGAAGTCCACGCACCGCGACGAAGAGTAGCCCCCGCTTGCCGCAACTAGAGAAAGCCCATGCACAGCAACGAAGACCCAACGCAGCCAAAAAATAAAAACTCATTAATTAATTTTAAAAAATCATTAAGACCCAGCCAATATATTCTATTGTCATGGAACTGTATTTCACTAATTGATCCATTCAGACATTTATGCAAGGATTCAGGCATATTCTAACTTAGGCACTGTATATACAAAATGTAATAAGACACACACCTTGCATTTAAAGAGATCACTATTTAACCACATGCTTAGGCAATTTATTAATTTAAGGTGAGTTTCTCAACTTCTCTGGGTCCCAATTTCTTCAGCTATCTAGTACAGATGATAATAGTACCTACCTTGTAGGTCCATTGTGACATTGAAATAAGAAACTACACACGACATGTTAAGAACAGCTCTAGCAACCTAATATGCACTCATTAAATATAAGCTGTTATTTTTAGTATAAGAGAAGAAAGATTACGAAATAATTACAAGTTCGGTTAATTTGTTCAATATATTCTGAGTGCTATGTTCCAGTCTATGTAACTCTATGAGAATAGAGCAAAGAATAAGACAGATACATTTTCTGCCCTCATAGGCATCCAATCTAACTCAGGTATGAAAGCAATCATAATATTCAAAGGAAAGAGTACAACATGAAAGAGACAATATAAAATATGTTGAATATCTTGTACATTCCACACCTTATGCCAGAAACTTGATGGAAATAATCTCATTTTATTATTTCATGAG
This sequence comes from Delphinapterus leucas, assembly GCF_059928025.1. Lineage (NCBI taxonomy): Eukaryota > Metazoa > Chordata > Mammalia > Artiodactyla > Monodontidae > Delphinapterus > Delphinapterus leucas. The sequence goes on from NC_143135.1 coordinate 21,622,635, forward strand.
GCACAGCTCAAACAGTGGCCCAACCTTACACATTTTGTAAAGAGTAAAACCAAGATCAAAATACAGATCTATTTTCTAAACTCTCTTCTGTAATGGCCTCTTAACTCCCAGAAAACAATTAGGGTAGTTGGGGAAGTCTTCACCAAGAAAATAAAGAGCTTGGAAAGATCACTTTGAAAAATAAGTTTGAAGTAACTAACTGACATTATTATTTCCCAATAAGTGTTCTGCAGAACACTATTTGCATAAGATATTGATATATTCAGTCAACACTGAGAAAATAGCAGTGGTGGTATAGTTTTTTAATCTCCTTGAACCTCATCATAAAATCAAAGCAACTAGGAAAACAAAACCAAAAACCCATAAAAAATTACATTAAAGACAAGGAGCAAAGTATCCCCATGACTCAATAATATGAAGGGGCAAAAAACATCACCAACTATAATGCCTGCATGGTATCAACATCCATGTGGGAGGAAACAGGGAAGAAACTGAGTCTGATGAACCAAAGTATCAGAAAACCTTAAAATTATCAGTAGAGTCTCAATAGTGGGCCAACCTTCTGAACTAAGGAGTGGTTTTACATGCTCACAGGTGAGCAGAAGGAGTCTGTGGTAAAGTCTGAAGGACTGAAGCAATCTGGGTCTTAAGCACTCTCTAAACCAATCTGCCAGAGGCCCTGGGACAAACAGCAGCCACAGAGAAACTTTTTGGAAATTGATTTGAAATTGAACAAAACCGAGGCAATAGAAGAAGAAAGAGAGAATGTCCAAATAAAAGTGGAAAAAGAATAAGGAAATCTCTCAAGTATGAGAATATGGTTTAAGACTTCACAAAATAACAGAAGAGGTTAAAACAGCTTTTATGACCAACTTCTCCCTTCTAAAGGAAACAGGATAAAAGAATGTAATTAAAAAATAATCAACAGAAATATCTGCAGTGAAATATTTTTAAAAGGTATTAAAACAAAAGAGAATAAGGATTAGAATAACATCCCTACAATTAAGTCATGCCAGCAAGATCTGCCTAGAAATTGATGAAAATTGCAACCCGATATTTCCAAATCTATAGAAATATATAAAGAAAAGCCATACAAAATATGGAAGTACAACATAAATGATAAATAGTAAAATTCAAAAATGGGTTTTAGAAATCAATAAAAAACAGATTTTTTTAAAAAATGAAGTCTAAACCAAAATGAACACACACACACACACACACACACACACAAACAAATGTTTCAAGGGAAATAGAAGCTGACAAAAAACTTTTTAAATAAAAATATAAAATAAATTTGAATATTAAATACTTTGAGAAAATACCAAATATAATAGGTAGAAAGAGAAGGTTCAACATATGTATAATTCGTGTTCCCAAAGAAGAAAAAGCAAGCAAAACATCAGAACAAGTATTTACCTGAAATATATATATGAAACTACATATTGAAATATATTTGTATCTTATATATATTATATTCATATATCATTTTATATGAATAGAATATATATTCACTTATATGAAACTACATACCTTCACATATATATGAAACTACACATTAAAAAAATGAATTATGGAATGTGTTATAGTTTCACATTGTTTAAAAAGTCAAATGGACTCATTACTTCTTCTGCCTTTGAACTAGGGAAACTATAAAAAATTTCGTGTCTCTCTGGATTATATGATGATGAAAACCATGAATTATTGATGGTCTTTAAAGTTGTAAGTATAAATTAAAGTAAGATTAGGTTCTCACTGTGTCTGATCGGACACTGCACACTTCATCCGTGCAACCTGTCAATTTCACAACACTGGCACCCAAAATACTTTAGATCCAGAACTCTCCAACCCTTATATCATTCTATGCAATGCTACCTAGCCACCTGGAAAATTATTTCCCTCAATCTTAACTTCCCTGGAAAGTATTTTCTGCTACTTGGCCACAACCACCCCAACTGGATAAGGCTTCTTTGAGCTGGTCACCCCAACTCTCTTCCTCAAGCATCCTTATATCCTCTGGCTCACTCCATTTTTAGCAGCTCTACATAAAAACATTGCTTACCCCATTCTTAGAGCCCATGGGATCTTCATCATAATAGTTCTCTGAGCTGGTTCTCCCTTGAGTAGGAGATTCCATCAGGCCCAAGCAGGTTGCCCAGTGGGCAGATTGAAGAGGAGCTGGTAAAGTTCCACATTGCCACATCTTTCCAAAAGATCTAAGAGTGGCACAATTAAGAATTTGTCCTGCATGTGAAACGTGTTATTTGTGATTACTCTGCCATGTGTTGTAGCTATTCATTACCTGTGAGAAATTACCTAATTTTTTTTTCTTTAATTCCATTCGAGGGCTCATTTTAAGCTTGAACTGCTCACTCATCCTGAAGACCATCATCCACATGTGTAAAGCATTATTCACAGAATATATACCATTTGACAATATTTTTTCCTTTCATGTCAAGTCTACACATCAACAAAGTCTTTATTATGTAAAGGTTCTGATAATTTTCTTTTAAATAAAGTGATTTAGATCTTGCTATGCTAAGAGTAAAGTAAAAATGGTGAATTTGATTTGCTCTATGGTTGTACAGACACTTGATAAGAAGGCCTTGGAATGCTTTTTGGGGGGGGGAGGTTGATATCAAATCTTCTGAAAAAATAGTCACTTTCATCATTCTTTACCAAAAAGCTAATAATATAGAGATGTACCACACAATGATGAAAAGAGCCCAAGATAAGCTTTCAATAATTAATTTCTTACTTTTAGCAGCTGCCTTAGATGTCTGCTTCGGTGATTTGATTAGCTGAACAGGTTACAGAACATTACCTTCAAAAAGCTCAAATTACAAGATCAACAATTTTCAATGGTTATTTTTGCTCTTGTTGATCCGATTCAACAGCAGTGAAACATACAGGGATATAATTGTTATCAACATATTTTCAAGGTAATTTCCAAGAGTGTTAAGATGTAATCATCACTTTGGCTAATTACCTTATCTTTTGATATTTTTGAGTGAGTGCAATCATATTTAAAAAAACAAACAAAAAAACCAACCTTTTAGCCTGTTTGGAGACCTAAGTCCAAAACTGCAAGAGAAGGTTCAAGTGAAAGAGAAAACTGACATCAAATTACATCTAAAAACCTTTGAAGAGAGTAATTAGTAGCAGAAAGACAGGAAGGGAACCCCAAACTCCAATTTATCCTGCTCAGTCTGCTATAACGCTGCAGGCCAAGTCTGAAAAAACTCTAATCTATGAGTTCAAGGAGTTTAACAATTCTAATTCAAGTTACATCTTCTGGTTCTGATTCTTCTGGTAGTCCTATATAGTCTGAGACAAAATCGCTGTCAAATGAAGCCCTTTCGTGACAACCTAAAGTAATGGCTAACACTTCATGAGTATTTATTATGTGTCAGGCACACTGTTAAGTAGTTATTCACATGTACATGATGGTTAATCTATGTGTCAACTTGGCCACAGTGCCCATAATATTGGGTCAAGTATCGTTCTGGATGTACCTGTGAAGGTATTTTTTTATATGAAACCTAACATTCAAATCAGTAGACTTCTGGTAAGATTACCCTCCCTAAGGTGAGTGGGCCTCATCTAATTAGTTGAAAATTTAACTGAACCCCCTGGGCAAGATAGAATTCTGCCAGCGAACTGCCTTTAGTCTCAAACTATATACCTCTTGTTTTGGTCTCCAGCCCGTCAGCCTACCCTGTAGATTTTGTTCTTGCCAAGACTCCACAATCACATGAGATAATTCCTTTAAGTTAATCTCTCTCTCTCTCTCTCTCTCTCTCCACATACACACATCCTATTGGTTCTGTTTCTCTGAAGAACCCTAATACAATGTGATATCTTACATAGCACTCTAACCACTCTATAATGTAAATACTATTGATATTCTGGATTTACCAAGAGACTGACCAAATCAAGGTCATAGAATTTCAATTTAAGTCTGTCTACTTCCAAAGCCTGGTTTTGGCTGCTATACAATGATGCAAATTAAGCAAGTATGTATGTGAACATATGTGTACATTTACATGCACGTGTATGCATGTTCATTTGTGTTTGAGCTTGTGTGTGTGTGTGTGTGTGGTGTGTGTGTGTGTGTGCTGGGAGAGTGGTAACCATACAGCAACTTAGATGAAGGCAATTTTCCTCTGTGAATCTGTAGTGTCAACTCCTCATCTGAAACAGATTTTCCCTGTGCCATTTCTTAAGAGGCTGCCCTGTGTTTTTAAAGTTAATATAATCCTATCAGAAGCTCTATCTCCTTATAAGAAAGTCGTGTCTTCTTGGATCTAGAGAGAAATTCTAGGCCACTCTTATGCTAACAACAACAACAAAAAATAAACTGTATTTTTAGAGTGTATGCACAGGGTAAGTGTCAACTTATTTTGGTTTATATCCCACGGAGTAGGACTGAATGTCTAATTCCTTAGGCATGCTGCTGACATGGAGCTGGTCTAATATCTACCATATTGTCTAACTATGTACTTAGAATTCTTCATATGCACACACATACACATACATTGACTGACTGATTGATGGGTTGACTGATGCTTCAGGGACACAATTTGATCTTGATATCTTCCATACTTATGTGGCAGACGGTGATTCATACACTTGCATGAAATGAAGAATGTATTTCTTTCCCATGTCCATTTATTCTCACAAAGCAAACCTGGTCTTGGTACAGAGGTATCAGTAAGCTAATATGCTTCCCAAAGTGCCGAACTCATGATTAACACAGGTCACAAAGGTACCACTTAGCAGCTCTGGAAGAAGGCTAAACCTAAGGCCAGGCACTCTTTCAGATGCCCCAGGAATTTGGCTGTACATCTTTTGCAGGAGCTCTGGGAAGCAGGCTAAATCATACTCATCATGGTTTCCGCCAATGGTGATGCTGAATGGGTTCCACAATTGATCTAAAGCCTTTCCAGAGAGACCTCCTGCCGTAACACAAACACATTCTTGTGCTTTAGAGTCAAGGAATGTCAGAGCAATAAGAATTGAGAGATCATAAATCAGCACCTAATTTTACAGGTATAGAGACTCAGTCTCAAAGAAGGGAGTGCACCGAGTGGCTACTTGCATGGTCTGTTTCCTTTAAGTGTTTGGTTTTGTGTCGTTTCCACTACTCCATGTTCCTCTTAATAAGATGTGCCCATCAGCAAATTCAGGCTATAACAATTCCATCAAAACAGGAGATTTTTGTCTTCCGTTTATTCCTTTATTACTTTTCCTGGTACTGTTCCCCAAGAAATCATGATTTTCTTGTATTTAGGGATGCTGGGAGCAGCCTTCTCTGAGGGCTATTGAGTTTATCTGCTTTACTATGAGGGGTGGAAACACACTTTTCCCTGGCGTAGGAGGCAGAAGGGCTGCAGTCCCCAAAGCAAAGCCCAGGGCCTGGCGCCTCTACCTGGCCTGGCAGTGGTTTTCACCATTTGATGCCCTTGCTACAAACCCTATTGCTCATATTTTCCAAACAGCAGGGGGTTCTGCAATGTTTCTGCCACCAACAGCAAAATCCTAAATGAGTCAGAAGAGTGAACCCCAGCAGCCTGGAGCAAAGCCAAACAGTCCAAGGGGATTCAGAGGAGTCCCAGAAAGAAATGGTTCTTGGTGAGGTCAAAATGGACATCTTTTCCTGACTTTCCATCTATTTTACACCATTTATAGGATGAAAATAGGGAAGATAGCCAGAATTTAGTAAGTGTTTCCCCTCTACTAGACAGTTATCGGTGCTCTGCATCTGCTACATCCCCTATGACTCTGTGAATGGATATTATTTAAGGTTTACAGATGAAGAAACTGAGGCTCAACAGCCAGGTAGAAAGGAACAGAATCGGTAGCCTGACGCTGGAGTCCTGTTCAACACTGTGACTAAATGGCAGGCGCATTTCACGGGGACATAAGAATGCTAATGAGAGAAAGTAATGAATTCCTAAATGTTAAATAAAACCCACCGAGCTCCTCGTGATGACTGCTACCTAGACATTTCTGATTATTATTGATAAAATGGGAAACCAGAGACTTCAATCCTGAACCAAAAACACAAGTCAATCCATCCAAACAACCAGTAGTTCAATTAATTAATTTTTTAAAAATAAGCAAAATCTACTTATCTCACTAAAAGGAATGGAAGTTTACCTTAAAGAATGAATCCGTTCCATCAAAACAGACAATTTGGTGGTTCAGTGTGGGCACCAGCACCCTCTTAGGAAACACAGCAGAGTTTTCTGATACAATCAGCATGAGTTTTCATAGCTTCCATGGTAAATAAAAAGGAGTGAGGCCATAAGGATGCCTACATATTAAAGGTTGTTAAATCAATAAGATAGTAAATGAACAGCTGAGGTCATGAATAAAAGCAAAATAAAAAATAATAATAATAATTAGCAGAAACCGGTATAGACAAGAGTCTTGAGAGCATTTCCCTGAACAGGCAGGAATCTTGCAGTTTGAATTTGAAAGACCTGCAGATCAAATTAACAGAAGTGAAATTTGGAAGGTCACCAGTGTGTAAATGAGATCTCGAGTCATAGCACAAACTGAAATGACACCAAGCAGGATTGCCATTAGTTATGTAAATGTGGATGTCTATACTAACAGCCTGATGGATGTAGGTTCAGAAGGGGAAACAAGAACCAATTCAAACACTGCCAGCTCAGAAACAATATGAGGTCTCAGTCAGGTAGCAAGGAGCGTGGGACAAAGATGAATTATCTTGTAAGAAATTGAACTCAAGAAATCCTGGTTTTGCTCGTAAGGTAATTCACCAGGAAATTAAGTTCTAGTAAGCAGTAGTCAAAACACGGTATTCTGGCAGTCATTGTGAGAGCAAATGAATATAACCTACAACCTGCTGACCTGGAATGAGAAATAGCTATCTTAATAACAAGCTAAGTGCCCCAGTTAAAATGGCTAGTCATCCTTAATGCAGGCTTTCTCAACTTCTTAGCAAAATATTAGCAAGAAGATTAGAAAAAAATTCACCACACAAGAAAACCAGGCTTCTCAAGGGGAGAATATTGTGAAGAAATGTAGGTTCAGTTAGGCTGTTGAGCAGGTAGGCTGAGAACAGAGAGAAGGGCAATTTAAATACCCTTTTAAAATATGCCCAACAGCTTTGACTAGACCTTTCCTAGCTTGATAATAAACATAGAGAAATCAAAAACACCACGGAACTGATTTAAAATGTACATCAATACTCAAGAAACAGAACAGTCCCTGTGATAGAATGCAAAAAAATAGCCACAATCCTGGACTCCTCTCTGTATCCTGCCCTTTGCAAGGTGACTTTGCCTGCCTGCCATGAAGAGGTAGTCTTCTTTCCCTCCTTTTGAATCTGGCTGGTCTTGCTACTTGCTTAGATCCATGGGATGCAGTAGAGCAATGCTGTGTTCAAGAGTCCTAGCGCACTTCTGCTTTCTCCTGGAAACTTGCTCTGCTGTCTCATGAACAAGCCCAAGCTAGCCTGAGGGTGATGAGAGACCAGATGGAGCAGAGGTGAGTTGTCCACGTAAAACTGTGCTGAACTAGCCAACCCTTAGCTCACCTGGCGCTAACGGCAACCTAATGAGTAGGCTCAGGCAAGAAAGAAGATCACCCTGCTAAGCCCAGCTCAAATTTTTGACCTGTAATAGCCTAATAAGTGTTGTGGTTTTAAGTCTTTAAGTTTTGGGGTAGATTGGTTCATAGCCTATCTGATATATCACCCAAATGATTTCGTATTAGGAATACAGACTCCCTAATAAGGATTTATCCCTGGAATCAGAAAATATTGGCAGATGTTTGGCAGGGCACTCTAAACAGAATACATCCACATCTTTGTTTATTTAGGAAGAGTGATGTTTTAATCTTCTTTGTATTAAAATCACTTTATTTTTCTTAGTAGATATTTGTGTTTATATGCCATGGAAGCCATCTCTTTACAAGGAAATTACAGGATATAATAACAAGGTGAGACTTAAAAAAATTGCCAGAAAATTTAAAATTTCCATAGCTGAGTTAGAGTATGTATTGGATGCTAAAGAAAGCAGAACTGACCTTTAGAAAATAGATTCGGCGAAATAAAAGGCAAAATTGAGACATTCTACCAGGATGTGGAGGAAAAGAAACAAAAAATGAACATTAAAATATCATGAATTTGTGTTAAGATTCCAAAACCGTAATAACTAAAACTGTGACAATAGAATAGGAAAAGACAAATTGACCAACGGCACACAGTAGAGGGTCAAGACCAATCATCCCACTTCTCTACACCATAAATAAACACTTGACCTTTGGCAGAGCTGGCTTTGTTAATCAGTAGATTAAGGCTAGATATTTTGTTTATCTAAGGATGAACATATGATCACATTTTAACAAAAGGCAAAAATTATACACAAACCAGAAACTTATTGAGGTATTAAAGGTAATGGTAAACTTCTATTTCATAAACTGAATGGTAAGTACAGAAGTGTCCACTGAATTACTATTCTGTTACGTTACATATATATTTTATCATTATCCTATTTATCTAAGCAATTTTTAATGAACCATCTTTTAAGAAAAACATTCTAGAATGAAAAATATAATGAAAACTCAAGTGTATATTTAGATTTTTTTCAGACTTCTGCTTTCAATTTAAATTTTAACTATTTAAAAAGGTCTATAAACCCACATAAAAATTAGAGATACTGGGCTTCCCTGGAGGCACAGTGGTTGAGAGTCCACCTGCCGATGCAGGGGAAATGGGTTCGTGCCCTGGTCCGGGAAGATCCCACATGCCGCGGAGCGGCTGGGCCCGTGAGCCATGGCCGCTGAGCCTGCGCGTCTGGAGCCTGTGCTCCGCAACGGGAGAGACCACAACAATTAGAGGCCCGCGTACCGCAAAAAAAGGTATGAACTATTATGTGTAAAATAAGCTACAAGGATATACAGTGCAACACAGGCAGTATATTTTATAATAACTATAAATAGAGTATAAACTTTAAAATCGTGAATCACAATATTGTACACTTGTAACATATAATATTGTACGTCAGCTATACTTCAACAAAATAATTTTTTTAAGTTATAGTCTGACCAGCTATCAAGGTTAAAATCCCTTAAGACAAAAATCAAAGTCCCTTTCCCAGCCTGCAAGAATTATAAGTCAACGGCATGACTGTAAAAACAAGTCTTGCTGACTAGTGCAAGCTTCCACAAAGACTAATTCCCCAAATACTAATGTCCAAGACCCGAATCTAGGGGACTTGGCCTAAAACCTCTACAGTATGTATTTTGCTCCCCCAAATTCTTCTCCCCAATTATTTCTGGAAATTTATAGCCTAATACACTTTCTAATAATCTTAACTTAAATCAATCCCTTTAAAACTACATCCTACTTCCTGCCACTCAACACCCCACCCCGCCAGCCTTGGCTTAGAGACAAGATCTATGTCTGCGAACAAGACATGGAGAAAAACATAGGAGAACAGATAATGCCCTGCAGTTGACCTGGCTCTAAGCCAAGAATAGAGAGAAGGGAGCAGGGCTATACATTTCTAATTTCTCTTTCCAAACTTAAATAAATCACCCCTATACAACCCTAGAGAGATATCAGGTGGTGGTGGAAAGATAAATGTGTTACATCAACGTAAGTTCTTCCACCTGGAAGGAACCATGGACATAGGATTATCCATTGTTAGGAAGGGTTCTTGCATTCCCGCTCTTAAATTTTTATATTCTAAAATTACTAAAGTGATTATAATTCTAATTCCACATCATGTGGTGCATGCCTTTGTGGCTTTGTCCATGCTGTTTCCTCTTCCTTGCACATCTTTCTCTCCCCTTCCCATCTGCCATTCCGACGCTCAAAGATCCACGCCCCTCACTCTTCCATGGGTAAATCTATTCATTATTCAAGGCTCGGCTTACACGCCCTCTTCTCTAAGAAGCCTCAACAGCCCTCCCAGCATCCTTGAACCCTCAAAGCATTCTCATAGTTCTCTGGACTGTTTCTATTTCCAGGCAATGACCAAAAATACTGAAAATACCTATTCACGTGTTTGTTCCTCTCTTAAAGGAGAAATGCTAATGAAAGAAATAATACAGAAGTAAATTAAGTAAAAATATGAAAGTTTATCACTTTCTATCTCACTAATCACACTCACAAAATAATTTTTAATGACACTGAAATGCTCTTAAACTGTAATGCAAATAAAAAAGTAATAGTAATTGTGGACAGTGGACCTGTACTATTGTAATACCCTTGATATAGAAGCAGTGGACATGTACTATTTGTAATATCCTTGATATAGAAGCAGTGGACATGTACTATTTGTAATATCCTTGATATAGAAGCCATAACCTTAGTGTGTGTGTTTTACCTCCTGACATCATCTGATTCATTAGCTCATTTGGAGAAAACAACAACAACAAAACATTCTTATGAGAATACGTGAATGAAAAAAACTTTATACTCCCCAATACAAAGAAGTTTGGGCAAAAGTGAGGAGTAAAGATTGTAATCATTCTTTAAATGAAAAACAACTATTCTTTTTGAAATGTCACTGTTAATCATTTTTACATTGCTATTTATTTTATTAATAGACTTGTTTTTCCACATTAATCTTTCATACTTATTAGCTATCTATTTTTTTTAAGAAATAGTAAACCTTTCTCAATGCATAGACTAGTTCTGTTTGTGAATTTAAAAAAAAAGTACCCAGTTAGTATTCTAGAAATGTTAGTCTGTTCATGCACAGATGGTGAATCCTCAGCATGTATTATTTCGAATACCATGATATTTTACAGCGTTTAATGATTTACAGATACTTACATATACATTATCTCATTTCAACCTTACAACAATTTTAGGTGGTCAGTATTAATATTTTCCCCACTTTTTTTTTTTTTTTTTGCAGTACGCGGGCCTCTCACTGTTGTGGTCTCTCCCATTGCGGAGCACAGGCTCCGGACATGCAGGCTCAGCGGCCATGGCTCATGGGCCCAGCCGCACCGCAGTATGTGGGATCCTCCTGGACCGGGGCACGAACCCGTGTCCCCTGCATCGGCAGGCGGACTCTCAACTACTGCGCCACCAGGGAAGCCCTTCCCCACTTTTTAAAGCAAGTGGTAGATCTGGCCTCTAACCCAAGAAAGACTTTTATTCTAGTTCCAAGAATATTTCTATTATGCTGCAGCTACACCTGGCCCAACCCTTATAATATATACAATAAACTCATTTACAGTATATATCATAATACAAGATTTTAAATAGACACACAAAATTCATGATTTGTGATTGTTATTCATTTATATAACACATTTACTTAACATGTACAAATTCACTGTAGAGAATAAAACAAATTTATGTCTGAGGAAGGTTGAAGAAAATCAACAAAGACAATAATACACAAAGTTTTAACTTCAACTTATCTTTTACCTGCTTGATTATTTTCAATAACCTGGAAGCTATACTACTATTTATCTACATAATAAATTTCATTTTTAAAAAGGTACTAGAGTAATTTAGCTTGTTTGATTTGAGTCTGTTTACTAATGCATTCATTTAATAGTTTAAACCGTATAGAATTGCCAGCATTCAAATATTTTTGACTTACAAAAACAGTAATTTCATATGATTCAATTTAATGTTTGTGTAAATTGCGATAGAGCAGCAATATTTTCTCTCTCTCCAGTCAGCAAACAGATTACATCGAATTTGATGAGATGCCATCCAGCCTAAGACAGACTGGCAATTTCCCGAAATAGCATTTTAGTCATGAATCTCATATTTAGCATTATTTAATGCAGTTTCAAAGAAAATATCTGAGCCTTTTTGGCATGGCTTTACCTATATTTAGCATAACAGGAACATGGCTATTATAACAGAGTTAGAACCACAAGCATGTTAAATCTGTTACACAAGAAGCAATATTTGGGGAGAGCTTCTAGTTATACAAGTCAATGGCAGTGATTTGGTAAATCAGTTGTTTTCAACTTTTTGTGTATTTTATAATCCCTGTGGTGGAATATAAAAATAAACACTTAAGGAAATTTGGGTACTGCAAAAGGAAAATCAAAATGGAATCACTATTGCTAAGAGAGTTCTCTGAGCCGAGAGACCGCAGAGGAAGAGTGACTTAATCCACATCTCAGCCCGTATGGAATCTGACCTTTTGACCACTTACTGTCCTACTCAAGACACTTATCCAACCCTTACCCTAAAATAACTCATGATTTTTTTTTTTTTTTTTTGCGGTACGCGGGCCTCTCACTGTTGTGGCCTCTCCCGTTGCGGAGCACAGGCTCCGGACGCACAGGCTCAGCGGCCATGGCTCACAGGACTAGCCATTCCAAGGCATGTGGGATCTTCCCGGACCGGGGCACGAACCCGTGTCCCCTGCATCAGCAGGAGGACTCTCAACCACTGCGCCACCAGGGAAGCCCAACTCATGATTCTTTACGGACAAATAATCCCTGACTTGCATCAGAGTCAATCATAATTCTTACATGGCAACTTTAACAACCTTGTGGCTTTTGCCTTATAAGCCCCTGGTTCTTTCTCTTCCCCAAACACTTTTTTGGTTTTACCTGAATCCGTGTCTCCCGGATTGCAGTTCTTAAGAGCCCAAATAAAGCTCTTTGTTCTTTGTAGCTTTGATACTGATTATTGTTGGATAATACATGGGGCTGAGATCTAGGCATGGACTTTTATAAACTTCTTACCAATTATTCTGATACATGTCATATGTTAGAAGCCACTGTAATAAACTCCAATTGAATGAGAAAAATGTTGAAAGTTGGTCATTCACATGGGCACCCTAAGCCTCTAACTGGAGTCTGTAATGATAACTTATGGGGAAAGGTGAGAAGCAACCTATCAGCACGTACAGGAAGCGCCACATTAGAGGACAAAATTCAGATAGAAACAGGAAATACCAGTTTATTGCAAAGCCACTTTTACATATTCAGATTTAGAGTCTTTGAAGCCAGAAACTCCAGCTGGGGGTATAATAAAGCAAACACCATCACTCACTTCCATTCAGAACGGATTATCTAAAATATATCCTGGTCCACATCCCCGCTGAGGTCAACAAGCCTTCATCATCCTTCTTGAATTATTTACCTATGCTGCGGTAACAAACTACCACCAACTTAGTGGTTTAAAGTAATACAAATTTATTCTCTTCTAGTTCTGGTCAGATGTCTAAAATCAAAATATTGGCAGGGCTGCATTCCTTCTGAAGCTTCAGAAAAGAATCTCTTTCATTGCCTTTTCAAGCCTCTAGAGCTGCATTCCTTGCATCTCTTGACTTACGGCCCTTTCCTCCACCTTCAAAATGTTGACAAGTTTAAATTATGATGGAGTAATCTCACTACAGGCATACAAAATGGAGTCAGGCAGCCACTGAGGATCTGGTCTCAGACAAGCCTCTGCACCACTGAGAACTTGAACTTTCTTTGCATTGTACCACACCCTAGGGACACCACCGGCCATATCTACAACACCTGCCAGATGCAACCTTGTGGTCTCAAGGTCTCCCCTTGTAACTATGCAACCATTTCAAACCTCACCCAATCCATACTTAACAAACGCTCTTCCTTCTTGCCAGCTCCAATTATAATTCCTGATATACAACTCATGTAGCTAACTGTAACCTTGCCACCCATCTTGTAGTCCCATGGGGCGTAATTCAAGTGCTTCTTGAATCTATGTCTCTCAGGTTTCAGTCCTAACCACCCCCAAAATAAACACTTTTTTTTTCAGTCAAGTCTCCGTTTCTAAAATTTTAGTTAGCAAAAGCCAGCAGTGTGGTCCCATACCCTTCTCCTCTTCTGTAGTTAAATCTGCCTGTCTGTCATAAGAATACAATACATTTAATACCCACCCAGGTAATTCAGAATAATCTCCCCATCTGAATTTTTGTTTTTAAGATTTTTAACTTAATCACATATGCAAAGTCCTTTTTGCCATATAAGATAACATTCACAGTTTCCAAGGATTAGGTCATGGATAGCCTTGATAATTGTGGATAGACAGATATCCCATGTCCCATATTCAGCCTACCACACTTCTCAAAACAACTTTCCAAGCAACCTAGTTTCCTGAGATGAAGTCTCTGTGAATTCTGAGTACGTAATTTTAGAACTCTAAATTCTCTCTCATCTGAACTCCTCATTTTACTGATTGGAAGACTGAAATCTCCTAGGGGCTTACATAAGTTGTCTTAGGTGGGAGATCTTGCTGGTGAATCCTGATGGCTACACCAATGTTTATTCCATCACCATCCAATGACCTGATAAACCGATATTTACAAGGCAGCAATATGTGGAAAGTTCAATTCACTTAAATAACCTTTGCTCTCAGTCAAGCACTGAGAGAGGGAAAGGGCTCTCGCTGCTTGCTCCAGACCTCACTGAGAATCTTGGCGTCCTGGGATGGATAGGAGATTATATAGATTTTCAGAAAAGTAATCAAATGATTAGTTTCCTTAATTGTAGTAATATTTATTACTCTAAATTTAGTCAAGAAATGGTCCTAAAGTCACAACAGATAGATATTTATAGCTTTCTCATAAACCTACATTGACTTTGTTCCATACCCACTCTTAAACAATGATTTACTAAAGCAGAAAGAGGTGAGTTCAGTGGCAGTTATATTTACAAGCTGTTTTCTTACACATAAAGTATATATTGTAAAAATCTAAAGACATAGAGGAACTTGAACTTAAGAGGAAGCTACTATAACGTTTAGAAAATATGTGATATGGTATAGTAAAACCCTAGCTATTGGAGTTAACATATGTTTTGGTTGGCCTGGGACAGTTCCAGTATGATCTGTTGCCATGGGTAAGTATGAATGATGTCCACTTTTACTTTCAAAAGTGTCCTGATTTACACAATAAGTTATTCGATCACTTTACCTAGTACTTCTTTCACAGCACAATGTATTTACATATATGCAGTAGTATAAATAAGCAACAGAAACTCAGCTCAATAGCTTAGAAGGAAAAGGGGGATTCATTGGCTTATGTTAACTGAAATTTCCAAAGATAACTGGCTTCAGAAATTATATCTTAAAGCCCTGTGTCTTTTTCTATCTCAGGGAATTTACCTGCAGGTTGTAAGAACAATCACCTATGACAGCCCTTTTATCACGTCCTACAAGCCTGGCCACCCCAGTAAAGGACACCATTATTTTCAAGGCTCTGGCAGAAGATTCCCAGGGAGGAGTCTGGTTGGCCTGAACTGAACCTTGCACCCATTTCTAAACCCACCACAAGGTTCAGGAGGATCCAGTATTTGTATAGTTCAAGCCTGGGCTCTATGTGCACCCTGTCCGGGGCAGATTTTATGAAGTTAAAGGACTTCGCTCTGTTGAAACATACAGAGTAACTTCCTCAGAGGAAAATCAGGTCAGTTATCAGAGGACTGGGGAAGGGAAAGCTAAATAAAATAGATGTTCACTACCCACAGGGACAATTCTTTACCTAAATCGTTCAGAAGATGCATGAGACGCTCTGCCTTTGCTACTGCAACATAGCATTTGTCTTCTAGCTCAGCAATAGGCCCTCTATAATTTTTTTCAAAATTCACTATATTCATAACAACAACAAAAAAAATAGAAGGGAGAGATAGGCCTTAACCTGTTTAAATGGGCCTTTATTGCAATAAAGCTTATTTTGGTTCACATTATCTCACATGATAATTTATAATTGGAAGAACCAAAAGCACATGGAAAGGAGGCTGAGCCCAAGTTCAAACACACAAAATCAGTGCAAATTATGTTTACACAGGTTCTATTTCAAGTGAGATTTTTTCCCCACATTTTTCACCTGAGCATTATTTATGGCATAGGAGGGGCTGTGTGGCTAGAGCACAGGTGGGATCTTGGCCACTGCAGTGTGAAGTGCTCCTGTGTGTCTTCAGTGGCTCCACTGCCTTTGTTCTGTGGTTGCCCTGCCTGCAGAGGGAAGGATCAACCCCACACCCCAAACTGATTCAAATGTCAAGGTTGATGACATCATACATCACCAAGAGAGTATAAAAAGATTTATTCCTCACATAGTGGGATTTATTTTGAGTAGAGCAGGGCAGGTACCCAAATCAGGAGCAGCTTGAGAGAAGGGAAAGGCAAGTGGCTTTGGTATTTATTGTGTGAGGGTGTGGAACCAGGGGTGCCCTGCTTGTGGCCAGGGGTTTGTGTGATTTGATTCCCCTTTTACATTGATTTGCTCAGATGTGTGTCAAAAGGGAAACGCAGAGGGGTGGTGCCTCAAAGCTGCCAGCGGTCACACTTCAAAAATGAGGCAGCAGACTCTTTCTCACAGCCTGTGTAAGAATCTCAGCTCCACCACTTACTAGCTGCATGGCCTTGTTAAGTGACCGCAAGTTTGTGGGTTCATTTATATTTTAAAGAAGGACCGTGATATTCATACCATAAGATTGTTGTAATGTATGGATTAGGCAGCAGTAGAGAGGTTAAGACTGTGCCTGATTTATGAGAAAAATACAAAAAATGTTATTTCCTTTTCTTCCTGTGCTCCTTTAAACTTCTTTATGGTCTAAGTGCTAGAGTCTAAGAGGTCATTCTTGATTTTCTTTCACAGAGGATATAAATAAACTCATTCATTCATGAACATATATAATATAGAATAAATACATAGATATACTACATGTATAATCAAATACATGTCTACATATAAGAAGAGAACCCCAAGGTAAAAGTGAGGATTAACCCCAGAGAATGAATGGCTAAAAGAGGAGATTCAAGGTATCAGCAAAATGGTCACAAAGGACGAATTGGTGGCAGGAGTACCCCAGTAGCTTCAACTCAACCCTCATAGACATTAGCCTACTCCATATATGTTAAGTTCACCATATCACATTCATGATGGCAAGGCAGATGACGTCTCTTCCCATGAAAAAGCTTGCAGATGGATGTAAGAGGTTCCCTCCAAGAATGTGACCAAGGTGGCCCTAATCTTTTAGCCTGACCAAACTTTAGACAAGCTTCTTCTTGCCACTAAGCCCTTGACCTCCCTCTTCTTAGAGTACTTACTTTAGAAAACTTTAAATTCTTTCTCTGCTCTTTTGAAATGTATGTAAATCTTCTCTGAGCCTCTTGCCAGTTTTACAATTCTGAAAACGCTTTTCTCAAGGATGCAGAAATCATCTCTTTGAAATATAATCATCAATGAAGACAGCGCTCCTAGCTCCCAGTCTCCATAGCAGAGTGGGTCTCTTGTTTTGAGTTGTAACTACCTCCTGTCGTGAAGATAAGAGAAAGTTTGGTTTTCTATGGATAAGGCCAATTAGCAAACACAGATGGCCTATGATCCCCTTCACCTCATCTCTTAAAAACTGTCCAGCATTTTGCTTCAGCAGAGTTGAGCTTATATGGGTCTGGCCTCTCTCTCCTGTTGCAATGGTCGTGAATAAAGTCCTCTTCACCTGTTCAACTTTGACAGAATTCCATTTTGCTTTGACAGGCACTTTTCTGATAGATCCAATCTTGTTGCTTTGCTTTGCAGAAAATCCTTTCAGGCATGAGGTGGTGGGTTTTCCTCTCTCTCTCTCTCTCCCTCTTTCTTTCTCTCTCTCGCTCTCGCTCCGAATCTGGGGGCACATGTGTGTACTCATGCATTTACCCAGAGAAGGGGAAACCCCACTCAGGCAATAAATACACTGTGAATGACACTTGGAGTCTGGATTGCTCAAGCTTTCCTTGGTGACTTCCTCCATGAGAGAACGCTTTCTCTCACAAAGGGTAGATAATGACTTTTCCCACTTACGGGTCAAAAGTTGCGGTGTTATTTACTTGGGTGTGAAGAGAAGTGTTTTGTTCCAGACTTAGCTAACCGCTCTGGGAGGGGGGATGGCAGCACTCCTCAGACACAGGAAAGGGCCAGAACCTTCCTGGTGGCTCACTGAATGTCAATGCTTCTGTTATAGCTGAAATATCAATGAGGGACAATAGACCCCAGGAAGAAAGTGCCCCATCCCTTGTCTATTTTGACCTCCTGCTGTCATGGCAGTGTGGAGACACCAACAGTTAAGCCCAGGTAGAAGGACTGGAGGCTAAGAAATGCATGGCAAAGGAGAGGAAAAAATAGAGAGAGATGAGAATGAGGATGGCTCATTTAACAGAAGAGACAGGCAAAATATCATAGGAAGCAATTTATTCCCAACAAAGTTACCTCTATTTACACTATGGTTTTGTGTATTTTATGCAATAGTTATGCTTCCATTCTCTGAAAATCTGTGCTGCAATTCACATTTATAGAGCACTTTCTATCTACTCATCAACTGAATCCTATTCTAAGGGTTCCAAAATATAGAATACCCACAGCGATCAATACAATGTATCAAAAATAGTTGTGGCCCTTAATTATTAGACCCTTTAAAATCCACATTAGGTAATTCAGGTTACCTAAATCAAGGCATATTACATGCAAGTGAGTGGAGCAGAGGAAAATAATAGGAAAGAGGAGAGCTAGGCTTACGCCTCCATGCCAAGAGCACAGGAATGCCAGAAAGAAAAACCTGAAGGAGGGTATTCTCAATAATACCAAGGAATAGAGCTCCAGGGTAGAAGCTGCTCCAGAAAGATAAGAGCAATAAGCAGAGAGAGGCCTCTCCAGAAACAAGGAGGAAAATCTAAGTGAGTTCAAAATACGTTTTCTCAATAATAAAGGATATACAAATTTAAATATTAACTTGAATATGAAAATCATCTTCATTGAAAATAGCTGGGAGAATGGTGATAGAACATACTTATTTATTCAAGTTTTTAAAAGAAATTTTACCTTTGTTTCTCTTTTAATTTGTCATCATTTTATTTACATTTTAATATATGTTAAATAAGTTACCTTATTTTTATCATATTAAATGAATGTTTACCATTTTGAATGATTTTTAAATTATTTTTATATAATTATACCAGGTCATCATTTTTTTAGGCCAAAAGATGTTGAGAATTAAAACAACATATTCCCACATGCAGCTTGAATACTGAGAAACAGAATTTTCTCCTCTCACAGAGTTAACTGTCTATATTAACGTGGCCTTATCATTCCATTGCTTTCATTAGCATAACTTTACTATTCTATAAATCTCTACCCAGGCAAATAATTTGATTGCTCATTAGAGAGACATCCTGAAATATCTATCAACTCTCAACAGAATGCATAAATAGACAGCTATGCCCTAAGAGTCTTCTGAATGTCTAGCCTTAAAATCCTTGCCTTGAAATTTCTACCAATTCTAAGCTGTTATCCCATTGTTCTTACCAAATTCTAATTAAGCCCTCCCCATCCCCCCACTGCTGACATTGAAAGATACACCTTAGCTTCCAGTTATCAATAAATTACAACCCTTCATCCTCCCCTCTGAGACACAGCCAAAGGTTTGGAAGTTGAGTTTTCTTTTACGAAGAAAAGCAGTAAACTCAGTTTTGCTTTATCAACAGGTTGTGATATTCGAGAAGATGATATTCAACTATGCCCATGCTTAAGTGATTAGACTTCTCATGCTCTTAGTGAAGACTTGAACTCCAGAGCAGAGACAAACTGCAAATCAAAGGATCAGTTTCCATCTGGCCACCAGACTGCTCAACGAAAGGAGACATAAGTAGTGTTCTGATCAAGCCACCATTTTTCTCTTCCTAACATGTTTTTTCCCTTCTTCTTATAACAAAAGGCTTTTTCTTGTGGGAAACCCATTCCATAGCATTTGGCTGAGTCTCTCCCATCTCCAACTATTACACATACGGCATGTGATGCCAACCTGGATTATCAGAGCACTGCATCCTCAAGAACAACAATTAGACCCAAGATGACTCAGTCAGAGGCTCTATCATGACTTTACCTATTTTGTAAAAGGGATATTGTCTTCTCTGGAATCTCAAACTATATGGTTGATTCAAGTTTAGAGTCTGCACTGACCATCTTTGCTACCATACGGTGAGAGCTTGTTTGAGAAGAAAACCAGCACATAAATAAGAAGACCATTAGCATGATTGCTGATGACTTGTAAACTCCTGAATCGAGCCATTACTGAAACATCACCCTTGAACGTTTTGTGAAATGATGTCACTTTTTTTTTTTTTTTTTTTGCGGTATGCGGGCCTCTCACTGTTGTGGCTGCTCCCGTTGCGGAGCACAGGCTCCGGATGCGCAGGCTCAGCGGCCATGGCTCACGGGCCCAGCCGCTCCGCGGCATGTGGGATCTTCCCGGACCGGGGCACGAACCCGTGTCCCCTGCATCAGCAGGCAGACTCTCAGCCACTGCGCCACCAGGGAAGCCCTGATGTCACCATTTAAAATTCCTATTAAATGGTCAATAAATTCTTTTAGTCGAACTTAGTGAGGATGGGTTTCTGACATTTGTAATCAAGGTTCCTTCTGTAATCAAGAACCACACTAATGAACTGGTCCCACTGAGACAAAATGTGTAACCCTGACCAGGGCTGTACATGTTGCCCTGGGTCATTACAAAGCTAATACAGGTCATTACATGAGCACACCCAAGTGTTTCTGCTAACTTTGGCCTGGCTTCGATCACACCTGAAGCTTCTTGGGACTGACTACCAATCAATATCCTAATGAATATGCTCCTGTTGTTATAAGCGGGAAAACCTCGTCTCGAATCATACGACTGAAAGCTTTACCCACAGTTTGCTGATATGTGGTTGCAAACTTGGTGGTTGCCTCCTTCGTATATCTGGTTAAGTAATTTTTGTATTTAGGAATCTTGGTACCTGTGCTCCTAACCTTGTCTGAGAACCCTAGACACACTATGCTGAGGAAATACATTTTGCTTTTCTTCCCTCTATTATACTCAAATGCCTGAAACTGCTCTAGAGTAAGAGGTCCATAGGCTTTGGAACAGAATAAAAAGGAATAACTGGAAAACCGTAAAGCAAACAGAGTCCTTTAGCTTCGGGGAAAGCAAAGCTAATCTTTGGCTGAACCTAGAGACCTGGAAAAGTGAAAATGTTTATTCTGGACCCCAAATACGCTTTACTCCAGTTTTGATTATGCATAGTACTTTTAGCAGTCCCCCTAATGATAACTTATTGAATTGGCTTCTGCAAGTTGCCTGGAATATAGCAGTCATTGTCAAATAACAATTTGCCTTTACTTCTCCTCAGACCTCCATAAAGTACTGTGTGTCAGCATAATCTAGGTTATGCTATGGTAACAAATATCCCTAAATCTCAATAGCTTACAACACAAAGGTTCACTCCTCTTTTAAACTTTATGTCCCTCTTGGGGCATCTTAACTCTAGGACTGATACTGACAGAGCAGGCTCTCGTTGGAACATTACAGGTTATTGTGGCAGAATCTGACAACGCACACACTGGTGATAAAAGCTGTCACTCACATTTTGTTAACCAAGCCTGACAGCAGTGGGGTAGGGCAACATAACCCTTCCCCAGGAGGAGGCAGCAAATGTTTTGTAATGATAATCTGGCCTACTGCATATATATTGCCAAATGGGAAGTTGAATTTTTTAAAAATCAGAGACATTGCTGGAAGTCCATGTATATATCACCTACTCTGAAAGTCATTTAAAAAACTCAACAAAGAACATGCTTTAAGGGAAGACATAGGTTATAGATCTGATAAAAGTCCATCAGAGATCTGTGACAAGCATATTCATGCCTGTCTTAGGTGGGGAGATATTTGTCCATGCCCTGGTATCAATTGAAGAATAGCAGAATATGTCACCCCAAAATAGGCCACTTTGGCATTAGGATTACTTTGAGCTGAAGGCAATTGAGAAGAAGCAGATACAAGAAAAGCTCCCTGCCTTCCCCTTATTTGCCTGACAGCAAAAATAAATGTTCAAAGGTGTCCCTCCTCCCTTCTCTATGAGGGAGAACAAAAGATAATCACTAGGGACAACTTTAGCCCCTATCAGCTTGGAGAAAACACCAGAGGAAACTACATAACAAACTTTACTAACCCTTCATCTACCATTAGTTTACCTTCCCATAGTTGGTTGCCCTTACAAGCTTAAAACTGCTTTCCTTTGTTCTGTCATTTGTCCACAAATATATTGTTTTTTGTTGAAGATAAGGCAGAGTTCTAAGCCACTGCATCGAGTTACTCATTTTCCCCTGGATAGCTCCCAAGTATACAAGAGATACGTATGTTAATAAACTTGTTTTTCTCTTGTTAATCTGTCTTCTATTACAGGCGTCTCAGCCAAGAACTCAGAAGGGTAGAGGGAAAATTGTTTTTCCTCCCCTACACAATCAAAGGGAGGCGAGGAGAAAAATAGGTGCAACATTATGAGTTCAGTGGTCCTGTTTCCTAACAGGGAGGATCTGACCTGTCAGGCAAGACATTCTGAAGAGTCCAGCAACCTCCTCCTATGCCCATCCTTACTTTGGTAAAGCGTACAGCAGCAACCATCTATTGGTTAAAATGATACCATCAATAAGTATACAGAAAACTGCTGAATTACCAACACCTCCACTGACAATCTATTTAGCCCTCTTTCCATTACTTTCCTAATTCTGAGGAGTTGATGATTACAGATGATAAAAAGGTTATTCTTTCTTTCAGTGCATTATCAACATATTAGAAAAGACGGCCATCTCGTTCCTTAATATCCTATAATACTTTGAATATCTGAGGGAAAAGGAGAAGAGAGAAAACACCTCTTCTGTTTGCTGGTAGATTTTTTGCAAGAAGAAGAAATATCTAATAAGAACAAAACAATTGCATTCACTTAAGCTTTAACACTTTTTTTTTTAATGTTAGTACTAACTTCGTATTCTTTTGCTTTGGTAATATGAAGAGAGCTTATAAAATAACAATGAGTTTCTATCAGAAAGCAAATTAGTCCAATTGTGAAGAGAAATATGAATTTCACATAAAATCCAAAGAAAGAAAAAAATTAGAAAAACATTTGATCCAGTGTATTTGATACTCTTAATGGTTGAATTGATAACATTGTCAAACAAAATCCCTGAACAGAACCAGAAGTTAAGATGCCAAAAACCATTGATTTAGCAACCATGAAAAAGTGACGGCACTGATATGGAGTGTTATTGGGATGCTTGGTATATTTTGTAGCCAATCTGTTCACACACAGATTTCTATATACCCTTTTCCATAAAACTCACATCAGAATTCTACTTGGCATTTAGTCTATTCCTCCTTTCAAACATGCCAGCTTTGTCTTAGGGAAATTAAATAAAATGTTTTAGTGGGGGGAAAGAAATGAAAGAACCTGCAATCACATCTTAATACATTATTAGAGGGAAAGAGATGGGCCACAGATCTCTAAGACACACTAGGGGCCATTAGTTTTACTTAGTGCAGAAGTATATTTTAGTTGTCCTTTTTGAAGGGACTGTAAATACAAGGATTTATTTGGAAAGGGTCTAATAAACTGGGGCTGGATAAATAAAATTGATACGGTAATTACTCTTACACGGCTCATCATGCTGACAAACATCATAGACACGGGTAGCATGATGAATTACACGCATTCAGTCACTGGGAAACTGGCTAGATTAGCTTCATGGGCTTATTTACATTGTGTTGCTCTAATAAAGTGGAAAGCAACAAGTGAATAAAAATTCTCCCCAGAAGCCATCATAAGTAATTCATGCAAAATATTTTAAAAATTGGTACAAATTTCAAATTAAATTGGGTTCAATTTTTTTTTTCCCCACTATACCTCCTATTCCCCAAATTAACCTGTATTCTGGGACCACTCTAGGTACCCTTAGGTCTGAAAGTCAGTAATATAGTGCCATTTCTATTAATGAAGGCCATGTATTTCTTTTGGTTTCAGAAATTTATCATCAATGAGGGTGGGAAGTCTAAGTCTCTGCCTTCGTTGTTGAAATGAAAACGGTGCTCTACTGAGGAAGCCTCCTATTCTCAGCACATCCCTCTGTCCCCGTCCCCCAATCCAAGTCTAATTTGATTGGCTGAATTGAAACACTAGTTATGCTTGTCTCAGATTTAGAAGAACTCAGTGTACATTCCAACTTTTCTAAACCAGCCATGCATCATCAAGCAAATCCCTTAAAACCATCAAGGTCTCATTTCTTTCACACAAGGAAAGGAATGGTACCTTTCAATTTTGGTGATCTATAATTAATATTGTAAATAAAATGTAGATATCTTTGCAGACATAGTGAAGATAGTTTATTGTAGGCAGAATTACAATCTCATTGTTGCACAAAGCATATAAACAACAATAAAGCCAACGCATATAAACAACTCTACTGGGAGGAAAACCTTATTCCTCTTTCAACTTGGGTCCAGTAGTTGGGCTCTGCAAATTAAATGACATAGACAGATTAACAGGAGGAAAGACAAGGTTTATGTACACATGCACAAGGAGTTGTTTGCTATGAGTAACTTGTGGAATAGCCCTAACTAAAGGTTTATATAGATCAACTTAACAAAAGAGGGTCTTCAGAACTCCAAAGGGAGAGTATGGAAGATTCTGTTGGTGTTTTGGGTTACTAATGGAAATGGGCAGTTTATTTCCAAGGCAGCTGGATTCACAGGAAACTCCCTTGGAGGGGGGTTAACGGTAGTTGTATTTTTGAGAGGTTCTGCTTTAGTCAGATAAGATTTCTTTCTGAATCTTCTAAGCTCAAATGTTTCCACTTTAAAATAATCATTATTCCAATGCTGAGGGTCTGAGTGCATTCCCACAGCTCCCTTTCTACAGATTCCTAGACCCAATCTTTTTTTTTTTCTCAGTACGCGGGCCTGCTCACTGTCGTGGTCCATCCCGTTGCAGAGCACAGGCTCCGGACGCGCAGGCTCAGCGGCCATGGCTCAGGGGCCCAGCCGCTCCACTGCATGTGGAATCTTCCCAGACTGGGGCACGAACCCGTGTCCCCTGCATCAGCAGACGGACTCTCAACCACTGCGCCACCAGGGAAGCCCTAGAACCCAATCTTGTCTTTACTTTCTTGTCCAGAAGGACGGTGACCATAAACATGGACTACTGCTGGAAGGAAGGTTAAAAAAAAAAAAGACCTTTAACTCTGGACTTTCATTTGCATTTAAAAGAGAGACCAACTAGGCTGAATACTGATTTAAAGATAATTACGCAGCATGTGGCCACATTAAGTTTGGAGAATTTAAGTCACTTTCAGAAAAAGGAAAGGAGGGAGGCCTAAGTTTTTAACTTCAAAGTTTTGTAGTCCTTACATAATTATCTGTCTAGGAAAAATTATATATAAGTTGATTTTACATATTTAAGTTGCATCAAGTTCATTTTAGTCACTAATATTTTAGGTTTCATCCCTGTGTCTGCAAAGTTGGTGATTTTGCTAATTTAGGTCACTGTAAGCCATATCAAAGCTTTATCTTTTTTCCATTCCATTTTCTATTCCTCTAGGCCTTAGATGAAGTTTTTACAGTCTTTAATATATAGCTCATTTGTTTATATACTGATCAAGGTTACTACTATCTTTTAAATCAAATTCTGGATATATGAAACCACTTCAGTCTTGTGGAACGATGCAGGAATCAGAGAAATTGAGAGATAAAATTTAGGTCTCACTTCAGGACACAATACAAAAAGCAAACTAAAATGATGAGATTCTTAATATGAGTCCCAGGTATGCAGGAACATGCAGTGGAAATCAAGGCATGCTCTTGTTCTCAGGTGCATAAACACCGCAAATACAATACAGTGTGACAAATGCTATGATGGCTTAAATTGGCGTTTCTTAATATCGGCCCTACTGACATTTCAGTCAGACAATTCTTTGTTGTGGGAGCTCTCCTGCACATTGTATGATGTTTAGCAGCATCCCTGGCTTCTACCCACTAGATGCCAGTAGCAACCTTCCCCCAGGTTGTGACAACCAAAAACGCCTGTAGGCGTTGCCACATGTCCCCTGAGGGGAGGGGCAAAATTGCACCCTGTTGAGAACCATTGGGTTAAACAAAGGGTGCCTTGACTTTCTGCAAGATGTGATGTCTAAGCTGAGATCTTCGCAATAAGCAGGAGTTAGCCAGTTGAAGAGAGTAGGTAAAGGGGAGAGTGTATACAGTAATCCCAGAGGCAATAGCCTAAAAGCCAAACATTAGGAAATAACTTGTTTTCTTTTGTACCTGAAAGCTAGTGAATCTGAATGGTCATTAAACTGTTTTCCTACATTCAAAAATTTACCTAGTCTTTTTGTGCTAAGAAGATTGGAGCTTGATGTAGATTGGAATACTATCAAATATGGTCTTTCCTACTTAGTATATTTACAAAAGAAGAGTTTAAAGAATTGAGGAGGACAAAATAAGTAGAGGGAATCGCTATGATTTCCCAACAATTAGAACAATTGGATTTTCCTCACATGTCTTCAATATGGAGGTTTTGGCTCCTGCTTTCAGGGAGAAAAAGGGAATGGTTCGAGAGCCCTTCTTATACCTGCTATTTTTTTAAGTGCCTTTAGTTCAAAATAATTTTATGTCAAAGTAGCATATTTTGGGGTGACATATTCTGGTTTCTTCCATCATGCCCTGTCACTTCTTTGTCTCATGCCCTGTCAATATTTCCTGCCTTTATGGGTTTTAATCTAAACTACCTTCTTGTCCTGAATGATTTTGTATTCCATATTTCTGCTCACATAGCCTCAGTTTCAGAAAGTCTTCCAAAGCTAATTCCCCTGCTTGGAAACCAAGCAGAACCCTATAGGGCCCTCCCAAGTACAAAAGCCTTTCTGTGTCTCCCATTTCTTGCTTGTAGGAAAAAGGTTTCAGGCTCCTAGATCTTCCCTGAGTTCCAAAGGGCAGATTCAAACAGCTAGTAATCAGAGAAGTGAGGGAATACAGAAACAAAGGAAAAGCAATCAAGAACAATAGTGCAGTGATGGGGCAGGGTCCTGTTCCTCCTGAAGGGATATACATAACTATCTGATACACATCTCTGAGCTCTTCTGTGGGAACTAATGCCCCCACCCAGGTGGAGGATGGTAACTTCAGGCTGAACACAAGCATGTGGACCCCAGACTGGTTGGAGCCAGAAGACTGATGATTGAGATTCCTGGAACACCACCCAGTTACCTCACCACCAACCAATCAGAGGAAGGTCACACACCCTGCAGACCTCCCCCAAATTTTGCCTATATAAATCCTTCCTGGAAAACCATTAGAGAATTAGGGTTTTTTGAGCACTACCTGCCCAGGACTTCTTGTCTGGTGTCTTACAATAAATGCTGCACTTTCCTTCACCGCAACCTGGTGTCAGTAGTTTGCCTTTACTGTGTGCAAGTAA
The DNA here is from genome assembly GCF_059928025.1 of Delphinapterus leucas. Taxonomy (NCBI): domain Eukaryota; kingdom Metazoa; phylum Chordata; class Mammalia; order Artiodactyla; family Monodontidae; genus Delphinapterus; species Delphinapterus leucas. The sequence continues at coordinate 21,649,882 of NC_143135.1, forward strand.
GCATACCCAAGCTTGGTTCAGAAACACTATTTCCATTCAAATCTACTGGGTCACACTTTCTTTGAATTTTTAACCTGTCTCAGTTGACCATCATTACAAACTGGTATTCTAACTACTGGTAACTACTTATACATATATTCCTGTCTGATCCTATTCACTGTTGCTTCCTTAACATGTAACTACTACACATAGTAGATACCAAATATACTATATTTGCTGAATACATGCATATATGAAGGAATTAACTTTAAGATAAGAATTTCAATGACTATAACTTATTTTTCCTTAAGGTATTTTATAAACTTACTACACATGAATGAGCTTATCACTTGGAGGGGGGGGATCATAAATGTTTTCAATTAATAGATATCTATTAAGTTAATATGAATATATGATCACTAGTGACAACAGTAATACACAACTGAGAATATAAGACATGTTCAACACTTGATAACTATGAGAGCACAAAATAGGACCCCTGACTTTAAGAATCCTAGAGTCAAGTTTAAATACAAGGTAGGTACAGGATGGGAAATACAATTAAATGACACAACCCAAAGTATCTGTCAGTTTCTGGCACAAATTAGTACTCAGTGAATATTTTCTTAGTAATAAGATGATGGTGGTAATGATCCTAAGTGTCAAATGAGTTGTAAAGTCATCAAAACTCTCACAGGCATTAAGAAAGATCATATAGGCAGGAGCAGTACGGCAAGGCTTCATAGTAAGAAAGATGAGATTTAGATCATTGTAAAATGGGGAGAAGAAATCATATGCAGGTAGTTGGCACATAAACAAAGGCACATAAGTAAGAAATGCATTTAGTTGAGCTAGAAAAACACCACTGCCTAGGAAAGCAGTAATTTAAACAGGACAGAGAGAGATAGATAAGGTCAAGGTTGTAGGATATTTTTAATGTCTGGCCTCAACATTTTTTTTTTAATGTCTGAAACATTTATATTAACGTATTTCCATACAAATAACCCTAAGAAAGTTTAGTACTAGTTGTTTTTTGTTTGTTTGTTTGTTTGTTTATACTGCAGGTTCTTATTAGTCATCAATTTTATACACATCAGTGTACACATGTCAATCCCAATCGCCCAATTCAGCACACCACCATCCTCACCCCACCACGGTTTTTCCCTCTTGGTGTCCATACATTTGTTCTCTACATCTGTGTCTCAACTTCTGCCCTGCAAACCGGTTCATCTGTACCATTTTTCTAGGTTCCACACACATGGTTAATATACGATACTTGTTTTTCTCTTTCTGACTTACTTCACTCTATATGATAGTCTCTAGATCCATCCACATCTCAACAAATGACTCAATATCATTCCTTTTTATGGCTGAGTAATATTCCATTGTATATATGTACCACATCTTCTTTATCCATTCGTCTGTCGATGGGCATTTAGGTTGCTTCCATGTCCTGGCTATTGTAAATAGTGCTGCAATGAACATCGGGGTGCATGTGTCTTTTTGAATTATGGTTTTCTCTGGGTATATGCCCAGTTGTGGGATTGCTGGATCATATGGTAATTCTATTTTTAGTTTTTAAAGGAACCTTCATACTGTTCTCCATAGTTGGCCTCAAAATTTGATGTTTACTCTGAATGTTACTGGGAATCATCAGAAGTTTATGAATAGGAAAGATGACATTGACAAGAGTAGTGCTTAGAATGAGCCTTGCAACAATGCCCTGGGGAAAGATGTTAGATTAAAGAGAGAATAGAAACAGGGAAATAGGTAGAAGTATATTTACATATGAATTAAATAATATTGTACTGCTTGAACAAATATCACATGTTTTTGGAAATCACTCTAAAGAAAATAAAATGTTATTACATGGTCATGTTCCCAAGAGAGTCAGTAATCTTTGTGAGGAGATTTAAATACAAGAAATAGACCTAGAATGAGAAAGATGATAAAATATAATAATGTCCTTAATTAAATGACACTTATAATAAGTGAAACAGATCAGAGAAGGAGAACATGGGAATCATTGGGGAAGACTTCATGAAAAAAGTGACATTTGAAATTGTTCTGGAATGATGAGTAAGATTTAAATAGCCAAAAGGCGTAGAAAAAAAAAGACATCTTGATGGAGACACATCATAAACAAAAGTGTGGAGACATGAATGAATACAGCATGTGCTTGGGACAATAACTGTAAAGAAAGAGTAGTCGATGAATCTATGCAGGGGTTAAGAGAAGGGTGGATAAATAAACAAGCTCTAAGTAGATGTTCAGATGGAATTATAGATCAATATGTGTCCAGTATCTAATTATCTACTTAATTCCAGGCATTGCTCTAACATTTTCAGATGTGGGTTTGTTTAATGCTCACAACAGCTCTATGAAGTAGGTATTATCCCCAACCTACAGATGAAGAAACTGAGGCTTGTAAAGCTTAAGTTATAAAACAGGACATCATTAAACATCTTTGAATCCCCACTATGTGCCCAAAGTGCCAGTTATTACATATATATATAAAATTATAGATAGAGTCAGTATTTGAATTTAAATCCAGTTCACTGGAAAGACCCTGCACTCTCATGACTCCATGCTGCCTCTCTCTATCTGGCAACCTGAAGCCCAGAATAGAGCTCACTTTACAAGTGAGTGGCAGAAGGACACATGAGTATCACATCTCCAAGTTGCCTAATACATGTTTCCCAGGTTTTTGTTAACATAGTCATCCTTTTCATTATGTCCTTTAAAAAAAGTCTTTCTTAGTAACAAAAAGCACTGGAGTTACAAATGGAGCCATAAGCCAGTGCTTTGTAATTGAAATGAAATCATTAGAAGGCAGCACCTACGTTCTGTGTTAGACTCCTCCTGTGGAGTGTGGCTCAGACTCAGCGGGGCCAAACCTGAGCTGAGACACATCAGAAAAAGCAAGCTAGTGGAGTTACACTGTAGTGGTTACACGAAAAAAAAAAAAAAAAAAAAAAATATATATATATATATATATATATAAACATCATCTCAGAGCTATCTGTAGAAAAATATGATGGGCTTAAATGAGATTTAAATTAATGGGCTACATGCTTGCAGTGACAATTAACAGACCTTTAAGCTAACAAGAAAATTAGGCTAGAGAATAGCTATATAGCTATGTCTAAAACATCCTAGCAAAAAACTGGCACATCTCAATAGATAGATATATACCGTTAGACAGATAAATTGAGGGGGGGGGGGAGAGAGAGGGAGAAGGGGGAGAGAGGGGGGAGAGGGGGAGAGAGAGAGAGAGAGGGGGTGGGGGAAAGAGAGAGAGAGAAATTGAAGGGCAGCAGAATATGCTACCTCGAAATATGCCACTTCGGTGTATTGATTATTTCAAACTGTAGGCACTGGAAAAACAGCAAATACAGGGAGAGGCTTTCTCTGAACTCTCCTTATCTACCAAAGGATAGTCCTTCAAAAGGCACTCAATTGTTTAAATCCCCTCCCTGAGAGTTTCATCAACCAAGAAAGACTGATTCCTATCATAGGAGAGAAGAGGAGAGGAAAAATTGACACGACACCCCAAGAAAACTTTGTCACAAACTATCACACCCCTCACCTGCTCTTCTAGGGCCATTCACCTTCCTAAACTCATTCACCCTCCCTGAAAAGGCCTGCATCACCCTCCCTTTTCCCTATTAAGATGGTATTTAAGCCTGAATTCTAAGCCAACTTGGGGAGTGATTCATTTTTTCCCTGGGTATCTCCTATGTTATATGAGGTACACATGTTAACTTCTGTTGTTTTTTCTCTTGTTAATCTGTCTTTTATCAATGGGGTCTCAACTAAACTCTAGGACGAATACAGGGAAAATTACTTTTCCTTCCCTACAATACCTATATCTACACACACACACACACACACACACACACACACACACACACACACACACGGGCACTTGCTGCTAAAAAATGATACCTTAAAGAGGATTATTTTAAAATGCATATACTACTTACTTTCAGTCACGTCAAACACAACAACAGAATCTTAAGCGAAAGGCTACACACAGTAAGATTATTTACTTATTTAATTGACTCTCCATAGGATTGTTAGAAAGAAAACCACAGGCCCAAAATGGTGTCATTCGGGCCAAAGCCCAAAATACAAAACCTAGAATTTAACACCTGATTTAATTGCAGCTTCAGCCTCTCCCAAAAATGTAATCTTAATCAATTAGTCTGGAAATTTCTGGTCAAGCACCAGTTAAATAATCTGTCCTGAGGGTCTTCTCCATCCCCCAGAGGAAGAAGGGGCAATCAGCATAATAACACTTTGCCAAGTCCCCTTTTCCCAGCAAAAGATGATGTCTTGGCTTAAAAATAATTCTTTCTTTTCTTTTGTTAATACCTTCTTGCCCCACCCTCCTTCTTCCTATAAAAACCTTCCATTTTGTACTATCCCTCTGAGCACTCTTCTAGTTGTTAGATGGGATGCTGCCTGATTCATGAATCTTTGAATAAAGCCAATTAGAGCTTCAAATTTACTCCGTTGTATTTTGGTTTCTAACAGGATGTTTACCTTTAAAGTTCAAAGTTAAGCGACTTAATGTAATGGAAAGAGTATGGGAACTGGATTCTAAATGGGGTTCCAACAACCACTTACCACTTACGAATAATAGTAACTTTAGCAAGTTGCATACTATGGCAACCACAGTTGTATAATCTGCAAAATAATGTACAACTACTGAGTTGTATGGTTTTTATGAGATATAAATCAAGTGAATGTGATTAATTCTGCGTCTTAAAATCAACTGAAGTGGACTTCCCTGGTGGTGCAGTGGTTGGGAGTCCACCTGCCGATGCAGGGGACACGGGTTCGTGCCCCGGTCCGGGAAGATCCCACATGCCGCAGGGCGGCTGGGCGCGTGAGCCATGGTCGCTGAGCCTGCGCGTCCGGAGCCTGTGCTCTGCAACGGGAGAGGCCACAACAGTGAGAAGCCCGCGTACCGCCAAAAAAAAAAAGAATGCATTATCAAACCATCAGGCTTTGGGTAAATGAAGCTCAACCCCACTGTAGAAATTTGGGAGACAAAGTAGAACACATCTTATAATTAACCAAAATAAGAAGCAAGGAAGCTGGCTTATTTATCCACTACTCCCCACCTGTCATGGGCTAAATGATGCTCACTTGGGCATTAACTGTCTGGCATTTCTGGCTTGTCATTTATGTGGCCCAGCATGCTCCCTTCGGCCAGAAGAGTTCTGAGGCACAGAGAGTCATAGGTACTCACAGAGTTGAACTGCTTCAGAGTTGAGGGAGGTGAGAGCCAAGAGGATATTCAGGGCATCAACAGAGAGATATCTAGAACAATATTTTAAAATGCTACCTTTTCTAAGAATTTGCCAAGATTCAGTCGTCATCCCTTCCACTTGACTCTTCTTAGTTCCGTATGTACAGCAACAGTAACAGTCTTGTTTACTGATTTATCCCAAGCTCCCAGGACCTGGTAGGCATTTAATAGGTACTTTCCTTCATTTTATAATATATAGCATTTATTCTTCACTTATGAAGAATGAGGCAGTGTGATAAGTGATGTAGATACCTGATTGATACATTATTATATTTGGTCTTCATTATTTTCCTGTTAGGTCCATTTCACAGAGGCAATAAAAGGATGACACAGGTTAGAATATATGCTCTGAGCCATAGAGTAGACTGACTGCAGAGGCCATGTGCCTGATTACCAGGAGACTGCCTTCATCCCAACTCTCACACCCTTGGAGCCCTCATTCACTTTCATGCTTTAAGCAATCACCGTTGGTGGGTGACACCAAAACCATAATCTCTAGTCCTCCCTCTTTGGTTATCACACCATTCCCTCAAATTAAACCTCTCTAAAATGAAGCCCTTCCTCCACTAATTTCTCTTGTGGACAGATTGTGTCAAGGGTATCAGGCTCAAATCCTCTGAGCCATTCCTAATGCTGCACACCCTCCCGAGCACAATGACTATAAGAGTTTATACGACCAGTCCTTTAATGGATTCTCTGCTATGTACTAACACCTTAAACGACTTGGGTCTTATGAAGAATCCTCTTACGAAGATTTGTGTAAGTCTAGATGCTAATCTGGACATAAATATCATGAAGGAGATAATAGTTAAGAACTACACGTGAGGTACATGAGTAATGATATATGAAAAAGTGAGATGACAGGATTATAAAATTCTCTGTGGTCTTTTCTGTGTCTGCTAAGGGCTCCGCTATTCCAGGATGGGATTCCAACTTAAAGAAAATAATCAGTTTTATTTGCATATCAAGTCTGTTAATGACCCCACATTAGAATCACTGGTAGAATAAACTCTTTTGTAATGAGTAGCAATGAGTGGCTGGAGGTTAGATTATTCATTACTGCTTTAGGCCTGGCTAGAACTACCCTCGGTCTCAGGAAAGTTTGAGACAAAAATCTTTACATGCCTCTTTTAAGGATTAAATGCTGGAGTTTCAAGCTTTGTGATAATTCAGTAATGAAGAATTTTAGATCTGAAAACTCCCTTGTATCACAAACACACTGACATCTATAAAATAACCATTTATCTCTCAAATGGGGACAATGTCATCAAGAAGAGGCTAGTGGCAGTAACACCATGTTGCATTAGTTGAGTACTTACATTCACAAACAACAGCTATTTATTATCACCATGAGATAGGAATAGTCTAGGTATGGTGGGTGCAGAAGTAAACAAAGTATTCAGAGGCACATCCCTGGGGGTGGAGGGGTGGGTAGGGGTTGCAGAGTGATTTCATGTCCTTGATGGAGTTTGAAGCTCAAATTAAAATTGTCAGGGAGGGTGGGAGGGAGACGCAAAAGGGAGGGGATATGGGGATACATGTACACGTATAGTGTAGCTGATTCACTCTGTTATACAGCAGCAACTAACACACCATTGTAAAGCAATTATACTCCAATGAAGATGTTAAAATACTAATACTATTAAAAAATAAAATAAAATTGTCCAGGGCAACTGTTGTCTTTCTTATCCATTCAGAAGTCATAGAATCATCCAAGCGATCACTTGGACTCTGCTAAACAAAGGAGGTCACGAACCTACTGACCATGATAAAAGGCTCTGTCTAGAAATTTATGCTTTCTTTTCCTGAAATAATGATTAAATAGCTTCGAATACAGGTAAGCATAAGATCTATTGAGATAGGACTAAGTAGAGCCATCCAACATTCAAATCCCTCAGAGATTCCAGTTGGTTTTAACATGCCTCAATTTTAGGGAAAAAAAAAAAACCATTCATTTAACCAGGCATTCATTTAAATAAGATGGATGCCAGACAAGCCTAGAAGCTCTGTATTGCTTCAAATCATTTCCATTCATTCCAAGTAAAACCATGAGGTACTCATGTCTGTAGACTACTAAACCCTACTGCAAAGCCTCTATTATCAGGACAACTTCATTCATATTCCTCACCTTGGAAGCTATTCCATACTTTATTTTCCTTTTCAAACAACAGAAATAATTACACACCAAATGAAAGTTACAGGACAAAAATGACATATGCCCTTTTACTCACCAATGAAAATTTTAAAAGACTGACATTCTGTTACATTGGCTTCAGATATCTTTAGGGAGATAAAATATTGATCCAGTTGAAGTCTCCCTCCGAGCTCCTTTCAATACACCAACTCTTTGGCTTGTGATGTTCTCAGCCCTGAACACTATTTCTTTGTTCTTCACTTGGCCAACTCCTGCTCATCTTTCAAATTTTAACTTAAGAGCTCAAACCAGGTCTAGAAGCCCAAGTTATACAATTAGTCATACAATTTCAAAACATGCTATACTCTTCAGAAGCACTTGGTGCAATTTTAAGTAAGTAGTTTTAGTGGAATGGTTTGGTTTGATGCCTTTCTTTCCTAAGCAATTCTGAGCTGTGTCTTCGTCTGTCTTTTCCACTCTGCCCAGCACAAGGCTTGGCAAGCAGTAGAAACTCAGCAAATATTTGTTGAGTCAATGGAAGGAACAATGCATTTTTCTAAATCATAACAAGATGGAAATGAACTAATGTGTCAAATTCTATCCAGAGTGTGTTTTGTTCTATGGCATTTCTGGTCCGTAGCCTTTTGTTTTTTTCTTTCTTGCTACTGTATAGTTGTTGTTACAAGAATAATATGATTTCTCTTGACAGTATTGCTTGTCTGCCTTTTACTATCTCAATACAGACATTTGAATCTGTGTTCGCTCGGTTTAAAAACCCAGATATGTGAGAGAAAGACAGATTTCCATGGATGGGGCTCTTTTTTAGATATACAAGATTTTAAGACACATTTTTACAAGTTCCCTCTCCACTTTTTCAAGGGAAACTTTCTGATTTCTAATCCATTCTATAGGGATAGTAGAAAAACTCAATCCCAAGCCCTATGGAATATTACTTGTTTGACTACAGTGTTAGGGGAAAAAAAATTCTCATTAAGAGATTCAGAATTTAGGCAGCTGAGTAAGTTAACAATTAGGTCAGCGGTTCTCAAATTTCATGTGTATCAGAATCCCCTGGAGGCCCTGTTAAAATACAAATTGCTGGACCCTACATTCAGAGTTTTTAATTCAGCATACCTGTGGGGTCCAAGAATTTGCATTTCTAGTAAGTTGTCAGGGCATGGTAATGTTGGTGGTTCCCTTATATACTTTGAAGACAACGGCATTAGATAGTTCACAAGGTAGATACAGTGAGAACAAATAAATTGTATACTAGGGATCTATGTTCTCAAAGAAAATGCCTTTGCAAAATGTCAGGGATGACTGTTGTTGATGAACTGCTCAGAGTGATGGACAGAATTCTGACCATGCTCCACTGATGATTTAGGAAAATGTGTATCTCCTGTGCATCCCAGGAGAGTAGCTTTTAGTTATTAGAAATTGCTTTGGAAAGTTCTTCTGCCATTTAACAGCACTTGGAACTAGGACAAAATTTGTTTCCCTTTCTGTGCCTCGGTTTTTGAGGTATAACATGAGGAGAAAAATTTATCTACCATACTGCATGATTAATAATAATCATGCAGTATGGTAGATAAATTTTTCTCCCCGTTATAAATATTATTTATAAATTATATGTAATATTTATAAATATAAATATTCAAGACAATAATATGGTAGAGACCTTAGCATACTGCATGGTGTATAGTAAGTGAAAACAAATCTTAGTTCTCTTCTCTTACTGAAGATTCATATTGTATAATCTTTAGGATATGTATTTCAGCTTTTCTTTTGGATACACTTAATAGAACAATATTCCAAGAATGGTTCTGCAGACTGGTCATCAATTTGATCAGTCAAGAAAAGAGAGGCTTGAAGACTACTCATGAGGCTAGCCCCGCTGAATCACGTAGACATATGATGAAATTGTTTTACAGAGGCAGGATGAGGCAGAAGGGAGAACTCCACTCTTGGGTTTAGATGTCAACATCATCTCAAGAGCAAAAAGGGCAATTAAACCAAGTAATGTCTCTTAAGAACAGCAAAAAGGTTGCTTCTGTAGCTAGTAATACACGCAGGTTAAATATTTATGCCAATATTCCCAGCTGTACTCTCCATCATCAGAAAGGAGATAACTGTAACTTTGGAGAATTAAGCGGTACCGAAGAACAGTCTCTCTGTCTTCTAGAGGAACATATCTGGCCAGATGGATTCTGGGCTGCCTGGCCACCTTCTCTGTAAAGAGAATTTCTCTGTTTAATTTTGGAGTCTCTTCATTAGGACTCGCTTTGCCACTGAACTAAGAATAATTTTTTTTTCCTGTAGTCAAGAATCCTTGGTACAGGAAAGCAACTCTTGAGAAAATATTTATATAAATTATTGAACTTATACTACCCTCAAGAAGAAAATCCTCCTGAAAAGTTAAAAAAAACAAAAAAACAAGATACATTCACTGCAGAGTTATAATAGGGTAGGATCTGATTACATTTTGAATTTTTAAAAATAATTAATATAAAATCTATGTTTAAAATTTCTTTGATATTATCCTAGGCAGCCCTTTTCTTTTTGGAATGTTTTAGTTATTTCTGAATTGCCATGTCACATTGCAATGAAGCCAGGACCTTACATTAGCTTCACAAGAAAACCTACCTCTGGCTTGAGAAGTGCTTCAATTAAAGTAGAAAAGAAATGAAAATTTTTAAGTTGATCAAAACTAAAAGAGGTAATACAAGATAATGAGAGATGCTTAATAAGGATTTAAGGCTTATGTTATGGTCGGGGGTGGGGATGGAATATGCCTGTGATTCTACAGACTTGAGTTCAAACCCCAGTTCCCAGTTTATTAGCTCTGTAACTAAAACATGTACTTGAGTGTCTGAGTCAACTTACTCATCATCACAGCGATTTAGAGAAAACTTCAAATAAAATGACTTGCACATAGTACATAATCCATACTTTCCCACTTTTTCCTAGTGTTCTCAAAACTCTGGGAGGACTAAGCTACCTTGTGAGATAAAATTATGAGAAAAAAATGCTCAGTGTTTCACCACACTTTCTCTGCAAAGGTGTTCAGATCAAATTTTGTCTATTTACACTAAATATAAGGTAATTTTTCAAACTCCCATTGAGATGAACGTAATATTGCATTTTCCCCATTTCTTTGGCAGTATCTTTCTAGTATCACTACTTCCCTGAAAATAGCTGTCCTTCAGGAAAAACAAAACAAAAATAGTATTTAAAAGCAATTAGAGACAGAAAGAAAGAAGTTTAAAGAAAAAAGGAAAGTGAAAAAGTCACTAATTATATCGGAGAGTGATCTGAAACTTCTTTAATCCTAATGGAGAAAGGTTCAGAGTAGATGAGAAGTTAAAATCTTATCTCTGCATCCTCTAGAGTGTGAGAACTTGCACGTAAATTATATTTTTCTTCCGTTTAGAGATTTAGACTGGTTCATTTCTGGACTTCTATTCAAGATCACATGACAAGATTTTTTTTTTTTTTCTTTTTTGGAAGCTCAATTCATCAGCCATCTTGATAGTCTCTTTTCTTTTTTTTTTCTTTTTAATATTTGATAGTGGAGATTTAGATGAATAGGAGAAAAAATGGGACTGTCTTATTATTTATTACTGTACAAATCAGTCATTTTATTTATGCCCTAGATGACTTCCCCAACAATAATATCTCATAATGCAATCCTACAAGCCTATCCAATCACTTCAATGAACTTCCACCAAGTCTGAAAAATAAAATGCCCTTTATGACTAATTTAATGGCCAGAGATAAAGGTGTCTCGATTTCCCTCCTAAACCGCCTGGTCTAGCAGTTAACATCAGCTTCAACCCCCTTCATATAATGGGAAAAAAACTGAATTAAACTTGAGAGCCTTGAGCCATTATAATGGTTAAATCGTATTTCTCTATTTTTTTATGCCATGCATCTATATTTCTGCTATATAATAGCAAGGGAACTCAGGAAAGGGACAGCTAATAAATGAAGGAATATTGTGAGATAATAACTACTATTCTCTTTAAAGGTCATCTATAGATGAGGAAGTATAATGCTCTGTTAATATTGCTTGTCATTTTATGCCTGGGCATCATTTCCTTATAGAAATGTAACCCCAGATATCACTTTTTCTTTCTCTCACACACACAAAAAAGCAGATTAACGTCTGACAATGTGTTAATCTTGAGAAATGCCTTGCCTTGTAGTGGATTTTTAAAAAGGAAAAAAATATTCTGAAGGAGGAAAAATGTTCTCTTTCAAGGTGCCAAAATTTATCTCACTTCTGTTTTTTTTGGTTTTCTCTGGTTGTCCAATCTATAAAAAACCTTTGTCATAAAACAGGGTTGAAATAATATCTTGCCTTTGCCTTTAGAATAAACGAGAGTCAAACTGATACATTAAATTTCTCAATTTAATAATAAGAGTATGAAGAGGATTTAATAATGAAGAGTATGATTAAATATTCTACAAAATATTTTTCTTTTCTGAATATTCATATATTGCTATTTATTTTATTTAATATAGCATACTAATATTTATATTTATATATTAATTGATAAGTAGTATAATTTATACCAAATGTGGTTTTTATTATTATTAAACATTATATTATTTTTATTTCCCTCAGTACTGGGTACTTATATTATTTTTATTATGTAAAATAATGCTCCATGAACATTCTGGTAGATAGACTTTTATGGATATCAATACTTTTATCTTCTTATGATTGTACTTTGACTATTATAGTCTGACTCAGAGTAGATACCCAATAAATACAGTACAGTATATAGTCTTATTGAATTGTGGAAATAATACATATTCTTGAGACAACAGTCAAAGAACTACCTGTGACATACTTGGTGCAAAGGCCACAGATACTTCAAAGAACTATAAATCCTTACAGAGAATGCTTATGCACACTTGAAATTTCATAACGAGTTGGTTTCTTTGATGTGCTTAATCTTCTATGTTTTAGTCACTGATTTCTTGGTATATTCAATTTACTTCTTGGTATTCATCTCTATGTCCCTCATTCACATCTGCCTTCTAAAGAATCACAGCTTGCTTGAGAAACTTCTTTCCTCCCTTTACCCATTTTAACCTTTTGAATACAATTTTCTATTTTCATCAGAGATGGATTCTATGCTTTATTAGCCAGTAAATATGTATTTAATTAAGATGTTACTATGTGACCAGCCCTGTGATGTACACTATGAGAAAATACTAAATTAGCATAATTCTGTGTGAGTTGAAGATACGGTGGTTTCTATTATTAAAAAACTGCCACTGTGTTAGGCAAACAGGAAGAGTTCAGGTTAAGAGACCGGACAATGAAGTGTAGGCGAAACTAATTGGGAAAATTTCACTGAAGGACTGGGACTTGATATAAGTTCTGAAAGATAAGTGAAATTTGAAGGAAGAAAGGGAGGACCATGTTTGGTCAAAGAAAAACATAAGGAAAGCCATCAAAAAAAGACCATCTTCATAGATTTAAGATACTCTGTTAGGGAGGAGCAGGTCATATGATGAAATATATTCCAATGACTCTAATACACTAAGGTAGGGTTTCTCCAAAGTTTCTATTTCATGGAACACACAGGAGATAGTTTTTGTACAGCACAGTGGGTAAAGATGAGGATATAAATGGTGGGAGGTGATCATCCTGCAGGTCCCAGTTGCTCAGGCTCAGCCTGCCTGCCCTAAGACCAGCGGGGACGAATACTCTCAGCAAATCTGAAACCTCACATCAGGGAAAGCCTGTGTGAGAGCTCAGCATATGCTAAACAATCGAAGGTTGCCACTAACTTGTGTGTTTCTGTTTTTAAGGGACAAACTTTAATAAAACAGAGAATTTGGGGAGATAAAATTGTAGTCCCAAAGGATGTCTCTGATAGCTGAGCAGAAGAGATTGGGGGGTGGGTGTGCCAGTTTAGATTTTAGCAATATTCATATCAAACATTGGCCTTGTTAATTTAGGAGAGAGGCCTCTTTTAAGACCCATAGCTTGTCTATATATAACTTGTCATATAGTCAAATGGCTTTCTGTGTAGGTGGTCAATGATATAGACATGAATAAATTGAGTGATTGGTTAAATTGAGCTAAAAATTTGGAAGTAAAATATGTGATCATGTCAGGGTCATGAAAGACCACCAAAGCTTAAACAATAGAATAATGTCAATTCTTCCACTGTATCAAATCTAGCAAATTCTTGAGTTTGTATCAATCCTAAGGAGAGTTCCATAGTAAAGTTGAAAGGAAATATGTAGAATCTCATCCTAACCCCTCATTTTAAATATGTGGAAAAAGAGAACCAGTGAAATGAGGTGATCTATTCAAAGTACCTTTTAGTGAAATGAATGTCCAAGACAGGTCTAGAACCCAAGTTTCTTTCTCACAGCCCACAAGACTCCTGACAGGATACCGTACTGACTCTGGCAATTTTGTGTGAATATTAGAACATAATCTAGTCAGATCCCAAGAGTTTTGCCAAGTCACATTCCAAAGGTTCAGTTGAAACCAGTGCCATTGCACTCCTCTATCTTTATCAGGTACTATAAGAATGAATGCAAAATGTATCAGTTTGCTATCACTGTGTAACAAACCAACCCAATATTAATAGCTAAAACAACTTACATTTAGCTCATGATTTTGTGAGTTAGCAACTTGGATGGGGTTCAGGTAGGTGGTTCTCCCAATCCCAGCTGTACTCATTCATGTATCTATGATCTGGTATAGGGTCAGCTGGAGGCTGGTTGGTCTAAGATGTCTTCAACTCAGATGGCTCATCTGTGTTCCACATGGTCTTTTGTCCTACACCAGCCTAGACAGGATTTGATAACATGGTGATTGGGCATAATTCAAAGAGAAAGAGAAAAGCATTCAAAGACCTCTCATGGCCTATACACATAATTAGGATAATATGATTTTCACCACATTTTATTGACCAAAGCAAGTCATAAGCTTGGCCCATATTCAAAGGAAGGATAAGAGATTCCATACCTTGATGAGAGGAGTTGCAGGTCAGATATTAAGAACATGAATTGAGGAAGGGGAAAACCAGGGCCTTTTTGCAAACAATCTACCACAGAGAGAAGGAGAGAAGGGACTTCCTTCAATATTCTTTCTGCATTTACAAGGTAAGAAATAACTGGGGCTTCCCTGGTGGTGCAGTGGTTGGGAGTCCGCCTGCCGATGCAGGGGACACGGGTTCGTGCCCCGGTCAGGGAAGATCCCACATGCTGCGGAGAGGCTGGGCCCGTGATCCATGGCCGCTGAGCCTGTGTGTCCGGAGCCTGTGCTCCGCAACAGGAGAGGCCACAACAGCGAGAGGCCCGCGTACCACCAAAAAAAAAAAAAAGAAATAACTGGATTGGAAAGTTGAAGTCAGTGCTTTTAGTTTATAGCAACTTAAGTCTTCTGACAATAGGTTATATGTCCTTAAATGTACACTCTGGGAGGGAGGGAGAGGGAAGAAAATCATTTTTGACAAAAGAATTCAGCAGTATTAGTGATTGTGAATGGAACTCGAAATTTACAAATTGAGACATTATTAAGGGAAGTAAAAATATCTGAGACATCTTACTACATCTTTGCAGAACGCTTTTCAGTCTCCTTTGCTGGTTTCTCTTCCTCCACCAGCCCTACAAATAAATGTTGGGTTGCCACAGAATTCTGTCCTTGGAATTTTTCTCCTTTCTCTCTATATTTTCAAACTAGATGCCATCAGTCCTGTCACCTTAAATATCACAAATACACTGATGGCTGTCAGATTTCATTTGCCAACCCAGCGCTTTCCTCTAAAACCAGATTTATAAGTGACTGCCTTCTCCACATTTCCATTACTAACTCAAACTTACCATGCTCTAAACAAATCTGTAAAATTGATTCTTCGTACATAAATAAATAAATAAATGATAAAATTAAAAATTTTCAAGCTTTTTTCATCCAGATTAATCACCCAATGTTCAGGTAAAACCTACTTCCTAAATTCTTCATATTTGTCCATCAAAATTTTTAGTATCTATTTACTTCTAAAATACACCTCAAATCTGACCACAGTTTACTAATACCCTGTTTAGTCCAATGACCATTTTCCATTACCTTCCACAAGTCTCCACTTTTTCCCTGAGTCTTACAGGCTATCCCCCAAGAGCAGCCAGAATAACCTCTCAAGAAAATTTAGCAGACCATGTCACTGCCTTGCCTAAATCTCACCAGTAGTACCTCATTTTATTTAGATTAAAAAATTTTAAACCCCTTACTTACTACAGCCTAAATGGTTTGATCTAACCTGGACCCTGTCTACATCTTCAATTTCATATCTACTGTCCCTTATGATGCTGCCTCCAGGCCCTTACACTTGCTGCTCCTTCCACTGAAAATTCTCTCTGTCCACATTTCTGCATGACTGCCTTCTCATCAATTTGGTCCCAACTCAGATGGAACCTCAGAGAGATCAAACCTAACCACACTAAGCAGAACCCTCCCACCAGCCAATTACTCTACCATATTACCTTCTTATGTTTTTCCTTTCAGCAGTGAAAATAACTGAAATCTTTATTTTCTTGAATTGTATTGTCTATTTTTCTCCCCTAGAATATAACCTCATGATGACAGAACTTCTATTTTGTTCACCACTGTTCTCATAGGAGATGCTTGATAAATATTCGTTAGCCTCTAGTGTTTTATAAAAATCTACTTACTCAAATATACAGGGCGAATGCTCTTGAATGCCCCTCCACCCACACCACCCTGCCCCAAATTGACTCAATGCGAATTTAATCATCCAAGGCTAATTCTTTTTGGTTTTGTTTTGTTTTGTAGAACACTTTAAGAAATGCTGGCTCTCAAGGCTCCATTTCCTTGGGCTCTGAGTAACTTAAGGATAAACTTGAAGAATTTATGCCTAATCATTTATGCTTAGTGCTTAATTCAAACTACATTTATTTATTCCTAATTCCCAGTACAAAGACTTTCCTGAAACATCTGCTAAACTACTTTAGTGATTATCAAGTCACATAATAAAAGAAGTAAATCTAGATGTGGAGAAAATATTAAATTTAAAGGTAGTGTCTTAAATTGTCAAACTTATCTACTCTAAACTTTGTTATTGTTGCTGTTGTTTTCAAACAAAGGCAGAAATTAAATCTTTTCACATTTCTTGGAATCACCAATCCTCCCTCCGTCCACTCAGTCCTTTCAAAATAACTATGCGTGTTATAAAGACATGGGTTACCAACTCAACAACAAAAAAACAAACAATACAATTGAAAAATGGGCAGAAGACCTAAACAGACATTTCTCCAAAGAAGACATACAGATGGCCAATAGACTGTGAAAAGATGCTCAACATCACTAATTCTTAGAGAAATGCAAATCAAAACTAGAGTGAAATACCACCTCACACTGATCAGAATGGCCATCATTTAAAACTCTATAAATAATAAATGCTGGAGAGGATGTGGAGAAAAGGGAAACCTCCTACACTGTTGGTGGGAATGCAAGTTGGTACAGCCACTCTGAAAAACAGTATGGAGGCTCCTCAAAAAACTAAAAATAAAATTACCATACGATCCAGCAATCCCACTCCTGGGGATATATCCGGACAAAACTACAATACAAAACGATACATGCACCCCTATGTTCATAGAAGCACTATTCACAAGAGCCAAGACATGGAAACAAACTAAATGTCCATCAACAAATGAATGGATAAAGAAGATGTGGTACATATATACAATGGAATACTACTCAGCTATAAAAAAGAATGAAATAACACCATTTGTAGCAATGTGGATGGAACTAGAGATTATCATACTAAGTGAAGTAAGTCAGAAAGAGAAAGACAAATACCATATATCACTTACCTGTGGAATCTAAAATATAATACAAGTGAACCTATCTGTGAAGAAGAAACAGACTCACAGACATAGAGAACAGATTTGTAGTTGCCAAGGGGGTGGGGGAGGGATGGAGTGGGAGTTTGGTGTTAGCCAATGCAAGCTATTATATATAAGATGGATAAACAAGGTCCTACTGTATAGCACAGGGAACTATATTCAATATCCTGAGATAAACCATAATGGAAAAGAATATTTTAAAAATGTGTATATGTGTATAACTGAATCACTTTGCTGTACAGCAGAAATTAACACATCGTAAATCAACTCTACTTCAATTTAAAATAAAGACATGGGTTATGAGTAAATATGCAGATATTTGGCAGAATAATTAGACAAATGTATATGTCTGAGTTAAATGCTCTTCTAAATTCATGTTATTTTGGTATTATGAGTTATGTTTAAAATAACATTACTGTTAATTTTTTCAGTACTCTGGCAGCAAACCTGAATGCTCAGGAAACCAAAGGGAAGGAACAAAAGTAAATAATCCAATGTGATGTCTTTTTTTAAACTCAAAATTGCCAAAATCCCACACAGCAGCTTCCCTTTGAACTTAATTCCATAGATTATAAATTTTTCAAATGGCAATTAACTTCAGCAAAATATTTTCATCTACCTTAAATGTCTTGGACACTTTTTCTGAATATAAAATAAACCACTACAGGTATTACCTAATTGCTTCCTTGTTCAGTGTGGTATGAAAAATTTAACACCCAAAATATTTTCTCCTCTATAAATTACTGAATAGAATAGTTCAGAGAGTGCTGTTATTTTTGTTAATTTGAAAACTGATACTGTACAGATGAGGGCTGGGTTTGTTTTTTCTTGTAAACAGGTAAAGAATGGGTGAATGCTTTCTGTCTTGTGATTCTTTTTTAGCCTGTGAGATTTACTGCAAAATCTATAAAATAGCCTATATTTCCTCAAGCTTTGCTTTCATTATATATGTAATATCATTACATTTTTCCCCCTTTTAGCTACAAAACCAAAGCTACACTTCTCTGACACAAGTAAAAAGAAATCTAGTAATATTGATCTTAGCTTCTGGGTTCCCAAGATTAGCACATTTCAGAGAGTTAACCAAATCTACTTTGTCAATAAGAAGTGAATGCCCTTACCACCATGGTGAGCATATTAAAAAGGACAATTCTGGAGAAAACGTGACTGTAGAAATTTAGCATAATCTTAAAAATGATACCAAAACAATTCTGAAAGAGAAAACAGGAAAGAGGCAACTATATATATATATATATATATATATAGTTGTAACATGGCCATGTTACAGAAAATGTATTTACCCTACATCCTTAAACAAATAGAAAACTGGACAAAAAATACTCATCAACTGCTCTCAGACATTGAACAATGGGCATAAGTGACTATGATACTTGGGAGAAGAAAAATGAGTTCTACAATTGTTTCAGGTTATTGTATGGCCTGAAGGCTGTAAAGCAGAGAGACAGAACCCAAACAAAACCCAGAGGTCTCACTGTATAGAAGAGACAGAGCTGAGTGTTTATGGATGTTGCTGGAACTAGAATGAACAGGCAGTGTACCAGAAAAGAGAGAACTTCCCAGAGAACTTTACAGCTACATAGAGAGTCTCCACAAGTCTTCAGCTGAGTACTGATCTGTACATATGTGAGATGAAACCAGCTGAGGCTAGGAAATGAACCACTGGAAAGAAATAGGCAAAACAATTTTCAGAGTTCACTGTGTAAATAATTGTTACTTCTCCCAAGCCAGAGGGCAAAGGGTTATTGTTACGGGTGGCATCAGGTAGAGTCCTCAGAAGGTAGTGCCTTATCTTTGGAGTTCACAATTAGTCTTAGACTGAAAACTAGTCTGGACCTACCCTAAAAGAACTTTAAAGTCTCAGAAAGATCAAACCGAGCTCAAGTAACTTAATTTCTGCCAGGACAGACGTCAAATACTATTGAAAAGAAAAAACACAATTCAAACGTTCAACAATGGAAAATTCAGTGTCTAGCATCGAGTGAAAAAATTGGGATGCATACAGAAAAGCAGGTTATTATAACCCATACCAGGAGAAGTATGAGTCAATAGACACAGAGACAGAGAAAATGAAATTATTAGATAAGGATGCTCAAACTGCTTTTATAAATGTGCTCCATATGTTTTAGAAGATAGTGAGAAACAGAAGTATGACGAGAGAAATGGGAAATACTTTTGAAAGACACACCTGCAACATCTAGAGACAAAAAATACAATATATGAAATGAAAAATATAATGGATGAGATTAACAACAGATTAGATATGGCAAAAGAGAAAAATCAGTGTATACTTGAAGACACTGCAATTAGAAACCTTTTCCAAAATAAAACATGGGGAGAAGATAGACTAAAAGAGCATCAGTGACCTAATGGACAATATCAAGCTTTCCAACATACAGGCAATTGGAGTGTCAGAAAGAGAAGAGAGGAAAGACATTTAAAAAAAACTGAAAAAATAGAAACCAAATATTTTGAAGAACATCAACAAAACCTAAAAAGAAAACACAAAGAAGACCATGCTAAGGAAGAGCAAAATCAAATTGTTGAAAACTAGTGATAAAGAGGCAAACTTAAAGGCATTTAGAAATAAAAGCCAGGGAAAATAAAGCAATCTTTTAAAAAAACCACAGATCTTGAGTATTTATCAGAAGATTTGGAACAGTAATCATAGCTGCCTTTTGATTTACAAAGAAATAAATAAAAATTATTGAAACAAATGAAGCATAGCAGATTATGCCACTCTAAAATATGCCACTTCATCATAAGGGTTATTTTGAGCTAAAGGCAGCTGAGAAGAAGCAAGTACAGGGCAAGCTCTCTTTCCCCCCCATTTGCCTAAAAGCAGAACATAAATTTACATGGTATCCCTCCTCCCCGCTCTACCAGGAAGAACAATGGTTAATCTTTGGAGACAACTTTAGATCCTATTACCCTGGAGAAATCACCAAAGCAATCTACATAACAAACTACTAACTAGTCTTTATCTCTGTCTTTGGAAGCCCTAAATTGCTTTCCTTTGTCCTGTCATTCTCCACAAATTTATTGTTCTTTGTTAAAGGTGCTATATAAGCCAGAATTCTGAGCCACCACGTTGAGTTACTCACTTTTCCCTGGATGTCTCCCATGTATACACGAGGTATACATACCAATAAACTTGTCTGTTTTTCTCATATCAATCTGTCTTTTATTACAGGAATCTCAGCCAAGAACTTGGAAGGGCAAAGGGAAAACTGTTTCTCCTTACCTTACATATATTTGGCAAGGTTGAGGGATATTATAGAGAAGAGAGAGAAAACATATTTGGGGAGTGACGAGTGGGATTAGGAGAAGGTAAAAACTGTAGCACATGGTTTTAATTTTCTAGTTCCCAATACTGTAGCATAGCTATAGGATTTTAGAGGTCAGAAATTCCACAAAGGTTATCTAGTCCTATGTCCTTGATTTATAGAGAAAGGTGATAACAGAGAAGGGAGTAACTAAAATTCAACAGCTAGAAAATGATGAAGTGGGAGCTCAGTTCCTTTTGAACACAATTTTTCTTTACATGGTTTCCTACTTTACAAGAATCATCTGAATGTTATCAATTGAATATTTGTACAAATAAAAACCTTGATCTTGCCTCACACACACCTCAAAATTAGTTAAGATGAACCAGACTATTGCAGGGCCCAGTGCTGAGGCCAGGTAAGGATCACGGGATTGCAGATATATATACGAAGTGTAGCCAATATTTGATTCATGAATCACTCTGTTTATTGCACATAATTAGCACACAACACAGGTTAGTTTAAGTAGTGAAAATAGAAAAAGGGGTAACAAACCACTTCAAGGAGTGGGAAGGAGGCACTGAACGGCGTTGAATGGCGGTCTCTCGTCCAGCAACGGTTCTCCCAACAACTATGAGTAGGAAGTCAGTCACCTTCTGCTCCAACAGAGCCTCAGGCAGCATCCATCTGAAACAGCTCTCAGCAGCCTGGAGTTGGGTCGGGTCCTCCAGTGAAGAGGCTTTGAGTTGCTGGGCTCACCGGTCTCATTTTAAGGAATCTGCCAGCAGGGTGTAAGGGTTTTGCCCAGGGGGTCTTGTCGTTCCTTCGGTTCAAGTGAAATCTTTCTGTGGACATTACCAAACAAATTCCTAATCTAAAGTAACACTTATTTTATCACACTAAAACACTTGTAGTCCTGTGCCTCATGTTTGAAAACAACTAGTATGGGGCTTCCCTGGTGGCGCAGTGGTTGAGAGTCCGCCTGCCGATGCAGGGGACACGGGTTCGTGTCCCGGTCCGGGAAGATCCCACATGCCACGGAGCAGCTGGACCCGTGAGCCATGGCCGCTGAGCCTGCGCATCCGGAGCCTGTGCTCCGCAACGGGAGAGGCCACAACAGTGAGAGGCCCGTGTACCGCAAAAAAAAAAAAAAAAAGAAAAGAAAACAACCGGTATGGAAGTTCACATTGGCCGCTGTGACTCCATCTTGAAGTACTAAACATAGCTTAAGTCCTTTGAGTTTCACACCCTATGAGTAGGAGCCATAACACAAAAGAAATCACGTCATAACACTGATACCTAAATATGAAAAGTAAAACAATAACACGTCCAGGAAAAAAATAGTAGAATATCATTGTGGCCTTGGGATAGGCAAGGATTTCTTGAACAGAACATAACAACCACTATTAAAGAGCTGATAAATTGGCTTCAGTGAAAATAATTTCTGATAATCAAAAGACACTACTAACATCATGAAAAATGCAAGCCACATAACTTAAAAGACTATGCTTGGAACACATTTCTGATAAATGACCTGTAATCAGAACACATATAGAATTCTACAAATTAATTTTTAAAAAAAACTGGGAAAGAGGCTGGAGAAGGCACTTCATAAAAAAGAGGGAATCCATGTGCTTAATATGTACTTATTAACCACATGGCTAATGAAAAGGTGCTTAGCATCTTACTCATCAAGGAAGGACAAATAAAAGCCATGATGAGAAACATCTACACAACTATCAGAATGTCTAAAATTGAAAGGATTCCCAAGGATCTGGAACACCTGGAACTCTCCTCCCTTTCTTATAGGAGTGTAAATTGGTACAAAATTTTGGAAAACTGTAGTATCCACTAAAGCTAATTGTATATATAATTAAGGACCTAGCAATTTTACTTCTGCTGATATAATCAAAAGAAATTAAAATATATTTTTAAAATATTTATAGCAGTGTTAATCGTAACAGCCCAGTCTGGCAACAACCCAAATGTTATCACCTCTAGAACAGATATATGACTTTCAAACATTAGAATATTATACATCAATGAAAAGGAACTCATTCCTGCTACACGGCACAATGAATAAATCTCACAGACATAATGCAGAACAACAACAAAAATCCAGAGTGCATGCTTTTGCACAGCCACAGTGAACAGCAATCCAGAACGACTTAGGCAAATTAAATCTCTATGTATCATAGGACCCAGCAATTCTGCCCCTGATGATCTCTCCCACTAAAATTCTCACAGGTGCATAAAGAAGTAAGTATGAGGATATTCACTGCAACATCACATGTGGTGGCAAGGAAGAGGAGGCACCTGGGTTTCCTCTAGGAAAATGGTAGGTAAAATATAGTGGATGACTATGCAGTCACAAAGTATAATAGATCAGAGTACACACAGAAAGATGAACAAATATTAAAAACATAATGCTGAATTTAAAAAACAAGAAACAAAATGAGATTAACACAATTCCTTTCTGTAAATTATATGCAATACAACAATAATGCATTTTGTCAGGGCACACAAAAATAAAATATCTAGTAAACATAAAAGAATGTTTGAGGGGAAGGGAACAGGACTGATATAAGGTGTTAAATATGAATAATTGGGAAAAGAAAACAAGAAACAGGCTTTGAATGGATGATGACTTTGGGTCTTGAGCTGAGGTGTGTGACTAATTCAATGCTCTCCACCTGATGTTCACAAAAGAAGGAAAAAAGGGGGGAAAAATCCCCACTAATGCAGAGGGTAAGATCACAGAAGTGAAAACTGTAACGGCCTTACGAACATCAAATGCACAAGGCAATGTGTTTTGTTTCATTTTTTAACATCCCTTTGCAAATAGGCTCCAAAATACAGCAGTGAAAAATGAATGAGGCACTGTGAATAAAATGCCATGTTATAAAGATAAAGCTTTATTTTACTCCTACTTTGATCTCTGGGGCAGGGTCACAATGTGAAGAGAAACATGATTCTGTCACTTGTCCAGAGCAAGCCTATATAAAATCCCCCCATTTAGAACTGTAAGGGAACTCAGGTGTCATTTAGCTCAATCATCTGAATTTAAAACCACAGAAATAGCGGGCCACAGTTCTTAAATGACTTGCCTAAGATATACTGTAGATGAGTAGGGTAATTGCACCTAGAACCCCATTTTCTGCCCCTAGCCCATGAGGTTCCTTTATTTGTTCCTACTGAGATCATTGCCCACTTGGGGAGTATATCAGACTTAGGGGAGAACCATGGTGACAAAACATTCAGAGATCCATATAAAATTACATCTCAACTAACCTGAAGACTTTTAGAATGAGTTTTTCCAGGTGATTGATTTTCAGTTGCTTTTATTGAACACACACATTCAGTTTCAACACTCACCAGTGAGACTGTTTCTTAAAAAGACTAATACTCGTTTTTGGCCTGGGTAAATAATTTGAAGAAAAAATGCAATTGCACTCACTTGAATGAAATGGTTCTCATTTGGAACCCCAAGTTATTATTTGTGACCAGAGATGAAAAAGGTACAGAAGATTATCCATGATCAGTTCTTATCCCAGAGCTGTAACCTGAAAATTGTGCTTTTTGGTGGTTGTCTTATTATATGTCACTTTCTCCCAAAACTTAAATATTAACAATAATGATAATAAGACTAATTCAGTCATTGAGGGTTCTGTTAATTTAGGTCTACATAATGGAGATTTCACAGTTACCATTTACAATCTTTTTACTATAACTAATTGAATGTATATTCATTTCTAGAAAATGTACTTAATGGAAAGAGATGTTGTGTTGCCTCCATTAGTACCTAACCCATATCTTCCCCAGTGCGTAGCAACCACAGAATTTGCATGGGATTGATCTCATTCCTCCTCCACGGTTGTCTCTGAAGTAAACAGAGCAGCATGATGCTTCTTTTGCCATCTTGACTGGTCCAGGAATGGGCAGCAATATCCAATCAACTCAACCCACTCGGTTCTGAGTGCTCCTCTGACCACAGTGTTGGTCTCTGGTTTGTCAAATCAGATGAAAAAACTACTTTTTATGCTCAGGGCTAAGCTAAAATGGCTTGCTTGTTGCGCAGATGTGTGGCCTAGAACCACCGGTGCCGTTGTGCTTCGTGAAACAAACCATACTAAGATGAGGATACACACAGAAGAAGAGGCAGAGGTGGGGGAATCTCAGAGGAGCAGAACTTGGCCCCCTGATGCAATTATGCCAGAAAGCCACTGTCCTCTGAGGTTTTCTATTTCAGGAGACAATACACTACTTTTATTTTCAAGCTACTTTGAATTGGTTTTGTGGTTATGTGCAAGTGAAAACACCTGAAATGAGACAGCTTGTAATTTTACTATTTAGAGAGAATCACTGTTAGCAACTTGGTTAAGGAATTCAATCTTCTGTGTGTGTGTTTGTGTGTCTGAGTTAAAATATCATAAAACAAAGTTGGGAATTAATAATACATACAGTTTTATAGGCTGTTATTTTAATGAAGAGGATGTGAATATATTGGCATGTCATTAAATTTCAATCACAGTTCTTTTAATGACTTCACACTACTATACTATATGTTTGTGCCATAATTTATTAAATCAAGACTTTATATTTGGACACTTAGGTTGCTTCCAATTTCTTGCTGCCTAACAGCAGTACAATGAACAACTTTGCAGCTATGTTTTCTGACATATCCAGACTTGTTACTTTTGAATAAATACCAAGAAATGTGACAATTATAGAATCAAATACTATGAAGAGGTCTAAGGATTTTGATTTGCATTGCCAACTTGTCCTCTAAAAATTCAACTTCACCCTCAAAAAACATATAACAGTGTTTATTTCAATATTTCCTCCATGATATAGTTCTTGGCAGAAAAATAATGACACCAACTTCTTCAAAGGTATGAAAACAATAATTGTACACATTATATATTATAATCAATATTGTTGATATTAATAATATACTAGCTAAGAAAATATCATTATTTGAGTGATTTATTCTGTGTCAGGCTCTTTTAAGGCTTTTTCAGTTTAATCCTCATAATGTTCCTGTGAGTTAGATATTATTAACTTCATTTTAAATAGGAGGACGCAGATTTAGAGCACAAATAAGTTTCCTGTGATAGCATAGCTAATGAATTGTAAAAAAACTCTCAAGTTTACTATTGCTCAACCCAACAATATTTGGAGAGCAGTAGAATTTTAAAAATGCCCCAGAGAAGTCCAATCTGGATAAAAAGTATGATGGCCATAAATTTTGTCATGGTTCATTCCTGACATATTCATATTGTCATAGCATCCCATCCAGATTAACTTTTGTGTAGTAGCATTTTTCAATTTATTGAATTATTATTAAAATAATTGCATCAAAATAAACGAGGATGATTATAGTAAACCCTAATTTTGTACCTGCAGTACGGCAAACATAGTTTTCACTTTAACATATGGTTAAATATGAAAAGAGGCAAGATAACATATCTCTCTTTCCCAAACCCTTTCCTGATAGAATTTAACATTCCCTTCAAGGAGAGCATGCTAAGCACTCACTGATAAAGTGTGTTAAGATACAAGCAGTAAGAGTCAGGCGGTGGTGGAAAAAGTATTTGACATCCCTGCTGGGAATTTGGTACACCAGACAGTTATTCTTGCTTGGACAAGCCAGGGACGTAAGTGGGAAACATGAGGAATTATAGGTTAGACACACATGGAGTATGTGCTGGAAATACAGGATGACCAGTCCAACTATAGATACCCTTTTTACAGTTGTTCTGTCATGTAGCGTTAGACATTATAAGTCAAAGACTATTTTGTTTGACAATGTTTTCTGAGTTTACAGTAAGCCCTTTCAAGAAGCAATAAGCTGTTGATAATCGCCATTCTGACAAATGTGAGGTGATACCTCACTGTGGTTTTGGTGTAGCCACTATGGAAAACATTATGAAGCGTCCTCAAAAAATTAAAAATAGGACTACCACACAATCCAGAAATTCTACTTCTTGGTATTTGTCCAAGAAAAACAAACAAAAAAACTGAATTCAAATGTATATATGTACTCCTACGTTCTCTGCAAAATTATATACAACTGCCAAGATGTGGAAGCAACCTAAATGTCCATTGATAAATGAATGGATAAAGAAGTGGTATACATAAACACTGGAATACTATTTATCCATAAAAAGAAATGAAATCCTGCCATTTGCAACATGGATGGACCTTGACGGTGTTATGCTAAGTGAAGTAATTCAGATGAAGGAAGACAAATACCATTTAATCACATTCATAGGCAGAATCTAAAACACAAAACAAATGAGCAAACAAAACAGAAACAGACTCAAAGATTCAAAGAACAAGCTGGTGGTCCCCAGAGGGGAGAGGGTGGCTGGTTGGTTGAAATAGCTAAAGGAGATTAAGGGGTCCAAACTTCATATTATAAAATAAAACATATTATAAAATAAAATAAAAAAGAAGCAATGAGCTAAAAAAATACTTTTCAAGTGAAAAATTAAAGACTAAATTTCATTCTTTGAGAAATTTGATAATGACTTGCTTAGCTAGCACAAAATGTTCATCAACATTTACTCTCCATCACAGGAAGAACAGTGATTTCATTGACCCCTTCTAAACATGAAGACACGAACCTACAGAAGAAACATCAGCATATATCTTAAAAGTTAATAGTAATTTTAAGAAAAATGTGCTCAATGCAACAATTTAAAGTAGGCAGCCTCAGAAGGTGCTACATGTCACCTTGTGATGCGTGGCTTTTATTTAAATCAAATAAGTCTTTGTTTAAATTCATTTTGCTAATTTTCAATTCTAAGATTTTTTATATGCAGATGAAAAGTGGATCGATTGCTGTTACTAGCTCCATTAGCAGTAAATTCACTTTGTAAAAATCCATTCTGTTGAAGGTGAAAGATCTGCTCTTGTTGATTTTTAAAATGTAGCTAAAAAGTTTAACATTGAAGATAAAACTATTTTTGTAATATAAACACAAATTCTGCTGGAACAGTGTCTAGACAAAAACAGCGTTTTAACAAATTTAAGTGTGACCAATTATAGTTTCTACAGAACAACTGAAAAAATATCTTCATCCCATACGTACTCTTCTTATGTGCACTTGACACTCCTTATATGAAGTGGCTGGAGTCTATGTCCCCTGCCTTAAATTTGGGCAAACATTTGTTAATGCTCCATTAGAGTATGGCAGGTTTCATTATGTGACTTCCAAATCCTCATGATCAAAATGCCATGCATTCCTGCTTAGCTCTCTCTCGAGGCTGCTCTTGTCATCTAGCTGCCGTACAGTAAGGAAATCCAGATAAGCTCTTTCAAGAAGGCAATTTAATGACATGTAGATGTTCTAAGCAACAGCTCAACTGAGGTCATACTTGACAGTCAGCTTCATCCACTAGGTATGTGAATGAAGACTCTTCCAGATAATTCCAACCCCCAGCTGTTGAGTTACCTCAAACTTTCAGGTCTCCTAGCGGAGTCCCTGGACATTTTGGAACAGAGACAAACCATCCCTGCCATACCCTGTCCTAATTCTTGACATAGAGAATCCATAAGCATAATAATGTTGTTGCTTTATGCTGTGAAGTGTTTGGGTGATTTGCTATATGCAGTAGCAGCTATCCAATACCTTAAGAAATCTACAAAAAAAGAAATGTATTTGGAATTGATTATGATACATGTCTAATTCAAGACAGTTTTTGCACAAGCTATGATATTGTACAAATTTAAATAGAAGCTATAGTTGTCCAAAATTTATAAATATTTTATGCATAAGCTTTTAGAGTAGATGAAATATAAAATTTTGTGAGGGAGCAGAAATCTCCTGACTGCTCAGCACTACTTTTTTTTTTTTTTTTTGCAGAGGCTCCGGACGCGCAGGCTCAGCGGCCATGGCTCACAGGCCTAGCCGCTCGGCGGCATGTGGGATCTTCCCGGACCAGGGCATGAACCCGTGTGCCCTGCATCGTCAGGCGGACTCTCAACCAATGCGCCACCAGGGAAGCCCTCAGCACCACTTTTTTTTTTTTTGCGGTACGTGGGCCTCTCACTGTTGTGGCCTCTCCCGTTGCGGAGCACAGGCTCCGGACGCGCAGGGTCAGCGGCCATGGCTCACGGGCCCAGCTGCTCCGCAGCATGTGGGATCCTCCCAGACCGGGGCACGAACCCGTGTCCCCTGCATCAGCAGGTGGACTCTCAACCACTGCGCCACCAGGGAAGCCCCAGCACCACTTTTCAATTGATTTTTTTTCTTTCGGTAAGAACAGAGAACTCTAACATGAGATCTACCTTCTTAACAAATTTTTAAGTGCACAAATTTTTAAGTTAAGTAGTCTTAATTATAGGCACAATGTTATACAGCAGATCTCTAGAACTTAATCATTTTGCATTACTGAAATTTTACACCCATTGAATAGCAACCATCCATTCCTTCCTCCCTCCAGCCCCAGGCAACTACTCTCCTACTCTCTGCTTCTATGAGTTTGACTAGTTTAGATACCTCAATAAACAGAATCATTTGGTGTTTGTTCCTCTGTGACTGTCTAATTTCACAAGAATAATGTCCTCCAGGTTCACCCATGTTGTCATATTAAGCAGGATTTCCTTCTTTTCTAGAGCTGAATAACATTCCTTATTATTTTTTTATCCATTCATCCATTGATGGACACTTAGGTTGTCTCCAAATCTTAGCTATTGTGAATACTGAATACCACGAATGAACATGGAAGGGCTAATATGTCTTCAAGATATTGATTTAAATTCTTTTGGCTATATATTCCAAGGTGGGATTGCTGGATCATATGGTAGTTCTAGTTTTAATTTTCTGGGGGGATTTATTTTTAATTTTTAAAGGTATGTCCATACCGTTTTCTATAGTGGCTGTACCATTATACATGTCTACCAACAGTGTATAAGGGTTTCAATTTCTCCACATCTGAGCCAGCACTTCTTATTTTTGGGTTTTTGGGTTTTTTGATAATAGCTGTTCTAACAGATGTGAGGTGATATCTGATTGTGGCTTTGATTTGCATTTCCCTGATAATTAGTGATATTAAGCATCTTTTCATGTAACAGTTGGCCATTTGTATGCCTTATTTGGAGAAATGTCTCTTCAAGTCTTTTGCCCATTTTAAAAATCAAATTATTATTATTGCTATTGGATTTTAGGAGTGCCTTATATAGTTTGGATATTAAGCCCTTATCAGATATATGATTTCCAGATATTTTCTCCCATTCTGTAGGCTTCTTTTTTATTCTGCTGTATAGAAGCATTTAGATTAATGTAGTTTGACTTATCTACTTTCACTTTTGCTGCTTGTGCTTTTGGTGTCATATCCAAGAAATAATTGCCTAGATCAATGTTATAAAGCCATTTTTCCTGTTTTCTTCTAGAATTTTTAGTTTCAAGCCTTACTTTTATTTCTTTAATACATTTTGAGTCAATTTTTGTGGATGATAAAAGGGTCCAAATTCATTCTTTTACATGTGAATATCCAGTTTTCCCAAAACCATTTGTTGAAGAGACTAGCTCCCCCTGTTGTATATTTTTGTCACCCTTATCAAAGATCAGTTGATCTTACATGCATGGATTTATTTTTGGGTTCTCTATTTGTTCCCTTTTTTGATTTCTATAGCTTTGTAATATATTTTGAACTTGGGAAGTGTGATGTTTCCAATTTTGTTCTTTCTCAGGATTGTTTGGGCTATTCAGGGTTTATTGTGGTTCCATATGAATTTTAGGATTACTCTTGCTATTTCTGTAAAATACCACTGGAATTTTTATAGGGATTACATCGAATCTGTAGAAAGCTTTGGGTACTATGGACATTTTTGCAATATTAAATTAGAAGACAACCTTCCAATCTATGAACACAGGATGTCTTTCCATTTATTTATGTCTTCTTTAATTTCTTTTATCAATGTTATGTAGTTTTCAACGTACAAGTCTTTCACCTCCTTGGTTAAATTCATTCTTATGTATTTTATCCTATTTGATGCTAGTGTAAATGAAATTGTTTACATAATTTCATCTGCAAACAAGATAATTTTACGTCCTCCTTTCTGATTTGCTTGTTATTTCTTCTTATTGCCTAATTGCTCTGGCCAGGACTTCTAGTTCTTGTTGAACAAAAGTGGTGAGAATAAACTTCCTTGCCTTTTTCCTGATCTTAGTGGAAAAGCTTTCAGTTTTTCACTGTTGAGTATAATGTTAGCTGTGGGCTTCTCATACATGGCCTACTATGTTTTGAGTTTTTATCATGAAACGGTATTGAATTTTGTCAAATGCTCTTTCTGCATCTATTGAGATGATCATGTGATTTTTATCCTTTATCTTGTTAATGTGTTCTATTATATTACTTGATTTGTATACGTTGAACTGTCCAGGGATAAACCCCACTTGGTCATGGTGTATGATCCTCTTATAACTACTTTTGAAATTGGTCTAAATGTCATATGTAGGGTGAAATATTTTATAGAAGAGTTCTCTAAATTTAGGTTGCCTTTTGTTGAAAATCACTTGTATATCTTTAATCAAAGAATTTAAGAAGTGAAACACACACACACACACACACAATAGCTTTTGAAGCTTTAACAAATCATAAATATTGAAAATCAAGGTTGCTTCCTAACAGGAAGATATTTAAATTTATCTCAAAGTAAAAAGAGGAATATTAATAACTTTGGAAATAGTGTACAAATTTAATTTTTTAATTCCATAATTAAACTTTGGAATATTTTAAATTTGAGGGAAATATTTGCATAGCGATTCTACTTTGGTTGAAAGAATTTACATTCTGAATCAGCATGGA
The DNA here is from genome assembly GCF_059928025.1 of Delphinapterus leucas. Taxonomy (NCBI): domain Eukaryota; kingdom Metazoa; phylum Chordata; class Mammalia; order Artiodactyla; family Monodontidae; genus Delphinapterus; species Delphinapterus leucas. Next base: position 21,681,316 of record NC_143135.1, read on the forward strand.
ATTGAAATTGACAATTCTATATTTTACTTTAAAAATATTTTTCCAAGCAAGATACTTGAAATGGAGTAAAGAAAGACAGCATCTATAAAATATCTGTGAAGCTACATTTCCACGTTTCAAAATAAAACAAAAGTTTAGTGAGACTATTTTCCATTTAGCAGAATTTGATCTTATTTTACCAGGCATATTAGATGAGAAATCAATTAAACATATCAACATCAAATATATTAATGATAAAAATGCAACTGGAAGATGATTGCAGTCAACTTAATTTTTAAAATGATTGTATTAAAAGAAATTTATTCTTTAGAAAAATACTAATTTATTCTTTAGAAAAATTTAGAAAATTTTAGAAAAATTTAGAAAAATACTAATTTATTCTTTAGAAAAATTCTAATATATATTAGAAACATACATTACTGAAAATGTGATTAAAGTGCATGAACACATACTATAAAAAATTATTATTTGTTATCTTTATGTTCAGATCATTAATAAGAAAACTTTATTTTGCTTCAATATGTTACTTTATATTTTCACATCTACTAATATAAAAATACCAATTTGTTAGTGAGTAGATATGTCTGTCTGACTTTTTTCACTTAGCATAATGCCTTCAAGGTCCATTCATGTTGTCACAAATGGTAGGATTTCCTTGTTTTTTTATGGTCAAATAATATTCCATTGTAAGTACAGACTACAACTTCTTTATCCACTCATTCATTGATAGACACTTAGGTGTTTCCATTTCTTGGCTACTACAAATAATGCTGCTAAGAACATGGGGATGCAGATATCTTTTTGAGTTAGTATTTTTGTTGTCTTTCAGAATTGTGATTATCAGAGGTGGAGGTTGGGGGGAGGAGGAATTAGAGGAAGGTGGTCAAAAGGGACAAAGTTCCAGTTATAAGATAAATAAGTACTAGGAATGTAATGTACGACATGATGACTATAGCTAGCACTGCCATAAGATATATAAGAAAATTGTTAAAAGAATAAATCCTAATGGTTCTCACCACAAAAAGAAAAATTTTTCCTTTATTCTTTTCTTCTTTTTTAAAATTGTATCTAAATATATGAAAAGGATGTTAGCTGAAGCTATTATGATAATCATTTCACAATATATGTAAATCAAACAACCATATTGTATGCCTTAAATTAATGCAGTGATGTATGTCAATTATTTCTCAATTAAACTGGAAAAAAATGAGTGATATGCAACATTCTATATACATATATGTATGTATATATACATATATATATAATTATATTATTTTTAGTATTCCCCCTTTATTTTCAGAAACCTCCTACTTTGGACAATAAGTTATTTGCCCACTCTAATAAGAAGAGACCATCTCCAATAATTATTCAAGACTAAGCAGTCTGCTTTCACTGCAGGTCTGTAAAGTAGATGTAATTCTCATAAGGAGGTAAGCCTTGGGGATCAAATCCTCTTTTGAGTCCATAAACACAGTTGAGAAAATAACTGGCTCTGTGGCAGTTTCCCAGCCCTACAGATTGTAAGTCTGATCGGAAAGCTGACAGAGGAATTTGTTTTTAAGTAGCCACGCTACACCGGGTAGGGAACGTGTTCAAGCGCTCAGTGGCAGATACCGGCTACAGTCAAGTTGGTAGGTGGTGACTGCTCTTTCCCCACTCTCCTGTTCTTACCCTAATGACTCCCCCATCTGCTTCTTACCCCTGGGCTTCCAAACAGCACTGCAAGTGTTCTAGAAACTCAATTATGCTAGTGCAATCAAATGACAGGAACTGGGTATTCTTTGAAGAAGGCCAAACATTTTCAGCTGTGGTCAGCCCTACAAAATTTAGAAAGGACTTTCATTTTCTTCTACATACTGTACCAAATTAGGGGCCTTGTAATTTAAATTATGTTCCTTACAAACTTCCTCATTTAAAACTTCACAAAGTCAGGTTGACTGTGGAGCAGAGAGATGGTAATGAGCTAGCATCTGCCAAAGTTAGGGCAATAATGATTTCAAGGTCATGGACTGGCAGAATGCTGAAGGAGAGATGACTGGCAAATACCAAAAGTGCAGAAGAAGAAAGCATATTCCAAGGATTTGTTGAAGTTGTGCCACTGCTAGAAGTTGCTTAAGTAGGTTTGAGAGAGTAAAATTAGCAGGGCTGTGAATAAATGCTGCTTTGTGCATGGACATGTGTCTTTCTTTGTTACTTCCTTGGGGGTCACTAAAGAAATAGCTACATCTTACTGGATATATACTGATGAAGCCTTCTTATCTTTAATACAAAGAGAGTAATAATATGTAACAATTTTCATGTTGTCACACGTTTCTGAGTGCCTAGTTAGGAGCCAAGTGCTGTTTGAGCTGCTGGGGATTCAGTAGAGAACAAAACTCTACTCTCATAGAGTTCATATTATGGTCAAAACTAGGTAGGAACCTGAAACAAAGAGGGACATGCTATTTTGAAGGACTCATCAGGAAAGATACTTGAGCAAGAGACTATAAGCAAGTGAAGTAGCCATTGCAAAGGCCTGTGAGCAACACACCGAGGACACTGAGAGACAGAAAGGAGTACAATTTGCCCTGGAGTGTACTGAAGGGAAATGAGAGGCAGGAAATAAGGGAGAGATTTACCAGGTACCAGACCATCGTGAACCACAGAGATCTAGTATCTGCTGGGCTAGTATTTCAAAATATGGAAGTTAATATATGAAAGTATTGCTGAAGTCCTCATTGCAAGGGGGAAATCAGTATTTCAGATGTTCCATACACACTCAATATACTCATATGGCACCTATGCCTTTCTTAACTGTCCAGTCTCTGTGGCCCTTAATCAGAGCTGTCTTCCCAGCATCTCCAGAAGCTGGCCAGGACTTTCTACCACCTAGCCATTCAGCTCCTGTTTTCCTAGCTCATACCAGGCCACCTGGTATGAGCTATGGGCTCCTTTCTCTTTGAAGAGCCCCTTTGGACCCCGATTTGTAGCTTCACAAACACAACCCTATGACTTTTCGGTTTCAGCCTGCCCACTCTCATCTCAGGCCTAAAAATTTCCACACCCGCTCTTGCCTGTCTCCGCCACCTCCCTCACAAACATACACACACACCGACATGCATCAGCTTGCTCCAATAAAATGATGGCTACAACTGGTTGTTGAAACATTCACATACTTAATCTTGATGGCAACACTGTAGACAGAACCCTAGTGACATAAGCTCTTAATTGATCTTCCCTGATGACCTAGAGCAACAGATGAAACACTCAATGAAATCAAACATTACCTGGATGAAGTTATAGTGTGTTCGTTTCCATTCGACTGTTCCATAATTGAAAGAAGTTCTTCTATGATATTCTTATTTCTAGTTTAGTTACACCAAACTATTCCCATGACAACAAAAGCATATTAAAGAATTGTGTGTGCATGTGTGTTAGATTAATGAAAAAGAACCTTACACTTTATCCCTGCCCACTTTTTTCCCCCTCAAAATATGTTTTGTTTACAGAGCTCTTGCAAAAATCCTACCACAGGAAAGTGATCACTCAAAAGTCCTGCACCTAATAACAGATATAATATTTTATATGATGTCTAAGCCCCTTTATATCAAAAAGAAGTGGACAGCAATCCTCTAGAAGCAATAATGGTGTAGCAATTAAAATCAAGACAACCAGATATGAATAAGGAAGTTTTCTTTCTAAGAAGAGGAAAATATGGATGAGCTGGCAAAAGTTCATACAGAAAATCATGGATTGAATTTCCAAAAGCCCAGGTCTCAGTTCTTTACAGAGGCTGTTAGAGTCCAGCATTTTTTTTTTTTTACTTATTTTTGGCTGCATTAGGTCTTCATTGCTGTGCGCAGGCTTTTCTCTATTTGCGGTGAGTGAGGGCTTCTCTTGTTGTGGAGCACAGGTTCTAGGCGTGCGGGCTTCAGTAGTTGTGGCACATGGGCTCAGTAGTTGTGGCTTGCAGGCTCTAGAGTGCAGACTCAGTAGTTGTGGTGCACAGGCTTAGTTGCTCCGCGGCATGTGGGATCTTCCCGGACCAGGGCCTGAATCCGTGTCCCCTGCATTGCCAGGCGGATTCTTAACCACTGCACCACCAGGGAAGCCCCAGCATCTTCTTCTTTAAAGTTATTAATAAATACATCAACCAGCACTTAGTTGCTTGCTCAACACAGAGCATCTTTCCATTATCCTTCCTCCATTCAAACAGAGCACACTCCTTTCTGGGAGATTAATGGGTTTTAATGTTTGACAAGATGTTGCTTTTTCACTGTTATTTATTTCCATACTAACTAATTTATGGGAGACCTCATCAAGAGTTGAACAAAACAATAAGAAAGGAGAAAGAAAATTATGTTAAAAAACTATTATCCACAATTTCATTAACCTTTTCTTTCCTAAAAACTCCCAAAGGTTAGAAAAATCACAAGGTTCAGGAACTACCATGTGGTTTAACTTTATCAGATTGTTTACTGTGAGGATTACAGTGTTGGATTTTTAAATGATCATGCTAATGTTTCTTAATTAAATCTCCTCATCATTTTTAAAAGGCTGAAATGAAGAGCCTTGGTCTGCAGTGCCTGAAATCTCTTTTAAAAAGAAGTGTTTTCATGGACAAGGCAGTAAATAACTCTCAAGCGTTCCTATATCAACACAATTTCTTCACTAGCTCTATAGTTCTGTAGCCCAGGGGAAAAAAAAATGCCACTGAATTGTATTGAGTTGATCTGTCTTAAATTTTTCTTAGCCTTCTTCTTGTAAACCTTATTTCCTATGAAGTATCACCTGACTCATTTCCATTCACATTTCCTCTGTTAAAATAGATGTTCTTATATGGAAAGAACTTAGATTATCAATATCTGTTAAAAACAAAACAAACCAAATAAATAGACAAACAAACAAAACAAAGAAACCTGCTGGTATTGGCTACCCAGTTATCTACTCACCCATCTCCTTCAAACAATAATCCTTTTATAAAAATAACTCACTACCCTCTCTTCTACTCTTTTCCTTCCTTGTTTTATTTTTAAGTTATTTTTCTTCAAGTTCACCAACTAATTTTGGTTTGTTTCTGATGGTGATTACATATGCTGTAGTTCATTGAGACTTTGTGTTAGTGGAGAAAATAACATTAGTAATAAAATTAACTGAATCTATTCAACAAACTTAAATCTCAGGATAAGATATGATATAACATAATTTTAATTACCCCTTGGAATGTGATTTTTAAAAACTGGTTTAGGTTGTAAAATCTTGATATAAAAAAAACAAACTATGATCTTCTCTAAGTGCTTAATCATTCCCAAATAACTTCTGAACCCAATGTCACCTGAAAGACCAGATTAAAATAGCGTCAAGAAGTGTCCACTAAAACTCCAGAAGTGATTCTGAACGTGAGTGGTCAGCTGGCAGAGTTGCTCCTTTACACATACCAACCAATACAAACTAAGCAGACAATGCATCTGCCAGATCTCTCCCAAGGGAACGTATTTCATCTAAATTGAAATTATCTCTGAAGGAAGATAGAGTTATTCTCAGACCCAGCTTTCAACAAAATGACTATTTTTGAGATGCACTGGCTGCCCCCAAATGCACTGTGCAATGGAAATACATAAAAGTTACAAAAAACACTACACAATGTAAAATATTGCAGATTTTACCAGTTAGCTGTTAGCAGAGGCAAGAAAAAAAAATACAGATAATACTAGCAATATAGCAGAAGCTCAAAAATCTGAAATAAAAGTAGCACTCTCAATTAACCAGTATTTTTCAGAATTGTTCAGAAGAACCACCCAAAACACCTGGAGACATTTACATTAGAAATTTGGATGGCAGCAGAACTTTTAATTTAGAATTGAGATGAATGTATGTTAAGTCTCCTGAACCATATAAAACTATGAGACCGAACAACCACATTAAATAGCCCTTAATTTCAAATCTCATCATTCCTCCTCTCTCTCCCTCTCTTTCTCTCTCTCCCTCTTTTTTTTTTTTACATTTGATCACACCCTTCTTGAATATCCTCCACAAACATCATTACATGCTACATTTCTATTTTTCATTCTGTCACTTTGATCATTTTCTGTTATTTCCAAATGACTACAGGACATCTTGATTTGGATGTTTCAATAGTATCTAAAAACTCAGTATTTCTCACACTGAACCCTTCTTTTCCCCACAGCCAGCTCTTTCTTCTATGTTCTCCATTTTTATTGGTGGAGACATCATATCATTTTCAATTCTCTCTCTATGGTATCTTCTGGATTCTTTTTCTTCTATTTCATTCCACTCCTATCATTATTATATCTTTTTCAGCATTCCCAAAATATAAGAATTGCCTTCTGCTAAACATTTTCCTGTCTTTCCTCATGGGGGGGGGGGGGGGCGGGGAATCCATTTTACACCCTGAAGCATTGCTAATTATTTTAGATCTTTTAATGGAACCCTAGTTTTTCTTAAGGACAAAGTCCTAGCTTTGTTCAATGTCTCCCTTACTCTATGAAACAGGCTGATGGAGGTTTTCTCACTGCAAACATTGCAGGAACATGGTGGAGGAGGAGAACAAGACCTAAATGACCTATGCACTGTACAGGGGCACATCTCATGGCCATGCCTAAGTTCAAGGTAGTGAGGAGGCACAATCTAGCCACGTGCTTGGAAGGAGGAGTACAGACTATTCAGTCGACCATACTGAAGATTCGCACAGAGCTGCTGCTCACACTCTTTTACACCCAGACATTGTCTCAAGAGCCACTACAGGAGAATTGCAGTTTAACTTGGTGTAGCTCTTCACCACTATTGATGAGGATTTTGCTCTTACTGCAACGGGAACCATCTTTTGCTACTCTGCTGACATGGCTTTGTTATAACAAACAGGGAGGGGCCTGAATTAATAAGAGAACTTATAACAGACCTGTGATCTGAAAGAAAAATAGCATCAACTAGCTAATATTTAATAGTTCATAATTATAGAAGGCTTAGTATGTGCAAAATATAAGACTTTGCATGCATTAACTTATTTAATTCCCCCAACAGAACAAGTATTATTATTAACATTTTACAGGGAAGAAAATAAAGGCACAGATAAGTCAAATTAACCCACCCAGGCTCACAAAGCAAGTGTGTGACGGAGTAGGAATCAAAACCAGGAAATCTGATTCCAGAGCCAGCCCTTTTAACTGTGGCAGTGCACTGCTTCAGTGGAAATGATTTAGCAAGTATATTTTAATGATTTATTAAGTTAATTATACAATATGCTTCCAAGAAAGAAAAAAAGTATATGTAAGAATCACAGTTAAAATAAGAAGGTTCATCAGAAATATTGAGTTCTAAATGCCTTTATCTAAGAAATCTAATTATTCAGTTCTTTAAGGCTATGATTTGCAGCTAACACATCCTGGCATAGGCACCAGGCTGAAGTCCTCATCAAAAGAAGATAACATATATTGTATAACTGAGGCTCTTTTAGAGGCTTGGGAACCAATTAGTTAAGGACTACCCTTAGTATTTTATTCAGGTGAAAACTTCTTCCTCCAAGCAAATGACATAGGTATCTAGGATCTCAGAGTCCTTAGCCAAATGCCTGAGTAAATTCAAAATTGTTTTTTGGAAAAAAAAATTATACCCACTGACACCCTGGCAGTCATTCCAAGTAGGAGTTGAATGGTCCTCTGTCAAGATCAGAGCATGAGCCAGCTTCTGAATTTTCTGATGATGCCAGGCTTTTGCCTGCATGCCACACATATGAAGCATATGGATGGCACCTTAACTGACTACACAGATTATCAATACTGTGGCATTCCTGAGAGGAGCCAGCCAAGAATTTACGACAGCCCAGCATTTGCAAAGAGCTCACTTGACATATTCTAAAGAACATAATAGCTGCTCACTCATCTAGGTTCTTCATGTTGCATCCCTATGTTAGACGGACTCATGAGATAATAACTCTTGTTGCCTTTACTATCTTGAATTTTTACCCAAAAGCATTTTTAAAGACTTTGTTGAGTTAAAGACTAGATTTATGAACTTAGTTTTTATAGAAGGCTCATAGAAAATATTCACTAATTCACATTTCTCCAGTTCCTATTAATTTGTTGGCAAAGACTTCATGTTGTACAAGCATTCTTGTTTATAGAGCCCTAATCTTCCTTTAAATTTTTTTTTTTTTTTCGATATGTAGGCCTCTCACCGTTGTGGCCTCTCCCACTGCAGAGCAGAGGCTCCGGACGCGCAGGCTCAGCAGCCATGGCTCACCGGCCCAGCCGCTCCGCGGCATGTGGGATCCTCCCGGAACGGGGCACGAACACGTGTTGCCCGACCAGGGAAACCCCCCTTTAAATTTTAAGTTTCCATTTGCTTTACGTGTTTTTAATACTTCACTATTGCTAGGAAACAAGTATATTTTGGAGCAAGTTGTGGTATATACTAATGAATTATTAATACATGGTTACCAGGTATCAATCTATTTGAGCAGCTATAACAAGATACCACAGACTGGGTAGCTTATAAACAACAGAAATGTATTTGTCACAGTTCTGGAGGCTGGACATCTGAGTTGAGGGTGCAAACATGATAGGATTAGGGCCTTCGTCCAGGTTGCAGACTTCTCATTGTATCCTCACATGGTGGAAGGGGCTAGGGAGCTCTGCGGCATCTCTTTTGTAAGAGTGTTAATCCCAGTCATGAGGCCTCCCAAATGCCATTAAGATTTGGGTGTGAATTCTGGGGGAACACAAATATTCAGACCACAGCACCTACTGCTTAGATCAAGGAGCTAATATTACATAAAGGTGCTAATACCTCAATTCAACAGTACATTCAAGGAAATATAAACAAGCAAGATTTCTGGAGAATTTATCCCCTTTTTACACAGTCTAATTCGTCAGAAATGATCAAACATTCTCTCAAGGCTGGGTGTGAAAAAAAATTGATGTAGCTTGAGTGCTGAATATCATGTAAAAGAAAATTATGGTAATGACATTTAGGAGAAGAGGATAACCTATTGAATAATATGTAATCATTGCTACAGTACAAATCTTTTCCTAATGTTATAACACAGGTTTTGAAGTCATGAATGAATTTAACTTAATGATTTTGTTATTGCACTGTGCCTTATTTACGTTTTAATTGTAGTTGTAAAATAACTCAGCATTTACATCTTTATGCCTTGTATTCTATGCTGAATTTTATGCATTAGTGAAAGAACTCCATTTATAATCAAGATGTCTAATTTAAAGCTTGCCTCACTTCCAATGCTGGGTAACTATAATAAATAATTTTAATAATAACATCAGAAATGTTTAAAATACTGAAGGGTCATTTGTCTTGCCTGAACAGTATGCATAATTAGAAAAAAGAAATAATTTACATTTTAGTAATTAGGCTTTTCTAATTTCTTTCGTTCTTTAGTCAAGCTATAACCTGATGAATTGAAAATACATGATCAGTGCCTTTCAATACAACAGATATTTTCTGGCATTTCTCTGGCTTGAAAAAATACTTGGGTTTCCATGGATGGCAGTTATACAGCTTCTAGTTGTTCAGCCTCACAGCAATAAGAAAAAGAAAAAAAAATCCAGGTTTTTAGTCACTGGCCTTTTAATATGAAACATAAAGGGAAACCAATGAATGCAGTACTGGTGCATGATTGCTTTCCCCAGTAGCCTGATATAGCCTGAGTAACTGCTCTAGCACTAAGGAACATCCTTTCAAGACAATGTTACTGGCAGGTTCACGCAGGAAGGACAGGAGGTTCAAATGGAACTAACGCCTACATGGCTATTATTAAAATGGCTACAGCTTTCACCTGGGAATAACTGGGCTCTGAGCCCATCTTCTGGTTCATTCCTGGATAAGCTCTCTGAAATACTCAATAAGTTTACCAACAGTCACTTCAATAGAAATATAAAGACTTCCTGGGCTGGCTTGGAGTTGGTCATAAGCTCGGGAAGAAAATAATTAAGTTGATTTAACCAATCCCACAAAAGAGGCTGATCCTGCTGGAACAACACAGTATGTATGGAATTAATGAGCTCTATGAGGGCGTAAGCCAAGAGTCTTTTTTTCATCTTTGTGTCTCCAATATTCAGCATAACGTGGAGCCCATTGTCAGTGATCTTTAGAGAAGTTTTTAGAAGTCAATTAAATTTGTCTGCATCTACAAACTACGTAATGAATTCCGTTTGCTGTCATAGGTATATTGCTCTGGAAATTTATGGGATTGGTAATTATCTACAAAATGGTGAGAGGAACTTAATGAAAGGAAAGGTGAATTGTGGACTGTAGAGAGCTTCAGAGAATGAGCAGACACCAATAAACACCTTGCATGAGCCTATTGCATGCTGGAAATATACTGTAGAATTCCACATGGAAGGAATTTTGCAAACCCAACCACTGAAGTTTACAATCACATCATATTAACTTTATACTCAATGGTGAAAAACCTCTTTCCAGAGATGCATCATCCTACATTACATTAATTTGAATGTATCTATAATTATGTCCAGCTAGTGTGTGTGTGTGTGTGTGTGTGTGTGTGTGTGTGTGTGATGCCTTAACATAAGTTTTAAACCAGGCCAGTAGCTAATTCCTAGCAAAAATTCACAGATCAGCTCCGTCTCTTCCCACCCAAAGAGATTTTACTTTCAAACCTAGAGAGTAGTGCTAGGGAGACATCTGTGTGTGTGTAATAATCTGTTTAGGAAGGTAGGCAGTTTAGAATTCCAAATGACTGAGTTATTTTGGGGTTCCATGAATTTCATTATCTGGCGTGAAAGACAATAATGAGCATCTCAGCCTGGGTTTCAGCAAGTACAAAATGGCTAATAGCTAATTAATTTAAAAAATGGATGAACTCTCTAGTGAACTGAATTAACATTATCAGAGAATTGCTACTGATGCATAGAACCAAGCTTTGAAAACTCAGAGAGCAGATAAGGACCCCTTGATATATTCTACAACTAGAAATATTGTAAAAATGCCTGGTTCTCAGTTTCTGAGTCAGTAGCATTTGATTACTCAGCATCCCAATTTAATTTTTGATTGAACAGATTCCCTGCTCCCCACAGAGACACAAAATATTTCATGAGCAGCTAACTGAGAATAGAGTTGTTCAGTTCAACTTCCCTTTTCCAGAGCCCTTTAAAGCTAACTAAACATTATAGAAACCTAAGTTTACTCTGATGTGACCCCAATATCTTTTCTAAAGAAATAAATATTCCATTCCTTTCACTTTAATTCAAGCATTACTGAGTGCCACGTCTATCTAAAGTACTGATCTGAGCAGCAAAAGTAAATCTATTACCATTGAGTTTAAAATCAAGTGAAGGGACACAGACAAAGTAAAAATTGTGATAAAGGAACCAAGACAGTACCTTAGGAGCTCAACGAAAAAAGAGAATAAGTTCAACATAGTGAAAACTCAGGAAGTCTCATAGAGAACTTAGTAACTGAGATTGACCTTGAAGAAGTGTAGGCTATATTCTGACCTTAAGCAGACCTAGTGAATGAGTGAAGTATGTATTATTTTCACTGATACTTCTTACCATGGAAGATCATGTTCAAGCATCCTGGCAACTGTTAGTATTCTTTTAGATGGGCTTCAAATACTTCCCACAAACCCACAGTAGACAATAAAATTGCTGTCTTTTACTAACAACTCTTTGTTGATGGATGGAGAGGATTCAAAACTCACTTATATATGCTACGAATAGCCTGCGCCACAAAGTTTATTTCAATTGGCTGCTTCGAAGAAGTTGTCAGCCATGGAGTCTTCTCAATACCTAACCAATTGATTGTGCTTGCTCCATTTTCCCTTAAAATACCTACAATCCATTCAGCATCCACCTCACCATCCACTATGTCCTCTTATAAGCACATAAGACACAATCCCTCCATAATGTCAAAGGGCCAAGAACTCTTCCTTGAAAGGAGATTCCTAATGTGTTAGAGAAAGTAATATGAGAAAGAAGGTCTAGGCTCTAATTCTTAATTAGCCATTAACCGGTTAACTGTCCAACTCAAAGATTTGCAACAATTAGAAAATGTAACTTTAAAAAGAAGCACATTATAGGGCTTCCCTGGTGGTGCAGTGGTTGAGAGTCCGCCTGCTGATGCAGGGAACACGGGTTCGTGCCCCGGTCCGGGAGGATCCCACATGCCGCGGAGCGGCTGGGCCCGTGAGCCGTGGCTGCTGAGCCTGCGCGTCCGGAGCCTGTGCTCCGCAGCAGGAGAGGCCCGCGTACCACCAAAAAAAAAAAAAAAAAAGAAGCACATTATAGCATCAAAAAATACATAAAGTATCTAAGAATAAATCTTATAAATGTGGAATACCTCTATGGAGTAAAATTTGTTGTTTAATGTCAGAAAAGATTGTCTAAGTATATGGAGAGCTACATCAGATTCAGAGATGAATGCTAATTCTCTTAAAATTATTGTATATGCAATACGAGTTTAACAAAAATCATAATAAAATTCTCAGTAAAATAGCTTGACATAGCATAGCATAAAGGCAATTCACATGGAAGTAGAGTGAAAATTAACCAAGGCAATTTTTAACAACAAACAGGATAATAGATGGACTATAAATATTCAGTGATACAAATAAAATTGTGCCAACATAGGGAGAGATCATCTAACAAATGGAATAAAATAGAGGCCCATCTATATGGAGACTCAGTTAATGCGATCACACTACAAAAAAAGAAAAAATGGTAAAGAACAGCCCCTATAATAAATGAAGCTGCAAAAAAACAGCTATTCATATGTTTACAGAAATAAACATTCTCTCATATTATTAACAAAAATAAATTGCAGGTAAAGACCTAAATACAAGAGCAAAACTATAAAATCTTTAGAATAAAGGAGAAAATGCAAATCATAATGGAAAAAACTGATAATTCTGACTGCATCAAAATTTGAAACCTCTGTATAACAAAAGATCTCACTGAAAAATAAAAAGACAAGCCAAAGACTTTGAGAAAATAGCTAAAATGTATATTGCACATAAATCTTAGAAGTAAGAATATAGAAAATACTTCCACAAAACTACTACTACTACTGCTACTACTTTGTCTTTAGTAAAATAAAGACAAAGGCACAATAGAAAAATGCAAAAATATATAAGGAAACACAACCAATAAACTTGACAACACGTTTAAATGCATGATTGATTCAGGAAATGCAAATTAAAGATGAAACACCTTTCATAGCTATCAAATTGACCAAAGTGATTGATCTATTGGTCTAAAGATACCAAAAATGTATAAAGATATATGGCTGGTGGGAATTGGTACCTCTCTTTAGAAAACATTTTGGTAATACTTGGTAAAAATGAAGATGTATGTGCTTACAGATCAACAGTTCTGCTAGATTTCTGTCCCAGAGAAACTGTGCCCATGTATACAAAGTGTCATGTCCTTAGATGTCACTGCAGCATGGTTAGTCGTAAGAAAAAACTGAAAACAACTTGTCTCTCAGAGAAATAGAAAAACTGTGGGTATGTATATATGTGAGTGTGTGTGTGTTTGTCTTATATTATGGTTAAAAACAGTGAAGTTGATCTACATGTTAAAACACAGAAACTTAAAAGAACATAATGCTAAGCATGTAAGGCAAGTTGCAAATGTACATATTCAAGAATTACCAAATACCTGCTATGTTCCAGCACTTCTCTATGACTTATATTATATGAATGACTAAACCACTGAATCCCTAGTAAATCTTACATTTTCTAGCAGAATGGTAAGAATTTTTAACTCTGATTTTAACACACAATAACATTCACAGTATACCTTCTTTTAAAGCAATCACATATATATTTTAGTTTTAATTTATTTTGTATTCTGTAAAGGCCTACTCAGTCTCTGGTCCAAAGAGAGAAGGGTGTGTTATATCATTCTTGAGTATGTAGTTGATGGAATAGTCCCGCAGTGGCAGAACTTACTGGCTGGATTAACAGAGATGAATATCAATATCTGAAATTCTAGATTTTGGATTTAGATGCTTCAGATATTTTTCATTTGTAATGAAGTTCTGCTTGAAAGTGAGTCCTGTGCCATCATGCCATTTTTACAGTACCAGGATAATGACTATTTTACCCAAATTTAGTCACGTAGCTTTCTCTCAATATCAGCATTTAGCCAGTGGGTATTTCTAACATTCTTTAGCTCAAATGAAGCTTTATCTAGCCTTCTATCATTTTTTAATCAAATTACTATTATATTACTTTCCTGTGGTATACAATGTGATATCATTAGTGTAAAATCTGAAGACATGAAAAGCAGTATTGATTATGAATATCTACATTTGTTTTGAGTTCAAAGATATGCATGGAAAAGATACACACCAAATTCGGGAAAGGTTTCCTCTGGACAGGAGCGAAAATGATAAGGTAGGTGGGACCTTAAAAGTATCCAAAACAGTTTACTTATTTATAAAATAAAAAATATCTGAAGCAATACAGTAAAATGTTAACATTTTAAAAATTTTGGATGTTGGGTACATGGGTATCTGTTATGATATTTTCTGAATTTTTCTGCATATTTGAAATATATATAAAATTCAAAATCAAAATGTTTCATTTTAAAATATTTTACTTGAAGAGATAAATAATTATCATTATTTCTAACTTTTCACACAACAAAACATGCATCTGGAATGTTTGTAAACAGAGTGGTATGGCACCAAACCTATATTCTTTCAAAAAATAATTAGATTTACCATACTAAAGAAGAATTAACATTTCTAAGGATGTGACTGTATATGAAAGCCACTTGATAACAGCTACATAAGATACTTGCCATCTTTCCCTATTGATTCAGATGATCTGATGGAATCTAGTATGGCCTCATATTAGTGGACAGTTGCATTAATCACTACCGCACTGCTGAGTCTCTCATGATAGTAATTCCAGATTTCTAACTGATTCAATTTCTCAATATCAGTAGCTCCATCCAATGATCTTTCTTTATCTGGCTAAAGATATCACGACACCTTTATCATGGATGATTAATAGATGGGCACAAAGATAAACAAAAACATAAGGACATGACCATCACCAGTGGTTCCATCTGTCACTGGTCATATCTCTGCCTAGGAATTTAATATTTTCTGAGCTTGCTTAGAGTCCAGTTAAATTAGTCAAAAGCTCAGTTGATGAGGAAGACTGCAAGGTTTAAGATAGAGTACAGTGCTTGGGGGTAAGTAATATTTTACTAGGTGACCCATCCTTATTAACATATTTCTACTTGCCTGAATAGGTAAAGCCAAGGGGTGGTTTTGCATTTAGCTCCTTTATTTAGATTAATGCTTTTGAAATTCATCTATATTTTAGCATGCATCAGCTCTTCCTTCCTTTTCAATGCTGAGTAACATTCCATTGTATAGATATACCACATTTCATTTATACTTCCAGCAGTTCATGGACATTTGGATTATTTCCCCTTTTTGGCTATTATGAATAATGTTGCTCTGAACATGCATATCCAAGTCTTCTCTGTGGACATGTGTTTTCACTTCCCTCGGGTAGATACCTACAAGCAGAACTGCTGCACTGTGTGATAATTTATGTTTAACTTTTTAAGAAACTTCTAAACTGTTTTCCAAAGTGACAGCCTCATTTTACATTCCCACTAGTGACATATGAGTGTTTAAGTTTCTCTATATCTACACCATCACTTATCTTATTGAATGTCATTTTTCAGCCACGGCATTATTTTGGGGTAGTTAGTTACACGGCAATATTTTACAAAAGCAATTTTATTATTTATTTTCCCCCCCATCACTAGAATCTAATTTTCACAAAAGCATGAACCTTCATCTGCATTGTTCAGTCATCCAACACATAAACATTTGCCCAGTAAAGATGCCACCAATATCTAAGGATTGAATCCTCAAAACAACCATGTTAAATAGGCAGAGTTGCCCAACAATACTAAGTAATTTCTAAGTTGACTGGTTTCCTCCTCCCTCTTCCTAAAATTCAGTGTAGTAAACAAGCTTTGGGAGGTTGTACTGCAGTTAAGTAATCATCAAGCAAATTATAAATATATGTATATATATAAATTTAGAATAGCAAAACAAGCATCATATATGCATAAATGTTGTATATACATATATAAACATATACACATATATAAACATGCACACAAGCACACACACACATATATATTTCCAGACAACCTACTGCCTCTGAAGATCTTCAACATAAGGCAAGCATAATTCATAGGAAAGGAAGACACATTGAAATGTCAGGTGCCAAAAGAAATTCACAAGAGTTAACGACTGTCTGTCTCTGATCCATTTGTTAGTCCCCTGCAGAGGAAACATGTAAGAAAGAAATACTCTAGAAAAGTCTCAAGAAATCTCAGCTAATCAGGTCCCTGCTGATAGTTCAGTGGGTGTACTCAACCAGAGGTCCAGGGGGATACGTATTTAAAAGCATTCTAACCTGTGGTCCTGTTATACCCAGGAATCTAGCCCAAGGAGCACTTTCCCTCATTGTGGGGAGAAAAGAGAAAAAGCTGAATGCCTAGAGGCAGATAGAAATCATATATGTAACAGATTTTCCCAAGGAAATATATGAATTGAATTATAAGCTCATATTTTGAGGAAAATGGCAGCTATTCCATCTTTATTATTTTTTAATTGGTCTGTTTTTAAATTAAGAGAGGTAATTAGAGGCAATATTAAAATAATAAAAATATAAAGAAAATTGAGTGTCCCTACCTTGGGCTTACTGGAAAGGTCACTACAATAAATTTAGAATAACAGAACAAGAAAAAGTTATCCAAGTTATTTTAGGTAAACTTTCTGCCTTTAAGGAGGACTTAATCTAAACTGTTCTGTAAAGAAAATTATTTATCACGGTCTTAACATTTTCCAGAGAATCTTATCAACATTCATTGGCATTGTTTCCCTTAAAACTGAAGGGTAGCATTATTCCTAGGTATTTTATTCTTCTTGTTGCGATAGTAAACGGGATTGTTTCCTTAATTTCTCTTTCTGATTTTTGTTGTTAGTGTATAGGAATGCAAGAGATTTCTGTGTATTAATTTTGTATCCTGCAACTTTGCCAAATTCATTGATGAGCTCCAGTAGTTTTCTGGTAGCATCTTTAGGATTTTCTATGTGTAGTATCACGTCATCTGCAAATAGTGACAGCTTTACTTCTTCTTTTCCAATTTGGATTCCTTTTGTTTCTTTTTCTTCCCTGATTACCGTGGCTAGGACTTCCAAACCTATGTTGAATAACAGTGGAGAGAATGCACACCCTTACTTTGTTCCTGATCTTAGAGGAAATGCTTTCAATTTTTCACCATTGTGTATGATGTTTGTTGTATATGGCCTGTACTATGTTGAGGTAGGTTCCCTCTATGCCCACTTGCTGGAGAGTTTTTATCATAAATGGGTGTTGAATTTTGTCAAACACTTTTTCTGTGTCTATTGAGATGATCATATGGTTTTTATTCTTCAGTTTGTTAATATGGTGTATCACATTGATTGTTTTGTGTCTATTAAAGAATCCTTGCATCCCTGGGATAAATCCCACTTGTTCATGGTGTATGATCCTTTTAATGTGTTGTTGGATTCTGTTTGCTAGTATTTTGTTGACGATTTTTCTTCTATGTTCATCAGTGATATTGGCTTGTAATTTTTCTGTGTGTGTGTCATATCTTTGTCGGGTTTTGGTATCAGGGTGATGGTGGCCTCGTAGAGTTTGGGAGTGTTCCTTCCTCTGCAATTTTTTGAAGAGTTTGAGAAGGATGGGTGTTAGCTCTTCTCTAAATGTTTGATAGAATTCACCTGTGAAGCCATCTGGTCCTGGACTTTTGTTTGTTGGAAGATTTTGAATCACAGTTTCAATTTCATTACTTGGATTGGTCTGTTCATATTTTCTCTTTCTTCCTGGTTGAATCTTGGAAGTTTGTACCTTTCTAAGAATTTGTCCATTTCTTCCAGGTTGTCCATTTTATTGACATATAAGTAGTCTCTTACAATCCTTTGTATTTCTGTGGTGTCAGTTGTAACTTCCTTTTCATTTCTAATTTTATTAATTTGAGTCCTCTCCCTTTTTTTCTTGATGAGTCCGGCTAAAGGTTTATCAATTTCGTTTATCTTCTCAAAGAACCAGCTTTTAGTTTCATTGATCTTTGCTGTTGCTTTCTTCATCTCTATTTCATTTATTTCTGCTCTGATAGTTATGATTTCTTTCCTTCGGCTAACTTTAGGTTTTGTTTGTTCTTCTTTCTCTCGTTGCTTTAGGTGTAAGGTTAGGTTGTTTATTTGAGATTTGTCTTGTTTCTTGAGATAAGACTGTATTGCTATAAACTTCCCTCTTAGAACCGCTTTTGCTGCATGCCATAGGTTTTGGATCATCGTGTTTTCATTATCATTTGTCTCTAGGTATCGCATATACCTGCAGAAAACCATAATTTGAAAAGATACATGCACCCCATTGTTCACTGCAGCACTATTTACAATAGCCAGGGCAAGGAAGCAACCTAAATGTCCAAAAACAGAGGAATGGATAAAGAAGATGTGGTACATATATACAATGGAATACTACTCAGCCATAAAAAAGGACAAAATAATGTCACTTGCAGCAACATAGATGGACCTAGAGATTCTCATACTGAGTGAAGTAAGTCAGACACAGAAAAAATATCATATGATATCACTTATATGTGGAAACTAAAAAAAAAAAATGGTACAAATGAACTGATTTACA
Organism: Delphinapterus leucas; assembly: GCF_059928025.1. Lineage (NCBI taxonomy): Eukaryota > Metazoa > Chordata > Mammalia > Artiodactyla > Monodontidae > Delphinapterus > Delphinapterus leucas. The sequence continues at coordinate 21,700,028 of NC_143135.1, forward strand.
AAACAGAAGTAGAGTCACAGATGTAGAAAACAAACTTATGGTTACCAGGGGATAAGGGGCGGGTGGGGGCGGGGGAGGGATGAATTGGGAGATTGGGATTGATATATATACACTACTGTATATAAAATAGGTAACTAATAAGAACCTACAGTATAGCACAGGGAACTCTACTCAGTACTCTGTAATGGCCTCTATGGGAAAAGAATCTAAAAAAAGAGCAGATAGATATATGTATAATTGATTCACTTTGCTGTACACCTGAAACTAACACAACACTGTAAATCAACTATACTCCAGTAAAAATTTAAAAAAAAAACACAAAAACCCTGAACAGTAGCAGAATACACCATCCCCAAATCTTCCTATTTGGCATAGGATTATTTTGAGCTAAAAGCAATTGAGGAGAAGCAGATACAAGGAAATCTCCCTGCCTCCCCCATTTGCCTAAAAGCAGAACGTAAGTTAACAATGGTGTCCCTCCTCCCCTCTCCTTCAGGAAGAACAAAAGTTAACCAATGGAGACAACTTTAGATCCCATCAGCCTGGAGATGGCACAAGAGGAATCTACATAACAAACTTTACTGACTTGCCTTTATCTCCACCCTTGGAAGCCTAAAGCTGCTTTCCTTTGTCCTGTCATTCTTCCACAAACTTATTGTTCTTTGTTAAAATGCTATATAAGCTGCAGTTCTAAGCTACCACTTTGAGTTACTCATTTTAACCTGGATATCTCCCATGTACACATGAGGTATACATGTTAATAAACCTGTTTGTTTTTCTCTTATAAATGTGTCTTTTATTTCAAGGTTCTCAGACAAGAAGTCCAAGGGGCAGAGAGAAAATTATTTTTCCTCCCCTATAATATAGTCACTCAATAAACAAGACCAGAGGGACCCCAAAAAGTATCTATTAGCTACAAAAATTCTTTCCTTTGGTAGAAGGTCACTAAGCACATTGGACAGAAAATGAATTTCCATAGTGGAATAGCAGCCTATTTGTAAGAATCTCATCAAAATGAGAATGCAATAAGCTATTGGGATATTAGAATGGAACTAAAATACAGTAGTAGTAAAAGTAAACAACAACAACAAAACTGTTCAGGTATTGCCCAAGTTCTCATTTGATTTAAAATCTGAAAACTTTGAGAGATATCTCACATTTTAAAGAAAGTGTCCAAATTCATATTCAGCTCCATCTGACTTGAAAGCCTACATTCTTAACCACTGGCCACCGTGGAACATAGCCAGTGAGTTGAAGCAATAATTTAACAACCTCAGCTGACTCAACTGCATGTTGATCAGCAAGAGGACTCTCACTACTAGAGAGTCATCAGCACAGGAAAATATAATCACTCATAGGGTTTGCTATGGAAATCACTTTTCCAGCCTAAAACGTATATACAATTGAGGATTTTAGGACTTTAATCTCTAAAAGGTGAATATGCATAGAGATAGGCAGAATGAAAACACAAGAAGAAATAAAAAAAATCGGTAAGACTAAATAGAGAGTAATAATCATTAGTGTTTATTTTTCCCTTTATATTCTAGCAGGCAACCTACACCTGTTATCTCTAATCCACACCAGGAACTTTCAAAGTAGACATCTGCTTAAGCTGGGTTCCCGGAAGCAGACGTTGAGATGACAATTTGCATGCAAATAATTTAGTAAGGAATTGCTCTCAGAAACCAGGAAGGGAGGAGATAAAGCAGGACATGGATATGAAGAAACCAACCATAGGCACAATCTCAGGCCAAGTCCCTCAGACCCATAGGGGAACTCAGGAGAATAAGTTACACTTCAGGTGTATGCCCCTGAGAACAAAGGAGCTGGCCTTCCACATTCTTGCACCCATCAGTCACAATTACAGGGATATAGGATATCTAGGGGAAGCCCTGAAAGTATCTGTTATAGCATCTTACCCTTATTTCACAAAGGAGAGAGTAAATGGAAACTCAGGATGCATAGTACCTTTGGCCAAAGCCTGGGAGCCTGATCCAGAGGGTATTTGACTCCGAAGCCCAAGCTTCCTCCAACACTCTATACTCTCATCTAATTGTTCCTTCACCTGAGTTGTTTGCCATTCCTGTGTTCTGTTACTCAGGCATTCTCTGCCATTCTCTGTAAATGGTAGCAAAGGGTAGCAAATGTCATACTGATGGGTTCCACAAAACCATCCTGATAATCTTCTAGCTTTGCCTGTGCCAACCTTTGCTGAGACCAGCAGTTTCTGCCATCCAGTGCTTCAAGAACACAGTGTTACATTAACCAGAAGAGCCCAGAGGCTCCAGTTGGATCCACAAAGTGTTGCCATTACTGACAGTCTCAGGCTTAAAGAGCCTCGAAAGATTATATGGAAAAGAGTGGCACGGGGAGAAAAGTCCAGTCTTAGAAGTTGGGTGCGTAAACTGCAGAGCTGAATTTTGGAAAATACAACACATTTGGGAATATTATGGCAAAATACCCAGAAAAAAAGAATTTTTTCTGCTTTTAAGCTTAGGTTTTGGCTCCATTCAGACCAAGCCAAAACCTGAGACTTGATCAACGCTGATGTCGTTCTTTTGCCACCAGTGCTCACTGGGATTGGGCAGGTTTCTTTGTTTCTATATTTCCTATGGTTATGTCTCCATTTATATCCTTTTTCTCTAGGCAATTTGGACACATCTCTGCTCATTTATTAATATCTTCATAAATGTATAACCTAGGGCCCTATTTATCTAGTCACTGAAAGTCTATAAAACAGTAATATGGAGTGTAAAATATTCAGTAATTCTAAAGGGAAGAAAATTCTATATTTGACTTTATTTCCATCGGTCCATTCATCAATGACTCAAACATATCATCAGTTTATCATCGTACATAAGTAAGGACTGAGTCTCGAATGAGGGATTAAGCTAAAATTACTTAAAAAAAAGCAAAAGCATATTCAAGTCAATGTTTTATAAAACCTTGACTTGGATCATAATTTTGCTTGTCATCTTTTTCATAAAGGAAGATTTACACATCTTATGATAGCACTAACCTTTTCAAAGAATGGCAACTACACTTCACATATTTAAGTAATTATGAATTATGACCCTAAATTGTGATATCTAAAAAAAAGTCAGAGAAAATGTGGGAAACTAGTAGAACTCAAATGATAATAGAAAGTGACTTTATTCTATTTTCAAGCCTTTTGTATTTAACTCAGTAATATTACCACGTCTGGTACTTTTGGTTAAGTGATTCTAATTCCTTTCTACTTTGCAGATCATAAGTAAGTGTATAAACAAATTATTTAATTCAAAGTTATTTTCTGAGTACCTACTGTCTGCCAAATGTGAAGTGCTTTGGGTGCATTAATATTGTTTCGGAGATTAGGAGGGAAAGCACACTGTGTTCCATAATAACTCCCATTCAGTCAGTCATTCAACAAACATCTATCAGGTATCATCTCTGACACTGGAACAGAGAGGAGAATAAGAATCACTGCCTTTCCTCTGAGAGCACAGGAGAGAGGGAAGGAGATGAACCCACATAACTGTAGTACAGTGCAGGAAGCACTATGATAAAAGAGGTTAGTCCTGGCACAGAGGAAGGATGAATGCTACTAAGTGATCCAACAGCTGGGTCTTGAAGGACAGCGTGTGGCAGTATGAAGGGCAGATGTAGAATATTCAAGTTTAACACATTCAAGTTAGAGGAAAAAGCATGTGTAAAAATATGGAAGTACCAGAGTGTAACCGTGAGGAGGTTAGCTGGAGCTTGGTGTTGAACAAGAGGGCCCGGAGGACATGCTCTGTCATGCTATAGTCTAGACTCCACCCTACAAGGAATTGGGAACCATTACAGGGTTTCAAATAGCAGATTTCTTTTATAGTTTGACCTGCAATTTCCAAAGATCATTCTGGAAGTTTAGTGGACGATGGGACTGGAGATATGAAGAAGAGACTGTGAGTCAGAGAGACGAGTTAAGAGCCAAACTACAATGAAAACCTAAACTAAGAACAAAAATAATAAAACAGCAAGTACCTCCTTAGTATTCCTTATATGCCAAACTCCACACAAAGCATTCAAATAAATGATCTCACTGATTTTTCTTCGTCAATCGTACTCCTCTTCCCCCAAAGTTTACATCTTCAACGTGTGCATTTTATAGATGAGGAAATGCAGTCTAAGGAGGTTAAGAAAACTGAACAAAGTCTCACAGCTTGTAACTGGTAGAGCCAAGAGTCAAGCCCAGGGAAACATTTGAGAAATTGTTATGAGGCATAATTGAAGGAGATGAATAACCAATTGGATGCAGGTGATGAGAAGGAGGGGCCGCAGAGAGCAGTCCACAGCTGGTCACTTCCCTTTTCCCTACTGTACTGACACCAAGAATACCAGGGCTTGTGGGAGAGGGTGGCCATTAGTATACATGCAAAGGCAACCCACAGCCTGACGGTAGTTATGACTTCCCTATACCAGACACCTTACATTATCAGGAAGGAATAACGGCTACACCCAGCCGGTGAATTTCCAGGAGTCACAGAAGCTGTGGGAAACCTGTGCCTGTCTCGGCAGTGATAACTCCTATCTTCCTCACAGAAATATCCTCATTCTGGAGGAAGCAGCAAGAGATCACATAAAACTTCTTCCACAAATGCACTGAATCTGTGGGCCCAACGGGAGATTCCTACCATTATTTGAAAAACTGACAGGTAAAAATTATTCTAGCAAATTGAGGATGCCACATACCCATGATAATGGCTTATATTTCACATCCTTCATCCAATTTATATCCCCACACTCTTTACAGAATTAAAAGCTAAATAAAGAAGGAACATGTGGTATAAATTAGGGAAAAGCAATGGTGTCATCACAGTGAATAAATTTAAACCCTCTAGCAGGAGCACGTACATTCCATATGTTTTATGTCCATATATACTATGGTACTGTGCGGGCTTCTATGTCTGCATTATTTTTTAAGAAATAATTTTTGTAAGAGTTGAGAATGTGCAATCAATTGGCAAACGCTACTGAGGTCAATTAAATTCACAGGCTGAAGGAAAATTAAAACATGAATGGTAAAAACACTTGCCTCTGTAAATCCATGTCATTTATGTAAACCCGTTAAAATTTCACTCCTAAACCTAGCCCTAACTCACAAACATGTTCCTCTGATGGTCTAGTGAGAAATTATTTTTCCATATAAAATGCATTTTTTAAAGTTATACTCTTTTTAAACCACCTCCACCATGCTCCTTCAGGGAAATTATTTACAGAGTCACAAAATATTAGAATTATAAGGGACCACAGGAAACATCCTGCACACCATTTCCAAATTAAATTACATGAAAGGGCTCAGAAAGACTTTTTTTTCCATGAATAAGGGATACTCCTGTCAAATGTATGGGAAATTGGGTTATACCAAGAACGACCTATTTCTTTACCAAAACTATGTTTTAATATGCTAATTAGCAAGGTAAATTTCCAAGAGGATTCTAATATAGCCAGAGATTTTTTTTCTAAATTTGTTTTAACATGGAACTTTTAATTCTAGGAATAATGATCAGTATCAGTGTTCTCCAGAGCACAGTTCAGATACCTAATTTAATTTCATTTCCTCATTTTACACATAACACTGAGGTATGGCAAGGGTAAGTCATAAAATTAGGGTCTCAGGGTCATAAAATTCAATAGTGACAGAGCCAGCTCAAGAAACCTGTTTTCTAACTACTTCAACTCTGATTCTCTTTGCTTTGCTTTCATCTTTCATGTTTAACATTTGCATTATTTTTTTCTTGGGTACATTACGTAGGCATTAAAATGATGAGGGCTGAGTTAGCTATCAGTACAATGAGAAAACACTAACAATGGCTACTATAATTGCGTGCCCACCACATGCCAGATAAAATCTCAGGATTCTAGCTTCCTGGCTTTCTTTCTCACAATAACACTGCAAACTACTGATGTACATATTATTCTCTCCATTTTATATTTGAGGAAAGTGCTTCAGAGTCATCTGTAACTGTTCACATAGCTTAAAGGTCTGGCTCACTCAAATCCCCTGCTCTTTGCACCTGACCACTCCACCATTCATGTCAGAAAAAGTAGTGCTCCTCAAAGCACTCATCATGAAGTTATTTCCGACTAAATTCTGCAGAAGTAAAAAGTGGGTGTGCTTTCTGAACCAGCCCTTCTCTCTTTCACTGCAGATACTTGGAATCCATCAAATATTAACTTTTCCACAATATGAAAAACCCTGTACATTGGACCACTTTTGTCCTCTATTAGATTTCTAGTCTTGAAACTTAATGGTCCAAGATATTTTGCAGTGGAAAATGTTAAAAATGATCATTGAGGGCTTCCCTGGTGGCGCAGTGGTTAAGAGTCCGCCTGCCGATGCAGGGGACACGGGTTTGTGCCCCGGTCCGGGAAGATCCCACATGCCGCGGAGCGGCTGGGCCTGTGAGCCATGGCTGCTGAGCCTGCGCATCCGGAGCCTGTGCTCCACAACGGGAGAGGCCACAACAGTGAGAGGCCCGCGTAAAAAAAAAAAAAAAAAAAAAAATAGATCATTGAAGCATATTCTAATCATTACATTCTATAGAAAGTAGCCAAAACATTCTAGGTAAAATTTCAGCTACAGCTACTGAATGTAACTGTAGCTAAAGTAACTAAAGTAACTGAAATATAGTCTAATCAACACAACAAAAGTATATCAGAGTTTTAACAGAAAGAGCCAATTTGATTTAGTTCTACCCTAGATGAAAAATCCACTGATCCAAGATTTCCTAATGGAGTCAAGTTAACTCACCATGGTTCCTCCAAATAGCATACAACCAATAAGAACCACAGCATTAGAATTAAATATATTATCATCCAGGTCAAAATGAAACTCTCATTTATCTACCTACATTATAAGTAACAAATTTAAATCACACACTACAACCAATGAAATAATATTAATAACAATGGCTTTCAAAAATTAGCTAGTTAAGGCACCAAAACATATAAAATATTTATCCATCAGTCTGCTTTGAAATCAGACAAAAAAATAAAGGGAAAGAAATGGCTCGTCTCTTTCTTCATGATGAATATTAAAGGGAGGAATGCTAAGGCCTTGAAACATTCATTAGACATGCGATAGATGTAATTTGCTGGCTCTTGCTATTTTGTTCCAAAGTTGTAGCTTTATTAATAATAAACCTGATCCCAGCAGCAAAGGCATGGATGTGACTTGACATCTATAGTAATAAAACTATTATCCATTGAGGTTTGTCAACTCTTCTTGCTTGTGGCAGCTTGAGGAGATCCCCTGACAATGATTCATGGCTTGAAACTCAGGACCATCTGCCCTCTTGGAGAGTTCCTCAGCCAAGGTGAAGAGGGGAGTTTGCACAGCTGTATTCCTTTTCCTTCTAAAGTCCACGGAAAAGCATCCAACAAACCACAAATCCTGGCACTAATTTGAATATGGCAGACATTACCCTCCATATGTTCTTGTTTCAATGGACTCTTTTTACAGTAACTATCTCATTTGATGCCATTTCTTTCCTCTCTTCACGTTGTGAAGTGTTAATTTTTCTCACTCTATAAACTTCCTAATATCCTTTGCATTCTGGGCAGTTCAGTTATGTGTCCATACCTGTTTTAAGGCAAAGTTCTTTTCCTACTGATAAAACTTCAGGGTTTAAGAGAATCTACAGTTAAATCACTTTTTTATATTTAAGGAAACCAAGGCAAGGTGTTTACCTGATCACCCTAAAGTCACATAGCTTATCAATGAAAGAATTAGGACTTGACCACTTGTCACCCAAAACTCTGCCCAGAATTTACTATCCTATCCAAGAGAAACTTCAGTGCCTCTGATATTCTCTCTTACGTTGCTTAATGAGGAATAGTTTTTGGTTAACTTATTACCTAACAAATCACAGGAAATATGTCAGATGAACCAAATAATTTGAATTTTTATTAAACCAATATGAAAAGAAATATATGTAATCAAAAAGGTCACCTTTTTCTTTCTTGCAAGGAAAAGGAAACTTTTAAAATTAAAGGTAGGGCTTCCCTGGTGGCACAGTGGTT